>NC_051438.1:23296815-23984949 GCF_001649575.2 Kryptolebias marmoratus | reverse complement strand
CTCTCTCTCCTAAAAAACAATCCAACTGGTTTTAATCCTCAAAATATCTTATTTCTACTGCTTTATTTCTGAGAATGAGATTATCACAGAGCCTGTATGGGCACATGCACGGATTTAAACAGCGGGCAAAGACTAATTAGGGGCGAGGTTCTTTGTTGCACCGGTGTTGGCAATTTGCTCATCCCCTTAATCATCCTATTTAAACCACACAGAGGGGAGGAGGGCTGGGTGTAATTTGGTTTAAACAGCTCTGCATTATTTCTCTGGAGAAAAACTCACCATGATGCCCTGATATATTTCTCCTCTCTCTCTCTCTCTCTCTCTCTGGGGCTTATTTTGTGAGTTTTGTGAGCCACATTGGTCTTTCTTTCAGATATCAGTTTCTTGAATAATGATTTGCTGTCCATCAATGAGAGCTTCAGTGTTTAAATATCATCATAACATTACTGTGGCTCTGATGACTTTCACATGCATAATGTTGTGTTTTTGAAGTAAAATATAACACGCTGATTAACACATTATAGTTGTTTTTTTAAACAGCTGCTGATCTTACCGGAGATCTGAGTCACCGGAGCGGAGTTGGTGCTGTATCCCTTCTCTGAGTACACCTGCCGGGTGTCAGAGCAGCTCCTCCCCGCAGCAGCCGCGGGGCTCCGGGTCCCCGACAGGACGGCGACGGCGCACAGCCAAACCAGCCGGTTCTCCATCCTCTCAAAGACGGCCACCAACCAACGGAGCGGGTGGGTTTATGTAACAGGACCCAGGCGCAGCAGAGATGGGGCTGAATGAATGAATGACTGACTGACTGACCGGGATGTGAAGTAGCTATAAAAGAGTAACAGCGTCCATCAGTCTTTTAAGGCAGTCATGGTCTCTCCCCTCCCCGATAAGTACAACAAACATCCGGTCACGGTTTTACATCACCGGCGTGTGCATCAGCGGTGTCCTGGTAGTGTTTTTCCCTTCTTGGGAGACCCGCTGATCTACGTAAATACAGGAGTGAAGAGGAGAAAGCCCCAGCCAGCCCTTTAACCGTCATCTGACGCACAAGCTGCGTCAAATCCACGGGGCTTAACAATGGCGACACCGGAAACGAGGAATCTCTTCAAAATAAAAGTGAAATGCAATCTCAGAAACGTGTAATATATTAAAAAAAGAACTCTTCTTGGTGTCAAATTCTGCCTCATTATTTCCATCCCAGTTATGTCCAACTCATTCAGCAAATGTTATACTCTGTATTGTGTTACTGTCATAAACTCAGCAGCCACACAAGTATGCTCAGTTGCTTTATTATTATTATAATTTTTTACCCAACATATTTGCTGTTCACACCAGACAGTGACGCCTCAACAGTTGGCTGCAGGATTTTAAGTACTGCGTGTTTTCAGCGAGGTGCCTCAGGCTCTAAACGCCACAAGAGATCTTCTTTACTTTATCACAGTAAAATAACTGCATGTTTTATTCTATAATTTTTTTTTATCACTGTTTTATGTGTGCTGACCTCTTAGTCAGGTCACCTTGGTAAAAGAGATCTTGATCTCAATGTTTTAATGTTAGTGAAAACTAAATGTCTACTACTTTAGAGCAAGGATTCTCAACTGGTGGGTTGCGGGCCTTTGCTTGGGCAAAAAATGTCAAAAAGAAAGTCAAGTTTCTGATTATGGTTGAATAAGTGTCTAAGTAATTTCATAAGGCATTATTATATATTCAGTGGGTGGGTAGTTGGTTTAAGCTAAATTTTGAAACTACTTCTCATTATTTTTTATTTCATGTTTGTGCATGAAAGCATTGAGTTTATGTTCTTTAAAAAGATGAAGTTACTAAAGTGAGGAGATCTGACTTTAATGAAAATACAGCTAATTGTGCACACAAAGGAAAATTTTCTCTCTAGCATCACCACAAGATGGTTGTTTTGGTTTAACTTAAACGTGTATTTGTGTCTTAGCACACTGCGATATTCTGTTCTTCTCAGGTTCAAACTACACCATCCTGTCTTTCAGTAAATTTGAGAAGTTGAAAATGTTCTTCGATGTGGATCATGTCTTATTATTCAGGGGTGATAGTGAGTACTGAAGTCAGACCAGCTGAGAAACACAGCTTTATAAACAAGACGTGCAGGTTTCCTCTTGAATAATGAAAAAGAGAGATTTGTAGCAGACATCTATATGTGATGCACATTTAAAATGATTTGAAAGTTGGTACTGATTAAAAGCAGGACCACTAGGCACAGAGGAAATTTCTGTTTATCTCAGGTTTATTTACATAACATCAATTTCCAATAAGTCATCTTGAAAACCTTAGTTAGAATGCAACAGCATTGCAACAGCATTCTAACTCAGTACAGTTTAATTTAATACAATCTATTTCTATATAGCTTGTTTAGTGTTGATACTCTCTGCTGAGTTTGAACGTTATTTCCATTTGCACTTAAAAAAAAGGGTTCGTGAGTATATTATTTTGAAGGTGGAGACCGGAAGCTGCGAGTCAACATGGATGACTTGACGCTCGCGGTGAGGAAAGCAAACAATGAAACCACGCAGAGAAATAGAGCGAAGTCCGGGGAGCCCAAATTAGGGGGGCGTTATGCTACTGAGCCCAACACCTTAGGGTGGCAAAAACTGTCCAAACTAACTGAAGAGAAAATATTACAACACAAAATACAAACTAGTGAAAACTAGTAAAAGTTACAAAGAGTTCTGACACCGTGAGGTTGAATTAAACTACTTAGTAACAGTGTGCTAAAGTTGACCAATAGCCACGAAGTGACCTTTTGGGAGGACCAATCATCGTCTGGTTTGAGAAGGCATTGACCAATCCGGAACGACATTACATTCGCGGGCATCTGATATTCACGAAGTTACTAAAATAAATCTAAGACAAAGACGGGATCATTTTGATAACTGAATCACTTAATTTCTGGCAGTAAAGTTTTTATTTTCTTTAATAATCGCCTTTAATAATCACCTTCTGGTTCCTGGGGTCCTCTCTCTGCTAAAATGACGAGTAGAAGCTCAGTTTCAAACAGGTATAGCCGCCATGTTTGTCGTCCGAAACCTGTTAGCTAGTTAGCTCTAAAAATTAACTTAAGTCGAAATGTCACTAAAATGTGTTTTGAAAAGTTAAAGTTAGCACAGCGTTCTCTTGACCAGCTGGTAAAATAAATAAATAAAATATGCAGCATAGTCTAGCTTGATTAGCTTTTGTATCAACATTAAAAAGGCTAAACTTAGCTAAATTGCTACTTTATAATTCATAACAAATCAATAGATTGGGATGTTTTGCTGAAACAAAATTATCTTAAAACATATCTGCAAAAATACCATCCCAGTATATATATATATATATATATATATACTAATAATAGAGCTAAAATACATAAAGTGATTTATTGAAAACATTTTTATGTATGTTAGCTCTTCTGTTTTATTGAGAGATTTGTTTTGTTATCTTTTTATTTCCCGTCAGTCTTGATGAGTTGGATTACTCCTCAGACCCTGGAAGTTTGTATGAGGCTCAGATGAAACCCACAAAGCGGAGAAAGCAGGTGGTACCTGGGCCTCAGGTAAATTTTATTTTCCAAAATAATACTTTCTGTTAGATGAGACCAGTGCTTGTATTTAGATTTGGTGTTTTTATTGCACTGGACAGAAATGCAATGTGTATTTTCACTGGTCATAGTTTATTTATTGCTGAATAATTATTTTTCATGTCAAGCCGCCTAAGAGACCTAGGAGAAATGCTGCAATAAGAGCGCTGTCCAGCCCCAGCAGCAGCCCCGTCTCAAGTCCTCCAGAGCCCTCCCCGAGGCATCAGTCTCCCTCTGAGGGGACATCCAGACTGCTCTCTCCTCGCAGGCCCGTGAGAGGTGCGAGCGAGGGAAACCAGGGAATCAGTGCAAAGGATATCTATGATGCTGTTTGCTCAGGAAAAAGTGCCATGGTGGTGAGTAGACCCTAAACAAAGAGCACAGGGAGGGGAGAGGACGGTATCAATAGAGGTGACCACATGAAGGGAGGGAGGTACTGATGGAGGCATATGTAATGAGGAGTGAAACAAGCTGACAATGAGAGAGGTTATAATGTGCTGTCAGTGGCTGACTGATGTGATCCTGGAGAATTACCTTTGATAAGCATAGAAGGAGGAGATTTCTTGTTGGATCACAGAGTCAGTGATTGACAGCACTCGTTCATCCAAAGTATTGTTGTGCTGGTCTGTCTCTTCTGGATAAACAATAAAGAAAGGACGCATAAAAAAGGAAAAAAATAACTGGTGAGCTGTTGTAAACACAGATCATAAAAGCTGCAGATAGACTGAGCAAGTAAAGCTAAAATCTGTGTTGTTGGTGTATTTTAATTATATCCATCTGCTCTTTGATCTGTGTGCGGCGTTCTGATTGGCTGCTTTCTTCCTGTCAATCTTAAGACTGTGGTGGACGAGTGGCTGGACAGCTACAAACAGAGCCGAGAGGCGGGGTTGCTGGTGCTCATCAACTTCATTGTTCAGTGCTGCGGATGCAAAGGTCAGAGGTTAAGAAGGAGGCCAGGAGATGGGTGTTAGCAGGTGGGAGGGGTTAAAGTTGAAGAGATTATCCTCCCATCTTCAGCTCAGGTTATCATGTTTGGTATTGATCTCAGTCCTGTCCTAATCCTGGGTATGTTCTTAACAAAAAAATACATTTAAAAGAAAATATAAAAATGTCAAACTCCAAATTAGGATTTTGTTGTTTTTGTTGAATTTTAAAAAAATGATTGTAATATGAAAGTTCTACATTTTCTTTCAGGTGTGGTCAGCAGAGAGATGCTTGACGGCATGCAGCATGCTGAGATTATCAGCACATTAACCAGGGAGTTTAATGAGGTGCGACAGGACAGCAATCGTTCACGCAGAGATCATATTATGTTGTATTTGTTGAAATTAGTCTCATAATTAAACATTATTCTTACAGCTATGGAAGGGATAATCTTTGTTGGTCTTCTCTGTAAAATTAATCCTTCTGCAATTAGTTTAGAAACTAATAATCTCCATGTCCCAAGAGATTATGATCTGAAAAATGGTGCACAGCATGAGGGAACATGCTAATTATGATCTAATGTTTATAAATGAACACATTAAAGAGTTAATCACCTGATTCTTGTCATCAGGGGGGGGAAATCCAGCTTTCTGTCCGTATTTTTTATATCAAACATATTAACAGCCTTTTCTGTGTCCACTTTTTCTTGTAGGATTCAGTGAACTACCCCTTGAGCACTCCAGGTCTTCAGATGAAGCGTTTCAAAGCTAGTCTGTGTGAATTTGCTCGGGTTCTGCTTCGCTCCTGTCGGAATAGCTTGATCTATGATGAATACCTCTTCCCCTCCCTGCTGGCTCTGCTCACCGGTCTGTCTGACTCCCAAGTTAGAGCCTTCAGACACACCAGTACTCTGCTGGGTAAGCACATCAGTTCTTTACAGGCGCAAAATACATGAAAGAATAAACAGATAAATGTTGGTTCCATCCACTTCATTTGAAGTAAATTATTCAAACCTTTCATAAAAAGTGTGGTGCATTTATGTTTACATTAACTGCTTTTGGAGATGTAATCAAAGTAGTTTTCACTTACTTGTTTGTTTTCTCAATTAGCCCTGAAGTTGATGTCAGGGGTGGTGGAAGTAGCTGTTACAGTAAGTGTTCAGCTGCAGACCGCCCAGCGACGATACGATCTGGAGAACAGTAAGAGGCCAAACAACAGAGCTTCGGACAAACTGGAGCAGCTGAAGGCCACCATCAGTGAGGTGACGCACGCAGACAGTGATACAGACATTAACCTGAGCACAGAAGTGTGTACCTAAGGGTACGTGTTCAGACCTGAGATTTAAAAGGAAAAAAAACAGAAGAAGGCCAATTTCTTTGAATCATCTTTTTATTATTTTCCTTTTGTCTTTTTTGTCATCATGTAAAATATTGTTTGAACTGTAGCTTTTGTCTTATTTGGATGTTTAGTAAATATTTAGCATTGAGTTAAAATTTATTCACCTGGATCACTCTCAAATAACAGTTATAAAATCTATTTAACCAAGAAAGACGTATGTCTGATGTAAGTTTAAATTTTGTCCACATGCAACAACTACATTAAAACCAATGTCTCACACACAGAGACTGAAGCTTACAGTCTGAATACACCAGCTTCTAAAATCTCCTCCAAAACATTCAGTGAACCCAGTACACATTTTGTTACAGAGTAAACATCTTGCTTTCTTATCAAAGCTTATAAAATGATGGCCTTGTCAGCACAAATCTTTGAAATTCTCATCTCCTCTTCAAGACCTGCATCTGTCCTTCTGCTTATTCAGCTTTGCTGCTCATAGCTCTTCCAGAGCCTTCTATATTTGTAGGACCATTCCTCTACACACCCTTTAGTATCCTGTTTCCTGCACACACTCTTCCAGCAGGCCTCTGAATCTTCTCCAAAGAGTCACCATGACAGATCATCTGCCTCCATCTCACCTGATCCTTATCATCCTCCTCTCCTTCTGCCTCTCCTCCTTAACTACATTCACAAACCTCCTCTGTTGTCATCCTCCTTCTCTCATCCCTGGCAGCTCCATATTTAACACTCTTTGGCCAGTAGAACCACTGATTTTGAAATGTTTAATTAAGATTTTTATGAACCTTTTAAACAGGTTCTATCATTGTTTTTTGTTTTACAGTTATACATTTATTTGTTTTTGTTTGGCACAGTTTTTCCGCTGCTTAGTCTGAAAATGTTAAGTTTTTATGGGCATTTTCAGCACATAAAGTTATTAAAGTGCCTGATGAAATGGAACAGTGTTCCTGAGGGATTTTTTACTACTGCTGAATTTTTGTAGAGTACAAACTGTATGATGTAGCTCCTGAGAGTCAAGGGGTATGATAGCTTGAGGATTGAAATGAAAAAAACAAGATGTTTGTATTTTACAAGTAAAAATGCCGTGAGCCCTGGAAAGACTTAAAAATCTATTGCATTATGGTAGAAAGTGTCTAGATGGACAGACTTGAAATACTGTGTATCTATTATTGATGTATTCATTGTGTTTATTTGTGTTTAAGCTGATTCCTTTCTATGTGGGTGTTGTAGCTGCAAGAGAACAAAGAGGAGCTCTCCTCCATGATGAACGCCACCTTCCGCGGCGTCTTTGTACATCGTTACCGTGACCGCCTGCCTGAAATCAGGGCAGCCTGTATCGAGGAGTTGGGCCTGTGGCTGAAAACAGACCCTGAAGACTTCCTAAATGATGGCTGCCTGAAATATCTGGGATGGACATTGCATGACAAGGTAAACACAAATTGAACAAAGCAATAGGAGGCTTAAATAATAAAACATCCTGTCTTTAGCTTAGATTAGAATAAGTGTCTCATCTGTGTCTGCAGGTTTAACTGATCTAAGTTGAAGTAGTCTTAGTAACACAAAAATTATTTACCGTTTTTGTTTTAATATTTCATCTTTCTATTAAGATTCATAGAATCTGAATTTTTTTCAGGTGTAGAAACCATCCATCTGTACTTTGTTTTCTGTTTTCTTTCAGCAAAGTCCGGTGCGTCTGCAGTGTGTGCGTGCCCTGCAGGGTCTGTACCAGGAGAAGGAGTTCATTGGCCGCCTGGAGCTTTTCACCAGCAGATTTAAAGTGAGGCATCCCTCTGGATTGGACTCGTGCTTCATTTGATGCATGTTTTCTCCCCTTTCTGTCTGACATCTATTGTTTCAGATTTCTGTATTGTTTCCACTTTGTTGCCTGTCTGTGTCTCTCCTCCCTATTTGCCTCCTCCCTTTTTTGCCTCCTCCCTGTATTTCCATGCCTTTTCTCTCTCTTTTTTTTTCTCTTTGCACCACTTCTGTTTGTTGTTATGGTCCCATCCTTTGTCTGGGCACGTGCCTGGTTTTTTTGTTAATTGCTGCCAATTACAGATAGATAATAAGCCCTACTCAAACACATGAAAACCCTCCTGAGCCACATGTGCTGCTGCAGATAAATGGTCTTTTTATGCCATGGATTTCCGCCTAATCAGTGGGCTTGTGTGTGTGTGTCACTTTTGTGGACGTGGGTACATTTATGCATATTATTTATTATGCACAGTGTTTGTGTGCTGGCATCATTGCATTGCTCTGTGTGTGTGTGTTACAGTGCATAACTGAATGTGTGTGTGTGTGTTTAGGAAAGGATTCTCAGCATGGTGCTGGACAAAGACCCAGACGTGGCGGTGGAAGTGGTCAATCTGTTGCTGCTGATCCAACAGTGAGGGCTTTCTCTGTCTCATGGTTTCTTTGTGCTGCTGTCTTTGTCAGTGCTGTGCAGAAATATTATTTTAGGGTGACCAAAAATAGCTGAATATAGTAACTTTCTTGAACCTAAATTTTAAAGCTTTGGTTCTGAACTCCACAGATCAGCCAAAACATTATGACCAGTGGTAAAGTAAGATAAAGTAACACTTTGTCTTGGTAAAATGTTCTGCAGGGAGAGAATACATCTTGGACTACACTGACATCTGTCACCTACTTGTATATTTTTTTGTGATCGGGAAGCAAGCCCATCTTTTGGTGACTCAACCCCACAATGAGGACCACAGGACCAAATGTTTTTTTTTGTAACATCCTAATATCAGAAGCTGCTTTTCTGTGTCTGTGCCCTGCATGATCAGATTTTAGTCAACAAACAAGAGTCAGGATTAGGGGTGGGTAAAATAATTGAAGAATCGATGCATCGCAATAATTTCATGCAAAATTCATAATCGATTAGGGGGCTCCTCAGAATCGATTCCCCTCCTGACACGTTGGGGGCGCTGCGAGTTTGGTTACTGTGCTGAGCACCTGAGTGCATAACAACAGTCATGGCGAGCAGCTGTAGAAAGCTAACTCCGTCAACTTTTAAGTCAGATGTTTGGGCTCATTTTGCTTTCCTGTCTAAATCTGGAACTCAAGAAGTCGACAAAAGCAAGGTGGTATGTAAGCTGTGCCAGAGAGAATTAAAGTACTGCAGTAACACGACAAACCTGCGCAATCACTTAACCAGATACCACGCAGATGCGCTACAAAAAGCACAACCTGTTGACTCCAAACAGACACAAATCGACAAATCATTCATCTCTAAACTGCCGTCAAGCTCTGCCCGCGCACAAAAAATCACAAAGTCTGTAGCCGTGTTTATTTGCAAGGACCTACGACCGTACAGTGTTGTTGAAAACAAGGGTTTTAAGAATATGCTAAAGATACTCGAACCACGCTACGCAATACCAACACGTAAATACATGACAGAAGTCGCTGTGCCGTCACTGTATACAGAGGTGAAGACAGACGTTTTGGAGTCGTTAAAGTCGGCCGAAAGAGTTGCTCTGACGTGTGATGGCTGGACCTCGAGAGCTACCGACCCCTACGTAACCATCACTTCTCATTTCATATCGGACGAGTGGGAATTGGTGTCAAATGTGCTTCAGACCAGGCCCCTTCATGGAAGTCATACAGGTAGCAATATAGCAAACTTGTTGACAGAGGCAATAAATGAATGGGGCATAACCGGAAAAGTGCCTGCTGTTGTTACAGACAACGCGGCTAACATGCTAGCTGCTGTCGGTCTCACTGATCTATTGCATGTTGGCTGCTTTGCCCATGTGCTCAACTTGGCTTCGCAGGCTGCTCTTAAAACCCCTGCAGTCACACGGCTTCTGGGCAGAGTGAGGCGCATCTCTGCTTTTTTTCATCGCAGCACTTTGGCCTGTCATGCACTCAAGAAGAATCAAAAGTTGTTGGACCTCCCACAACACAAGTTACTGACTGATGTCTCTACAAGATGGAATAGCGCTTTAGATATGCTGGAGAGATTTTTGGAACAACAACCAGCTGTCTCTGCTGCATTACTTGCACCTGAAGTGCGAAAGCAGGAAAAAGATCTATGCTCCCTTACAGAGGCAGACATTACAGCAGCAGAGGATATTGCTCAGGCTCTGAAGTCATTAAAGAAAGCCACCTTGGTGATGTCTCAGGAAAGCACCCCAAGTCTGTCTGTCATTGCACCTCTAAAAGAAAGACTTCTAGAGGATATGCAACCATCATCCAGTGACTCTGCAGTGGTGAAGGAAATGAAGATTGCTATGTGCAGGGATCTCCAAAAAAGGTATTAATATATATATAACTTTTTTGCAACACAATTAAATAATTTGTCATTAATATTTATAAAAACAATGATTATGGTGTACACAAAGTCACTTAAAATTTTCTCAAGGTACCTGGGTCTGAAGGATGAGCTCTCCATTGCTGCTGCCCTGGACCCAAGGTTTAAGGCCCTACTTTTTCTGTCAGATGATGATGAGCGAGAAGAAGTGTTCACGCATCTTATAGCTCTCACAAAAGAATTGGCCACTGTTAAAAGCTCAGTAAGTACTAAAGTATAAATAAAAAATGCATTCTGTCACATACACACCGAATAGTTTTGTTTTGTTGTCTTATGGAATGCTATCTTGTCTGCAATTATTTGAACACTGGCAAATTAATATACTTTTTATTTTAATGATTTAGCCCTACAATGCATTTTAAATGAGCTATTTGAAATGATAAAGCTCTTCTTTCCAATGCGATTATTTTCTTATTTTTTTGCAGCAACAGAGTGGGCTGATGGATGAAGACCGTGAGGCAATTGAACAGCAGGGAGAGCCGGTTGATGACCCTTCTGGACCATCACCAAAGAAAGCAAGGGACTCTTGTGCTCTGGCTGATCTTTTTGGAAGCGCATATACAACTCCAGTAGCAGTGTCCAGAACCACAGATACCAAGGCATTGGATGAGGTGGTGCGTTACAAAGAGGTGCAACCACTGCCACTCTCCACAAATCCACTCAACTGGTGGAGAGAGCATGAGGGGGAATACCCTTTGTTGTCATGCCAAGCTAAAAGGTACCTTTGCATCCCAGGCAGTAGTGTACCTGCTGAAAGGATCTTTTCCACAGCAGGTGACATAGTCACAGCCCAGAGAAGTGCATTGAAGCCTGAGCATGTGGATCAGCTGCTTTTTCTGAACAAGAATCTCCACGTGCCCACTTAGTCTGTAACCAGAAATGAAGAACAGTACTGTTACAGTACAATTCTTTATTTCTGGCTACAGTACTATAGTTCAGTTCAAGATATGTTAAAAAATGAGAGGTTAATCACTACATGTTCAAAAGCTAAGAATGTTTACAAGCACTAAACGTTTTCAGTGCAATTCAGTTGAATACAACCCTATGATTTGTGTTTAAATCTGCACTAATATGCACAGATGTTATTGAAATGCATTTTTATTTATATTAGACTTCAAGAGATAAGTTATGCCTAATTTTATTTTACATGCACTTTATTTTTTATTGTTTATTAAGAACAGTTTTCTACTGTAAGCACATTGCAGAAAAAAGTTTGTTTCTATGCTCAGAAATGTGATGTTACAGAAGTTTGTATGAAAATAAATATTTTAAAAATGTCAACATTATCTTAAATCATTTGTGTCTTCACAACTTTAAATCAATATCGAATCGAATCGAATCGAATCGCAACAGCAATAATCGAAATCGAATCGAATCGTGAGGTTCCTAACAATACCCAGCCCTAGTCAGGATGGTTGTTTAGTTTAGAATTGTATTAAAACAGTTTTCTTATGATTTTGATGAAATTTATTTTTGCTCATTTCTTCCACCAACAAGTGGCAGCCTCTTATTTAAAGTAGGATATATAAAACCTAAAAGTGAAGTCGGTATTAAATGGCTAAAGACTTTTCCCCTTGTTAATTTAATGTGTAAAACTGACCCGTTCGTTTGTGCCCACATTCCCAGGAGTGCAGAGGAAGGCCTGAAGGAGGAGGAGTGTGGACACATCTATCCTTTGGTTTATGCTTCACACAGAGGTCTGGCCTCTGCAGCCGGCGCCTTCCTCTGCAACAAGTATGTTCTCATCCTGCAAATGTGCAAAGTTTCATATGTTTTGCACGTTTTTTAAACAAATGCAGTTCCATCGCTACTTTTTGTTTGGTTACTTTATTGCTGCCTCTTCATCAGACTGAAGAGTTAAAGCCTTGATGTTTGGTTTTTAATTAAAACATCAGCTTTAGTAAGCTTTTAAATTGTACATCATCACAAACATTAAACGGTACATCTTTTGCACTTTTATGAGCAGCAGAAGTGTTTTGCATATTAAATACTTCTCTTTCTCAAGAGTCTGTTTGTGACTTTTATCATTTAAAAGCTCTTTTTGTTTGTGTCAGACTGAAATGTGTGATGGCTACTGACACCCAGGGGAAGGATCAAAGCAGGAATGCTGCCTTTTTTCAGATCCTCATCTCCTTCTACATCCAGAGTGAGGTAGTGGTTCTGTTCTTCTTCCTCATCTCAATCATCCTCTATTTTATTAAAAAAATGACATTGTTTTAACTTTCAAAGGGAATTTTCTGGTTATTTCCCCCTCATATGCTCTTTTGTTTTCTGTTTTATTAAAGTCAAAGCAGTTTGAGTTCCCTTAATGCTGCACAAGTCAAACGTCACAGCAGGATACAAATTCACTTGGAATAAAATAAACTGTAAGTTCAATTTGCTTCACTCTTTTTGTAAATGTAAACTGGGTACTCTGAACAGTTCCACGAGCACGGGACGTACCTTGTGGACAGTCTGTGGGCTGTGGCAGGGTCTGAGCTCAGAGACTGGGAGACGATGACGGCTCTGCTGCTTCAAGACGCCGGTGAGGAACAAGATCAAACTGCGCTGAACAAAGTCTGTGTGGATTTTTCGGCTTAACACCAGAATCAACTCCTGTCTCTGCTTCTGTGTTGTCAGGACTGTTGTACGAGGAGGAGGGCGCGCTCTTGGAGATTATGACGTGTGCCATCAGACAGGCAGCACAGGCAACGCCACCTGTTGGGAGGAGCCTGGGCAAAAAGGTGCTTGAAACACATGAAGGCGTAGTCTTGGGTCAGGTGTTTAGTAAAACAGTTGAGAGTGAAAGAAATTCTTAAAAAATGTTAATTTGCATGTTTGGGTCACTGAAAACTTGGCCACCATTGTTCAATACTTTTACAAACACACATTGCTTTATTTTATTTGTTTGTCACCTTTACATATTTGTTGCCGTTCACTAAACGATTATAGATCCTGAGTATGAAGGACAAGAAGATCCAGGAACAAGACAGGAATCGCATTACCACACACTTCATCCCTCTACTTCCACAGCTGCTCGCCAAGGTACAAGGCTAGTTTGTTTCATTTAAAACGCAGCTTATTTGTTGCCGTTTCACTTAAACATTAATGGAAAGTTTATTTCTTTACAAACCTGCAGTACTCAGCAGATGCAGGGAAAGTGAGCCTTCTGCTCAAAACTCCTTTTTACTTCGATCTGGAGATGTTCAGCAGCACTCAGTGGCTGGAGAAGGTAGGAGAGCCAGACGTCATGATGGTTTAAATACCTGACATTATAAGCATGTTCCTTAGCCTAAAATCATTGTCTGGAATATTTTTAAATGAACAACAAAAACCAAATGCAAACCAGTAACTTGAAGACAAAAAAGCTGAGAAAGTCAGGCTTTTAAAGGTGAATTTAGTTTACTTTTTTCTGATTTGTTTCTCTTGTGTCGTTTTCTCCGTCGTCTCTTTCTGCCAGCATCTGGACCCGCTGCTGTCTCAGATATGTGACATTGTGAAGAAACACACAGAGGTCAGTGTGCTGCAGGCTTGTACCCTCCTGGTCAGCACCCTCTGCTCCGACCGCTACACCTTCTCCTCCCGCGCACACCTGGCGTTCAGTCAGCTGCTGGATGATCTGACTGAATGTTTCAACACTTACCTAAGTGACCTGCTGAAGGTTAGACAGTGTTACTGAAGCAAATACAGCTTATAAAACACTTTACTGTGCGCAGTCTATTAAAAGAAGAAGCTAAAAATAATATGCCTCAGAACCACAAAGAAATAAAAGGTATATTGCTTTATATTGACATTAATGGATATCATTTTGTTCCTTCTAACTCGTGATAAAGAAGATCTCTACGTAACAAAACAGCACGGACATCTTTATTGTTAATGTAGCTGGTTGTACTAAATTATTAATATAATCATATTAAAGTTGGCAGCTGATCTCCTGGGTGTAGTCAGGTAACATTTCTGATCACAAGTCTAATTGTAATTAAATAACCTATAACAGAAGAGTCAATTTATCTTGCATCACACAGTCATAGCAGCTCAAACGCCTACAGTTTTTAGAAATCTCAACTGATAAGGTTTTATTTTTCCATTAAAAATAGTTTTTTTGTATGTTCACAATTTAGTGGACCTACTTTAAAACCTGTTTCCTGTAAGTTTGTGTTTTAACATCCAGGGTAGCGCAGATGAGGATGATGTATACAATGCCACCTCTGCCTTGAAAAGAATCGCTGCTTTGAGCAGGTAACCACATATTAAACGTGTTCGTAGTACTTACAGTACATGGAAATATGTGGATGCAGTAATTGTGTGTTTTCCAGTGGTAAAGACCCAACCTGTTGGAAGCTGCTTGACTCCTGCCTTGAGTTACTGAAGAGCAGGATGGAGTCTCTGGATTATGACACAGAGGTTTTTAAACATAGTTTCATATCATCATCTTATTTTATTTTTTTTATTTTTTTCCCTTTCCATGGGAATACCTGGAAATGAAGGTTAAATAGAATTTAATTTGGTATATAAGTGAAGAGGTTAAAGGGGGCATATGAAGATGTTTTAGTATATTTTACAGTCCAACAATTCCACAATGGTATATTGGAGCATACATATTCATGTTAGCAATAAAAACTTTGCAGGCAGAGTTGATATGGAGGCATTATTTTTTCACTTCTAGTCCTTTTTTAATTAAATATTTTTAATTTTGTTGATAATATTCAGCAACTTGTTGTTGCACAGAACTTGACATTTCTCCTAAAAGTCTCTGTGTGATTTCAGCTCATGGTGGCGGCTCTGAAGTGTGCAGCTTTTCACCTTATGTGGGCGAAGGTGAACGCAGTCAACTTCAAGCCAGCTGAGGTGCTCCTTCTCTTATTTACAACTTTAAATAAAACTTGTTAAAGTTTTGAATTGAATCTGCATCTCATTCTGGAGGTGCCTTGGTTTCGATCAGTCTACATAATGATGATGATAATGATCATGTCACAGCTGGTTCTTGGTGTTTGTGTTGGTGGTGCCTGAGTGTTTGTGAAATCCTTCTCACCAGCAGACAATTAATGCAGTAATGTGTTAAAGTACATCTGAATCTGCAGAAACTCTTGAATTTCTTTCTTTCTGGTTCGTCTTTATCTAAATGTCTTATTTATTCCTGTTTATGTTTAAGTTTTATGAGTTTATTTGAACCTTTTCTGGTTTTTCACCCCCTCTTTAAACAGACTAAACATGTCATTACTAGACCAGCTATTTTCTGTAATACTGAATATGCACCTCTTAGTTATTTTGACTCTTTGTCTAATTGTGTTTTGCCAAATTCAAATTGAACAACACTTTAAAACATACCCATGTTGATGACATCCTGGTCATATTCATGCTTGAGAAGCAGATTGTGATGATTTACATCCCTAACATATGATCTATAAACCACAGTAAGGATGCTACTTCTGCAGAACGTTCATATTTTTTATATAAATGATTTCTCTCATTAACTCTTCTTTGTCCCTCCATCTCTTCTAGGCTGAACTGAAGCGTGTGAAGAAGGAAGTACGTTTCTTCTGCAGAATCTGTCAGTCCTGTTTGTCTCTGGATCAGACTGAGATAAGAGATCAGGTGAAAGCTTTGTAAAATAAAATAAACAGCATCCTTTATGTTAACAATATAGACTAAAATATTAACAAAATAATAAAACAAGCTAACTAAAAATGTTTATTGTTGTGGAAGTTTGTTTCGTCCTTATATCTGTCCTAAACTGCAGATACCAGGAATTCATGACTGAATATCTTCAGTATTCTCTCCAGTTCTCTCTTTTATTTGGATTTTCCTGTATGATCATTGACACTGTGAAAGATAAATACTTTTAAAACCTTTATTTAAACCGAGTACTTAAATCAAGTTGAACCTGTAAGTCTCTGTGTTGTCCAGTCTTGAGCGGACCGGGAGGCTCGTTTTTTCACTGCATCGATGAAACATGGACAAACAAAAAGCACATTTTAGACCCAACATTCTTAAACTACAATTTAGTTTAATCTTGAATCATCGTATTAGTGTTTGATGCATTTTCCTCAGTAACATATGAGTCTGATAATAGATGGTAAATGTTTTTGTTTGTTCGTCCATCTGCAGGCATTTGAGCTGCTGTGTGACCTGCTGCTGTTGTACAGTGTGACTTCGGTTCGCACAGAGCCGGCCCTCCAAACGCTGGTCCACCTGCCGTCTGACTCTCTGCGCGCCGAGTTGGCTTCTTTCCTTCTGGACTACGTCTTCACCGACACCGAAGATGTGGAGCTCAGTGGTATCTTTAAAGCTAAATGTTTGCGTTCAGTGTGGGACTTTCAGCTACTGATGTCAGGTTGACTTTACTGATGGTGTCTTGTTTTTCTGAGGTAGGATGAAAATGGGGTTGCTGATTTTGAGGATAATTAATATCTCGGAAAGTGTTTTTACTCTGCCAGTGATCTCCCAGAGGACTCTATTCTTAACTTTGCCTCTGCACACACTTTCTGATTCCTTTGTTTTGATTTTGCTCATATTTCATGATGTTCTGTCAGCTCCAGCAAATAAAAACCGCTGACTCAGATGGCGAACGTCTTTGTTCACACGCTGTTTGTTTGTACTGAATACTTTTTCTGCCTCTGCATTTCTAATTTATCTGTCTTTTAATCTCCTTTCTTCTGCCTTGGCTGCTCTTTCTAGATGAAGGTGATGACCTGAAAATGACTCTTCTTCAGAAGAAACGCAACCAGCTGGCTGGTTACTGTAAACTCGTGATCTACGGGGTTCTGGACCTCAGCGCCGCCACCAATGTCTTCAAGCACTACAGCAAGGTGGAGTGATGGTCTTGTATATTAAATATAAAGCCATGTGTCCACAGCTAGGCTAAATGTGTTAATAAGTTGTTTATTTTTGAATAAATTAACTGGGTTTGGAATGCAGGATAAGATGGGCAGTAAAAAATAATGGAGAGGATGTGTTTGTAAGTGGAGGAGGGTGATAAAATCTGCTTTGGACCCAGTGAGGTGTTAAAGATGCGTCAGAGGGAAAAGTAGCTAAAAGAAGCTCATATGACACAAACGGAGTGGATTATTTTATGCTGTCAGACATTCATCCTGTGCTGTTAATTTTTTCTTTTCTTTTTAGTGTTTTAAAGACTTTGGGGACATCATAAAAGAGACTGTGAGCAAGAGCAAACTCATCAGCCCCATACAGAGCGCCAAGACTGTCTGCCTGAGCCTGCAGCAGGTGTGCTCTTCATTTCACCTCCGTCGTTGCTTTCTGAGAGGTTTTTCTAGTGAGAGTTAAAATCTTCAAGCTGTGAAATACAACTCCATGGCAGATTGTTGGGAGTGTGTGAATCTATCACCTTCAGCAGGACAAAGATGTACGACTGAAGGTGATAGATTCCCTCTGTTCTGAAAACAGCAGGAAGATGTGGCATCTTAAACAAATGTCCAGATAGGAATCTTTAAAAAACTGGCAATTCTGATCATAGATGATGGTTCATGTTAAAGAAAACAATAGTTCTTCTTGTCCTGAGGGATGTAAGAATAAAGAGGAAGGATGAGAGATGGTGGGGTCAAGTCTAAAGTGTTGGTCTTCATTTACTGTTTATCTCATTTTTTAGCTTTTGTACATGTAGGCTACGAGCTGAGAAACCATCCAGAATACCTGTGTGTGTGTTTCTTTTTTCTTCAAGTTCTTTTAGAAGCCCGTTTTTTACAGCATGTTTTCAAGGTGGAATGAATGAATGCAAAAAAAAGTTGACAGATAAGGCAATGAATGAAAGAATGTACAACTTTAAATGTATTTTAAGACCTAAAATAGGAAATCTGGATATATTTAATTCTCTTTAAGACCTCGCGGAAACCCTGAAAATCTGCAAACCAAACTTGTATTTTAAATACATGAAAACCACTGCAGATTCTGTTTATGTCTTTTGAAAGCTGTAATCTTTTCATTATGTAACTTATGTCTCTGCGTGTTCAGCTGTTCTCAGAGATGCTTACGGACGGCCAGAATCAGCAGGATCTCTCAGATATTAGAGACCTGGCCAAGAAGCTTGCCATGAGCTTTGGCATCGATCTTCATCGTGTCCGCAAACCTCTGGTGTCCCTGCACTTGTCAGTAACACGTTTCTCTTACACGTCTTGCTGTGATGACCTTAAATCAGATTTGATTTTTAATTCGATCAAATTCTAAAACATAAATGGAGAACGAAACTTTAGACTAAAGGCTTCTGAATAAAGTTCAGCACAACAAGCTGTGGTGTAGTTTTCACACTTTTAAGAATCATTGGGTTTTATCATTTTTAATCTTTTGTGTGTGTTTGCAAACAGGGACGGTATACGTTTTGCATTTCGAAGCGTGCAGGACAAAGAGGAGGAACTTTCAAATGTAACCTTCTTGGAAATCCTCAGCGAGTTCAGTTTCAAGCTGCTCCCACAAGATCGCAACCAGCTGTGAGAAAACACAAATTTAACTTCATCCACACAGATACGTTCCTTCTCACAACAAACACAACTTCATGTGTTGTTGTTTTACATCCTCATTTATTGACTTCCATCTCAGACATTTAGTGAATTCTGCAGTCATAACAAAAAAGAAATCAACATCTAACTTGTCTGAATTTAGTACCAGGGTTTCTCTATTAATGCCTAAATAAAAAATAACAAATTTAAATGTATTTATTGTGAAATTACTGCTCTTTGCCAAATTCAAAAATGCTAAATTTTAGAGAAAAAACTCTGTAGCATCAGTCCTGTCACACAGTAGGTGTGCAGTAACTTTGGTGTTTCATATCTAACATAAATTCAGTAAAATTGACCATAAAACATTAACAAAGGTTTCCTTGGTCTTTGTCCTCCTCTCCCGTCTCTCTTCCTTCCCCTCCCAGAGCTGAGTTGGTGAAGTCGGAGTGTCCCGGTGCTGCCCTCTCCTGGCCGTCCGTCAGGTTGTATCAGCGTTCTTTGGGGTCTCGCTCCTCCAAGTTCAGAGAGCTGGAGGAGGGAGACGATGCAGTTTCCTCCCTCAACACTCCTGTAGCAAAACGCAAGAAACCAGCTCCTCAGGGTGACACACACACACACACCACAAAACACTCGAATAAAACACTCCTCATACTCATCTGTAACATGAACACTTCTATTTAGAATGCAGATAGCAGAAAATTCTGTTTTGTTGTTATAAATCCACCTCTTAAGACGGATATTGTCAGTTTGCATTTATTTTGTGAAGAATCTTGTCAGACTTTTATAATTGTAGGATTTTTTTTTTATTTTTGTATGATCCATATAACAGATGATTTTATTAAAATGTACAGTTCTCTGATCATTTATTGTTGAGAGTGACGTCTTCAAATTTGTTATTTTTATAAGTTCACAAAGTGCTCTCACAGATACGTAGTGACTTCTGTTTTTTTTTTTTTTTCAGGGTCAGTGTCCAGCACAGCCAGAGGGTCCTGGTTGGAGACCAGCAGTATCCACAGCCACCTCCTGACCCCAGCCCTCACCTCAACCGTCCAGAAACAGACGGCCAAAGAGCCGGCTTTCAAGAAGCCCAGAGACGCACCGTCTGATGTTGGCAGCACCTTAACTGACCTGGAGTCAGAGGATGAGTTCTCCCAGGGGTAAGATGGGCTTTTATCAGAGACACATCTGCAGCATGCATGCGCCATGTTTGTGTCAGAGTTTCTATTTCTATTAAGTTGTGCTTGTCAATGCAGACAGGTCTATATATATATATATATATATTAATAATTTGACAATGTGCATCTGTCCAGAACACAAATGCGAAAAGTGAAACCTGTCAAACGAGTCTCCTCGAGCCAAACTGCACCCACTGTGGAGCAAGAAGATCTGGACTCTCACCTCACTTTGTAAGACTGATCTTGAACTAAAAGATGGGATTTTTTTTTTTTTTTTTTGCGATTGCTCTTTAAGAACAGGAGTAAACAACGTATATTTAATCTGTTTGTTAAAAAGGCTTTCGCTGATTGAGGATGACGTTTCCGAAAAAGACGAAGGCAACAAGTCCGGAGGAGAGGAGCCTCAGATTGAAGAATATGAAAGTGACTCCGAGATTGCATACCCTCTGGTAAAACAAAACTGAATGCTGATAATGTTTGTCTTATTATTTTAGAAAATGTTGGAGACTTACAGCTTAATAAGCTCAACTGAAATATGGAGAAAGTTCTTTAACTTATATTCAGCTCATTTTATTTATATAAAGCCAAATAACAAGTTGTTTCAGGCCACTCTGCAACAAAAATAACCCATTTGTTCAAGTCCAGTTACAAATTACAGATTGTATTCCTGGAAAAGTTAAATTTTCTTTCTTCTCTGGTTTCCCTTTCAGCCCTCGACTCGTCATACTTCAGCCAGTTTCCTCGATGAGCTCTTTGACTGAATCTCATCTCAGCGCTTCTGCATCTTCACTGTTTGAGGTTTTCGTGTGAAAATAAAATTTAAGCCTTTTTGTTCCTCTGTACGGACAGCATTAATGTTCCATCCTCAGTTCTGTTAAAGTCTGTAACCAGTTGAGACCTGTGTTGACGAAATAAGTCACAGCGAGGAATTTTAAAATATTGAGTTATTATTATTTCAATTACTCCGTTTTAAAAGCTTCAAAAATGGTATCTAGTTGGTTGAAATTGGATGATTTATGAGCTGGCCTGGCAACAAGCTGGTTTGGTTTAACATTAAATGACGCACTACAGTGAAAAATGTTAAATTTTGAAGGAAATTTTAAAAAAGCAAAAGATTGTTTCTAAAGACACCTGTAGATTTAAAGGTAAATTAGGAGGAAGCTTTTTTAGTTAATAAGGTCACTGGATGGTGTCTTTATTGACTCATCTTTACTCAAATCTCGATTATGTCAAAAATACTTTTACTTATTTTGCACTTCATCCTTTGCTCATTCTGGCTCATTTTGCAGCACGGGTCACAATTTAATATAAATATTAGTGATGTTATGAAAATGTGGCAAAAAGTTGTGGATTTTTCAGTTGGACTGCTGTCTGCTGACAGCAGGATAGGTTTTCTAAACGCCACATTTTGAACTCAGTTTCTGAATGTTGTTTGTTGTTAATTGCTTTTGTTTTTGTAAACAAAATCTAGTTAATGTATTAGAAACAAAAACAATATTTCGTCACAGTTGTTCTGAAAGTCTAATAAAACTGCAAAGTGAATGTAACTTGCTTTGTTATAATTCCAAAAATATAACAACTTAATATTAAAAAGTCTAATTCTGTGAATTTACACCTGATTTGCAAGTGTTTTAGTGACAGTGTGTACATGTGTGACACTTATTCTGTTAGTACCTTAAGTGTGTTATGTTCATATAAACATAAAAAACATAAAAAGGGACGTTTCTGCTAATATCCACTCCGTTTAATATGATTCCGTTGTGCACAAAATCACGTTATCACATTTCGCGCCATTCCTGACATGCCTGGCGGAAGTTTTAGTAGTCACGTGACGCGCAGCCTCCCACAGTCTTCGCGCCACAACGAGGTCCCGCCTCTTGCTCCCGAAAGCCGCGATCTGATTGGCTGCCGGGGGTGTCAGAGTGGCGCCAGTTCTTTACACTCCGAACTTCTGGCTGCATGTGAATGAATTCAAGTCTCCGGCGTTAAAATTAGAACACAAAACCGTACATTTTGACCGAACTTTGGATCGTGGACGACTAAATATTTCGGAGTCGAGTTGTTACACCTGAAAACCAGCGTCTGCGGCCATGTCTCGTAAGGATTATTTGGCAGAGAAAGGTAAAGAAATTGACTATGTCATAACAGCATGGCAGCAACAGGTTGGCCAAAATGACTAAACGTGTTAACAAATGCGATAACTTTAAGATAGGTGCAAAGAAAATGTGTCTAATAAAGTGCACGAAGTGAAAAGTGGAATTAATTTATTTGGTTTTGAAATAAGTTGGCCAAGTTTCTTCCTTTGAGGTCTATTAGAAACATATTCCTGGAAACGGCGCATCGTGTTGTTTAATAAAGACGGACATTTTGGATTGTTGATTGTTGTTAATGTAAAGTTTTAACAGATTTTGGTCGGTGTCCAGTCCAGCTTTGTCCCTGAGCTGCACGGTGACCCGGATGGATCCTTAAACAAAGGAGCAGGCGCCACTGTGCAAGCACATGTCCAACAATAACCCCTGGATGTGTGCTCTTTTCTTAATTAAGATGGCTTATATTTGTTTTAGGTTGATAATTTATCGAAATTATGTTGTGTGCTAGTTTTAAACCACGGGAGAAAGTTGGCATCCCGTGTTTCTATTTAGAATGTGTAAAGAAGCTGTACAATGGGCGCTTTAAAAAGTAACTTTTCGAATCCTCTTTTACAAGAAACTAAACATCTTTGAGTATTTTTATTTTTTTTATTATTATTTATTACAATACCCACTATTTACATTTATTCGGTCTGTTTAGACGTCCCCAATTTAGGTAACATATTTCAGCAAACGTTCAGTTTTCCGATAGTGAGTGCTCCAATTTTATCGGCTGTCAGTGAACGCACCATGTTGCATTTAAGGCCGCGTGTGATGCTTTTGATTTTAAACTACGGAGTCTTGTTTTCCGGTACAATCGGCTGGCTTTGAGCCTTGATTATAAAGCTTTTTTCTAAAGCCAGCAAGTTTATACTTTCTTTGTACGATTAGCATTACTATTATCGTGGCTAGCACCCGAAACGTTCTTTGTTCATCGGCCCCAACGGGAATATTTGGTTCAGACGGCGTTTTAAGCAATTCACTTTACAAGTGTTCAAATCTCCGACGTCAGTGAACGCACCAACTAACCGCCTAACGTTAGAAGTTTCACTAACGGTCAGAAACCACTCGTGTTAAACATTAAGTCGGCGTCTTTTTGCTGCTCAGTGGTTGCATTTAAAACACTGGTTAGCGTAGGATTTGGTGTCTGTATGGAACACAACTCTCGAGCTAATCCAAGCTAATGTTTAAAAATAAAAAAGGAAGAAAAAAAGATGGCTGGCTGCCGTTTGAAAACAACAACTGGGACTGTTTCTCGTGGCGGAGGAAATCGCGGAGGGATATCTTGAGTGACGGGGCACAAAAGCCATGTGCTGCTTTGTTTACAATAACATCCTCGAACATGGAAATAATCCAGCAGCGCAGCGAATTTTCTCCTACGGCATCAAAGTAAGAGCAGTATTTTAGATCCGATTCGAAGGCGAGTTTCGTCCCTCGCAACGAGTAAATAAATATTGTTAGTAGTTGTGGCTCTTTCGGGAAGTGTGTGTGTGTGGGGGGGTATATTTACAGAACTGAGCGCGCCTGTTGTTGTATTTACGTTCGTACCCTAGAGCGATAGACTGCGTAGTACTTATTTCACTCCGAAACTGTAAAGGGAGGCACAAATAGGCGGCATTTGCTCCATGTTTACACACCAGTGGCAGTTTTAGGTCGTACTGTAGCAATAGTGACTCATCGAGATTACAGGATGCCGTGTTACTCAACAAAGAGGGGGGGTCGTCGCAGGACAACAAATTAGCTCCCAGTGTGTAGGCCCTCTGCTGCGACTAATAAGCCCGGAAAGTCGCTTTATTTATTTATTTTTCTATTTTAACAAATCGGGTAAATCCACCAAACAAATGTTAGTGAATGCGGCCTTTTTGTGTCTTGTTAAAATAGAGCCCTGATGGTTTTTTTTTGTGTTTGTTTTGCAGAAAAGTGCAAAAGGTTCCTGCAGGAGTTTTACACGGAGGATGACAATGGGAAGAAGGTGTTCAAATACGGAGTACAACTTGTAAGTAGCGTGAAATAAAAAAAATAAATAAAAGTGGTTCTGCTCGATAATGTTTGCAATTTTGCTGTATTTCTGCATTTTTTCTCAAAAGTAATTTATGAGTTGTTTTTTTTTTGTTGTTGTTGTTTTTTTCCCAAAATGTTATCCGTTTTGACAAGTAGTCATATGCGCATGCTCAATGGAGCTTATGAAGCAGGTGCTCCCCCATTTTATAAAACGGGCGCAAATTCAAGTTTTTTATTTATTTAGTATTATCACTCCCAGCAATATGACAAAAGCAGGTAGTGTTTGATTCTTATTTTACTTGTTTAGTTAAAAATTTTAAAAATGCTATTAAAAATAATTACCCCCCCCCCCACGCACACACACACCCCTCCCAGTTATGAGTTGGTTCAGTCCAACTTAGCTAATCAGAAAGTGAAAATGAGAAAAGAGCAGTGATTTCTTTTTTCTTGTTTTTTTTTTGTCTATGAATCCGAATAAAGCAAGAACATGAAGCAATATATCACTGTTTAGGAACGCAAGTCTTATTGTTTTTGGGTTAAATAAATGAAAGTCAAAGCTAAAATTTGACAACATAGTCTAAAAGTAAAGGTTTAGTAAACAATTTCATATTGACGTAAATTCAAACATTTTGCTGTTTGTTTAATAAATAATAATGATTTAACTTAATGGAATTTGAACCTCAATCTCCCACATATAAGTGCATTGTATTTTCCATTACACCAGCCACTCATACCCTGTTAATAAGACTAATCCCCTAAAGTTTGTGATGTAGAAACCATTGAGATATCAATTGTTACATCTCTGACTTTGTTCCTGCAGTTTATTATATAATCAGTTGCCTGTGCATGTATTTTATTTATTTGTGTACATTTTCTCTGGTGAACTCTTCAAACCTTTATTTTTTGCGTTTAGATTTTAGCACTAAAACTGGAAGCAAAATTTTCATCTTATTTGGGCTCCATCAGGAAATAAATTGGTGTATTTCTCTTTGTGTGTTCACAAATATATGGGCTAAGCCTGAGGGGCTCTGGTAGTGTTGGTGGTGGGATCTGTTCACAAAGGGTGTAATTGATTTTGGAGGTTTTGCCTAATTCCCGGTTTGTGTGTGCAGGTTGCTGTGGCCCACCGGGAGCAGGTGCCCCTCTTTGTCGAGCTGGATGATGTGGCTGAGGAAGACCCTGAGCTGGTCGAGAGCGTCTGTGAAAATGCTAAACGCTATGTTGGCCTCTTCGCTGACGCCGTCCACGAGCTGCTGCCAGAATACAAAGAAAGAGATGTATGAAGAGTTTATTTTGTAGATATGTTTATGGTTGAATAATGGCTGCTTCTGGCTAATAAATGTTTTTTGCATTCAGATTGTGGCCAAAGATTCTTTGGACGTTTACATCGAGCACAGGCTGATGATGGAACAAAGAGGCCGTGATCCTGCTGATACCAGAGACGCCCGGAACCAGTACCCTCCTGAGCTCATGAGGAGATTGTACGTAGAGCCAGATTGGATTTATTTATCTTTTTGTTTATGTATACATGTCTGTCTCATGAACTGTCTTGTTTTCACAGTGAGCTCTACTTTAAAGCTCCCAGCACCTCAAAGCCCAAAGTGGTTCGTGACATTCGGGCTGAAAGCATCGGTCATCTGGTCACAGTTCGAGGCATCGTGACCCGTGCCACTGAGGTCAAACCCATGATGGCTGTGGCTACATACACATGTGACCAGTGTGGTGCTGAGACCTACCAACCAGTAAGATTTAGCTTGCTAATAAAAACACTTAACATTTTGTTGAGATTACTACATTATTCTTATCATCCCTGCTTTGCGTCCGTCAGATCCAGTCCACCTCCTTCATGCCTCTCATCATGTGTCCCAGCCAAGAGTGTGTCACCAACAAGTCTGGAGGCCGGCTCTACCTGCAGACCAGAGGCTCCAAATTTGTCAAATTCCAGGAGCTGCGTATTCAGGAACATGTAAGTAACTACAGGCCGTTAGATCTGTGGTTTTTAATGCCTGTTGTTGTGGAAAGTGTTCATTTGTTCATGAGCTCTTGTCTGATTTTCCACAGAGTGACCAGGTGCCTGTTGGTAACATTCCAAGGAGCATGACTGTATACGCACGTGGGGAAAACACACGCCTTGCCCAGCCTGGAGACCATGTAGCCATCACAGGAATCTTCCTCCCTCTGCTGCGCTCAGGCTACAGCCAGGCTGTTCAGGTATCTTTCATTTTAGCAGCCATGGCTTTATTTTTTATTGAGAGAAATGTAACCATGTTAGTGGTGCACGGATCAGTAAATTGTAGCTGTCTGTAAACTGCCCCACAAGGTATTAAAATAATTTTAATGTGCTTGTTTTTAGGGCCTTTTGTCAGAAACCTACCTAGAGGCTCATAGCATCACGCTGATGAACAAAACAGAAGACGATGAGCTCGGTAACGAGGAGCTGACTGATGAAGAGCTGCGGAGCATCACAGGTTGGGATCTGTTGTGAATTTAAGTGTAATATAAGTTTTTTTTTTTTTTTAACTAACAGGGATGCCAGTTCTACTTTAGACACTCTTTCAGCAGCTGAAGCAACTTTTCTTTCTGTTCCAGAGGAAGGGTTTTATGAGAAGCTAGCCGGCTCGATTGCCCCAGAGATCTATGGGCACGAGGACGTGAAGAAGGCCCTGCTCCTGCTGCTGGTCGGAGGAGTGGAGCAGGCTCCCAAAGGCATGAAAATCAGAGGTGAGCAGAGATGGTTCCTGGAAATCAAGATTTTTATTTATTAAAGTTCTTATTTACCTCGATGGTTTCAACCTACTTGGAAGTTTTTATCAATTTTGTGCTCAGCAGAAACTTTGGTATCCAGATGTTGTTGTTTGCATCATTCTGTTTTCCCCCCTTCCTATTAAGGTAATATAAATATCTGCTTGATGGGAGACCCAGGAGTTGCCAAGTCCCAGCTGCTGTCTTACATCGACCGTCTTGCTCCTCGAAGTAAGTCCTGAATCCAGTTGAATATTTTATTTAGTAAGCTATTTTTTTCCATTGAAGCTAACTCTGTGAAATATTAACTATCTGAGAGGTTGGCTTCTTTCTTGTTTGTGCCAACTTGGGACTTTAAATAAGGAAGAACATTCTCAATAATAACTGAATTTTGTCTTAATTCAGTATCTAAATTGAGTCTTTTGGTTTTAGTAAAGCTTGTATTCAGATTTAAATACTTGGGTATGACTCTAATTGTTGTTTTCAGGTCAGTATACAACAGGTCGGGGGTCGTCTGGGGTCGGTTTGACCGCAGCTGTGATGCGTGACCCTCTGACCGGTGAGATGACTCTGGAAGGAGGCGCCTTGGTGCTGGCTGACCTGGGCGTCTGCTGTATTGATGAGTTTGATAAAATGGCAGATGCTGACCGAACAGCCATCCACGAGGTGATGGAGCAGCAAACCATCTCCATCGCTAAGGTATTTACTGCGACTTGATCTGTGGAATCAATCTGAAACAGTTCTTCCAAACGGATTAAACAGCATCACCTATGCGGTTGATCGTTTTCTTCTCTCCAGGCCGGCATCATGACCTCCCTCAACGCTCGTTGTTCCATTCTAGCCGCAGCCAACCCAGCCTACGGCCGCTACAACCCCCGGAAGAGCATCGAGCAGAACATTCAGCTGCCAGCTGCTCTCCTCTCCCGTTTCGATCTGCTCTGGCTCATCCAGGACAAACCAGATGCTGACGCTGACCTGCGCCTCGCTCAGCACATCACCTATGTCCATCAGCATTCCCATCAGCCGCCCACCCATTTCACCCCCATCGACATGAAACTCATGAGGTGATCAGATTTTCTTGGCATTTACTTATATACGTTTACATTTTTAGTTATAAATAAGAAGAAAAACCTATTTTTTGTAAATGAAACTAAAGGTGTGGTCAGTTTACTCCATTACAGCCTGACATGCATTTATCTCCTCAGGCGTTACGTAGCTCTGTGTAAAAAGCGTCAGCCCGTTGTCCCAGAGTCCCTGGCTGATTACATCACTGCTGCTTATGTTGAGATGAGGAAAGAGGCTCGAGTCAGCAAAGACACCACCTTCACCTCGGCCCGTACCCTCCTCTCCATCCTCCGCCTGTCCACTGCCCTGGTGAGTACTACACCTGTACTGAGAACTTCTGTAAGTTTACCACAATATGTAGAATTTGATCTTCATTAAATCTACTTCACCTTCAGTGTGATGACATCTAATGGTGTAAAGATCTGATTTTGAAGCGAACATTTAATTGCACATATTGTGAAGTCTCCGAGGAACTTTGTTTTGATGATCAGCCTGGTGTGTGATAAAGTGCTTACAGTGCAGGTAGTGATGATAACCTGGTCTACTGCAGTGTGAGCACTTCTTTCACACGCTGGACAAACTCTTCAGTCTGATGGAACCAAAGATAAATAGTCAGAGTTTTTATTAATATCTGTAATAAATGATTAAATGTATTCAGACACTCAGGATATCACATTCTCTGCCTCTGGTTGTCAAAAGTGCTGTTTGTGCAGGTAGCAGTCATCCACCTACTGCAAAACCAGCACTTCAGGTAAACAGGTAGGCAGTGTGCTGCACACGGATGTCCACAAGGGGGCAGAACACTGCCAGGACCACGGCTGTGTTGGAAAAGAAGGGTTGCATTCTGTGTTTGTCTTAATGTACATCTCAAAAAAATAAAAGTGAGGATTTTTTTTAAATGCATTTTTCTGGTCCCGGCCAGCTTTGCAGGGTGGGCAGTCAGCCTGTGTGCATTAGGACCAGCTGTGCAAACCCATGCAAAACTGACCGTGGCCAGAGCTGTCACCACTATCTTCTGTAGGTGCACTTCAGATTACTGATCATGTTTATGCTGTTTCAATGGAGAGACTGGCTGGTTTTGGGAGGCGGAGACTTGAGCAATTGCCGACCATCCCAGAGGGCATTGCACTTGTCTCGGTCTGACAGTGCCGGCACAGCGCAGCCTACGTCGACCTGAGTCCAGTAAGATACTCGTGTTTCCGTACATCTGCAGTCTGAACACTATTTGTGCTTTCCATGCGTGTCTTCAGGCTCGACTTCGCATGATGGACGCAGTGGAGAAGGAAGACATCAACGAGGCCATGAGACTCATGGAGATGTCAAAGGATTCTCTGCAAGCTGACAAGTCCAGCACCACCAGGTCAGTGTTGGCGCTCGGTGACATTTACTCAGCTCATGACACCAGAGATTTATAGGTTTGTTGAATTTTAGTCGCTGCTGGTTCTGGAGGAAGCTGTAAAACCTTTGATGGCGTCCTGTTTAAATGGCACCATGTTCTCTGAAACGTGCATCTAGTCAATGCTTTAAACTTTGTTTTTCCCTCAACACAAGAAACCTTCTTCTTTTTAATCTGGGAAAAAGGATTCTTTGGTGAAACCGTTTGGCAGGCAGCTGGTGGAGATTTATGTTGCGTTGATTTGGAGTTGGCAGTCTACTCGTTCTGAATCCGAACCCCTTCTTTTTTCAGAACGCAGCGTCCAGCTGACGTCATCTTCTCTCTGGTGCGTGAGCTGGCCACAGAGGGCTCGACGGGCCGCGGTGGAGCCGGCGGGGTGGTGCGTATGGCTGAAGCTGAGCAGCGATGCGTCTCTCGTGGCTTCACGCCCGCTCAGTTCCAGGAAGCGCTGGAGGAGTACGAGGAGCTGAACGTGTGGCAGGTCAACCAGGCCCGCAGCCGTATCACCTTCGTCTGAACGTCTTCATGCCTTCACGCAGCGCTTCCTTTCAGCCACATGTGGGTTTCTGCACCCAGCGTTCTGTAACACAAGTCGGGCGGAACGTGGACTTCCTTTAATGCCTGAATGTTATGAAAGCATTTCTTCTCCTGGAGAAGATTCCTGTTAACTATTAAATTGCTTGTAAATATGTATGTCAGAACATGCTATAGTGTAGTATTATCTGCAATCTATTGCTTAAAGCCTCCAGTTAATGTTGAGTAATTCTGTACATTTTATTATAATTGTATTACAAGTCGATGTTGAGCTTTGTATTGCCTCAGAGTTATAATAAATGGTTCAGTACTAAGCTCCTCTGGCTCCTGTGTCCACATGAAAAGGTATGAAGTTTCCTACAATCATCATGTCTCAACACCTGGTTCAGACGTGCAGCGACCCGGTTTCTGTGTTCAGTACCGCCTGCCCACAAATACAACATGAAGGGCTGCAATTATCCCCAGTCTCATCTTATTTAAAAACAGAAAAAACAACTTGTCTTATCGCAACAATGTCATCCTAAAGTCTTTGACTACTGACCAAAATTTTGTATTTTAGGAACTTTAAAAATTGTAATGATTCAGTATAATAAGCTGAGAGGTTTAACAGTAAAATGTTCTGTTAGCTGAAGGTTCCAGCTTGTTTTGAGGTCCTTTCAGAGTTGAGGTTTAAAGTAGAAAACGTTTGTACTAAAAGCTGCAGGAGTCCTAATTTTCCAACAATTTTCTTTTCGCTGCTCGGAGAAATTTTAGGAGATTTTTCTACAGTGGGGAACAAATGCAGCAAGTTTCTTTGTTTGGCATGATGGACTCCCGAACGAATGCTGTCATTTTAAGTATATTCATTTTAACAGTGAACATGTTGAGACAAAATAAGATTGACAGCTGTTCTCAGGGAAAAATGACCATGTTTCAAAGCCTTTAAAGACCCTACGAAGCGTTTATAAAGCTGCTGCTTATTTTGCTGAGATATTCGTCAGGCAGCAGCGTCTCCAGGATGCTGGTCTCCCAGCAGGTGATGATTTCCTCCCAGAACCTAATTGGGAGTTTCCATTTGAAGTCTTTTCTTTATGGCCCGGGTCCAGGGGCTTTTTGTTCCTAATTGGTGCTGAGGGCCCCACTTTAAACAATATTTAAAGGGAGGAGGAGACCATTTTTTTTCTCAAACCTGGTGAGATTCTATTGGCCGGGAGGTGATGTTACAGGATGACTGACAGGAGGATCGTATTTATCCGTCAGTCCTGTTGGTCCGGTGAAGACAGCCTCCTGAGCCAGGTAAGAGACACATCTTTTCATCTGCTAAGAAAAGCCTCAGTTTTGATATGGTGTACAGTTTAAACCAGAATTGTGTCATAAAGCTACATTTTACAGTAGTTTTTTGGAGTTGTGCTGTATAAATTCTTTTCCCTACAAATCTGATTTAGCATTTTTTACTTGGACAATATATTGCATAAAATGATCATTCTGAGACTCTTTTTGGGTGCGTTTTTCTTTTTGTGTGTGTTAAAACAGTTAAACCATCTTTTCTCATTAAACTATGACGTTCACATTTCTCCAAATGTTTTGAAGCTGAAAGTTATTTTCTGGATTCCAGCTTCAAGATGATTTCATCATTATGTTTGCTGGGGACACTTTGCTGTCTCGTGCTTCTCCCAGGTCAGTTTTTTTTTCCTTTTTCTTTATTTCATAAATGTGGCAAGTTGTTAAAAATACAGCTGCAGTAAATATATTTTTTATTCTTCAAGGCCTCCTGGATGCCAAATCCTTGCTGAATGCCATCAAGCAGGAAGGTGAGTACAAATCTTAACTCCCTTTTATCAACTCAAACCCCTTTTTTTGTTTCTTTAAGCAGCTTCATGTTTTTTCCAGCAGAGATGGTCCCTGTGAGCATCAACTCAGAGAAAGCCAACAACTTCCTGTCCCACTCCAGACCGAAGCGGAACGCCGACCCCAGGTGGTACCGAGCGAACCCAGACTTTCAGGCATACTACAGATACTACAGCAGCATCGGACACACTGAGGGGGTGAGACACCGACTTATATGTTAAACTCAGACTTTTCTTCACACCAAAGTGTGTTTAGATTGTCTGACTGTTTATTTCAAGTGATTGGGGTTTTTACTGTCAGATTAGAATGAGTGTTTTAAGCCTGAAGAATAAAAATGTTTTTAAAAAGCTTTTGGTTGATTAGTTTTATCTGCATGTAAGCAAAACTTCATGTTGGTGCTGAAATGTTTCTGTAGGGCTCAAGTTTAAGAAGGACGCTCCTCTTGAAAGTAAAACTCTGACATGCAGAGCGTGTTTCCGTCTCCTCTCTCTCAGCTCTATGAGATCGACAGGCTGAGGATGCTCTACCAGCAGATGCGGTACCTTGAGCAGGCCTACGGTCCGAACGCCTCCTACTTCCAGAGCAAACTAGGCGTGCCAATGATCATGTGTGATCCGACCACAGACAAAAGGTGCAAAGTCGCTCCTCCTCCTCCACCTCCAATGAAAGGGGTCCACAAGGGCATGGATCCTCCAGCAACCCCTCCTCCTCTTCCTCCTGCTCCAGCCATTTCCCAGGCGGATGTGCTCTTCCTGTGTAACAGCAAGGACCCTCTCTGCAAGCCGCACATCGTCTACCTGCCCACCGGCGCCGTGCCTGTGCTCTGTGATCCTCGCTACCACCCCCACTGCACCCCTCAGAAAGCCCCCCCGCCGCCGCCTCCTGTTTTTAAACATCCTCCACCAAAGAAATCGGGCCCACCTCCTCCAGTCCTGGTCATGAAGTCCGCCCCGGCTCCCGTCCGCTCCTTCAAGGGCATGGAGTACGACTGCGACCCCTACTGGGACCCCGACTGCCTGATCGACCACCCGCCCAGACCTGTCAAGGGAAAGGTTGTGGTCCCACCACCACCACCTCCTCCTCTGGAGGAGGACGAGGAGGAAGAGGAGGAACCCGTGGAGGAGCCAGCACCTCCTGCATTCAAAGGGAAGAAACTGAGCATGTACCCTCAGTCTTACTACTACCCTCACGTCTACGACCCCAGGGATGAGCTGTACGATCCGGTCCGCTTCCAGTACCCCCAGCCAAGCGACGCTGCTGCTGACGAGCCGGCAGAGGGGAGCAAATGACTACGAAGAGTCTGAGGAAAAGTGTGTGTTTGAACCAAAGAAACGTTGACCCAGGCTTCATAAAGTCACTGCAATGAAAGCAATGTGTACAAGTGCATTGATGAGTTGCTGTGAATGAAATACGTCATTATGTAAAAAAAAAAATGTCAGTCAACACACGATTTGTTGATTTATGAGACAATAAAATGAGTGAAATCAGTTTTTATCAGTTAATGAGTTGAATTTGATTTGTATACTTTAACAAAAGAAAGTTGTGTTCCTCTCAGCGCCACATGGCAAGTTTCAAAATAAGACTCACAACATGCCAGCAGCTCACAGGCTGGAGGTCATTACGTCTGCTCCTGCTGTACGTTTAACACCTAAATAAACGCTGACTGTTGTTATACATCCTCGACTTTGGAGCTTTTCTGCCACATATGCACGTCTGCCTGAGACCTCCACAGGCAGTCAAACAGCAGGAGCACAACTTCAAAATAAAAAAAGATGACTTAACAACAAACAGCTCCTGACAGTAAACCTGCAGCTCCATAAGCAAAACTTTCATGAGCTCATTTAAAAGTGCAGCTCGGACATTTTTCTGTTGTGTATAATTACTACCACGTGTGCCGCCTTCTAACCATTTCTGTGCACGAAGAAGACACAAAGCTCCATGAAAAAAACAGATCATTTATTACACACAGAAACATGAAACAATAAAACAAACTGGGTAAAATAAGATAACGTCCATTTACAGTGATCTCACTGCTGTGCATACCCAGACGGTTCGTACGGATCAATTACTGATTTATCTCATGAAGTGCATTTAAATACACTCGTGGCTGAAAATGGTAAATTGGTGTTGAAAAGCTGCGGTTACCTTAAAAGTTTCTTTTAGCTGATCAAAATGCGACCGAACCCCCCCAAAAAAGAAAAGGACAGGAAAACAAAAAAAAATAAACAAAAATAAAGGAAACTGCAGTTTGTGTGTTTGCCTCTCTGCTTCAGCTTCCGGTCGGCTCAAAAGAAAAGTCCTCTCATCCTGCGGCCGATGCCCTGCCTGTCGTACAGGACGTTGAACTTGTTGATGAACTGGTTCATACTGTTACAAGTCTTGGTGATGGTGCCTAGGTACGCCATGAGGCCGACGTCATTACATTGCTGAGAGGAAACAAGAAGAACCGCTGTAGAGTTTCACGACAAACAACGTGTTGATTTTACAGGGTTATGAATAAATAACTCCCAAACCAGAAGGTTCATGTGTGAAAACGAGGACCAAGCAGGAAACAAAAGTTTAAGCATTCATCTCTGAGCTTCCTGCTGTTTTTAAATCAACCACCACCGAATGTTTGTTTGCCTTTATGTGCTTGTACACATCCAAACATGTTTTAAGAGCTAACAGACTGTGCTAAATCTTAAAAAAAGAGAAAACATTTAAAATAAAATAAAATAAACACACTGACGAGTCTCAGTTTGCCACTTTTCTTCATTACAGTTCCCATTATGCAGAACAGTAATTAAAGCAAAACGTGCATCAGGAACTTTTATCTAGTTAGAGAATTATTTCTAAATTTTATGTAAACAATTGAAGTATTTTTCTAATAGACATTTGTATGATCCATGCATTTCTCCATACCCGCATTACAATTTATTCAATATTTGGTTATTTTTAAACTACAAACACTTCTTTTGTTTTTATAAAAACAAAACCAATTTCTGCCATTTTAAGGAAAACATTGACTTGTGTTATAAACATATAACACAAGTTATATGTTATTTTTTAAATAAAAAAGAAAAACTTACATCATAGAAGTCAGTTTTGAACTTTATGGTGCTGAGGACGGGCAGTCTGTGGCACAGGGCGTTGGCTTCACGCAGGATCTCATGATTAAACGGCACCTCTCCTGTCACACAAACACCAGAGGAAAACAGGATAATGTTTTTCAAACACTGCTGAAGAGAAACTTGTAATTACAGAGGAGAAACATTTGAGAACAGCTGCTTTTCTGATTTATTTTCACATTCTTTGGAGTCGGTCTCACCTGTTTCTACGGCTTTGACGTATTCTAGGATGATCTTCACTCGGCTGTGGAGCATCTTTATCGCACTGTGCTGAGCTATAAGGTGTTCAGCCACTAACAGAAGAAAGGAGACAAAAATCACTGTTAAAACGAATGAATGAGAACGTGAACCTGTCAGCCTGTCAGCAGAGGATTCAGCCTCACTTCAGAGACCCAGACAGGAAACGGGTCCCGTCGAGTTTTCTCACCGGTCGAGTTTTCTCCGGTGCCGGTGGCTGTCATTCGAGCTACGTGGTCGACGCCAATCCTCTCTGCTTCCTCTGTGGCTAAAGTGTACGTCAGCTCAGCAAACAGCATGGTAGCCTGAACACCAAACAGCCAGGTCAATTTTAAACAATGAATTATGGGAGAAAACACAGGCTAGTTTACAGTCGAGCTGGAAGTAAACTCTACCTCGCCACTGATGATGTCAATCACAGATTCATAAACGCTAACAGGAAGCTGGAGGAGAGAAGGACACGGTTTAGAGAGGCAGGTTTCAAACCCATCGGTGGTGAAATGCATATGAACTCACGTCGGTGTGTTTGGTCATTGGGTTGAGCTTCAGGAAGAGGGGGCTCTCGATGATCTCACACACCTGGCAGGGAAAAGAGGAAAGAAAGTGAACAAATATGAAACAGAATCATTTATAAAAAACAAAACCTGTTCTGAGTTATTCCTCTGCCGAATAAGGATCCAAAAGATTTTAAGATGGCATTTGAAATTAGCTTTTTTTTTTTTTACGTTTGTATAATTGTATGAATGCAGAGTCAGCATTCAGTTTTCCTGTTTTTTAATTTTCTGTACGTTTTTTGCAATCTAACTACTTCAACATACTTTATGTGATATTAGCCATTCATAGATCAACTCTTTTAGCTCATTCAGGAGATGGGTGCTACAAATTTGGGTTTGGTCATTTTTATACTTAACTTTATTTACAAATATTCCCCATATACTCCTCATAGAAATACACTGAGATCTCTACAAAAACATTGTTCCCTTTGAAACCTGCTTTGAAACTCAAGATTACTGGTTTTAGCGGAGCCCTGCCTTCCTGCACTGAGCAGGTTTCATGTTTACATGCCTGCTTGTGGATGTGGATATCTGACTGGTCTGGGGGTCCGCCTGTGGTGTACCAGCCCAAAAACTCCATGTCTTTGAAGACCTGTTTAACTGAGGAAACAACAGGATGTTTAACAGAAACACTTCTGAACATGATTTTAGCTGGTAAATATAAACAAATATTACTAATGACTTGATCCACTACAGTCTTCGCTTGTTTTAGACACATCCCTTCACCTAGAACCGGTCTTCTTAACGATGCATCTGTACTCTTTAATGGCTAAATATAAGGGGTTGACTTAAAAGAATAAAACAAGTCAATGCAAAAATAAGAACCAAATGAACCACAGTATTGTGTAAAATTCTTCAGCAGCCCTTCATTTCGTCATAGTTTTATAATTTGACCTAAAAAAGCCATGATTTTCAGACACTATTGACAGTTTTTAGACTTGACTTCCACTTGTCCAGCTCACATTTTAAGGGACAGACTGCATATAGTTCTGAGATAAGTTTGAGTTTTTTGTTAACACCTTGTAAATACTGCGTTACGTCTAACGAGCTGTGTAATACTTGGTTTTGATTCTTTAAAAAAAAATGCTTACATTGTTCCTCCTTGGTGTAGTAGTACTCCTTGTCAATGTGCACTTTGTCATCTATGGTGTGAGACATGAGTTCAAAGGAGTTCATCACCTCGATGTTTCTGCCCTCCTGTTTCCCGATCAGAGCTCCGATCACTGTGCAGAGAAAACACAGCTTTCAACTCACCCATTACTATAATTATGCTGCATCCAGAGGACCATTATTCTTTGGTTTTCTAATGATGTCAGCAAACGCAAAATGGGCACAAAACTTGTCAAATGTGTTATTTTTAGAAAGACAGATGATCTTTTCACTGTGTAAGCTTGGTTTTTGTGTTGGTCTACATACCCTGCATTGGTCTCCCCTCCTGGGAGCGGATGCGTATCCAGTGGTCAGATATGTTGAGGATAACCAGAGGGTGTAAGGCCACAGAAACGCTCCCAGTGACCCCCGAGGCCATGACACTGGGGCTCGCTGCAGACACAAGGAGACACACAAGATGAGCTTTAAATGGAGGACAGCAGCTTATTTTATGCTGTTAGGCTGAAAGTCCAAACTACTGACTCCAAACTCGACAAAAAAAAAGAAAGTAATCTGCCAAAGCAGAGCTTCGGCTGAGTAAAAAACTTTAGAAAACCCTTGAAAAGCCTGAATAACTATTGATTAATACCACTTACAAAAAACTTTGATTGTTTAGTAATGACCTGTTTTTCTTTTCTTTTTTGTGCAAAGTGTTGTACATATATGCATGAGGTGATGTAATGCAATAAAATACAACAAGGAGACAACTGTGTGGACAACAGCTTCACTAAAAAAAGAAAAATGCTGTAAAATGAACCATGAATGATTAATAACAGGAGGTACATAGTGCTGCTCCTGAGAGGTCTGACTGCAGTTATAAATAAATGACCTGCAGTCCTTCCACACTGTGAGTGGATCCGTTGGTTTAGAGATGTAGTTCTATAAAGATTTTACATCCAAATAATGACGGATGTTTCTGCTCATATTATGGACAGCACAAATAGGAGGACGTTTTGAGCCAATTTTAGTTCATTGTGCAAAAACTACACAGCCGAATTATATAAAATGTTGTAAAGAAGGTAAGACTGGGGAAATAAAGGTAAAGTAATTGACTTTTGGTATGAGTAGAGATTATTTTCTTCAAAATGGAGTAAAATAGCATAGACATTCGCTGTGAACAACGTTCAGCGTGTGCCATTCTGGTTTGCTGTTTGTTCCTTAATACAGTAGTGATTCGTAACCACCAACTGGAGTGAATAAATGTAAATTTGTTGACCTAAAGTCCAGTAACAAAGCAGAAAAGAGGCGACTCTAACCCTCCAGAGGGAATCTATATTAACTGACTGGTTTCACAGAGCTGTGGACGTTAACCCGCTTATGTCAGCAACCTTTAATGCCACAAAGTCTTCATTCACGACCACTTATAACCAAATTAAACAACACAACAAGATATTAACAATAATCCACGCCGATGTCAGACTTAAATGATGGGATAAGAGATAAATACTTGCCTGCCCCATCCACTTCCATCCCTCCACCATTGCTGGTCGCCATCTTGTCCGGTGTTAGGCAACAGCGCCCCCTGGAGTCACAGAATGTCGCGATCACATAAACCGGCGCAACACCCATACACCGCGCGGGCGTCGGGGGCAATTCAGCGAACGAACGCTAGGCGGCGATATCACTTTTCGTGGTGTTTCAAAATAAGCAGCAGACCACGGCTGTTGTCATAAATTTGCTAATGTTCTCGAAAGAAAGACGGCATCGACAGAGACCCACTATTATCTGGAAAAAAGGAGAATTTTAACTGAGCTTTCGTACCGAGTCTGGGTCCTACAGTCAACGAGCAGCTGTTTCCTGGGGGTCGCTGATTTGGACGCAACTTGTGTGCGTCCGAATATTTGTCCGTGTTGAAGATTTTCAGAGTTTTGTTTACAAAATGGACGAATTTAAAGCCTATAATCTAGACTTCTTCCCCGAGAACATTTTAATAGATGTGTTATCGTACTTGAGCGTAAAAGAGCTTGTCAGAGCTGGAAGGTAAGTTTATTTTTGTCTTTCTTTCATTTTTAGTATTTCAACAGTTCTGTTTCTTGTTAAACAAAACTCAGGTCCAGGGGATTTCTTTTGTTGTGACTAAACCCAGATGAGTGAAGTTTTGCTTTTGTTTCTAGAGTGTGTAAAAGATGGAAACGCCTTGTTAAAGACCAAAGACTATGGAGGACTGTGGATTTGACCTCATGGAAAGGGGTAAGAATGTTGCTTTACCACTTTTCCTTTGTCTTTTTCATTGAACAATATTTATTCGTTTTTAAATTACCACAATAAAACAATCAATGCCATCTATAAAGTGACATGAAAGCTGTTTTATTATTAAAGTATATGTTTCAGTATTTCTTGTGTTAATAGCCTACATTTGTGAGAGTTCAGGTGGTTGGAATTTATTAAATACCTCTTCAGAAGTATATGCAAATAAACACAGTTTAAAGAAAAAGCTACAAATAAACTTTAAGACTATTTTCATTGCTTATTTGTTGTGTGCCTGTGCAGTTATTGAAATTGTTTTTTTCTTTGTTTCTCTCAACCCACACACATAAATGGACTGTCCACTGTGTGTTAGGTGACATCCCGCATCCTTTGGGTCCTTCTGCGCCAGTACCTAGGTTGCGGATTAAGGAGCCTTCGCTTGCGTGGTTTGCTGCTCTCTGCTAGAGGTGGCACCTTTCTCTCTGAGCCTTGGCTCAAAGCTTTGTCCACAAAATGTCCACGCCTTAGTAAGCTCTATCTTCTCCATTCAGATCTGAGAAGCTTACCAAGCTGCCAGATCTTGCCTCCGTCTTTGAGGGTGCTGGAGCTGTGTAGTTGTGAGCTGCCTCGGGAGTTTTTCAGGCAAAGCCTGCCCACTTCACCTGCTCATCCTCATGATCAAGGAGAAGCCACATCTAGTGCTTCACATCAAGGAAAGGCTAAAAAAGGCAAAGGAGTTGGCTCTTCTGCAGGAATTAGTATTGAGAAATTGGTTCTTAACAACGTGCCCTCTTTTACAGACCAGCACCTTCAGAGTCTAACATCATGGCAAAGTTTGAGTCGACTGGAGTTACGTGACACCTTTCGTGTAACAGCAAACGGGCTTCGAAGCTGTGCAGCTAAGGATGACCTCTCAGGTGTGGAAGGGCTTTCCAGACTAAAATTTCTTGAAATAGGCATTACAGGACGACAAGGCTACCAGTTACAGATGGCCTCCCTTGGGTTGGGAGCAGGGTGGATTGGACTTGAGGAGCTAAGTCTTGGTGGTAAGGAGGTGGGGCCAGGCTTGCTCTGTGCCAGCCGTCTGAAGGACCTGAAACATCTGTGTCTTTGGGCCTGCACGCTCAGCGAGTTGCAGATTGTGCGGAGCTGCAGGATGCTCCGTGGACTTCGCCGGCTGGAGTTTTTGGACGTGATCTTCCAGCCACGACAGAGTCCACCCGTGGAAGAAGGGCAGGGAGGTGGTGATGAACAGGAGGACAAAGAGGAAGGTGCAGATGCAGATGTTAATGATGAAAACAGGACACAGGAGGGGAATGACCCTTTCCAAAGTCTGCAGCGATCACTGGCTGTCCTGCTGCCATCCTGCTCTCTGGTTTTCACCAACTGCACTGTTCAAATCAATCCAGACTGAATGTGAGCATAAATTCCCTTTCTATGGCAGATGTGGCTCAAAAGTAAGAAGTATTGTTTGATTGTGAAGTCACTAGTTTAAACTTTAGCTTCCTAAATCCATATACTGAAATGTCTTGAGGAAGAAAGTGAACCAAACATCAGTCCAGAGGCATTCATCGAATCGACTGTAATTCATCAGTGTGTGTAAATGGTAAAGGTCTGTGAATGTGTTTAAAAAAAGGAAGTGAACTTATAGGAAGTTATGGGTTTTATTGTAATACTCTTTTAGTCACAAATAAGACTAGAAAGGTTGTTTTTTTTACAAACAAAGCCCATTTTATATTTCACACTAATATTTGTGGGTTTGCATATTATAGAAATAATTAAATAAAGAAGCTTTATTGTGTCATATAAACAGGTCTCAACAGTTTATGTGGCAATGCAGGCTACTGTAACCTCATATACAGTGATTTACCATTTTTATACATTAATACTAAAAGTTAAATAAATTTAGAAATTATCAAATCTACTTTGGGAAAAACACATCATGTCTCGTTGAGAATATAATCTTTTTTTTCTTGACTATTTAAGAAGATGTAGGACATTTCTTTAATTTCTGAATATAGGAATACCATGTTTTCAAGTTTTGGGCCATTAAGTAAAATAGTGGCATAAAAAAATTTGTTTTTTTCCCCCCATAGATTATGTCAACTAGTAGACTGTTTTTAGTCACATAAAGATATTGAAAAACAATACATTTTTTCTTTTTTATGAAATCTCCTTTAACTCAGTCACGTAATAAATCATAAAGCAGAACAGTTGAATGCTTCAGCATTTACAGATACGCAGGTGTTGGTGTCAAACTGTAAGAAACGGTCCACCTGTTTCCTGTTGCTTAACTGCTAACAATGTATACATTCAGAAGGCATAGATTTTACCCACATGTGACAAACGCATCACACAAAATATGATCTACCCCCATCCTACATGCCTCCATCTTTGCTGATATGAAAACATGAAGAGGGAAATGGACAGTACTAATGTCTACGTGTTGTCTTAACAAGACAAATCATAAAAAAATCTGTTATTTATCTAAATTGATTTGGATTTAATGATTAATGTTGTAAAGGAGAAGTTGTTTTCAATAAACGTGTCTTGAGAACTGATTCCCAATTTGTCAGATGTCCTTGAAATATGTTTGTAGACTGTGTAGTTTTATAATTCTATAATAATCATAATAATAAGTGTCTCCAATGTTGAATTTCACTTTTCAAACTCATCTCCATCATGTTATGTCTGTTTTCCTTTAGTGCTAGAAAACACCATTGTTAAGCAAGTCGAGGTTAGAAACACAGATAATTATAATCATTAAACAGACTTTAATAAATTATCATAGCCGTGACTTGTTTGTTTTCGAAAAAAATCATTCAAATCGACATGACATAATATTACTCCGACCAAGGGGCGGGCTTAATACTTGTGCTGACCAATCACATTCAGGAAACAATCTAACCAATGGGTGCGTTTCTTGTTCGGGCTTCTGACCAATCCCGTTCGCGCAAACTGTCATTTTTTGAAAAACGTTGGCGGCCTGGGAAATTTTAAAAGAAGAAGGGTGCAAAGAAGGCGACAGGGCTTTTCACGCCGGGTACTTTAAGCGTGTTTTGCGTAGCTGAGATGCAGGTAATGTCATATTTTCTAACTTAATTATTCACGGTTAACTTCTAAAATCAACGATAAAACATTTATAAGCGCGAAATGTGTTGTTGACGTTGATGCTAATAGACGGTGAGCTAACGTTTAGCGAACGTTTAGCGAACGTTAGCTCTTATTTCGCAGCCTCATTTAAAAAAAAAACATGTAATATTAGGTTAAAGCGAAAAGACAAACTGGTGTAATGTGTGTTTGACATAAACGCGTATAAATAATAATAAGACGTCAAATCGAGGTCGTAATCAGTGGGTTTTGCTTCAGAATCAGTGATAAAAGCTGAACTCATTGTTTCTCCATTGGAGCGGTTTTAAGCTTCGTGTATTTGATGCACCTCCCAGAAAACTCTCACATCCTTTCATTTTGCCTAAGTTGTTTTTTAATGCTGTTTAATGACTCTGTTCATGCATCAGATTATATGAAACAAATGGCAAAGGAGTAAAACAAATAACATTAGAGCTGAATTACTACATTGAAGTCTTCACAAAAGACCACCTGTCCAGCAAATCCAGAGCTAATAGAGTATTTATCCACTGTTTTGTAAAGTAAATATAAAAACAGTAAGTTGTACTAGCCAATAGTACATAAGTCAATAATCAAACAAGGAGGGTAATTTGAGTTAAAATGACACAAATCAAAATTACAGATATAAATCCTGAAAATGTACTTATTTTAATTTCCTTTACATGCTGTATATAAAGTGGGTATTGTCGGTGACAGCTAATGTAATTTGGATCTAAACATTAGCCTGATGAGTTAAAAACAAGTTACTTCTCCTGTATTTGATTTCATTTGAGCCTTTTTTTCATTGTTTATTTTACAGAATAAGGAAAATTATGAGCCCAGAGGTCTCCAAAGACCGGTAAGTACTAAGACATTAAAATTAACTTAAGTTAACACAGCACAGGGTTTGTGGGTTGCTTATTATCATTTCATATATTGATATTACATACAATAACAATAAAGATTTTGATTAAACAGAAAATGGCACAAAAATAGTCAACATTTGCATGCTACAGCTGGATCATTTTGAGTAGAAGTGGTGTGAAATTATTTGAAATTAAGTATATTAAAGTTTACTGTAAATATTTACTTGCTGCATTTTAACTTCTTCCCTCTGAATATTAGTTTGCAACCCCGAGCATGATTTCAGGACCACAGCGTGTTCTGGTGAAGCCACGAGCAGAGACGAGCAAAAATGTTGTCACAGGTACCACCTCTTTCCTCCCATACAGATCTAAGAGTTATAAATGGATATCTGTGTGTTAGTGTTTGGAATCTGTCTGTTAAGGTTGTACTGTGACTTTTAGGTCCTGGGAGAGAATGTGTCGTTTCATCTTCTTGTTCTCCACCCAAGTAAGTGCACTCAAACACTGCCAGCCATGCTTAAATTGTTAGTTTTTTTTGTTTAATAAACCTAAACTATCTTTTTATTTTGATGTCAGGAAAATTTCCATTGAAGACTTTGACATTGGTCGGCCACTCGGAAAGGGGAAGTTTGGCAACGTCTACCTTGCGAAGGTGAAGAAGCTGCAAGCCATCGTAGCGCTGAAGGTGTTGTTTAAGTCACAAATGGAGAAGGAAAGCGTGGAGCATCAACTCAGGAGGGAGATCGAGATTCAAGCCCACCTCAAGTTAGTGTTTTTATTAATCACCATTTCCCAAAAAGTTGTCTTGAATTATAGAATGGAAATGGGGACTCAAAAACAGAACCAATGAATTTTAAACATAATTGTCTAATTTAAGTCTAAACTTAATAAAACTCTTCAATTTGGATTTTTTTTTTTCACTTACATGTTTGACAGTTTTCCATTTATTTTATTTTTATTTTTTCTGATTTCAGGCATCCAAATATCCTGCGCTTCTACAATTATTTCCATGACCGCAAGAGGGTTTTCTTGGTGCTGGAGTACGCCCCACGTGGAGAAATGTACAAAGAGCTACAAAAGCACGGACGATTTGATGATCAGCGAACTGCAACGGTACGAGCCGGACCAAATGGGTTAATTGTTGGTGACTGAAAGCCAAAGAGTCTGTGTGAGAAACACCGAACTTCAATGTTAACATCTATCATTTTACATTCCCAGTACATGGAGGAGATATCCGACGCTCTCATCTATTGTCATGAGAGAAAAGTCATTCATCGTGACATCAAGCCAGAGAATCTTCTTCTCGGCTTTGGTGGAGAGCTAAAAATCGCTGACTTTGGTTGGTCTGTTCACGCACCCTCTCTAAGGTGAGAAGCCAACATGTCAAGGCACCACTCTTCTTTTGTTACCAACAGGTTACAAATTTTGTTTTCTGCTCGCTCTGCTCACCTGGTAATCTCTTCCAGACGTCGTACTATGTGCGGGACTCTGGATTACCTTCCTCCAGAGATGATCGAGGGGCACACTCACAGTGAGAAGGTGGACTTGTGGTGCATCGGCATCCTCTGCTACGAATGTTTAGTTGGCAACCCACCGTTTGAAACGGCTAGTCATACAGAAACGTACAAAAGGATTATGAAGGTTGGTGTTTGTGACTTTCAGTTAATTCTAATAATTATTTTAAAAAAAGAAGAAAAACAGAACAGCTGCCGAAATCCACCATATTGTGTGTGAATTGAACAAAATCAGACAAAAGTACAATGATTTCTGACCCCGATTTGATGCAGTTTTAGTCCACCTGGCAGACGAGTACACATAAGAAAATTTAAAGAAATATCTAAACAAGATTTTGAAACCATGCATTCCTTGTATCACGTTTGGATGAACAGAGTTCCTTGAAATCTTCTCGTCTTTCATTTAAGCTGTTAAAGTCCGTGTTCTGATGATTAAATTTCATATCGCTGTTCTCAGGTGGATCTAAAATTCCCGACAGTCGTCTCTGAAGGTGCGCGGGATCTGATCTCAAAGCTGCTTCGCCACAACCCCAACGATCGTCTCCCTCTTCAGAGCGTCATCGAGCATCCATGGGTGCGAGCCAACTCTCACAGACTGCTTCCTCCAACCTGTCCCTCCAAGAAGTCCTGAGCCATCTTCCAGCATTTTCTCTCTGAGAGATCTTTTATCTGTCCTCCACCAAAAAAATAAGACTTTGGGCCAGCATGAAGTGGTATCACTGCCAAAGGATTGAAGCACCCATTCATCTGGCTCGTGTTAAATTGGGTTTACATCAGTTGGTTCCAGTTCACTGTTCTTATAGATTAGAAGCATTTTTTTTCCTTTTTAAATGTGTGAAGAGAGTCTCTTCTTTTCCTCCATAATATATGATTACCGAAACACAAACTCAAGATTATTTCATTTAACTTGTTGGTTTTTTTAAAGTTGCACCAACTAATGTCTCCATTTATACTCTTTTATCGTGTAACGTGTGCTGTCCTTTGCTTTGATTTTTGTGCAGATGTCCTAAAAGTTATCATCTTTTTGTCCGATTCAAAGAACACTTTAAGACGTGTTTTTCATCAAAGCTACTGTTAGGAAGCAAGTTTGTTCTTCGTGAAGATGAGTGTGTAACTTGGGTTTGAATGCATGTAATAGCTACTTTCTTTCCTCCACTTTTATTTTCTATGACTTTTTAATAAAAGGTTTATTGTAATGGTGTAGGTTTAAATTGAAATTTATAATATAAAGTTTTAGCAATGACCTCCGTACTGAATCCAAATAAAAAGAAGCTCTCCAGTTAATGAGGTGGTAGACTCTCAAGCCAATTAGGCTCACAACAGAGGCTCGTTAGGGTCTTTGGTTCACAAACAAGACGATTTGCTCTTATAAATGAAGGTGTTGATTAGAGTAAAAATGATTATCAGGCTTGATTCTCCATCAAAGGTAGAAAGTTAGTTTCTCTTGTTTGATGTAAATGGCTTCCTTCGCCCACCTCTCAAACAAACTGACTTCTCTGTCTATTTAGTCCTCAAGAGAGAGGCCCTTATCCTCGAGGTGAAGGTCCACAGCTGAGTCTTGTCCTGTGTTGAGGATGTTTAAGTTCTCCAGTATGGATGTGTGACCTGCAGACATCACACCGTTCAGTGTAGTTAGGTGTTTTGGATCCTCAGAATGGACCAGCCTCTGTCTGAGAGTCCTGTCAGGATTATGCACCATAATCATATCCTCAGAGAAAATCCTCCTCATGTAGATTTTACCAATAAGGATTTCGGCATCGTATGTCGACACGGTAGCGTGGCCGAGCGGTCTAAGGCGCTGGATTAAGGCTCCAGTCTCTTCGGGGGCGTGGGTTCGAATCCCACCGCTGCCACATATTTTTTTTTAATGTCTTCACAAGCTAGCACACAGGCAGGTATGTTGCTGATATTTCCCATCCATGCTTGTTTTCTGTATCAAGTTTTAGTCAGACGGTATGACCTGACGTTTATTAAAGTCAACCTGAAAGCGCACGCCGGAAACGCGGACATTTTTCTGTATATTTAACAAGCGATGGTTAAACTTTTAATATAACAGGTTTAGACTTTAAATTGATTGATAAAATGAACCACACAACTTTAATACATATTGTTAAAGGTGAAAATACAAATAGTGGCTGTAATTTGCTCAGAGTGATTTTCTGAGGCCGAACACGTCTGTGAAAGAGAAAAATGCATGAGATTAAACTTTTATTTAATATTCCTTTAGCGGTGGACGATCATTAACATTGAAGGTGTTTTATCGTTTGTGTTCAGCAACTTTTATTTTGTGTTTTTGGATCAAGTCTTAAAGCTTTTATTTTGGTGGGGGAAACCGCTCTTTCGAAGTTCTTCCGGTTCACTCGGAGCGTTTTTCTTCTGATAGACCGTCGAACGTCACAGCCTCACAACAGAGCTGCTGCCTTCAAACTGCGATGTTTCGTCCGGGTTTTCGCTCTTTTGGACTTTAATAATAATAATAAAATAAAATACGACCCCAGCTACACGGAAACATGGCCGGCCTGCCTCCCGGAGACCCGCAGCTGGTCTCGATGATCGTCAGTCATTTAAAAACACAGGGGCTCTTCGACCAGTTCCGGAGGGACTGCCTGGCAGACGTTGATACGAAGGTACCGGTTTCCGGTCAGAAACGATTCATCTGCACTAAAATCACTGTTCAGATGCAAATGTCAGCGTACAAGTCGATTTAATGTTGTTGGTCAAACATTTAGTTTGGCAGTCTGTTTTATGTGGAAGCAGTTCAGTTGTCTCTTCTAGTTTGTTTCACAGTGCTTTTAAAGCTAAAATAATCCGGTTATGTTATTTGGCATTTTGTGGTCGTGTGCTGTTCTGTTATTAAGTGTTTGTAAATATGGAAAAAATGTTTTGCAGCCAGCTTACCTGAACCTGAAACAAAGAGTGGACAATTTTGTCTCCAATCACCTCTCCAATCACACATGGAGCCCTCATCTGAACAAAAACCAGCTGAGAAACAACATCAGACAGCTTGTCCTGCAGTAAGGGGGAAACTTCTCTTTGTCTTTAATGGGCCGGGGCATTTGTAAGCTTTCCCGCATTCACGGGTCGCCTGTGTCTAACAGGTCTGGCATGCTGGAGCAGGGAGTGGACAGGATCGTTGCCCAGGTTGTGGATCCCAAAATCAACCACATCTTCCGCCCGCAGGTGGAGAGGGTGGTTCGTGAGTTTCTGTCACCGGGCAGCTGCTCCGAGGAGCCGCCGGTCCCTCCGACTCCAGCAGAAACTAAACCCGACAGCAGCAGCGTTCCTGAGCAGAGTACACAGTGTTTCATGGTTTCTACCCGTCTGCCTCTGTCTCCCCTTGTTTCATGTCATTAACCTTATGACTGTCCAAGCAGACATTCAGATTAAAAGTTAAAAATGGAGTTTGTTTTTCTGTTTAACTGTTTTGATCTGTTCACAGCCTCATCAGCGACTCCAGCTCCGTCCACTGCCGGCAGCGCCATGTCCATCCTGGACACCATTACTTCTCTCAACCAGGAGGCTAGTGTCAGGGCCAGCTCGGAGACTGAAAAGGGAGGTAAAAGCCAAGCTCCAGATGAGCCCATGCAGCTGACTGAGGAGAGCGAGGAGAACATGATCATTGACGAGGAAGCCAACAGCAACCAAGAGGGAAAGCCACTGGAAGAGGCGGAGGAGGCAAAAGTGGCGACGGACGGCCACGCGTCAGAGGCGAACACGGAGAGCACGCAGGAACAGGCGGACGTGGGAAAAGAGCAATTGTCAGAGGAGGTTAAGATGGAAGAGGACGAGTCAGCAGCTCATGAGCAGACAGAAGAAAAGCCAGAGAGAAGCACAAGCAAAGATGGCAGCAAACTCCCAGAAGACAAACCAGATGATGAGACAATGAAGTCTACGAGCCAGGCCAAGGAGAAGGCCAGAGAAAAGATAAAAGAGGGTGAGCTGCATCCTTTGTTTTTACGTTTTTACCATTCTTATGCTTCTGTTGTTTGTTTAGACAGACACTGAGCTAGAGAAAACAAACACAGATATGATTAGTAGCTTGATAAAATAAAAATAATGTGTTTTTATGTCCAGAATATTCCTTGGAGGACTCTGACCTGGAAGGCCTGAGTGACATCACAGTGAGCTCCGTCCACACCAGCGACTTGTCGTCGTTCGAGGAGGAAAGTGAGGAGGAGGAGCAGCCGTCTGATTCCTCTGAAGAAGGGGAGCTTCCTGCAGATGGTCTCTGACAGCTTTATTATCCTTTCAGGGAAACCGTTTCCTCCGTAGTTGCTCGACGTTCTTGTGAAATGCTGGAGCTGAATGTTGATTTGTCTCCAGATCAAGGTGAAAACGCAGGGAAGAAACACGCTGGTGTGGACACAGGAGACGAAGACAAGGAGCACAAACCTCGCCGCAAGGCCTACGTTCACAAACCTTTCCTCTACTCCCGTTACTATAGCGACTCAGATGATGAAATCACTGTGGAAGAACGCCGCAGATCTGCGGTGGGTTGAGATATATTCCTGTTTTCTGCTTGAATCTACTCATAACGAAGCTAAATTCGTTACAAATAATCATACACCTTTAGCAGTATAAATGGGCAGAATCTATGTATCATTTTCAGTATTGAACATATTAAATAAACAAACTTCTCTCGCAGGCAAAGGACAAAGAGGAAAGGTTGTTGAAGAGACAACAGAACAGAGAGCGAATGGAAGAGAAGCGCAAACAGAAAGCAGCACAGCCTGAAGAACAAGGTCTTCTGTTTCTGTCTTTGCCTTCTCTTTTCTGCTGTTTTCCTTCATGATACTTTATCCTATTTGTCCCCGTTGTTCCATCTTTTAGCCACATGCTCTTGAATATGAAGTTACTGCATCACTTAACCTGTTAAATATCTTAAACAGATAGCAAAAAACAAAAAGGTGCAGATTTGGGTCCATTGGAGGGCCCCAAAGCCAAAGAAGCTCGCAAAGAGAGGAAGGTTCTGGAGAAGAAAGTGGCTCTTAGCAGGAAGAGGAAACTGGACTCAAGGTGTGCCGTCAAAACCTCAAACACTAACTCATGCAGCATCCTTTTTAAACAAATGTTTCTGCTCTGTACAGAGTGTAAATGTAAGTATACATTTCCCCTTTTAGAAAAGAGGGAGAAGGTTTAAGCAAGAAGAAAGGAGATACAGGAGAGATGTCCAAGAAAGTGGTAGGTTAAAGCCACCAGAAACAAAACAGAGTTACAGATTTTTATTTATTTTTTACAAACATGTTTATTGTTGTTTGAAACTTAGGAGGTGAAGTCTTTATCCACTAAGAATCCACAAGCTAAGTTAACAAGAAATCTGTCAGAATCGGGATCTTCTGATGACCGGCACAGACGGACGAGCGGCAGCGTCTCCGAGGACTCCTGTGACACAAAGAAGCTGTTGGACAAAGGTCGAACACACTCCTTCATCTTGGATCTGGAGCAGGGCTCTCAAGAGGCTCTCAAACAGCGTTCGGTTGGAAAGTTTGATCGGCTGCCCCGCAAAGAGCTTCAGTCCAAAGACCGCAAAGAGAAGGAGCGCAGTCTGTCTGATGAGCGTGCCAAAGTCAAACAAAAGCAGGAGAAAAAATCTGAGCACCCAGTGGACGAGTCTCTGCATAGAGAAGGCCCTGCTGTCAAAGTGTCCTCTGAAGAAAAAGGTGAGAAGAAGCTCAAAACCAAAAGCGAGAAGAAAACAACAGGAAGTGCAAGAGATGGAAAAGGGACTGAAGGAGGTGCTGAAGAGGGAGGCTCTAAAGATGCCAAGAAGGTGAAAGGAGGACCTGTGGAAAATGTTAAAATGGAGAAGGACAAAATTAGGGAAAAAGATAAAGATAAGATAAAAGACAAGGAAAAAGCCAAAGGAGACAAAACTTTGGTTAAAAGTGATTTTAAGCAGCTGCTTCGCCCAGATTCTGCAGGCTCCTCCGAGGATCGCTCTGACAAGGAGCCCAGTTTCGACAGCTCCAAGAAAAGGGATAAACACTCCAAGGAAGGGGTGAAAAGGTCAAAGAGTCACACTGAGGACAAGCCTGCAGACAAACCCAAATCCAAAACAGAAAGTGAGAAAGAAAAGGGTAAATCTGATCAGGACAGCCAGAAGCTCCACAGGTCGAGCTCCAGCACTGAGAAAGATTCCAAAAAGGTCAAACCAACAGATAAAAGAACTGCAGAAAAATCAAAAACAAAATCCAAAGAGGAGGCGAAGGCTTCGTTCTTCCTGAAGGCCGATAAGAAAGTTCAGAGTTTGGATGTGAAAAGTGCAGGAGGTGCAGATATCTCTAAGGCTGAAACAACGAAGGCGAAGAAAAAAGATGGAAACACGAAGGAACAGAGGAAGGTCTCTGAAGAAACTTCCCTGGAGAAATTAGACCTTAAAAGTGCCAAGAAAAAAGTGGAGAAGAAGGAAAAAGTTCCAGAGAAGAAGGCCGATGGTCAAGAGGAGAAGACGACACAAAGACAAGACAAGCTGGAAAAGTCTGATAAATCCTCAAAGTCCTCAGATTCCCCTGCGAGTCTCGAGGAGACGGCAAAGAAACAACCTCTCCAAGACGGGAGTTCAGAATCTGAATCCATCGCCGCCACTGTCACCACCTCAGAGGACACCTGCGTGGCTTTAAGCAACATCACCCCTGAGTTGTCTGAGGGTGACTCAGAGTCTCGGCCCGGTGAGGCGCCAGCAGTACCGACTGAGGCAGACGCCCTGCTGACCCTTATGGACGTCTGTACTTCGGCAGAGGCGAGGCTTACAGAGGAAGTCACGCCGGAGATGGAGCTTCAGGACGCTGACATGAAGATGAAAGAGGCAGCTCTGACTCTGCTGTCCATGGATCCGGACAGTACGCTAATCATCCAGAACGCAGGGGAGGGATCCCTGCTGGATCCACCCGACTCACAGCCCGTGGAAACGCCTACAGCTGAAGAAGGGTCTGTGCAGATCCAACCAGAACCAGAACCTGAGACTGGAACCTCACCGGCTGCATCTCAACAAACTGAGGAGCCTGTTGAGAAAACGCCAGATGTTGATGGTATGAAGGAAAAATCCCAAAACTCATTATTATTTAAGCATCACAGAGCTAACATGAGTTAAAACTGCTGTTTGTTTAAAGAAACAGAAAACTCTGAGAACAAAATGGACACAACTGAGACGGAAACATCAGAGAGCATTGCTCCACAGGTGAATGCTTGAGTTTAGAAACATTAAAGTATGTTTGTGTTGAAGGAAATTATAGCCTGAGTTTGTATTTCTAAGCCTTCTAGTTGTGAATCTCTATTTTGTTTTCACACAGGAGGTCGAGTTTACCTCAAATATGAGCCTGACAGACGAAGGAACCAAAAGTGCTGAAAATCCTCCTGAAACCTTGTTTGTTGATGAAATGGTAGCACCAGCAGACGAAGGTGTGTGGTGGTGTTCTGTCTTTTAATAAATACCAGCATTGAATACAAGCAGTTTTTCTTATTTTGGATTATTTCAAAGTTCATGTAGAACTTCAAAATGTCTACAGAAATGTTCTAACTTTCTAAAATGTTGCTTACAAACACTGTTACATGCAGCCTTCTTCCTCTTGTGTCCCGTCAGTGGCCGACGTCGTTCCGCCAGAAACAGCAGAAATCCCAGCTGATGAGGAGGAGCGTGGTGGTTCTGACTCAACTGAACCCGTTTCAGAGAACATGGATGTGCCAGGTGAGCGCTGACAGACTGACTTCACTGATTTCTGCAGTTTGTTTCAGCTGAGTTTTAACCCTGTGTTTTATCATAAAGAGCAACCAGAGCCACATCCTGCCGTCACTCAGACAGGCCTCAGGGTAAGAAAGGATTCCTGTTGCACAAAACCAAATATTAACTGTGTTACGTTTTCATGTATTTCAGACGTAAACACTAAAACGTTTCTCATTTGGAACAATAGGTTGTGGAAGAAGACAGCAAAGAAGACCAGTTGAATATTTATATCTGTAAGAGCAAATCTTTTCAGTTAGATCAGATATGATTGATTATTTATTTATTTAATCTAAAAAGACTTTTTCTCAGATAAAACTGAGAGTAGGACGGTGGAGGAACAGGATGTTTCGGTGCAGGAAGCTGAGCAGCAGACAGTATGTTTCACATTGATTTATGAGTCAGCAAAGTTTGATTAATATTCCTTTTTAAAGTTTTATACAACAGCTGTGTTTTCTTTAGTTGAACTGAGTTTCAATTCTGTTTAGATGGAGGCCGACATTCCTGACAAGACTGAGGACGGAGAAACTAAATGTGAGTTCAAATTAGTCAAACAAATCAATATTTGTGTTATTGTTATTGCTTATTTATTAATAACAATGTAGTTTAAAATGTGGAAGAGGATGGAGTTTTGTCTGGTTTGGAACTTCCCTGATTTTTATTTACGTTAGTAATTATTTTAAGCTCTCCTGAGGACGTACCTGACTTTGTTTTCTGTTTGAATTTCTCAGACGTCTCCAGCGCAGATAGCCAGGAAGATGAGAAGAGCCCAGACGTGTCAGAAAAGGTGAACTGTTTGACATTCAGCTTGTAAATGTAAGGAAAATGTTGACGCAGCGTCCTGGGTGAACAACAGTGTTTTGTTTTGTAGGAAGAGAAAATGAGCAGAGGAGAAAGCTTTGAACAAAATCAGAGAACTCCATCAGAGAAAGAACCTGGTATGTATTTATTATTCAGTTCATTACGAAATTTGACTAAAGTTTTAAAAAACTTGTGATTGTGCATACTTGATTTTAATTAAATCAACAATAAACCTTTTAAAATATATCAGCATCTGAGGTTTGATGGATAAATTGTCCCCTGAATCACTGCGTTTTGTCCACATCAGGCAATATGAAGGAGGGAAACGAAAGTAAAGAGCAGCTTTCTGATGAGGTAAGTCTCATCACTGTTATATTTTATTGATGTACTTTTCAGCAGGTTTAGGTAAAACCAGTCATTTTCTTTTTTATCTTTAGGAAACTGAGCAGGAGAATGTTGTGGAGATAGAAACACCTCGCAGGAGACGATCATCCAGAAGCACAGAGGAGATGGAGAAGGAACCTGAGAAGGAACCTGAGAAGGAATTGGAGACGGAATTGGAGACGGAATTGGAGACGGAATTGGAGACGGAATTGGAGACGGAAGCGGAGACGGAAGCGGAGACGGAAGCGGAGACGGAAGCGGAGAAGGAAGCGGAGAAGGAAGCGGAGACGGAAGCGGAGACGGAAGCGGAGACGGAAGCGGAGAAGGAAGCGGAGACGGAAGCGGAGACGGAAGCGGAGACGGAAGCGGAGAGGGAAGCGGAGACGGAAGCGGAGACGGAAGCGGAGACGGAAGCGGAGACGGATTTGAAGACGGAAGCAGAGAAGGAACCTGAGAAGGAACCTGAGAAGGAACCTGAGAAGGAACCTGAGAAGTCAGATGCAGCTACAGAGGAAACAGCTGGTATTTGTTAGATGGTTCTTTCTAAACATATAGATGTAAAATCAGTAGGCCTCAAATGCAAGATTTATACTTAGATTAAAAAAGTACACAATGTTTGTATTTATTTATCATTTTTCTGCTTTATGTTGTACATTAGCCAAGATTCATTTAGTTAAATATTCGACTAATGTGTTAAATCACCTAATGAATCTTAAGTTCTTAAGTTTTAATTTTTATGTTACTACAGATCTTATTCCCAGGTTTACACATCAGGTAGTTGAAGACAGAATAATGTTGAAGTTGTTTTTTTTTCTGATGTTTCTGTTCTTTTGTTTTTAACCTCAGATCATCAGGAGATGGATGAGGACAGCTCTGATAAAACATCAACGCTGCCAGCAGCAGAGAAACAAGAGGTTTGTTCAGAATATCATAAACTGGTTTGTTTGTTATTAGAATGTTTATGCAATCAAGAATAATTTGCAAAGGATTGAGAACATTTTGCTGTACTATAGTTTAGTATGTTTGTTTTTTCTTTTAGAGCGCTGAAGATGAAAGAGAAGCACAGGAAAATAATCAAAGTGGAACTGAGGTCAGTCTGTCGTCTCCTGTCCCAGAGGTCGGTGAAGCTGCAGGAACCTCAGACTCCCAGGAGACTGTGGACACACGTGAGTTTATTTTTCAGTCAAAGCAGCGCTCATCCTGCTTTGTTCACCAGAGTCAAGCTGCTAATCAGAGATGGAGGACTGTTAATGAACCCAAATCTCCAAAAGGTTGGACTGAAGCTGCACTTCAGTCAGTGAGAACTGCAGCACACATGAGGGTGACAGCACCACCTGCAGGCAGCAGGATGGAAAAGAGTAAAGTTGAAACATTATATTTGATGTTTTCTGTTTAAATTCCAGGTGAAGCTGCAGTGAAGAGAAAAAGATCAGAGGAAGTGAAGGAATCTGGAGAGGTGAGATTTGTTGTCTTCATGGACCAAAAATGTTGATTATCTCTCTGTAGTCTGTTGACTTTAGCCATATTTATCCATGTTTGTGTCCTGATGTGTAATCCTGCAGGAACCACAGGCTCAGCAGGAGGTGAAGGACAGCAGTGAACAGGAACAAAGTGAGGAACAACCTGACAAGGCTCACGAGGAGCAACAGAAGGAGCAACAGAAGGAGCAACAGGAGGCGCAGGAGCCAGCTCCAAAGAAACCTGCTCGAAGGGGACGGCCTCCAAAGGCTGCAGCTGCAGGAGATTCAGGTACCCGTACCAATAACCAGTGAAGAGCCAAAATAAAGAAGTACAGAGTCAGGCTGATGGATTATATTAATTATATTTTCAGTACATTAAAGTATAATGTACAGTGCGTGGCTTTGTTGTTATGATTTTCTGTTTAGTTGCATTATAGCCTCTAATTCAAAGTCATATTTGTTTATATATTATTCTTTTTTCTTTTGGGAGATGCAGCTACACCTATTCAAAATAGAAAAGTCCATACCTTCTTCACAAAGTCATGCATCTCCAGCTGAGCACATTTAGTAAAGTCAAAGGTCCAAACCTTCATCTTTGACACAGATAAAAAACAGCCTAAAGCAGATGATGGAGAAGCTGCAGGAACCTCAGACTCCCAGGAGACTGTGGACACACGTGAGTTTATTTTTCAGTCAAAGCAGCGCTCATCCTGCTTTGTTCACCAGAGTCAAGCTGCTAATCAGAGATGGAGGACTGTTAATGAACCCAAATCTCCAAAAGGTTGGACTGAAGCTGCACTTCAGTCAGTGAGAACTGCAGCACACATGAGGGTGACAGCACCACCTGCAGGCAGCAGGATGGAAAAGAGTAAAGTTGAAACATTATATTTGATGTTTTCTGTTTAAATTCCAGGTGAAGCTGCAGTGAAGAGAAAAAGATCAGAGGAAGTGAAGGAATCTGGAGAGGTGAGATTTGTTGTCTTCATGGACCAAAAATGTTGATTATCTCTCTGTAGTCTGTTGACTTTAGCCATATTTATCCATGTTTGTGTCCTGATGTGTAATCCTGCAGGAACCACAGGCTCAGCAGGAGGTGAAGGACAGCAGTGAACAGGAACAAAGTGAGGAACAACCTGACAAGGCTCACGAGGAGCAACAGAAGGAGCAACAGAAGGAGCAACAGGAGGCGCAGGAGCCAGCTCCAAAGAAACCTGCTCGAAGGGGACGGCCTCCAAAGGCTGCAGCTGCAGGAGATTCAGGTACCCGTACCAATAACCAGTGAAGAGCCAAAATAAAGAAGTACAGAGTCAGGCTGATGGATTATATTAATTATATTTTCAGTACATTAAAGTATAATGTACAGTGCGTGGCTTTGTTGTTATGATTTTCTGTTTAGTTGCATTATAGCCTCTAATTCAAAGTCATATTTGTTTATATATTATTCTTTTTTCTTTTGGGAGATGCAGCTACACCTATTCAAAATAGAAAAGTCCATACCTTCTTCACAAAGTCATGCATCTCCAGCTGAGCACATTTAGTAAAGTCAAAGGTCCAAACCTTCATCTTTGACACAGATAAAAAACAGCCTAAAGCAGATGATGGAGAAGCTGCAGGAACCTCAGACTCCCAGGAGACTGTGGACACACGTGAGTTTATTTTTCAGTCAAAGCAGCGCTCATCCTGCTTTGTTCACCAGAGTCAAGCTGCTAATCAGAGATGGAGGACTGTTAATGAACCCAAATCTCCAAAAGGTTGGACTGAAGCTGCACTTCAGTCAGTGAGAACTGCAGCACACATGAGGGTGACAGCACCACCTGCAGGCAGCAGGATGGAAAAGAGTAAAGTTGAAACATTATATTTGATGTTTTCTGTTTAAATTCCAGGTGAAGCTGCAGTGAAGAGAAAAAGATCAGAGGAAGTGAAGGAATCTGGAGAGGTGAGATTTGTTGTCTTCATGGACCAAAAATGTTGATTATCTCTCTGTAGTCTGTTGACTTTAGCCATATTTATCCATGTTTGTGTCCTGATGTGTAATCCTGCAGGAACCACAGGCTCAGCAGGAGGTGAAGGACAGCAGTGAACAGGAACAAAGTGAGGAACAACCTGACAAAGACAGCGGTGAGGAATCACACCCACTGAAAATACTGCATCCAAACAGAACTGGTCCTTTATGTGGAGGGGAATTATCAGGGAGGTTGTTGGATCCAATCAGCTGGAAGCCTGCAGATATACCTTATCATTTCCAGAGAAAACTGCCTGAAACTGATGATTTCTTTTCAGGTTGTTCTCCTTCTGTGATCCAGTCAGAGGATGTACAAGAGGAGAGCTGCAGCGAGAAGAAACCAGATGATGTATGTTTGATATTGAATTGTTGTCTGCATGTTGCAGCACAAGATCCTGCTGTGATCATATCAGAGGGGTTTCCAGTCTTACATAAATCTGTATCAGATGTAGGTGTTTATTGTTCCCTTCACGCTCAGGGGGAGCAACAGGATGAGCAACAGGATGAGCAACAGAAGGAGCAACAGGATGAGCAACAGGATGAGCAACAGGATGAGCAACAGGATGAGCAACAGAAGGAGCAACAGAAGGAGCAACAGAAGGAGCAACAGAAGGAGCAACAGAAGGAGCAACAGGAGGCGCAGGAGCCAGCTCCAAAGAAACCTGCTCGAAGGGGACGGCCTCCAAAGGCTGCAGCTGCAGGAGATTCAGGTACCCGTACCAATAACCAGTGAAGAGCCAAAATGAAGACGTACAGAGATGATTATATTAACCCCACAGTGGCCTTCAGGTCAGATGGACCTGAAGTTCTGAGGGCTTCTCTTCCTCTCTACAGTTAGGGGACGTCAGGAGGGTTAAAGTATTATGTATAGTGCATGAATTTATTTTTATTTTTCATTTTGTTGCATTATAGTCTCTAATTCAATTTGATACATATGTGAATATATTCTTTTTTATTTTGTGAGATGTAACTGCACGGCAGTCATGCATCTCCAGCTGAGCACATTTAGTAAAGTTCCACCTGTGAAACCTTCATTTCTGTCACAGATAAAACAGAACCTAAAGCAGATGAAAAAGAAGCTGAGCAGAACGATGAAGAGGAGGAGGAAGGGGAGAAAGAAGAAGAAGAGGAGGGAAAAGAAACTTCAAGCAGAGCTACGACTCGGTTGGCGTCCCGCCTGGAGGCTGAAAGGTAGTTTCAAGTTTTATTTAGTAGTTTGAGGGTAAAAAGCCCACATCACGAATCCACAAAATCAACTAATTAAACTTTTCATGTTGACAAAATTTAGAGTAATGCCATAAATAATGAAATGTCATTTGTCCAACAGTAGCACTCTCATCCCCTCACAGCGTTGATGCATAAATATTTGCCCTGAAAGTCTCCAAAGAGCCAGTTGACACCGTTTCATCATATTTAATGCCAGCCGAGGAAAATTTAGCACTAAAGCAATAATTTTCTTTTATTGCTTCTCAGAAATAAGCCGAGTAAACCATCCACCCGGGCGAGCCGGCAGAACGATAAAGAGGAGACCACAGCTGGCACACGGTGAGCTTCAGCAGCACGAAGGAACTTTACGGAGAATACGACCAAAACGGCACAGAGCAGACTGCATCTGCTCTGTGAAAGAGAACTTTTTATTCAAGGTTTTCCTGGAATTACACGAGTGATCAGCTCTCAGAATGAAAACAATAAATCTCTGTGTATAAAACCCTTGTAATAAGGGAATAATTTATGATTATTATTATATAATGTAGTCTGAGTTAGAGAGTGGGTCTTTTTACTGTTTATTTCAGTAGAAATCGTTGTTAATCGTGACCAGATCTACAGGTCCCTCTCTGTTATAAAGGTTTCTAAAGTTTCAATGATTTCACAGATGATTAATTAATAAATATAGTGTCATGGTGTAATATTAGAACTACTTTAACCAATCAGTGGACAACATAGATAATGAAGTAGGAAACTGTGATTGATTTATTATTTGAGTAATTTTTGACTTGGAACTGATGTTTTCTCAAAGCAAAACTTAAAATGTACTTTTTTATTAGAAGAGACGTAAAGATTGTAACTACAGTCCTGAAATGTTGTTAGTTTTGAGAAAACCTCCCTTTCCTGTTTGTTTTAGCAGCATTTTCAGGGTTTTGTTCCCAGCGTTTGCAGATAAAGAGCTGATTTTGTCCCAAATGTTTTCCTCTGTTTTAAATTCTACGAACTTTAGCGAAGTCCTGAAATCTGAACCGTGTTTTGAAACCTTTCTCGGGCAGTTTTCAGAGCAGGCCCGATGTAGACAGGCTCCAGTCTGTGTGCACGGGGTAGTTATTGCAGGACGTTTCACAAATAAGCCTAGATTGAACAAATGGACTGACACTTGCTCCTTGTTTCCCTCCTGCAGCGGGACGAGGGCCCAGGCAGCGGCCAAGGGGGGCCGCAAACGCGAGGCCAGCCCTCCCGCTGTGCGAACGCGAGGAGGACAGAAATCAGAGGAGCCCCCCTCCAAGAGAGCCAAACGCTGAGGCCGTGCACCCCCGCGGTGTTGTTTTTACACTCCACATTCGGAGAGCTCTGCAGTCCGTCAGCATGAGGAGCCGTTTGTGTCCAGACTGAAAAGCTCAGGAGAATATTTTACACTTTCCTCTGATGGCTGAGTGTAAATCTGTAAGAATCCTTCAGAATCCCCTCGGCTCTTCTACATCCATGTGGTTTGGATCAGACTTTTTGGTCCTGCGGTTTGGGCATGTTTTGGTGGAACCGGATCATTTCAGGCCAATTGAAGGCCTCATGTTTCAGCCGAGCCGCGCTTCGAGATAAAGATGCTGAATCGAAGTTTCCTGTCACTCAGCAGAGGCCGTGCTGCATCTCATGCACACGCTTATCCAAGGCATTCAACCTTCTTTGTGGATTTTATTTCTGAATATTCATTCTGTGAATGAAAGGAAACATTTTTGCCCATTCTTCTGCTTTTAGGCTACACACTCACATAAAACTTGTAGTTGATTTTTGTTTAAATCCACAGAAGAAGCAGCATTATCAGTTAAAGATAAAAAACATTCAGTTTACTGTAAACTCAGCTTTTCTTCGGTCATATTTGTTATACCGCCTGATGCTCTAAAAGTGGTTTCTTACTAATTAAGTAGACGTGTTGTATTTTCTTTTATTTTTCATTTGTTTTACTAATGAAAAGTGCTGACTAATTCAGCTCTTTAGTTTATTAGTCGTTTGTAATTCTTGTCTTTTTTATTCAAGTCATAAATGCAAAGAAGTTGTTTAAATTGTTTTTGTAATAAATTCTTATAAGAACCTGAAAGAACCGCTCACTCATCCTTATACTCATACTCATCCATGCACGGTGATGGTATATTTTGTCTTAAATCTGTCTCCTGACAGATTTATTTTTGTCCTGACTTGCTGCGCTGATTAAAACAAACGCCTCATGTTTGAACTATATCCACTTGAAATTTTACTGGTACGAATAAATTAATTTTGTTGCTAATTTAGCGGCTCATAAAAGACAAACTGAGGTTTTATTCTTACCATTTCCTTCGCTGAATCTGAGATAAGATGACGGAATATTTATTGTTTCCCCTCACATCTTGAACCTCTGTTTCCTCAGTGGATGTGTCGTCTGCAGTAAGTAAACTAAGAGCAGAGAGTGGAGGACAGCAGAGGACATTCCTGCCTGTTAATGGGGGAGAAAACTGACAAACTCAGAGTGAAATATTTCATCCTCATTAATGCATTAGAGGGATTTAATCGCTGCACCTGAACCTTCAGGGTTTAGGATGGAGGCCACAGAAAGCCTGAAGTTTGCCAAGGTTTTATTCCTTAAAGGTGGACCTCTCTCAGGTATTTCCTGATTTTGCAATCCAAGCCTTAGAATATTAGCTTAATGTATACGTATTAAAAGGTTTGGATCAGTTTTCACCCAGCCACCAGGCCTGGCAGTCAAACAGTGCAGCTTTCACTCACTCATGCTATTAGAATAGTTTTTTTAATAGTTATTACTATTGTAGTCCAAGTTGGTTTTCTTGAGAACAGCTGATGGATTCTGCAAAGACCTCACATCAGGAATAATCTAAAAGAAACCAGAAAAAAGCAGCAACTTGGGTCCTAAACCTGTATTTACTGGTTTACCTGCATGAATCATAGCAAACTGACGTGCTTTTAGCTCTTTTTAACATTTATACCTACAGCTTCTTTTTAGAAGACAGTTTCCTCTTTGCCCTTCTGACTGGATGTATAAAGCTTTATTCTTGTTATCATCTCTGACTTTAAATTAGCACAGAATAAACCGGCAGTCATCACCAGCTGCATCGCTCAGTTTTAGCTTCATTCAGAGGTGAGAGAAAGATGGTCTAGCTAAATTTAATTAATTAAATTGCTTTAATTAACAAATTAAAATAATTCAGCTGAGAGGTAGCTATAGAAATGAATGTCATTAAAGAAAATAAAATCCTATTTTAAAGGGACTCATTACAAACTGTGAAATCAAACATTAAAAAGGTAATTTTGAACTACATCAGGTGTTTACTCCAGTATTTTTCCAGTTATTTTGATAAGGAGTTCTGAAATGTGGGTACGCGCTCAATCTAAACAAAGCATTTTGCTGAATCAGGGAACAATCATGAGGCTTTTCTTCAGATTTTGATCAACAAATCTGAGTGTAAATATTTATCAGCACATCAAAACTATCAAACTTCTCTTCCTCGGACGCCGCCACTGTTGACGTATTTTAGTTACGTCAGCTGTTTCTGTAGGTAAACAAACACATGTGGTAGGTGCTATAAAATAATTTACAGGCTCCTTAGACATTGATATGAGAAACCACTTGTTTAGATTTTGTTGTGACTTTGCATTGAGTACCTTTAATAGATAAAGAATAAGATAAACCTGCGTCTGTTCCTCTTATGTCCTGAAGTATAAGTTATGTAACTTCTAATCAGCTCAGCATTTGTCAACTAGATGTGATTTTCTCTTTAATTAAATGTTTACATGGACAAATATATTAACAGCATCAGGAACTGAGAAGCAAGAGCAACAGAGTGAGAAGTATTTGTCTTTAAGATGTGAAGTAGAAGTACTACAAATTAGATAATAATATTTCTGTCACTGATTGACTCTCCTTAATGGGAACAACTAAAGAAAATAAAAATATTCACCGGATGACCCGCAGAGGGCTGGAAAAAAATTTGTGCAACATGTTTTGGCGTACTTTAACACATGAAACTCCAGGTTCTGAGTGGTTCTGCCTTCCTGCACTCTGTTAGGTCACACCCAGACCTGTCATCCAAACCATAAAGAGCAGAAAAGAAAAACCTGAAGGAGGACAGCTCCATAAACGGCCTCACGTCTCCCTCCTGTCCCTCTTCAGCAGGTCTGCAGGTGGTACCCGTGCAGTTTGCGCAGCGGAGCTGTGGAAAGATGGCGGTTTCACGCAGCTGTCAACTGGAATTGATCTAACTTTTGGTTTTGAGTGTGGGGGATCCTCGATGGCTGCTGCAGGGGGAAAATGGGGCTCACTCCTGCTGCTGCCTCTCTGCTCTGGGAGTGGTCTTTCCTCTACTGGGGATTTGGTCTGGCTGGCTGGCACTGAACATAATGCTCTGCCTTTCAGCCACTCCTCTCACAAGACATAAAAGTTAACAGGTGTTTAATGTCAGAAATGTTTCATACAAGAGTCTGAGAAATAGCCAACGACAGGCCGCAGGGAGGGAAGGTGGCATTGAGTCTTTCGGTTTCTTCTTTTCTTTTTTTCATCCCTCTGTAGTAGTGCAATAATTCTGTGGCTGAGTGGAGATTTGGATTGACTTTTGGCATTTTAGGCTGCAACAGATATGCAGCTGAGTGCAGAAAAATGTCTTAACTTTTTGTTTACTCGCCCACATGGAGTCAGACGGATTGTTTGCAGTATGTCAGCACCAGGTGAAGTCATGAAAACACCACATGTTTGTACTTTTCACTCCAGTTCCTTGCTGTACAATGTAAAAATACATCAGGTAAACCTTTTCTGCCTGTCTGCTGTGATTTATGTGACTTCCATTTGCTTTTTAACATTACATTTTCATCAGTTTGCTTTTAAAAAGAGGTTTTAAACGAAAAGAAAGCTCCTTTTTGCTGCCTGAATGCAGCAGTTTAAAGAGATTAAGTTAAAGAGCTGAAACTTTTCAAAAGAAGCGTTTTGGGGTTTTTGTTCAAATTTAACTCTCAAGAACTTGCTGAAGAAACTTCATCCGGCGTACTGTAACAAGAGAAAACCTGTTCTGGAGAAAGTGACATTTTAGTCATTTTCACACACACATATCAGATATGCCCTTCTTCTCAGATGTGCTAAATTGTTTTGTCATATATGAAAATAAACGGATCCCTGTCATGAAAAATCAGATCTGATGACGTGTTTTTACCACTTTCTGAAACCAAGATCTAAACCGGTCCTTTTAACGATCCAACTTTCTGGATTAAACTGGTTCCCTGATGCTGACCGAGGCTTTATTAATCACAACTGTACCGCTGAAGTGTTTTATAAAGTTTAATAATCTGACTCTCCCTGTTCGTCAAACACTGGAGGTCAGAATGTCTCGCCTCATGAAATCGACTTCACCAGCCTCACTTTTCACTGCAACAAATGTCTTCAGGTTAAAAACAGCCTGAGAGGACATGAGAACATCATGTTGCTCTCCTAAAGTCATACCAAAGTTTTAAACAAGTGACCTGTCAGCACTCAGAGTCTGTTGGAGATGACCCCCAGCAACCACCACGTCAAACTTTAGCTCAATATCTGCAATACTGAGAAAATTATAGACATTTCTGTAATTCCTAAGGTTAACTAGCCATGGCGGGCATCTTGAACAGGGCTGAATCCAGTTATCAGCTGTAGATGTACGTCCAATGATTACTTTCTGGGAGTTTCCTTTAACTCCACCTCCACTAGTTCATGAGATATTTTGCTAACAGACAGGGTTGACTCCAACAAATAATGTCAGTGTTTTAAACAAAGATACTGAGGGAACAGTTAGCTCTCTTAGCTGCTACTGTGCCAGGTTTTAGCTCCATCTATGTAAAATTACCCAGGTTACAACCATTTCTGCTGAGGCCAAAAAGCAAACAGACAGAAGAGAGTTTCATTAAACTTCTTCTACTCGTTCATGAACTATTTTGCTAACAAACAGACAATTAGATTATTATCTGCCTTTCGTGATGGTGGGTGATAATGTAATAATAAAGGTGAATGAATGGATCACGGAGGACTACTATGAGTTGCATCTTTATGGGGTCTTTTTTAATCAAATATAAAAGTCAAACAACAAATTTTTGTTTCACATGTTGCTTAGTTAATTGGTAAATGAGGTAAATAAAATCTGTGACACTGTAAAAGTAAGAAAAAAAATATAGAGAAAGTTGTTTTTCAAAAGGTTTTGGGCCACCAGCTGCCAGAGCAGATGCAACAGCTGATTCAGTGACATCCCAAGCAAAACTATAGCGAAAAGTTCAAATGTGCAAAACAGTAGCTAAAAGCTCAAATATGTGCAGAATCACCGCTAAAACCTAACTGTAGCAAACCCTAGAAGTAAAAGCTAAAGTTTCAAAACCACAGCAAGATTACAGATGATGTATAAAGTTTCATATACTAAAAATCAGAGCACATTATTCCCACCTGACATGATTGTTTTGATGTATAAATGGGTAAAACAGCAGAAAATATCTAAAAGTAGGAAAGAAACTTTAAACAGGAAAACAGCAGTGTGAATGCTGACTCGGCGTTCATACTGTTGTGTTTATCTCGGGGACAGATGGTTGGACTCAACAAAAAAACATCCTCTGCCTACTGGTTTGAAATTTGAACATTCGCTCCTTGAATTCCCCAGAAAAGGTGATGAATCGGTTCAGACCCAGACGGGTGCATTAGAAGAGCTCCAAACACCTCTGAGTGAGATAAATGTGCCGCTTCATTCATGAAACAGAAGCTGCAGCTGCACAAAAGACCCGGAATATCTGAAGAATTTCTAAATGGCCCTTGAAGTATTCATAACTGCATCCACTCATTTGCCCAAATGTGCTGTTTTGCATGTGACATGAAACCACTGAGAGGCTTTGAAGGACGTCTTTATTTAGGCGTGAGCAGAGCAGAAAAGGGCCCTGAACAGGCAGAGAAAGGCCCCTCAGACCTCAGAAGCCTTTTATGATGTGCTTGAGCTGCAGGCATTATCTGTGGCATGCCAGGGGCTGATGGGAGCTCGTTTGTCAGGACGGCAAAGCTGAAAATAAACTATAAATCTTGTCTGTGCCATCTATGCTCATTAATTGGACTGTAACAGCAGGCTGCCCCCCTGTCTTGTCTCTGCAGTCTCGCTGAGATGTTTTGAAGAGCTTCCAGGAGAGAGGGGAACTTCTTGCGTTTTGGTTCCAGTTGCTGTATTAAGTGTTCTGTCCCATTTAAAGCTCCGTTGCATGCGAGGATAATTTTTCTTTGGGAAAGAGGGTTCAGCTGACTAAAAGCATACTTAAGGCTAGCAGTAACCCCCCAACCCCACCCCACCCGATCCCTCCTCTTTCCTTCCACTTTCCAACTCTGAAGCTGATTAAGGGTGCGATCATGGTGGATCTGACGTCTGATGAGAAGTCTAGAGGGCATTTGGGAGCATTTACAGCAAATAGCTCTTGGCGTTGCCCCCTCCCTTTTCTCTCTCTAGTTTTGCTACATCTGAACACAATTTGGCAGCAATGATGTGCCGTGTGCCAGCTTTCTGAAAAAATAAATAAATACATGAAAAAAAATCAAGACCTTTCATAAATACATACTGCAAAAAAAGAAGAACAAAGATGTTGCCATGGAAACTGGAGAGTTGCTGCATGAAACCTCAGATAAAAGTAAGAAGAAGACAGGAGTCAGGAGGGTGGAGGCAGATGTAATGACCTCTAATGTAATGGTCTTTAATTCGCCATTTAAGTTTATTTCTTTACTGGAAATGTACCGAGAACCTCACCTCGGTGTGACACTGGAGTTAAAGATTCATGTCAGTGGGAACAGAAAAGGAGAACAAAATATACACTTTCCAGCCATGGCTGTTAGAAAATTAACTTCTCATCTTTCAACAAGACTTTTTTATTTTTTCCCAGCAGCAGTTACTCATTATCACCAGCAGAGGGAGCCGGAATGCATTTTAAAAAAAAGAAACAAAAAACAAGCAAATGACATAAAACCTGATCAGGATCAGAATCAGGTTCAGAGCCAAGTTTTGGAATATGTCCCGGTGAGCTGGTGCAGGAGGTTCACAACAAAATAAACACACAAAAACAAAGTGTCACACACAAATACCACCAGTCAGAAACGCACAAATATACAAACCGATGCGCGAAAAAACACAAACGTATGAAATATGCAGAAATATGAGACTGAAATAAAAGTGTGTAAGGTTTAAAATATGCAGATCTGTACAGTTTTAAACTAAAATAAGCAAAAGTATAAAGGTTATACAGTCTGACTGCAGGTGTGCCTTTTATTTTTTTTATTATACATGTTGACTGTGAACAGAAAAAAGGAAAACACAGCAACAATTTTATTAATTTAGATAAACATGTTTTATTTATTTTTTGCACTTAAAGTATCATAAAAACATCCAAATATTCGACATGGTTGTCATTACAGCAGAAATTCATTCAAAATTTATTAATCAATCTTAAAAAATGTTGAATTTGCTGCTTTTTAGTGTTTTATATGTTTACAATCACATATCTTATGGATTTACTGTTTGGTGGCAGAAAAGAAAAGAACAGAACTTTCCTTCAGGTGAAATAGGTTTTGTTTGCTGCAATTTATTACAGTAAGACAAAAATGTAAAAAAAAAGTCAAAATTTTGAGGTAGAAACTTTTCAAAAGTTGCTCTTTTTATTTGCTCTTCAGTTGGTGCTTTCTTGATTGTTTAATCTATAAAAATAATCAGTTTTAAGCCCCAAAAGCTTCTTTTTTATCACAATAAAATCAGTAATGCAATGAAACAATGAGAGAAAATAACACAGAGCAATAATTCATGGATGAAGTACTTTTTGTTTTTCTTACTTAATCCTAATCTACATGACTCAAAATATGACTAAACTGTAATCACTTCACAATCATGAATAAAAAAAACTTACTTGGCTTCTTTATTATTTATTATTTAACATTACAAATAATTGTTTCTGAAATATGAAACCCAGAATCAGCAGATTTATTTTAAATTATGGAGGCATTTAGAAAGTCTGCCATGATTAGTTTGTATTATTTTGGGATTTTTGTCAAAATAAACAACAATAAGTGCATAAAGTTTGCATAAAGTTGACTGATAAAGCCTGTTAACTGTCTGGATACAGTTCAGGGTTTAGTTTGTCCTGTTGGGGCCACTTTCAGCTCTTCCTCAGTCTGACCCCTCTGCTCTGCTTGCTCCTCACCCTGAAAGGCTCACATGTTGTTGTTTGAGCTGCAGAAGCTGGCAGCTCTTTCTCCTCACCATGAAACTGCAGATCAGGGCTCAGTCCGGCTGCTTCAGGGCAAAAGACAACATGAGAAAAAAGGCAGAAAAGACGCAAGCAGACAGAACTGTGCAGAAACAGGCTCGGGATGAACCACTTGGCCTTGAACGGTGAGCAGCTTTCTGGGTGTGTGAAGATATCCAGATGTGTCTGTGGTTGGTGTTTTACTCGTGTTTTTCTTGCTGCGGTGCCGCAGTCCGACATCCCACCCTGCTCCCAAACAATGGCGCACAACCCCCTGCAGCAGAAACATCTTTTTATGAGAAGAAACGAGCTTTGGAGCTGAAACTGTGACATTTTTATTAGACAGACACTGACGGGCTGGAGGTGAGTTCTCTGACCACCAGATGGAAATCTGAAGGTTTCCAGCAGAAATGAATCTGAATCATTCTCATTTAAAGGCTTGTTGTTTTCAAAGGTTGTAATTCTCACTGTGTGCATGTTTTAGACAGCAGGTCTGGGTGGAAAACTCACGAGTTAAATTACATTTTAAAAATATAAATAAGTTGTTTTTCCTGTATTTTAAAACGTCCTTTCACCAATAAATATGAATCTAAATATTCCTGACTGAGGTTAAAAGATGAATTAAATTGATATGAATTGTTTGGATTATAATTACATTGTCTTTTAGAATATTAGGTTTTTTTCTTGTGTCTTTTGTGTGAGCAGAGCTCAAACATCTGTAAGCAAAAATATTCACCGAAAGAAAATCTGTTCTCAACGTCATCATATTTATAACCCTTTAAAAACATTTAATTTTAATAATAATAATATTAATAGGTTTAATGAACAATAATCAAACTCTTTTATTAATGAGAAGCCACCGTGTTTCCTGCCTTTACTTTCAAAACATTAATAATAATAATTATTATTATTATTGCAGATTTGTTCAGGTTAAAACCGAGAGCTGAAACTATATACATGAATAAACACAAATATCAAAATTTAACCTTTATAATCCTTCCGATTTTCTGAATTTGATTCACGGAGTTGACCTCCTTTAGTCGGAAACGTTTTTTTAAAAAAATAATAATAACAATAAAAACTCTGAATCCTATTTGCTGCCATATTCATCTGTTTTATTGTGAAAAGTTCTTTACTAACAAATCAAGAAGTAAAATCTTAGTTGTTTTGATTTTTTCTGAATTTATTCTGCATTCTTCATTCTGCTTTGTTTCTTTGTGCTCAGGTGCAGTTTTCCTTTGGGAAGCAGGTTTTTCCGACTCTGATCATAAATAAAAAGCTGGGAGATCCGCGCTGCAAACAGGCAACACGAGATGTTTCTCCTGTAAACTCTGTCAGAACCGAAGGCTTCATCCAGGTGATCAACAGGTGAGCAAAGTCAATAAGCTGCAGAGAATAAAAAAAAAATCTTGTTTTAAAGAATCAAACATTTTGTGACGCATAATGCCACGGCTCCCTTGGGTTTTCTAAAATATGCACCATGATGCTAAATCTAATCTTAGACAGCCAGTAAACGTTTATTTTACTTCTTTTTGAGCATGCTCTCAGGGTGTTTTTATAAAACATCGTGCAGACACGTGAGGATTACCTGTCCGAGGCTACAAATATTAATAAAAGACAGAAACAGAAAAGGTTTGGATGACCTGACAGGTTAAAGAAAACAACCTGAGGGAATCTGGGAGCACCTGCTGCTCCAACATGCTTCCAGATCTGGAGCAGACCTGTGGGATCATAAAGGGTTAAGAGCTTTCCCTACATGTTTATTGGAAACATGTTGCATTTAAGTCATGCAAAAAAAAAAAAAAAAAGACGAGAAATGTTGCTATCGATTCTTTAAAAGGTTTTCTGAGAATTCCAGTTTTTTTCTTAATTTTTCCTTCACTGCAAGAGTTTAAAAAAATTCCAACACAGGTTTTTTTTTTCCACTTTGGGTTTAAATGTCGAAATAATTTCCATTTAATCTGACACAACCGACGAGCAGAAACACAAACTGGTTTACCTTTTCTGGATGGAGTTTCGGTGTGCCTCCGACCCGCATGGCAGTTGAAGCTCCTAAAATAAATTTTTAAAAAAAGAAAAAACGCTCCATCCAAACTTTTCAGAACTTTTTTTTCCCCACCCCGCTGAAGGCAGCGTGACGTCGTTTACAGTGGCCAATCAGAGAAGGCCTTTCCTTCTGTCTGGGCCAATAGGAGAGGCTGAGGAGTGCATGTCAGTCAAAGGTGACGGTGTTTGGTGAGGAGGAGGAAAAAAAAGAAGCTGTGTGAAAAGGGCCGGGGAGTGCAGAGAGCCCGAGCTGATGGCAGAGCTGTGCAGCGGAGCAGCATCGCCTCTGTGGATGTAGCAGAAAGTTTCCACCGTTTCTCCCGCGGGGACGCGAGCGGAAACACGCGCTGGAGGACAGCAGCTGTCCGCGGAGGGACAAGTCCAAAATGCGGATGAACTGACAACACTTCCTCCGAGACACAAGCTGATTACTCCACTTGAAAACCGACTGCTCGCTTTAAAAGAGAGGGGGGAAAATGGCCGTCCGTGGCAACTCGCTGATGCCTTTCTCCATCCAGGCTATCCTGAACAAGAAGGACGACAGCCGACACTTGCCAGATGTGGACATGTGCTTCTCCAAGACGGCGTGCTGGAAAATATTCGGGGGGATGAACGGAGGACCGGGGGGGACTAATAATAACAATGACGACGACGACGACGATGATGATGATGATGATGGGGAGCCCTGTGAGCAGAAAAGCTACGACTCGGATTCGGGGCTCAGCGACGACACCGACAGGAAGCCTCCGGCCGCGCGCAAGGCGGAGAAGGACGGGGAGCCGGGCTCGGACGTTCCGGAGGAGAGCCTGCAGGAGGAGACGGACCACGAATCTGCAGCGGCGGAAAACTCCAAGAGCGACACTGAGCCCAGCAACGCCACGGGTAAGTAGGCCTGCCAGCGGAGAGTTTGGCTCTGATTTCAATTCAATTGGATTTGAACTCAAAACACACACAGACGGTTGATTATAGATGTGTTATGAAGCTGGTAAAGTTGTAAACAACCATATTGTGTGTTACCATTGTGTTAGGGAATAAAACCAGGCCTAACCTGGGCGGAGAAAAGAACCTCTCCGCAGCCTGCTGGTTTTTACGCACGGATTGTCCTTTTTACGCACGACTTTCACCTGAAACTCGCCCGTTTTTAAGTCCTCTGCAGCTCTTCTGTTTGCTGCACTGATTAATAAGGAATGCTCATAATTTCTTTTTAAATATTTAATGCTTCAAACTTCCAAAAAATACGGACCTGAAGATTGTTTTCAAAATAAATATTTTGCACAAGTGATTCGGTTGTTTATGCAGAACACTTCTTGTATTTTTATCGTCACGTATTTGTTGTATTTGTTGTTGCCTTCGTGGCCAGGTCTTGTTTTAAAAAGGGGTTCTTAATTTCAATGAAACTATTACCTAAATAAATAAAAGGATCTATTTTTACAGCATTATAGTTTTGGATTTTAGCCTCAAACTACTAATGGTATATCAAAGGAAATTTAAATTACTTTATTTCCTGGAATAGATGATTACAATTAAACAACAACAACATGTTCCCTCTTTTGGATGAGAAGGTCGTTTTTTTTTGTCTGAACCCAAAGCACCTTCTCATCTCCGCGTCTTAAATGCAAATAAGTATAATCAGATGCATGCTCCACCTGTGTGTCTTCTTCCCCCATCCAGACTCCAGCAACCTGGACGAGAAGAGTCTGGATCAGCCCAAACAGCGGAAAAAGCGCTCCAGGGCCGCCTTCTCGCACGCGCAGGTCTTCGAGCTGGAGCGCCGCTTCAACCACCAGCGGTACCTGTCCGGGCCGGAGCGTGCGGACCTGGCGGCCTCCCTGAAGCTCACAGAGACTCAGGTCAAGATCTGGTTCCAGAACCGCCGCTACAAGACGAAACGCAGGCAGATGGCCGCCGACCTGATGGCGTCCACCCCGGCGGCCAAGAAGGTGGCGGTGAAGGTTCTGGTGCGGGACGACCAGAGACAGTACAGCCCGGGAGAGATCCTGCGGCCCCCGCTGCTCTCCCTGCAGCCCTCCTACTATTACCCCTACGCGTACTGCCTCCCCGCATGGACACTGTCTGCGTGTGCGGGGAATCAGTGAGAACCCACCGACTGTATTTATTCATTTTTTTATTATTTCTGCTCCGGGGAACCAAACTAACTTTATGTTTTTTTTTCTGACAAGAAGAGGGGACCTGTGGGGGCTGTTAATCAGCTCAGCGCCTCTGAACAGCTTCACTGTGCAACACTAGGGGTTCACAAACCCCTTCGTGGGTTCTTCACACTTTCTAATATTAAAAAAGACTTATTTTAGTAAGAGTTTGTTTTGAAGGACCCCACTAAGGGAAAAAAAAGAGTTTTGCTTATGATTGAGGCTCAAAAACTGTAAATGTCTGCGCGGACAGACATAACCTCCTTATAAAATACTTGTGTGGACTGACATGGTAAAACAAAAATAAAAGCAGCCTATTTCTGTTTGCTGGAACCCCCTCCAGGACCTCTGAGGGCCCCCGGACCCTTCTGTGGGACCCGGCGGCTGAAATAGACTTAAAATAACACCTTGTGTTGGTTCATATTTTACATGCGCCTTCCTACCTCTGCAGTGATTGAAAAAAAGGTATATTCCGTTGACTTTTCAAAATAACTGTCTCTGTTACAGGTTGTGTGTATGTATGTGTGTGTGTGTGTGTGTGTGTGTGTTTATTCTTGCTGTGTTTATAAAGGTAAGATATTTAAGCACTTTTCGGCATATTTGTTCCAATTATTTCCGTGTAAAGCGCATGCAGTGTGGGCATGATGCGGTTTGTTGGCCTCAGAGTGGCAGGAAGCAGGAGAAACAAACCGACTCCTGGTTGAAATTTACGTGTTTGTTTGTGTTTTTCTGACTCGTTTGATTGAATTACATTAAAACATATCAGGCATTACCTGCATCTGGATGCAATTTTATTCGCTAAGAGAGAAAAAAATATAAATAAGGTAGACTTCTAACAACATTTATAGTTTTTTTAACGCCTCGATTTTACGCGCCCCGATTTGGACATTAAACTTTATTTCACCCATTGCTAAGTGGTCAGATAAATGCACATTACAGTTAGTAATAACCAGTCCTTGGGTTTTTATAAACGAAGGAACAAGATATGTCGATAAAGGAGATTTTTCATCACTGGCTTAATTTTTTTACATGTTTTTTCTGAAGTTTGAGAAGAGAAACTGGGTCCTTTCAGATTCCACCTGGGCCATCATGACCTTCCTTCCAAACACACCTGTCAAGCAGTGATGAATAGCTCTGTGCTTCTCGGACAGGAGAAGAGACAGCTACCTTTAGGAGCGCACGTCAACACAACGAGATGAGCTCTCCGGGGTTAAGGAGGCCCGTGTCACTGCGCCGCTCTTAGAGGCATCATTTCAAATGTGCTCCACTCATCCATCTCAGATCATAGAAAAACGTTTATATCAGCCACAGGCATGTCTGTGCGTCAAAAGCATAAACAATAAGAAATAAAACTGGAATCTTTATGATTAGGGCTTTTTAAAAAAAATAATTACTGTCTTGATTATAAAGGTACATTCCGCCTACATGAGGCACAATCGTGACTCCAGATGGGACAGCTCGAGGTTCCGGCTGATCTCTGTCTTTGTCTTCACAGATGATCAAGATGCAGATTCCGTATGTAAAATCTGGTTACAGCATGTCCTAAAATCTGCCTGTCTCGGGCCCACAGGCCACGTGATGCTGTGGCTCGTGGAGGACAAACTGCAGGCTGGACAGTCCTGCTCACAGCTTCCTGTCAGACCTGCATGTGCAGAAATATATCTGATGGACGCGTCGCGGCTCTTCTTCCTTTCAACCTTCCACCCCCATCAGTGAGCACCAGCCCATTTCCTCTAGCCCCGTTATTTCTCCATAAACACGTTTCTCTGTGTGGATCTCGGATTATCAGCACGTTGAGCCGCTCATCACATGAAAGAATCGCGTTTTAATTTCTCTTATTCGCTGATTTTACGCACGAATGACATTTTTTCCTTCTTCTTTACGCGTCACGAAAACGTGTAAAATCTAGATCGTCTTGATTTTTTTAGTTTCTGTTGAAAATGCAAATTTTAAACTTATTTTAAAATTTACAGAAAAAAAATGCGGGATCCAAATTTTACGCAAGAAAAAACGACTTGTTGTTTTGGTCTTGGTGGAATTATTTTGTTGTCTTCTCAAGACTTGATCCATGTTAGTAAACAGGATATTTATTTACTTTGGACGCTCCTGATGTTGTTTCCTAAATTACACCAAAACTTGTACCACATGTATTGTGTTTATTTTTTATTATTATTTGCATTATTGGGCTACAGAGACAGAATGACATGACGAACTTTAAATACTACGAATAATAATGTAATTTAAAGTCAGTTTCATTTGTTCATGATTAAAAACAACCAGCAGCGGATTTTCTTCTTACAGGCTGCAAAATGTGCAAAATCAGCCGATTATCAAATATAATGTTTCATTAAAATATTCAGAGTTCATATATCTGAGGTAAAACTATTTAAATATTTATTTATCTTTGGATTTAGTGGAAATGGAAACATCGTCAATCCGCTGCAGATTTACGCAAGAACAGTCTGCAGAGGCACGCGCCTTTTGGGTTAGGAGTGGGAATATCTTGACAAAAACACAAGCCGGAAAATAATTTTAAAAAACTAAAAACAAACAAAATATGTTTTTGGATAAATTTGGACCTATTTTTCGGGGTTCAGTGGTGAAATCTGATGACCCCGCCGTGCGCAAATGAAAGATTTTAGATTTGGCATGAGGAGAAGCTCTCTGCGCTTCTTGGTTTAATCCTAACAAAACATGGCGACTTTACAAAAAAAAAAAAGATATGTTGAATAACATCGCTCCTTTGAGCTGGTTAAATTAATCGAAAAAAATAAAATAAAATTATAATTTAAGACTAAAAGAAACAAAACAAAACAAAGCAGAAAACTAAAACCAGCGTATGTATCGCTCAGAAACGCTGTTTTTGTTTCTCGTGTAGTTAATTCAACACCAAAAAGTCTCTAAAATGAGATAGTTACAGTCTCCAGTCTTTACAAAATCATTCATTTACTCCAAATTCACGGCAGACTAACTTTATTTGAGTATAGGTAATAAAAAGGAGCTAGTGTGCCGCTGAATTTGGTTAATCAAATGTCCTTTCCATCCTACGTTAGAACTCGAGCTTCTTCTTTTGCAAAGAAGAGCAATTATCTTCCAAAAAAAAAGGCTGCTGTCAGTCACACCCTGCAGAGTCTGAGAACGCCGACCCAGCACACACACACACACACACACAGACACACACACAGACACACACACACACACGGTGGAGCATGAGTCCTCCTCTGTGATGATCAGTGGGGTTTTGGTTGTTGTTGTTGTGGATTCAGTTCATTTTGCCATCATGTTCCTTCTGTTTTCTTTTGGATTTTTCCTTGTTTATTTTAAGATTCCTCGTGTTTAGTTTGTTTTGTTTCCCAGTGTCTCCCTGGTCTATCAGCCATTTCCCCCTCAGTTAACCATTCTCACCTGCTCCTCATGTTCTTGAGACTTTTCCTCCTGTAATCACTCCTCAAAGCTCCTTAAACTCCTGGTTCACACCTCCTCTGTCTGCCACACTGTCACTTACCTGCCTGTTCTCTGAATGGCTCGTTTTAGTTTCTGGTTTTTGTTGCTGCTCTGCCAGCTGTTTACTTATTTTTGATTAAATCCAACTTTATCCTGAATCCCTTGTGCTTCAGACTGCATTCTTACCACTTTCAGAGGAAACAATAAACCAGATTACTCCAAGGCATGAAAAGGCCAGCTTTATGCAACATGTGGTCAACTTATACAAAATAATTTCACACTTAAAAATATATTTGAGACAAAACAATGTCTTAAATCACTGAACAACGCGCTTCACAAGCTGACAGGTATGTGTTTAAAAATGTTAATTCTTAAAATGAATAAACTTTTGTATTGATTTCTTGTTTTTGTTTCATTAAAGTTAACAGTTTTGTTCAAAATAAAAAATAAAGGATCTTGCAGCAGGTTTTTGAATGCTAAAAAAATACAATGTTGAACATTATTCATCAGAACTTTGATTGGATAATATGTAAAATGTTTAAAAGTGTAGTTAAATTAAATTGTGTCATGATAATGATACACCACTAAGGAAAATAAAATCTGGTTGACTAGTTTTTCAGCATTTAATAAAACAAAACTGATGCTTTGGGTAAAATGTTAATCTGTGGTTTTACACACTGCACAGGACAAAAAGCCTTAAATACTCAGGCTTGTCTGTCTTTCAGTCTAAAACAGTTAATAAGCTTGTGTGTTAGATTTATTAGGAAATTAATTAGAAAAATCAACACCCATGAGAGCTGTGTTTACAGTTTATTGTGTTTGTGCAGTCATGATGATAACTTTAGAACACTTTATGTACATTTTTAAAAAAATTTTTATGTAAGAAATTTACTGTACAAACTGGTTTCCAGGTAATTATTTTCTAAATAACAGTAAATCAAACAGTTCTGCGATGAACACGTTTTCACTTGGTGTGTTTCTAAAGATGAGATCATTACTCAGTGCGGATGGGTAAACCGAGGTGCTGGAGAAGGGATGGCGTCTGTGGCGGCAGAGGCATTCAAATAAAAACAACAACAACAACAACAACAACAAAAAAAAAACAAAGAAAAAAACAGAATAGGCTATATATTTACTATAGTTAAAAAAGCAATATATAAATATAAAAAAACAAAAGATTTTGGAGCTATATGGATGAAATATTACTGGACTTATACCACCTATCCAAATATAACAAAGGCCTGATAAAATGTTAATTGAAATAAGTCGTTCTAATTAATATTAAAGGATTATTACTTTTTTATATAAAATCTGAGACACTAATAGTCTCAAACTAAAACAACAAATTGAGAAATATATAATTACATGAAGTTAAAACTTCACATCAGCAAAAAGTTTACCATACAAAGAGTTTATACAGTTTCTTCATCTTGAATTCGGGGTTTTAGCTGCAGTGTTGCCATAGCAACGGCAGCGCGTCACACACAGGACCCACCGGTGATTCAGCTTCCGGTTCCAATCGTTTCCTGTGTAGAGAAAGGGGCTTCATGGAGAAACCGAAAACGTTTGCACCCTGACACAACAAGCAGCCGTCGGCTTCGAGCATGCCATTCTGGTAGCCGTTTTCGCAGCTGAGAGAAAACCGTCCGTCGCGGCAGCAGAGAGCGCGGCGTCACTCACCACCGAGCGGAGGGGCTGCAGCCAGGCGTTATCGAAGTCAAAATGGCGGCGGCTCTAATCCATCTGTGATCACTCCCGATAGCTGCACTCAGCAGCCCGTCTCCGGTGACCAGCGTTTCGGTTTCACTCGGTCAGTCGGAGCCCAGTCTGAACCGTCATGTCGGATTCGGAGGAGGACAGCCAGGACAAGCAGCTTAAAATTGTGGTGGTTGGAGACGGAGCGTGTGGGAAGGTGAGACCGTCGCAGGAACGCTCATGTCAAACTCACCCCACTTCGAGACGAGGACATGCTTTCTACTGGCTTATTCGTAGCCCACCGGCGTGTTTTTGTTTGTAAAAATGTACTTTAGCATCCAGCTCCTGTTCCTGTTGACGCTGCTAGCTTAGCTTCCTGGTCACCATGGCGACTGACGCTAACGTAGCCAGAGTAGCTAAAGCAACTCAGCTAACAACACAGCGAAACAAAAAAAGCAAAATTAACATCACAGCTTGTGTTTGAGGTTAGAGTTAAACATTTATGTGAACATATTCATCGTAATGGTTTCTTTATTTTGTGGTGCAGACATTCAGAACCCTTTAAAGACTAAGTGAATCCAAAATAATAATAATAATTAAAAAAAAAATTACAACTGAACTTCTTTTCTGTAGCTGAAGAGTTTATTTTATTTTTAAACCTTTTTTGGATTTACCATGTCCTGGATGACTGATAATCTACACCAGCTTAAAGCTACGTGTTTTCCAAAACAACATCTTTGTTATTGTGTGCAATTTTTCAAATCTTCTTTTAACTGAGTGTTTTTTTTTTTGAGTAGCTTCAAATTATCATCAATCTACTAATAAGTTTCTAAATTAATCAGTAATTAGCATACAAGATCCAAGGTTATATCTTCACATTCATACTTAAACACATAGCCTACATTTAGTATAAACATGCCACGAAAATCAAGGAAATTTGTGTTTGGTCAATTATTTCTGTGTTTTAACGATGCTTCTTGGCAATAAATCCTACACCGCTTGGAGGCTTGTTTATCTTATCTTAAATGATGCCACATTTGTTAGGAAAATTCAGGTTGAACAGCAGATTTGAGTATTCAGGTTGTGCCCATGAACAACTTGCCAAATGTTCTCTGCCAATGCAAAACAACTTTCTATGCTAGTGATTCTGGTTTGGTGTGTGTTGGATCTGATAATTAAGGTCTAAACAAACAAGACACATTGGCAATTTAACATTTTATTCATTTAACAAATAGGGGCCTCAGTAGCATGTGGAAGAACCATACACAGCATTTTCAAATGCATTTTCCCAACAACTGCAACGCCATTTAAAGAGAAATAAATTGGCTTTCCCACAGCACAATTAAGTTTACATATAACGTAGCACAACATCATCTGGGAAAAGCCAGAAAGCCGCTCAGCTATTTGTAAAATGAGAATACTGTCTGTAGTAATACAGTTCTGACAGGTGTCTGACGAGGCAGAAAGTAGGTGACAGCATTTTAAAGGTACTTTTTTCCCCTCACATGAGTGGTCAATGTGTCCTTAACTTCAAAATTTGTAAGCAAAATTAGTAAATGGCTGCTAACAGCTGAAGTGACTGAAAATAGGTCCACAATGACGACATCCATAGAAGAGCTGTTCCGGATAGATAAGTCAGACCATTTTGATGTATTGACATGTATTTATGCTCAGATATGTTGAATAAAGTATGCAGATAAAAGTGCTTTGTTTACGTTAAATGCAGAGCTGTATTTCAGTAAAACTGCTGGAGTAAACTCTTTCAAACTGCACCGACTGATGTAGTACAGGATAAAAATTTTTATGTTTGATTTCATAGTTTGTAATGAGTGCCTTTTAATGTTAAAAACTCACACACAGTTGTTTTGTAAATATAGTGCTTTACTCGTGTCAAAATTATCCGCTCATTATGAACAGTGTTACACTGAACTGCTGGTGTGAGTCATCTGTCTGCTTCTCAACAAGTTGCTCAGTTGTGTGGCGCCACACTAAAAAAACAAGCTGTTCAGAAAAGTCTTTTTGATAGAGATCAACAAAAGAAAAAATTTAGCTCACCTAATGACATTAAAGATAGGTGGAGGTGCTAAAAGATGGCAGGAAAAGCTGTACTGCGCTTTTAAGCTTACTTTTACTTAAGTGGAGTAGCTTGCATAGATATAATTAATGTAACTGCATAACAGCTGCATAATGAGCAAATAGTAAACAATATATTTTACTTATAACACTAGAATGTGGCAAAGTCTAATGCATGACTTCATGCTACCTGTAGGTCCTCTAAAACTGATAATCAGATTTTGCATTTTCTATTCTATATATTTTGAAAGAGTCTGGACACAAAAGTTTAACTTAAGGCCCGCCAGTTAGAAAGAAAAATGTGTATGAACAAAATTCTACAACCAGTTATGCAAATTGTGAGGTGAATACAAGAAAAACATATTTGCAACTTGGAGAGACATTTTGCAGTTGATCCATTTTAGGTCAGTGCTGAAAACTCAGTGGCCACTTCACACAGTGGATTAACAATTAGAGTTTTGTGTCAGTCTCAAAGATAGCATGGTCAATTTAAATCTGACACAAATCCGTTGTTCTAAACCTATTAAGTCTACCCGGTCCTTAATCCACAATGCATGTGCACTTGAACGTAGTTGTTGGCTCGTGCCTGAGGCGCCGTGCTTTATTGTAATTGAGATAATGCTGGAAAGAAACTGCCTGCCTCAGTGGATTGGTAGGAAACATGTTGATTTTAAGGCTTTTTTACCCAAATTAAACAGAGAACAAGTAGCACACAAAAGTCTAGCAGTTGGTACTGCTCACTGAGCTAAAATGTTGTTCTGTGCATAAAATATGACCGTTGATAAAGGCTGCAGTTTGCTCAGCCTGGCTCCTGCAGCTGGATGTACATCTCCTGGCAAATGCATTTGCAAACCCCATATGCATATATGGCTCCAGTGAGAGGCCCCATTTAAGAAAATTGTGTCTGGTGGGCACATGTGAGAAATGCTGCTGTTTTTTCAATCATTTAACGTACAATCAAACTCAGAAGAGAGTCTCGCTTTATTTTATCGGTGTATGAGCTGCGAGCAAATATGCCTTTCTCAGTAAATTTCTTGTCTTTGCTAAAGCTTTTATATAAGGATTATAACTAGATTGAGTTATAATCCATATAGCTGTTTTCAAGCCTCTGAATAAAAAGGCCTACCTACATCAACAACAGAGGAATTTTTCCTGCTCCAAACAAACAATTATTTGCAGTAAAGCAAGGAGGTTGTCATGACAATTAAGCCATGTTTCTTCTTCACTGCCCGTAGAAAGATTGTGATTATAAGCGAAGGATGTCAAGTGCTTTTCAGGTACACATCCCCTTTTGTAACTAATCTCTTCTTCCTTTGGGAGAAATAAAATGAATGTAGCCATAATGGCGAGACTCGATGAGAAAAATGAATGTTCTCATTCTGGAAAGTCGACGTTTTCTTTTGGGTGGTGCTGTGTGTCTATGTGTTCAGAGGACATGCGCGCACACACACACACAACTCAGTTCCCTGTAGATACGCTACATTAATAACCCTCCTCACACTGCTGCCAGGTGTCAGCTCGTCTCTGTCTGAATGACTTACCTGGTTGTCTGTTTTGGACAGAAAACAGGAGCCCTGCCCCCCATTTTGACTAGGCACCACTGACTGACATCTTGAATGCTGTTTCCCCCCTTATTAATGTCAATTTGCTCAGCAAATTGCAATCGGATCAGTTTTTCTTGGACAGCATTTTCAGTGGTATTTTCGCTTGCGGTTGGTTGTCCATTCAAACTACAGGGAGATGTGGGGAGGCTTGTCCACCTGAGCGAGATGTTTTTAAAATATGGAATCTCACATTTAGCCAGGCTCTTAAGACGCTGGGCTGAGCTTACACACTGCTCTATTTTTCAACTTGAGTTAGAAGCCTCTCAGTTTTTCCTGAGTATTTGCTGCTCTGTGACCCATAGGACAAAAAGGAGCTTTAGGTGCAGGCCCTGCAAATTAATGGATTCTGTTTCCAAGCCAAATTCCTAATCAGACAAAAGGTATGCCTGTTGTAGCTGCTTAAGGACTTTAAGTGCCAGTTTTGATACTGAGCTGTACAAATGTACTTCCTCTCATACGAGTTGCATCACATGGTCAGTACCATTTATTTTAATTTTTTTTTTTCTGTCTCTGCAAGTTTCTAGTTTCAGCAGATTTGCCTCATTTCCCGGCACTGGTGTCATTGGTGACCCTGTGCTGTTCTCTGTTGGAGTGTCAAGATTACGCCAACTTTTGCATCGACTGGTTAGTTCCATTTGTACTGTGGAAAAAAAAAAGAACTACGTTAAACGAGGAGAGCCAAGCTACTGGAATGCCAAGACAAATGGCCAATGAGGCCAACGTGAGCATGTGGAATACATTTTTGCTGTCCAGGCTTGTTAGTTTTATGTTGTCAGTGATTGTTTGAGCTACTTAAATGGCTGATTTTCTCCTTGTTGCATCAGTCACCCTTGGTAATTTCTCTGTCACACTTGAGGCTTTGACTTGCTATTAAAAAAAAAATCTGTGGATTTGTTAACTTAAAGAAAGAGATTTTTTTTTCTGCACCTCCATAGAAATATGATTCATGAAAGTCACTGGCAAAGATCAGAGCTACAAAGGCATGAAGTTTATTTAGAATATTACATTTAAAAAGTCAAGATTGACCAAATGTTCAAAACAACTTCAACAAAAAAAGAGCATCTCAAAAAAATCTACCATCTTTGTTTTATAAAAGATTTGGGTAAACCATGATAAAGGGTAATTCTGTTTAAATTGTATTACACCTTGTCTTTCACTGAATAGTTTCAAGAAGTCCTGTTATATTTGAAGAGCTATTTGACTTAAACCTAAACACTTTGAGCATGAATTAGGGCAGATAATGACACAGGCTCAAGTGAAAGCTTAGTGCATTAAAAGACAAAATTTAGGTTTAAATCCTTAAACCAGCAGTGACTGTCAGACACCACATTAAAATACATTTACTGACACACATGAACACTGTCGGAGTCCCATTGCTTCACTTTTCTGCTGTGTTTGTGTAAGCACGCTGCTCTAAAGATAGCTAATAGACATTCAGCACTTCATTTTTTTTTTCTTAAGCTCATCCATCAAAATGAATTAAAGTTGGCATGCACTGACTGGGCTATGAATTCCCACGGATTTTAGAAGAGCCCCCAAGATATTCTTCTTTTCCCCTTCTCAAATAGAACCTTGACAGTGATGGAAGTTTTATAATTTGTGGCAATTAGGTCTGAGACATGACACATACTCTGACACCTGTTTTTGTAATTCCCGTTGATTTGCACTGTCACTTCCGTGGCTGAGCAGTGAGACGGCAGAGCGGGCAGAGAATTACACCAGTGACCCTCCCTCCGAGTCAGTCACCGAGCTTTTGAAGGATTTGAATGATGAAACCAATGTCCTGCAGAACATATTTCAAGGTTCCATTTTCCATTAATTATTTCTGCTTGCCTTTGTGAGAAATCCACACAGAAGTGTTGTGGTAAGATAAATTATACCCTCATTTTTCAAAATATTAGGAAGTGCAAAAAAAAAAAAAAAAAAAGCACAGTTTGGTTGTTTTCAGTGTGAATGGAACCAAAAACCTTTTTAAGTTCCGCTAACAAAATATCACTTTCTCAGGAAGTTCTTTAATATTCTGTATATTTTCCCTGGAAGAATCCTGCAGCATCTTGTATTTCACCCAGGTCCCTGCTGTGCTCAGAAGATATTAGCTTTAACAAATACTATGCACTGCATAAAGGCATGTCCTCTATTTTAAATGCTTAACTTAAAATGACATATTTTTAGTCATCTAAATCGCTGAATATGCCTGGTACTCATTCTCCACATCTGTCCTTTTGTCACTCTGTTCCAGACATCACTTGCCACTAGATTTGCACAGGAGGCCTTCGGGAAGCAGTACAAACAAACCATTGGCCTGGATTTCTTTCTGAAGAGAATAAGCCTTCCAGGTGAGACACCTTTATAATCTTTAGGGAGTTCTTTCTTGTTCCAAGACGCTGCGCAGGCACGAGTTGCACAAGCATACAACGGTGGGCTGCATATTCTCAGTGAAATACTGAAAAAATGTCTTTTCAGATAAAACGTTTTTAGACTAAGTGTTAGTAACTGTCTGTATATCTAATTTAGGACAGTGGATTTTGTGTTTGCTTAACATCATCAGAATGTTAATAGAAAAGTTTATCTAACAAAAATGCCTGTTCACCATCAATTTTTTAAATGTATTTATTGCTCATGTTTTCTTGTTTTTAAAAAAAAAATCCATTAAGAGTTTTTCCTCAATGAGGGAGCTGAATGTGAGTTTTTTTCTGGTTGCTCTTTATTGTAGAGCATCTGCCACTTCTCAGCCTTATTCACTCTGAAAGTTCGTCTCTCTTGAGCAAACAGCACACACCTTTTGGACTCCACAAGGCCAATGGTCAGCTTGTGCTCAAAGGGACAGGCCTTTTTCTTAATTCTGAGACGCACATTAGCATATTATTTCCATATTGCTAATATATGTCCAACTGTACTTTGTTCTTAACCACATGAAACAAAGTTCCATATTTGTTTTTGTTGAACTCTGAGGAGAAAAAAAAACACACCTTCTGTATCCCTTTAAAAATGATTAAATAAATGTTTATTGCCTTATGCCATGTTTAGACGAAAGCACTCTATTTAACTTCCTACCATCTGAAATGGGGATTTTCAGCATTTCAAATAGTATTTTTACAAACTCTGCCAAAAGCTCCAGAAATCTGCAAAGTGGCTCCATTCTTTCATTACTAATAAAACAACATTAGGCAAAGGCAAATTAAGTGCTAAAAGTAAAAGTTATGCTGATTTGTGAGTTGGCTAAGGGACTCTATTTTGATTTTGTGTCCGTTTCAGCGCATGAGACTTAGGAGAACTAAACCCCCAAAAATGTTGTGGTGAAGTCAGGATGAAAAGAGCCAACTATAAGCACAGGCTGGGCTTAGCTTCTTAATATGAACCTGAATAAATGCTGTTAATCGTTTGACTTCTCTTTCCAGTAACTTTCTCTCTCAAAATAACCTGTGATCTGTTCTGTGTTAAACTGTAGTCTCTTTTTAAATATAGATCACATATGTCTGTATCACTGGGGCAGCAACAAAGCTGGATTCAACACCTGAGTTGTTAAATGGGCCATTTTCCGGGGAATTAGGTGTTGATGAGCTGATGAAGAGGAGGGTGGCTCTTCGAGCTGGGTGGTCCCTGACTTTGTTAGGACCCCCACCCGGCCTTGTGTTGGAGAGGTTGTGTGGGTCTCTATGGGGCTGTAAGGGTCTTTTGCAGCAGGGGGGAGAGTAGCCTATAGCCAGAGCTGGCCCCTCTCACCATGAAGGCCCAGCTTGTCAAACTTAATGTACATTTTCCAACGCAGGCAGAGGTGAGGCGAGGCCGACTGGCACACAACAGCCTCCTCTGTGTGTGCTTTTTATAACAATACCTCTTCCAGATGTCCCTGCCAAACCAATGAGGTAGAGGCAGTGAAAGGAATTGACTGAGGTGAAATCTACGTGATAAATTCTGTTAAACCTTTGGGAGATTTTGGTCAGCGTCTGTATCTCAATACTTAAAAAGTACAGTTATGCTATCATGCTAATAAATCTGGCTTTATCATTAGTTTTTATGTTTGTCAGTCTTACTCACAATTGGAGAATTTACTTCTTGCATAACATAAACAGAAATGTGCCAGAACGTTTGAGTCAGCATAATTTTTCAAACAGAAATAAATCTAACATTTGAGCCCACTGGATGGGTAGGGATGGGTTTTATGACACCAAAAAGCCATAATTCATTGCCCTCCTCACTGTAACTTGACATTAACTGTGTATAGTCTAGATGTAGTGACTGTGAACCCCAGCGTTTCCTTTCCTTGCTTTAAAAAGTGAACTTATGAAGGGGCTGAGTCGTCCAGCCGTGTCCACAGTGCGCGCTCTGATCCTCATCGGAGCAGCAGGGCCTTCGTCACACCAGCATAAACTCCTCGCTGTCTGATCTTCCCTCCTTCTTCTTTTTATAATTTTTTTTTAAACCACACTTTTTATTTTCCAAAGGAAGAAAACATTTGTTTGGATTCAGTTTTTTGTGCTGGTCTTTCTCTCCTTTATACTTTCTCTTTCCACAAGTGTGAGGACAGCAATCATCTTTTTCTCTCATTTTAAGTTGTAATTATTGCTATTTTCCCCAACAGCACACAATTTACCTGACTTAACCTACTTGACAGTACATGGCACAATGCAAACTGGTTTTCCCAGGTTAATAAGAATTCATTTTCTTACAGCCTGTGTATTGAGAATATTGAAATTAGAGGGTAAGCATACACATTCATCCCTCTTGATCTCTCGGCTGGATATTCTTGGACATGAGCTGTAAGTGATCTGCCAGTTTAGGAGCACTTAGCATGAAAGATTAATTCCTGATTTATAATTTTCATTATGTGGCCCTAACAGTTTTGACTTTATTACAATAAAAAATGGTCATCCAAATAACAGGCTCTGGTTACAGCCTGGTCATTTTCAGGATTTTATGTTTTGCAAAAAGAAAACAAGAAACAAACAAAAAAAAAAATTAAACATCCAGAATGGAAACCCACAAACTGCTGTCTTATCACTTTTTTTTGCTCCTTTTTTATTTTATATTCTACTAAATCTTCATCAGACAAAGCATTTATAGAAACATACATGGAAAACTAAACTATGAAGTATCATTTAGTTTTATATTCTTGCCAATAAAATGTCATTCCTTTTTAAGATTTTCAGTAGTTCTGTTTTTCTTCTTGTTTTTTTTTTTTCTTCAATGCAGGCAACTTGAACGTGACTCTGCAAGTTTGGGACATTGGAGGCCAAACACTAGGGGGGAAAATGCTGGATAAATATGTATATGGAGCTCATGTAAGGACCCACACATACACAGACACGTTTACTGATGTGTTGCTGCTTTTTATTATGCTCACGAACGTACAATTCACAGCATTCATCTTTGGTTTGTTCAGCCACAAGGAAAGAACATTTTCTATAAATTTACGAACAAAATTATTATCTATAATTTTCACAACAAACAATTCAAATTAAAACCTAGAAGTCTTATTTTTCTCCTTTCTAATAGACATTTAGAATGTGCCTCTCCCTTCTTTTTTTGGCAACAAAGCGCAATAAAATGTTATTTGGATTTAATGTGAAAGAAGCAACTTAATCGGTATCTAAAAACCATCAGAACTGAAAAAATGCTGTTATATATAATGGAATAATATCACATATAAAAATATTTAGAAATACTTGCATGTAAATGGACTTGAACATACTTAATATAACATAACTGTATTGTAAGCACAAATTATTGTAAATCTGTTGTTAATGTTCAGCTCATACATAATGAATACTAAAGTATTTATATTATATTAATTATAATTTGTCCCCTGGATAATTAACATAATTATTAAATGACACCTGAGCATTATTAAAGTATTGTAGCATAAGGTGTTTGCTCTAGTGGTGATCATTTGAATAAAAATGAGTGTCTGTTATCATCTTGTACTTAAAGGGGCCCACTTAAATTTAATCACAAATCATTTTGGTATAGATTTCCTGCCTCTTGGCCAGGACTCCCTTGGAAAAGAGGTTTTTAATCTCAATGGGACTTTACTAGTGAAATAAAGGTTAAATAAATACAATAAAAATTATCTTATATATGGGCAGGAGCAACATTTTCTCAGTATACCAACTATATTAACATACTCTGTTGTCATTTATCAATAAAAGCTAGATAAACACTGGTCTGAAGTTCTTTCCCACTAAATAAATCTGATAAGAAAAGTGTGTCCTCTTGGCAAAACCTGCTCTAAACTGTGTGCTGAGTGTTTGTTTATTGTTCATATTTCGTACTTTTTGTTTACTTTATTTATTTTCAGTGGGAAATTACAACACTTTGCTTCGTGAGTTTTCTCATCAGCACTAGCTAAAAGTTTAACGCCTATTGTTTGGCACTTGGTATCCTGTAATCAATCATGGCTGTTCAGAGAGGCTCAGAGTAATTGTCAGAGGCGTAAGCTGTCGTCACCAACCTTGCATGTTGTGACAGTGCGTGTCGGTTGAACAAAAAGCAACAGAAAGCTTTTTAGTCATGTTGCATCATGCAGTAAAAAGAAGATGTGTTTTCTTTGGCACTCGCTCAGTTCCAGTCCTTTAGAAAAAGTAAAAGTTGTGGTACTGATAAAGATGGCTGAGCCCATAATCGTGTTATTTGTCTTGATTTAAGCCAGCAGCTCTTGCGCCTGTTTGCTTTTTGATTCATTTATGTGTTCATTTAAACAACTCCTTTTGACCTGACTGTTTGCCCAAACATGGCTCTGGTATTGTTGCATGGCTCTTTTAGCAGTGTTACGGATTACCTAGGGAGGAGAAAATCTGTCTGGAAGCAGACAGCCTTCATTCATTAGCTGAGACAGTTGATAACCAAATCTGACCTCTGTTCCGCAGTGAATCTGGGGTTGTGGATACCCCAGAGGGAACTATTTATGTTAAAACCATTTTGTTTTTGTTTTGGAATGAATCCACTTATATGTCCAAAGTTGTGCTAAATTTAAAATGTTATCAAAAGTACCAAAGTTTACCTGTGAGAGTTGGTGATTTCCCATCAAATGTGAGTCTGTCCCCAAATGTAAAAAGAGAACCAGTGCCACCTACTGTTCTATTTTTCACTTAATTTTAATAATAACATTGAGTCATATGAGGATAAAAAACTCTGCTGTGTATACACTTCTCTTATCTATCAGTGAACAAATGTTCATGAGAAGGGCTCATGATAACCTTAACATGTGTTTTCCAGGGCGTGCTCCTTGTTTATGACTTAACCAACTACCAGAGCTTTGAGAATCTAGAGGACTGGTTCAGCATGGTAAAGAAGGCCAACGAGGAATCCGATATTCAGCCTGTTGTCTTCTTGGTAGGCAACAAAAGTGAGTATAAAATTCACAGAATTCATAAAATTCTGCTGTAGAAATTGTTCTTTGTAATGTTTGTGGGTTTATTTTGGTTTCTAAGAGATAGCTGTGAACAAAACAGGTTATCTCAGTTTCACTGGACTGAAAATTTCGGGATGATTTTCATTTTGATGCATTTTTCGCGTGTGTGTGTTTGTAAGTGAAGGAGTGAGTGTTTGATGGTAGCAGACATGTTTGCAGGCGCACCGGATAACTGATTGGTGTGATAAGAGAGGTTTAAAGCAGTGGGAATGCTGATGTTTGTGAGCTCATGGGAGTGACTGACTATGATTTAATATCCTTGGCCCAACGGATCCAGGTTACTGCTTATCTACAGCTCTTTCCCTCCCAGTTGGTACCCGTCTGCTCCACCTCAATCCCCCCACCCCATTCTGAGCCTGTTCTCCTGTCCCACATAGTTGGTTAAGGTGAGGAACTCGATGTTAACCAGACAGTTTTCTCCTATCAGTCTGCACCCATCCCCCTGTCTTTCACATAAAGACCAATAATGAGGACTCTATTTAAACATCTTCCTGACAAATGTGGAGTCACGGCTGCTGTGCTGTTATTGTAAAGCAAGGCATCAGTGTGTGTGTGTGATGGTGACTGTCCACCTTCCTGAGCAATGATGAACGGTCAACAGAATGGTGCCTGCACACAGGAAGCTCCCACTAATGTTACTCAATGGGGCCCATAGGTCATGTTTTAATACGCCTGTCTAGAGCAGATTCTCTTGTCTTCACATCCGTTGCAACTTTTGATGCCCTGGCTTAAACACCGGGCGCCTCTGTATTTAGGCTAGGTTTTGGTTGTGTGGGTAAGTGTGTGTATTGTAATATTGAAGTAGCGTTCATCCTGCTGTCAGGCTCCCCACTTCCCACAGCCCCTCAACTCCACTTGCACAGTCACTCTCCACCCAGTGACTACATTGCCAAGCATAGTCCATGTGTGTTTTTTCTGTTCCTACGGACTGAAAAAAGAAAAACAAAACCCCACACAGATTGCTCCACTAGGAGTAATCAATTATCTTGCAGGGCTTCGGGAATCCCTGAACCCATCCATAGACTGCTTCATTTTTCAGAGTGCTTGAAGCCAGAAGTCATGTATAGAGATGGATGTAATCGATTGCTGTTAAAATGAAGCTAATGTGAAAGTTCCTTAAAGTGTAATGCTACTGATGATCGATAGGTGGTGGTTCCCGAGCATGGCTCCAATAGACTCCTGTTTTTCAAAAGAAGTTTTTTTTTTCCATCAAAATCACTTCAATTTTCCCACAAGTCATTATGAATTCATACACTGAATTCAGTCTTTGTGAATGCAATGTTCTTGACCCTATTAAAAATAATTTCTTCTTTTTAATTTTTTAAAAGACCAAGATGGTGAAAACTTTAATCTAGACTACAACCTTAAAAACAGAAATGTACAAACTAATGAGAAATGTTATGCTGGCTATGGCCTTTACAAAAAAGGAAAAAACAAAACTACAGTCTATTCTTGAAGTACATTAGTTCAGACATGTAGCTTGAAAAGTCAATACTTACATTTTGGTCTCTGAAATTTTCCCCTCTCAAGTAATGTGGATTTCTCCCTCCGAATTCAATACTTGGCACACATTACCAATGAGCTAAGCAAATGCATACCCAGCATTCCTTTTCAAGTAAAGTTTAGATTTTAAATCGTTCCCAAGATATTGCACTAAGAGAGGCAACATATTTGGGACAACTGAAATAGAAGGACAGACATAACAAGGACCTTATAATAGCAGTATAGATTTGTCTCTGAGGGCTGTGGGTTTTGCCACTCAAACAATTTTTAGTCTTTCTAATGAGATAAACTTAAGTTGAGTACTGAATGATGCCATGCATTCAGTATTACTCACAGGAGTGACTGATTACAGCAGTATCACTTACATGTGTGTGTCTAAAAGGCTTCTTTTTTGTGCTTTAAGACTTAAACATTATAATGTAATGTATTCAGAATATCGAAAACACAGATGCTACATTCTGACTTTTTCTGGTCTATAACATGAGCTTGACTTTAAAGAATCATGTTGTTGTTTACCTTCTAGTTTAATTTTAACACTGTCCTCTTTACTCTGTGTATGGTAATCGAGCCATTGGACTCAGTAAGTTCATTAACGATGCTGTCCCCTCCTTTCCTTACCTTGGCTTGTCTGCCCTTCTGTGCCATGTCACTGCTGGGGAACAATCTTTCCTTTCTTTGGCTTTGCATGGCCGTCTGGGGTTAAGTGTGCTTGTTAAGCACAAGTATGCTGTGCACCCTTGCCCTCTACATGCTGGCCAGAGGTTTGTGTTAAATAATGTCTCCACTTGTAACAATTTAGAGAGAAAGCCAGTGACATGTTTTATTAAGGGCACACATCTGTGTATGCTGTTATTTATGCACACACACTCTCTTCCACAGAAACATGCACATAGGTAAAATGACACACTTATGAAGTTTCTGTAACACAGGGGTGATGGAAGAATGCTCAGTTTGTCTAAACACACTACAACTGTGTTTACAGTGCAGCCTCATGTTATACAGTATGGTACACAACCACTTCATCAAGGTTTTGCAGTCATGCCCCCCACCATCAAGTGTTGCACTCTTACTGTAGTAATTAGCGTAGTGTTTTAAAAAGGCTTAAAATTATACAATCTGTTGCTCTTTGCTTCTGCTGAATTTGACTTGTTTTTGACCACATTTAAATCAAAGTTTAACAACTAAAATAAAATTATAACCCTCTTGTGTAAGCTTTAATTCAGAGTTTGAATCTTTTTTAGTACAATGACACACGTTTTATTTTTAAAAAGTTCACTGTTTTAAAGTAGCTTACAATTCAAAAGTAGTTCACATATTTCTTTTTAGACATTAAGCCTGTGTCATTTATCAAACCAATCTGTTTTCATTAAGTGGCGATCGCAGGACCCCTGCTCATTCCCTCGCATCACCCTTCCCACTGCCAGTGCTCCTTTTCCCTCAGGAACTCTGAAGCATCCATCATGGGCTTGTACAGCCCTTATTTGGGTGACTTAAATGGGTTCAGTTCTCTTAACCCCTCCTCATCACTCATGACTTTTTGCTCAGTGGTTCTAGCACTGTTCATTGACGATCCACTCAGGCCTGCCCTGGGAAATGTTATCTTCTGCAGGGAGATAAGGTCCCCGCATTAGGAGAATTTGTACACTCAAATATGGCTCACCTGCCTTTTTCTTTGGCTCTCCTGCTTTCTTTCTTCTCTGAGCCACTATCTTTAACCATCTGTAAAACATCCTTGTGCAAACATTTTCATCCTTGTGCAAACACAGACTCTTTCACTCACACACTTATATCCACTCTTTAGGCTTACCTCTCACATGTGCAGACTAACACTTCAGCTGTAACTGCCTTTGCTTACAGTAATGCCTTTTCATTTGCTGTGTCTCTGCTGTGTTAAACAACATGCATGTGTTTGCTTTTTGCATGCTACGGCAGATCACTGCATACCATTACCCGTCACACTTCTCTTGCCCCAGCTTTCCGTTCAGCCATGAGAAAGTTCAAGTGAAACATGGATATCCTCTAACTCTACATTTCTCATGAAGCATGACTTTGCCCAACAACATTGTTGGTCTTGAGTTGTTTGCCCTTTTGCCTTGGCTTTGGGTGGAGTTGAAGGCTCCCCCTCCCCAGCTCTCTCAACCCTGTCACCTCTCTGCCCCTGTAAAGCTGCCACAGTTCCTGTCTGTTCAGTGTAGGCCTGCACATTTCTTAATAGAGAGATGCTCAGAAGTCCAGGAGTGCAGAGAAGCTCAATGCACTTCTGTTTTTGGTTTAGCTCAAAAATGTTTTTCCTGGCTCAACCTACTCGTACTTAGGTCCTCTTACAACAAACTAAAAGGTCCTAATTGCCCCCAAGGGAAAGGTTTAGCCACAATAGACATGTGGTGGGACAAAAGCCCAGTACTCTTACCCGACACGCTCGCCCCTCCCCAGATAGGAGGGATGAACACGTCAGCAGTGTCTGTTTTGCTCTGTGGGCAGCAAGACCGCAGGTTTGACGCTGTAAAACATTATATATACAGTATAAAGACCCAGTAAGGCATGGTGTATGGTTGGGTTGAGACCTGGAATGTTTACAGTTTACAGCAAATCCAATCTTTCCTGTTTCTCTTCACATTTTATTTAAGGTAAAGGGTCAAACTAGATGTGTGTATCGAATTTTCTCAGTAACCGCACTGACTGTAGGCTGCCGTCTGTCTGTAAGTCTGGAAAAGATGTGAAATGGAGATTCAGGTTACAAAATACAGAGAGATGAATAAAGAATTACAGCTGTGTTGCACTGTGGCTGATAATCAGTTTAAAATCTGACCTATTAGAACTTGAACTCGCCATTGATTAAGAGATTCTTTCTAGTTTTTAACATTGTTTTTTCACTTGACCGCACAGCAAATCTCTCTGGTCTTTGCCAATTAAAGTAAGTACTAGGATTTAATTGTACCGACTTTTAACCCAGCTTTGGTTTCTGCATTCATCTCTCTTGATTCTTATGCCTGTTGAAACATGGAAAGTCCTCATTCATTTTAGCCATCCATAAAGCAAATATTGTTGCACATGCAGTAGATGATCAGTCTTCGAATGCCTTCTTGTGTGGTAAGTCATGGGCCATTTGAGTTGCACAGCACAGCTTAGCCACCTGACCGAAGTGCAGCCTGGAACCCTCATCACACTCAGGCTATACTTTATTCCTTCGCTGCTTCACAACATTGATATGGAGGAATTCCTGGAAGGGCCCTTGCTGACACAGGATTGGGTAAATAACTGACTGATGTGAATCCACAGGCATATATTATAAATGTATGTGAAGTATCAACAGTCTTTCCATGGTATTTTTTTTTTGCTATATCTGAACTTTATGGAGTGAAATATTACATCACATCTTTGAAACCTGATTCAGCTTCAGGTTTTAACTTTGAAGATGTTTGTTCAGGCAGTTGCGACCAGAGCTCTTTCCACGTTTTGCTTCACTGCTTTGACGTGTGCAGATGGAGATCGGTTTTTAGCATTATTGTGCACAGTAAGACTTTATAATTAAGAATAAAGTTAAAATGTTAAGATGCATATAATTACAAAGACTGTCACATGCTCTGTATAATTATTATAGTTATAGTGCCGGCACAGAGGCAAGTATTACTGCTCTCCCATAAAAGTCCACTTAGTTTAACAGCAGCAGGAGAGCGCAGAGGACATGGCCAGTGAAACCCGGACTGCGTCTTGTGCGGTCGGCTCAGAACTGGGCTTTTTGTTCACTTTTCATGAGTCCTTGGAGCCTGTTAACCCAGCCTACAAGGCCTTTGGCCTCATGTTTTACTATACCGGTGACAGCCCAGCTCTCCAGCTCGCTCCCTGCCTGCAGAGCTACTGCTGGACACTCTGATGCAAATCCCTGATCAGGGAGGAAGACTACATTGTTTTACTAGCCGCTGTGGAGTATCTGATTATGCTTTAAAGTGTAAAGGCTTGTGTGTATGTGAATGTGTGTGTTTGCACGTGTGTTCGTGTCTGCACATCATTTCACGAGGAGCGATCGAATGACAAGATGAGCTGTGATCAATGAGCTGTCGACAGAACACTTCTGACCTAGTGGAAAGCGGGTCCCCTGACGGTGCCGGCCCGTTTCAGGCCACCGGGGCAGGGGCGCCGGTGCACAAAGAGTGCTCTGTCTCTGTCAGGAACCCCCCGAGGACTCCTGCACGGGCCCCGCTCACCTCGACAACACCCAGCTAACTAACAGCACTTCATCTGTCTGTACTCATTCAGAAAAGTCAAGATTATATTATCAACTTACCCTCAAGCTTTAATATGATGTATATTATTTCTAGTAATTCTGCAACAGGTCTAGATTAAACTGTAGTGTCCAAAGTCTGTAAAGAAATTGTTACCATGTTGAGTAGATACATTTTTGCTCTAGTTAGGGAGTCCTTCAGATTATATATATATATATATATATAAAAAAATAGATATTACATTTGCTCTAAATTAAATGTTCCATTATTTAAAGAACAAACACAGCAAACTAAAAACAATATCAACACTGTGAAATCTAATAAAATGTAGTGTTACTTGACTTCTGAAATCATCTAAAAGAGAAAAATTGACAGTGACACCTAAAACAGTGACTGTGAGGAGAAGAAAATATTTTTAAATTTATGTTGCATACATATTACAAGTTTAAGATAATCATGCTCTTTGCATAAAACCACAATCTTTTAAGAGATCTCTTTAAGGCATGTGTGACTCGGGCCTTTAAGTGTTTCACATAAAATCCACTGTGTAGTTCATTTCTTTTATTAGTCACTTGTGTTGTGAAAGTTAAATCAATGTCTAATTCAATCACCCATAACATTAGAATGATTTATTGTGTTTTTACTGACATTTTAAAATGCTAGGCATTTCCCCAAATATTGTAGCAGGAAATTTATAACATAAATAAAATAAATTTTACATGCTTATTATTAGACTTTGAGGGGGTAAAAAGACTGCTGCTTGTTCAAACTCCTGCAGCTTAATTTGAGAGTAGATGGTTAAAAGTCTGTGTGACTGTCTACTCACACGTATGTTTTGTGGATCAAATTAGTTTTATCTCTTAACATGTAGATGAGAAACACTGACTTGCAAGTAAAGTATTTCTTATTTATGTTAAAACTACAATGGTATTTTCAATATGAACGCAGGTATTTTAAGGTTATTCAAAGCAGCGTGATTCTAACATTTTGTCAAATAAAAAGAAATGCAAAAGTCTATGGAGGGTAAAAAACTGAAGGGAGACTTGACATGCAGAAACCAAAAGTCACTAAAAAATCAAGCAGCATTTTGAACATTATGAGAAATGTTTGACACACTTACTAAAATAAGCTAAATATTGGAAAACCAAGGATTTATTTTTCATAACATTTAAAATTTTTTCTTAAGAGATGTAAACCACTTTTATCACTGAAAGGTGATGTGTGCATATGTCTGTCTGTTAGCAAAATATCTGATGAACGGCTGGGCAGTTTTAATGAAACTCCTAGAAAGTAATTATAGATTGAGCCTCTACAACTCATTAACTTTTAGAGTCAAGCTGATTCAAGATGGCTGCTGCCACAGCCAACTGACCCTTAGAAACACAAAAATGGTTAAAGTTTGATGTGGTAGTAGCTCATCATTAACACTTACATCAAGCTGTAACACATTTGGTGAGATCTCACAATATTGCATGCACAATAGAATTTACAAGGTTTGACTAAATCAAAAGACGATCTTCGTTTAAAACATGAAAGGTGACGGGCGATATGCGTTTCTTCAAGGAATGCTAGGCCTTTAATATGAAATGTCAGCGCTGTGAAATTGTTAAAGCATGTTTGTAAAGTCAGTGGTTCATTTGAACTGGGAATTGGACTAGAAAGCTGTAACTGTAGAGGTATTGATTATCCTTGGCCTAATTGTAACTTTAAATAGATTCACTGCCGTCATTTTGGAGAAACTGAGGCAAAACCGTTAACAAGGTCTTAAAGGCACAGTGTGAGGTAATGTTGGAAGTGATAGGTTCCCCCTGGGGTTGATTAGGCTCAACCCTGTAACTTTCACTTAATAGGATATGACCCCAAGCCTCTGCGCAAACACACACACACACAATTCATACAACCCACCTTAAATCTTCACACTCCTGAACAGCTGTTTAATTTAAACCTAGACTGCTGGCAATTAAATGTGTTATGGCAAGCTTAGTTTGTGGCTGTTGCTCACTGATTAAACTGTTTCAATTGGTCCCCAGCAGCCTGAGCAGAACAGTAAGTACGTGACACTGAGAATTGCACAATCCTGTGCAAGATTTCAGCTTGGTTGGCCATTGTAGACATATTAGCTTATTGTTTTTCCATTGCAGAAGATTCTTTCCTTGAAGGGTATTAGATCACATCCACATAAGACACTAACATGTGGAGAGGAACATCTATATTCCCCTCTCATTTGGTTGTGTTCCCATGTTATAGTCCAATGCAATAACAAACCAGTTATTTACGGTAAAAGCCTAATTCATCCGCGAGATATCAATCTCTTACTGTTGTCTTGTAACTCAATGCTACGACAGGCAGACCTTTTAAATAAACATTGATGGTGACCAGAAAGAGGGAGGTAATCGCTCATGACGAGTGATGATCCCCTCTACTATCTCTATGTGCTCAGAGGCCTAAACAGTTTATATCGTGTTTGCAGTCACTTCCTAGGGGTTGTTAAGCTGATGTACAGTTTGACAGAAACAGAGGGAAACCAGATCATTGGAGTAAGATTGCTTTGACCTGATAAGTAGAAATGGGTACATTAGTGAGAAAAATGAAGCAGAACGTTAAAACTCTGGGATTAGTCTTGCATTTGGTTTACACAGTCCAATGCCACAGGCTAAAAGAAGTTTTTCAGAAAGAAAAGTAAAACAAAACAACCCCCCCACTTACATTATTATTATGACTAAAATAAGCTACATGTTTATAAACAATTTACTTTACCATATACAAATGTAAGGGCAGTCTTGTTTATTTATCCACTGAAATAAACAGTGGATTAAGTAATCTCATTTGATTTCAAAACATCAAATTTCAACTAATGTGCTTAAGCTTAAAGACTGACTTTACAGTCCAATCACTTAAAAAGTTATAAGTACAGCAGTATACGTGTGTTTGTGTGTGTATGTGTGTGTGTGTATATGTATATGTATGTATGTATGTATGTATGTATGTACATATATATATATATATATATATATACATAAACAAAACTTCTTTCAGGCCTTGGCGTTTCTTGAGCTTTTCGTGCTCCTTCTTCCTGATGTTACAGTCACTTGGGACTGCTACATCTATCACCACTACTTTCCTCTGTATCTTATCTATCACCACAATGTCCGGTTGGTTAGCCATCACTTGTTTGTCTGGATCTGGAAGTCCCACAGTATCTTAGCCATTCCATTCTCCACCACCCTTAGGTTGAGTCTCCCACTTTGACTGTGGGACTTCCAGTCCATACTCTGTACAGATGTTCCTGTACACTATTCCAACCATTTGGTTATGACGTTCCATTTGTTGATATCAGCCACTTCTTCAATCTGCTGGTGATTTGATACAGATCTAATATAAGATCAATGCAGGCCATGCAACAATTTCTTTGTGACCAAGTTCCTTCTGTTGATGCAAGCATCAATAGGTTGGATTCAGAAACTTCCTCACTTGCACATGTTTTTTTCCCAACAATAATGTACCTTTCCTAGCTCTTGAGCTATTGTGTTAATCTATCTGTGACACATGATAGATAACTTTTCCCAAGTGTGCAGGATCCAAAGGATTAGTACTGTTTACTTCTAGTAGCATGCTGTGTACCTCCACTGTTAATGACTGGAATTAATAACCTGCCGACGCCTACGAGACAGCTCTGTTTATGCACAGGCACAGACAGGACAGTCTGCCCTGGACATTGAATAACTATAAAAGTGTCTGCCGTAACCCAGAAAGGTTTGTATTTATGTCATTTAGAGTAATTGTCATTTTCAAGTTTGTCTAAAATTATTCTTTCTAAATGTTTTTTTTGGCATTAGCACTTTGACTGAGACATCTAACTTTAATCGAGTTAATAATAATATAGAATTATTGCAGTGTTTACATTTCTTTCTTGAAATACATCTGCCCTTTTCTGCCTTTGGCTTTATTCCCACCACTCTCGCTCACACCCACACCCACACACATACTTACACACTCACTAAGGGGCATGAGAACAGGGTAAATCCTTCACAATTTCAATGAGACCTTACACAAAGACAAAAACTCAGGAAGGGGGTGAAAGAAATGCAACACCTTACAGTAGCCTGACCTCCTCCAGTTAACACAGACCTGTATGCATCAGATACTGGGCGTGCCCAGCTTCCTGCACAAAGCCAGAAATAAAGAATGAAGCTATTGCTTTCAGCTTCAAGACCCCCAGGTGACCTCCTTTACTGACCCCAGTATGACCCTATAGTAAAGAAGGAGAGAAGCAAAGCTCAGAGTGTCATTGCACAGGAGTCAAATGCACAGGGACATCTTTACAAAAGTTAAAAAGGATGCTGTCATTGTGTGTCCTCACTAAATCAGTGTGCAGGTGATGGTCCTAGATCTTAGATCTTTGCACCCACCTTAAAGGCCCATCACACTCATAAGTCAAACTGTTCTCCCCATCTAAACTCTCACTGTGAGTATAGCCTCAAGTCTTTGGTCATTCATGTATTGTTTCTTAAGCTTTTCTCCACAGCTGGGCTGGTTTGTCTTTTTTGGGTCAAACAGAGGTTCATGGCTTCAGGGTGGAACTGTACTAAACTTACACCAAGGAATGTGTCGCATCCTGCTTTGATACCAGCTGGAGATTAAAGCTCTGGGCTGTGGATTTGATCATTCCCAGAATAAAAAAAAGCAATCAGTGAATCTTCTGCAGATGGATTTGAAAGCAACATAACAATTGAAATATGCTTTGTTTCCATGTGTCTTTATGTGCACCATCCCTGCACACTAGGCAGACCCCTTCCATCTTAACTCAAGTGTAAACAGTTATCTTTTCTGTTTATGTTCTGATATGTAACAGTTAACCCTGCGAGAGTGCTGTATAACTACCATATAAATATATCTATCTATCTTCTGCAAGTTTTCTCATGTCACGATATGTTTTGTCCACAGTCGACCTGGAGCACATGAGGACCGTAAAGGCAGACAAACACCAGCGCTTCTGCCAGGAGAATGGCTTCATCAGTCAGTTTGTATCAGCCAAGACAGGGGATTCGGTAAGTGCCAGCAAATTCAATAAATCATGTGCACAGTGTTATTTAAAAAAATATTTCAATTGTTTTTATTGTTCTGCTTATATTTCTCCAGGTGTATCTTTGTTTCCAGAGAGTGGCCGCTGAGATTCTTGGTATAAAGCTCAACAAAGCAGAAATAGAGCAATCCCAGGTAAGTCATAGGCACATTTTCTATGAGCCATGTTTCTTATGGCTTATTTGTCCCTAACAGGGTTACAACAATTTCTTTACAGCTGGGGGTCTTTAAGAATTTTTTTTCCAAGTCTTTTTCACTTTCCAGTGTTACGGTTGAACTTAAATGAGGATACCACACATCGTATAGGACATGTTTTTGTGTAAACATGAGTTTGTTACATCTGCCTCCTGTGATGTTGAACCTACCACCGATGCTCTGTAAATAGAACCACATTGACCACATTATTGCATGAAGCCAGAGGTCAAAGGTAGGCAGTTGTGAGGAGGTTAGGGTTAGCTGTCTGATTTATTTAGTTTATCTTCTTCTGTTTTTGGATGAAACAAGGTCTCAGCTTGCCAGTCAGACCAAGGTGCCCAATGGTGGCAGATGTAGGATTTACAAGGTCACCTCCCCCAAAAGCATTAATCCTTGGTCTGATATGAGCAGCTGGAGCCACATTGGCTGGGCAGTGGTTGATGAGCCTGAGGGCTACAGAGAGGTCAGGACCTCCAGAGGAGGGAGAGCATACAGGGGAAGAACAGGCAAAATTCTCAAGCTCCACTCCCGTCATCAGCAGGGCTCCTGACTGACTGAAAATGGCCTTACGCTAATGGAGCTGTCCATCTACTTTCTTCCTCCAGCCCTCCCTTGATATCTCTGTCAGTTAAGTAAAGTGCTTTAATCCAGACAAATCAGACTGGGTGATTGGCTAGATCCAGTTTGCACTGCAAGGAAAAAGGTTAAGAGTATTTGACACCATCACACAGACAATAAATAAGAAAAATAACAATTGTATGATCAAATTTGTCAACATAGAAAAAAGAAATCATAAAAATTAAATAAAAATGCAAATTGAGGAGCATACTGTATGATTGTGTTGTCTGCTTTTGTATCCTTAAAGTTTCTGTGTTAGTAGTATTTCTACAAAAAAACAATCTTTCTGAAAACCTTTTAAAAACTGTTAGATATCAGTGCATTTTATAAATATCTGAATTTAGGTCAGAGGAGGCAATTATTTATTTATAAAGTTAGATCTTTAAAAAAAACAAACTAGGAGGGCTTCTGAATGTTGGTTTGAAGTTTTATATAAATTATCCATGAATCTGGATCAGTTGTTCTATCGGTTTAACTAAAAAAGTGTGAAGGAAACCTCCTAATCTAACTTAAAAGACAAAATGTTTTCTCGGCAGGACTTTATTTTAGGGACCATACATTCTGAAATGTTTGCTATTATTCATGTAAGCACAAAAATATGTACACAACTGTTTAAAAAGACTTAAAATCTTTAAAAAAATTTAAAGTTTGTGTTATGAATTCAGAGTTGAGGCTTTGAGCAGGTCATGGCTGTAGCTGTAGGCCGAGCAAAGCCTCATTATCAGTTGTCATGTTTAGAGAGCTGAACATGAGGGTCACAACCCCCGACAGCATTATATCTGCCTGCCAGCCCTCTCCGTCATGGTCCTCTGTCTGCTGGATCAGATAGTGAGGCCACGGATCACTCAGTAACTCCGACACCGGGCTTCGGCAGCTCATTTATCAGGCAGCCAACCAGGAGCTTCAGCCGAGGAGACTTCTCCACAGCGGTTATTCAAAATAAGGAACTTCACATAGGCTAAGCTGGTATAATCTTAAATTAAGTGCTGCAGCATTAGTCCAAGGTTATTATGCTTTACAAAATTCTACCCAAAACAGCTGTGAGAAATCTGCAAAGGTCAAAGAAATTGAAATGATTTAGAGGAAAACTAATTTTTTTTTGTCTCAAAATAGCACTGTCAGCAATCATTGTAGAAACAGAACATGCTCAGTAATTAATAACAAAATTAAAAAAAAAGTACATTTGTTGCAGTCCTGATTTAGTTTTAAGTTTTTTCTTTGTTTTTTCTTTTTGTAACATTTTGTGCTTTTAAAATAAATAGGTGTCCTAAAGCTCTAGTACTTTACAGATCACTTTGTGTTTTTAATATTATTCCATCATTCATCCTTTCTGACCCACTGTCTTTACCTGGTGTCTATTCTTCACACTGTTACTATGCCTTCTCATGCCTCTGTCATTGTTGTTTGTTTTTTATCTCTTCTTTCTTCTGTTTGTCCGACGTTTAGAAGATTGTGAAAGCTGAACTGGTGGACTACCCACAGAATGAAGGCCCAATTAGTCAAGAGAACACTCAGCAAAGCAAAATATGTTCGGTTCAATAGTTGAAAGTATGTCTCTCCAGCTACGAAGTAGAACTGCTAGGATGCAAAAACAGTAGCTTTGTAGTTTTAGCAAATAGTGAAACTGTGGTAGTTATTTGGACCCAGTAGTTTAGATATGAGCTCTAGAAAATGTATTTAATAGAATCTAAACAAACCTCTCCATTCTGGCTTTGTGTTGCTAAAGATTCAACATTATTTTGTTAAACCTTTCTTCATGGTGACAGACATGACTCCTGCTAAGCTTTGAGCTGCCTTCAAACTTTCATTTAGACCAGAGTTTTAAACCCTGGGAAGGATTTTGAGCTACGTTCCAAGAAATATGAAAGTAAGCGCTCCGCAGTTTGAGATGCTTACACTCAGCAGCACACTCAAGCCCGTACTGCACATGATCCTCGTTTCTAAATATGAAACTTCAGTTTCTGTGCTTGTTTCACAAACAGAACTCAACATGTAAATTAATGAGTGCTTTTAGAGTCCATGTCACTGGGAGAGAGCTGTGTTTACTCTTTTTGTAGCTTCATATTTACAGAACAGACATGATATGCAGTGTCAGGCCTTATTTCACTGTTAGGAACGGCTCAGTTATAGACTACTATCTCCGTTTGTAAAGTTCCTTAGAGCAAGAAGCTGCAGATTAGTACAGCTTTCTTTGGAAAGACGCTATTGTTGTCGCAGCTTTTTAACTCCGCGTGTGTGTTTCCACCTTTACAGCGTGTGGTGAAGGCGGACATCGTCAACTACAGTCAGGACACCGTGGCCAGGACAGTCAACCACCCTCGCAGCTCCATGTGTGTGGTGCAGTGATCCCCTCCAACACAAACACACACACACACATGAAGATGTAAAATTGTCCGTTCAGTCAGTATTATTCTGTTAGGAGTTCGGGGTCGACTGGATGAAAAGTGTTTGGAGCGCGGCCTCCGTGTTCCTGTGTGTCAGTTGTGCGGGTGGGATGAAGAACAGACTGCACGGCTTCGAAACCTTGGCGTGTAGTTCGGATATTTAGTCGGAGAAAGCTCGTGGGTGGTTTACCAAAAAGAAAACGAGACCTTGGTTTTTTTTTTCATGTTTTCGCGCAGCTATCATTTTATTTCTTTGACACTCTTAAAGCTTTTACCTGGTTTATACACAGTTATTGAGCTCCTTCTTTAAAGGAGGAATATAGTGAAAACTGAAAAACAGTTTGATGTAGACACATAATTCTGTCATTTCTGAGCCAGAATGTTTTACAGAGATTATCATCTCGTTTGTGCGTGTCTTTACTTAAGAGTGCAAAGATTTGGAGACAAAAAACATTGAACTAAGACTAGAAGTTCTCACTTTAATTTAAAATCAACTTTTACTTTATTTACTCACCTGCTGAACCAAAAGAAAAAGCTGTAGCTGACTAAAATTAGATTCAGCTTTCTATTTGCCAATTACCTGCTTACCCTAGCAGTTCTGTGATATTTAATTAGTTATTACAATATTTAATCGTAAATCAAAATTCTAATTTTCTTTGTTTTATCCTTCAGATTACATTCATAATATTTGACACTCTTCAGATAGTATTTACCTCATGTTAGGTTTAAATTGCATTTCAATTGTTTAGCTTTACATGTTTTCACATCATTGTTGAAGTGCGGATGAAACTAAAGCAGTGAGTGAGGATAAAGTAAAGAGTACAAATGTGAGAGTCTGTTATCTAAACACATAATTAGATTCCTCTTCACAGCTTCATTTAACTGTCCGTTATAGAACAGAGGTTTGTATTAGGAAAAGGCTGTGATGCATAAGATCATGTTTGCCTATCTTAGTTATCTTTTTTTTTTAGTTTGTTGTTTCTGTCAGAAACATCATTTCTGTAAAAACAGCTTCAATGTGATCGTACATGTTGGCATGATGGGATTTAATGTAGTGTCCAAACAATATACATTATAGCTGCTTCATGTGTAAAGTATGTACTGATACAGTAAAAGTAACTATGCTCTATTTCAAACCTTTTGTCACTGATTAAAGATCATCACAATGCATCCTGTAAATCTGATTCTATACATTTTATGTACTCTTTAAGAATGTACAGTTAAATGTGACATTAAAAAGCAACAAAGATTTGTTTCTAAATAAAAACTGCAACATGAAAAACAACACCAGCTGGTCTCATGCTTCTGTAAATAAAAACTATTTGGGATATTTTTGTTGGTATTTTAATTGAGTGTTAATACAATACAGCAGATGAATATGATTACTGTATGTAAAATAAAAGTGGGGTTTTATGGTCTAAAATAAAAGCCTGAGCCATCAGATTTGTCCTAAACGGATTACTGATTGAAATATTATATTATATTATATTATATTATAGCACATAAAAAGTCTTTTTTAATAAGTATTATAATTTAAATAAAAAAAATTTTCAGCATGATGGCAGTGACTAGTGTATGAAACTTGCAGGCTGAAGGAATACTGTTGATCTGCAGCTGTTACAGCCGTGGATTTCCAATATGAAAACACAAAGTTTGCCTCGATCCATTTGGAAAAGCATCACTGCTGAACACATTAGTTTTATCCAGAGTTTCACAGTTTTTGGAACTGATTCATATGGAGCTGCATCACTGTGAAGTGGATTGCCTGAATGGATATTTATCAGTGTTACATCTGCAGTTATTTCTTTTCATATTTGGTCCACTTCCACTCCCTCCAGCTCACATCCAGCTGCCTGAACAGCTCATTTTGACTCTGAATTTATAGCGTCTTACAAGAACAGCCATTGCTGGACTTCTGGTTTTCCACTGTCTACCTGCATTTCAGAATTGCACATCAATATATCTGGAAAACTACTGGAGTAAACGCTTTCAACCTGCACCACTTGGTATAGTTTAGCTGTCCTTTTTGTGTCTGATTTCATATTTTGCGATGAGTACTTTTAATAGCAATTTAAGACATTACATATATGTTACAGCATGAAACTTTTCAGTTGTTTACTTTCTATATAAATTAACTGTCAATGAAGACAGAACAAAACATAGATTCTTAATTTTCATAGTTATTTTACCAAAAATACATTGTGTCTCCTATTACTGTGAAAATACTGCACTGAATTGCAGTCTGCGCAGTATTAAAATGTAATTTGTTGAAGCCCTGAATTAGTGGGCAGTGTTAGTTTGAGAAGTATAGTTTTACTGTTCTCAATGAGAGCTCTGGACAATGTGTGCAGACTTTCTCATTACTCAACCTTTGTTAGCTTTTGCCACATTTGGGGCTCGGTGTCACTGCAATTTTTCACTTCATGCTGAGAAAAAAATCCAAATGGAAGAGGCCCCTGGAGGAGGTCAGGCGAGCGCCAGATGATGAGATCTGGACTATTGCCGATAAGGACGTTACATATTAAAGATCCATGCGTTGAAATTGAAGCGCAAGGACAGAAATTTGACCACCCCAGTGATCCTTCTCTATACAGACCAAACTAATCCTTGGTAGCTAATGAGCCACCTGGTCTTTGTTCAGTAAATCTTCACTGAAAAAGCTCCTAAATCCACTCTGGACAGATGATCCAAACTTCTTTACAGATGGTTGTAAGCTCTATTAATTAATCACTTACACAGTCTAGTCTTTTGTTGCTCTCACATAACTGTAAAGAGATTTGAGTTGACCTTTTTTTTTTTTAGCAGTGTCAATGTCAACAAATATCTCTATTTTATCTCCTCTCAGGTTTTTTGCTGCAGATTGTGAGTGTTAACGGCGAGTGAGGCAGCCCAGGTGGGGTCATTCCTGCACACGTGCATTGTTTTGCATGAGTGGACGTCTTAGGATATGTCTCTGCTGAATTTTTGTCCAGAGCTGTCACCAGCGCTGACAGGCGAGACTCGCCCTTGGCTTTGCTGCTGTTTAGACAGGTGTTTTAGCAAAGAAAACAACTGCAGCCCTTTTCCAGCTTAGACCCTCACAACAGCAATGCTCCCCTAAAGACGAAAGGAAAGAATATTAGTGAGAGGATTATGCCTGAGAAGGGTTAGGTTTTCACAGACTGACAAAGTCAAGGGGGACTTGCCTAAAAATGAATTTGTCAACCAGTTTTTTTTTTCTTAGCAGCTCCTTGTGAAGCAGTATGTGCTTTGCTTGGTTTTGATGTTTTTCCCATTACCTGTAAGGAAAGATGCAGAAGAAAAAAAACAAACAAAATACATTTGCTAGTATTTAGTCTGACACATTGAATTTTGTCTTTTTTATAATCTTAGACTGTTCTTGATCCTTTTACAAAACCTGAGCACTTCTTCCCTCTGGAGGTCAGCGGGCACAAGTTCTGCTTTTTTGGATTTGGATTCTGTATTTCCCATTGCACGAAACTCTGTGATGACAGTTAAAAAAATACCTCCACACACAACAAGTTAGTAAGAGGTTCATAGTTGTGGGCTGCGCTCCTTTTTTTTGTGTGTGTGGGCAGAAAGAAGGCCAACACCCTCATGATTACCCACTCACCCTCTTCCGTTTTCCACCTGTGCAGAGTGCCAGACCCACAGTGCTGCGAGAATAGGCAGGACTGAGTCAGTTCCTCTGATGATCTCCAGTCACCCCTCTGTTTCTTTGGGTCAGCCAGCAGCAAATGGAGTGACAGGCAAGGCAGATTTAAAGGCTGCAGTGGTCCAAAACTGGCATCAATTTATTCGGCACCCTGAGGTGAACCAGAGCTGCTTAGTTCCCAGAGTATTACAGAGGATTTCTCTCCTTTGCTGTGTGTGTTTGTGTGTTTCAACATACTGAATTGAGAACTCTGTCTCATTAACTGTTTGTGGAGACAGATGACACTGTCCTGGTAGGTGCCATGTGTCTGCTCCAGCTAAGAGGCATACAATTTATTTTAAGGGTAAGGATGTGGGCATTCTGAGAGGACATATTTATAGCCTACTGCTTTGGTGAGAAGACCTGCCAGCAAAAGCAAAGATTCTGAAAGAGAGGAACAGGGGACAGAAAACCTAAAGTATGACTCTCTACAGGCTGAACATTTGTGCTTTGTTCCCAATCCAAACTGCACGTCAGATTTGGGATACTCAAAAGTAAGGGTGCAATGACAGCCGTAACAAAAACACACTTTTTGTACGGCATCTTTTGATCTATCAACAAAAAACCCAAAGATGAAAATTTAACTTTGCATCTTTTGCTGCCCCAGCCTTTTAAGATGAAGAAATTCAGTAAGTTACGTGTGTGGAGGAGTAGGTGGGACTTCTGATGATTCAACATGGCAGCTTCCATAAAAAGAGATTCCTGCTGGCTTCAATTCTCAAAAATGAAAGAAGGCGGGGGCACCATAATATGTCTATGATCTGATCTTTAAATTTCTGATTAAGGGACATAAAGTTAACTGAAGATTCTGTGTTGGCAGGAAGAAACTAGAAATATAAAGACAGATTGAAAAATAATGCATTTAGATATGATAAAGAAGAGACTGAGCCCCCAGTAGGAATCTGACTGTCCCATCTTCTTTTGCCTTTACAGCTTATAAAACTTATGTAAAGGCATAACTTTATTTTTACTGAACTTTAAATCTGTGCTGGTATAGGTTTTCCACCAATTTCTTTCTATTTCGACTTTTAAAAACAGGTGTTGTTATTCAATACATTTTACTAAAACCCCTACAGTGCATGTAGGTGTTGTACATTTTTAACATAATTTGCTAAATAAATATGTAATTTTTGCTGAAATCTAACAGTAAATGCTTGCAAGCCATTGTTGTTTAAATATCAAGCAAAAAATTATAATAAAAAAATATTATTTTGTTTAATATGTTGCAATCTAAAATCCCCTTGTGAAAAATGAGATACAAAAGCATAATAATTGTGTTTACTCTGTGTAAAAGTAGATCCCTATCTTAACATCTAATCATCCTTGTTAAGATACTATGAGAGCGTTCGATATGCTGCAAGTGTGCACATCATAACAAAAAGTCAGGCGCTGCCTCTTTCAACATGAACACATGATAAATGAGCACGGCCTTTTCAGAGCTGATAACTGAGCCCTTCTCTGGCTTGCAGGCTTATTCAGATCACGTTTGATAAAGGATCTGCTCCGTTAGAAGAAAACACAATGATGTCATCATGTAAAAGCCACTGTACTCATCCAACACCTGAGCACTTACCCACTTCTTAGCACTTTATTTCAGCTTGTGTCCATCCTCAAACAAAGAGCCTCGAACTGGGTGGAGCCAGAGTTGTGTGTCACTTCTTACTGCATCTGTTGGGAGATGGAAAGAAATGAAGGAGTTAATAAGGGCAGGGAAAATAGAAAGAGGGAGGCAGATTACAGGATCATCACTCAACTTTGCTTTTACCTGTCCCCTGCTTTGTGATTCTTTCCTCATTGTTCCTCAAAATACTTTGGATATAGAACCTGAGAGGAGAGCTATTCATTTTTTAAGTGCTATTCATTACCAACCACTGAAAATAGCATTTATCCAGTAATGACACTTTTTTAGAGGCTTTTACATAAGTTTCTGCAGCGCCTGGAGGCAGTAAAGAGTGTTAGTTTAAACGTGGCTCCTCTACATGGGAAGTATGGCTCTGTGATTTAAGAAGAAAAACTGTGTTTGCCAAAACAAACTCAGCATTACTTCTAATTACAGAGGGCATATTCCTTCTGGATATGTGGAAATGTGGTAATTCCATATTGATCTGTGCCCCACATTATGTCCCATTTAACGTGCATCAGACTGGAACTTTCACTTCATATCTCACTGGAAAATTCATTCAGCTCTGAGCCTCAGAAATGAGCCTCTTGCTCAAGCCTCAGTGGAGAAACAACAGTCTGTGAAGATGGCACGTAACACAGCACATACGTGTTTATTGACAGCATGAGTGACATGCTTCAGGTGGTCATTTCCCTAAAGGGAAAACCGCTTCAACAAGGAAAAACTGTGCAGCTGTGTTGAAAACATGCATTTTGTCTAATCCGCCTCTTTTCAAAACCAAAAAGCACAGAAATATGAACCTGAATCCAGCAGAAGTGGAGTTATGGGCTGACAAGATGCACTGATCAGGCACAATAATATATTTGCAGCCTCAGCACCATTGACAATATACAAGATTTATTTCAGTGGGTCTTTGCTCAGCAAACACTTTGTGTAACACGGACATTGTTTGTAGAGGTTTCACATCAACTAATGTAGCATTCTTTCACATTGGTATGTTGTTTTTGCAAAACAGCTGTTATATAGGCCTGAAAAATCATATAAAAGGGCTCTCATTTGGCTAGCTGTTAGCCTAGCCTGGATGAAGACTTTTGCGCTTTTCTCCATACTCCATGCTCTATGACTGATATCATGGCTGATGAGGTACTATTATTGATAACATTACTTCGAAAATGACTAATATGTAATATGGAATATGTAAGTGGAGGATAGTCCTGTCCTTAGATATGTTGTAAATGTTCAAGCCCTAAAACTTCACTTTTATTGTGTTCATTGTGACACTAAAGGACACCCCATGCTTATTTCCTTTCTGTCTGCTGGATCAGTTGGGCTCATTATGTGTAGTTTGATCTCAGCAGGATGCTCAAATATAACAACAGAAAAACTATTTAAAGAGAAAAAGACAATCAAAAGTCTTGTATCAGGCACTGGTTAGGCAGTGTAAGCCAGTCCAAGGAGTTCAGTTTTAAAAAAGGATTTTAGGTTTTTAACTTTATCAGATGATCAGAGGATTTAAGAACAGATTCTACAACACTGGAAAGTTACTCTGTCAGCAGTAATTTACCTTTCATCATTTCATTAACAACTTAAACCAAAACCCCCCCCCACACAGTCATTAAGGATGAGTTATAACTGCTTCTCTTAAATCTGAGCCAGATTTTACTTTTTTGGTTGACAAACCTGTGTTTTGTTGAAGTGGCCCCCTCCTAATAGATGAAAAGGCCATATTTTATTCTGGTAAGGCTAACGTCAGTCTGAACGCAGGTGAAGGCTGCTTCAGAACTGCATCCCTGCAGCTGGAAAGAATTCCATATCTTGCTGAAGGGCACCTCAGCAGGGTGGACTTTGGCTGTCAAAGGGAATTGAGCTCTGGCTGTCTGGCTGAAGCACCGTGACACTAATCACAACACCACCCCACTGGTTCAGCCAACAACAATATATGGCTAAATGAGCAACTGGCACGATACAGAGCAGCACTGAAATGTTTAAATCAAGGGATTTTTCTTGCAGCATTTGAAAGAAATGTGCAGCGACAGTACGTGGGTCATTTTATGGATGTAACAGACAACGTTGTTCCACTGTGTTGCCAGTAAGCTAAGTTGTACGTTTGGAAAAAGAAAAAGTAGCAGGATTATATTGTGAAGCACGAAAAGTGCTGATATAATGTGAGGTGACGTTAGAATTCCTCGCTCTGTCCAACACAATGTGGCCACTGTGGAAAAGCTGGATGGTGTGATTTTTTTCAGAGTATCCATCACAGCATCACGAACGCTGCAGGTCACACTTATTGTACGCAGCAGTGTTAATCAAAACCAGCCTGTGCTGGGGGCTCTACGGTCATCAGGCAAGAAGAGGAAATTATTGATGGAAATAAAGGTGCTGGACTGCCCCAAAGGCTCACCCTTCCAAACACTCCTAATGTGGAGCTCAGACAGGCTGAGCGACGAACAAGGCCGAGTTGTTCAGATCTGATTTAAGGGCTGCTTTTGTCCTGAGCTGCGCCAAAGAAGGAGTCATGCTTTTATTGGCCCTTCAGTCTATTTCCATTTCTTGACCTGCACTGAACATCCACTAAAAGTTAATAAGTCTTTAATATTTTCTTACTTTAAAACCTGACCTACGGAAAGAGTGGAGCCTGTGATTTACTGACGTCTGTCGCTTGAGCTGCACATCAAAATGTTTTTTTTTTTTTGCTTTTATAACATATGAAATCACCTACAAGTAGGTACTAATTCACATTGATCTGTTCAACTGTTTTCATCGAGACACTGCAGGGTGTGATGATACTGTTGGTGTTTGTGAGGTGTGGCCGGCTGCCATCCTTTGGAAAGAGAAGTGCCACTGAGAAAAGTGTCACAAAAGAAGAAAAGGACCCAAGAGGGTCGAGTTGCCGAGTGCAGGCTGTTGTGTAAAGTGTCTGGTGATTGCCAGGCTGTTCGGAAGACGAGGCTGGTCAGGGAGGTGAGAGGCAAGTTAATTACTATTCTGAGAGGAAAAGGTGAGATGCTTTACATAGCCCTTTGTGGCCTGAGGTCTTGGGTTTCTTGCACAGAGGTGTGTGAGCCAAGGGTGCTGCAAGATGGCAAAGGGTGACGCCGCGCGGGTCAAATCCATCCTGAAGTCACCACATCGATCACCGGAGACAGGGGCTGCAGTACAAAAACGCCACATCTTTCAGTCAGACTGTTACAACATGAATGTACAAACCAGGAAAATAATAAGGAGTCTGAGGAAGCCATTTTCCTCTAATCCCATTCAAAAGAAATTGTAGCTGTCTCAGCCACATGTCTGTGGGTCATTTTCAATCGTGGTCACTGAAAAAACAAAAGTTTCAGGACTTTTTTTTTTTCTTACTTTAGCAAGTAAATTTAAAACATCTTGTACAGTTTGCTCGTTTTATCCAATATAATCAAAGATTTATGGCAGATTTCACCTAAATGCTGCTAATTTTATTTCAAAAAGAAAGACAAGTTAATCAAATATTACAGTTAACCACCCTGTTTTATATGATGATTCCTGAGGCACAGAAAGGCCTGCCATCTAATTCTGCTAAAATTGAAATATATCATCATCAATGTTCCTAAACATGACATTATATATTATATATTTTCAGAACAGAGGATATTAAACAAAACATGAAGCCATTATTAAGTTTGATTACAGAACAATGTTAACATTTATAGGAAGTTGAAGCAAACCCATAAACAGTTCAGCACATTAAGAGATTCTGCAGGTTTTTCTTCTCCGTTTAACAAAACCAAACATGGTCATTTTTTATTTTTTAAATATCCTGTTTTCTTTGATTTAACAAAGCCATAGGGCTGCTTCCCTTTTGTGTGATCACAGAAACGTTAATATAATCCAAATGTTTTGTTTGTTTGTTTGTTTTGTTGTTTTAAAAAGGCCTCACGAATGTCTTTTTCCTGTGGAAAGCCAAAGAGTGAAAACATTTGATTTACAGTTCCAAAAAAACTGCTCCTAGAGTCTCTGCAGATAGATTAATATATTTTTTAAATAACCATATAATTGTTTGAGACTTGTAAGTTTTGAGAACACAAGTCATTTTGTTATTTTTTTTTAATTTATTTTGCATTTCATCAAAGTATAAAGTTCTTTTAGAATGCATGCTGTAAATGAACAGGTGTTTCCCCTCTTTAGGTCTTTATGTGCAGCTAATGAGTCAACTTAAGTGTTTTCAAATTATTATGCAATTAGAGACAGGAAATGTAGAGAACACTGAACAGATGAAGACATGAGATGTGTGTGTGTGCGTGTGTGTGTAGTGCTCACTCAAACATTGTAAACTTCTCCCGTTTGGTGTATTTTCAGTGCCAAATATTTAATTATCAATAATAAAACTTAACCAGGGTGATTTTTATTGCCCACCGCTGAAGGCAAAAGGTTGATAATGCTTTTGCCCTGAGTCTGTGTGTGTTTGTTTATCTGTAGTGTTAGCAAAATATTTCATGAACCAGAGAACATATTTTAACGAAACTCTCTGAAAGTAATTATTTGAGGTGCATCTACATCTGATTTATTAAAGAACTCTGACAAGTGAGCAAAATCTCTGGAATGAAAGGCGACAGACATTCCTTCAATGTTTTTCAGATGCTTCAATTTCCAACAGAGGCAGGATGTGACAATAAATTTATATTTTTGGTTTGTGTGTGTAATATTAATCCAATAATACACACTTCTGGTTCCCTCCTCAATGCCTGAAATTCAAGCTAATGACTCGTTATGCAAGTGTTGTTTGTAAAACATAATTTTTCCTGCGAACTGCATCATAAAAAGCTGATTTAATTGAAAAAGACGCCGCCAAGAGAAGTTGTGGCTGCCGCTTCCTCATTTTTCTGTGTCTCAATAATTCATCACAGTCACAGTTGGTGTACGAAAAAAGAGAAACTCTGTAAGCGCTCTGAGAGGAAAAACCTGATCCAACGCCTAACAAGGAGAAGTGTGAATATGACAAAGCCTTTTCTATCTGACACCCAACCCAACAAACAGCCATCTGTCATCATTATAAGTGGCACCTGATGTGCTGCACTTAAGAGGCCCCTTGAATCTTTTATGCTTCTCCTCCAATTAAACTGATTCTGTTATCCTTTGAATTATTGAGTTATATTTAATAACCGTATTCATAAAAACCTGTTTCATTTACAAGGGGAAACTTGCAGAAGCCGTGTCACCCAGCGTGCTGCTCTTTACGTCAGCTCACTGCCATCATCTCCCCCCCGTTGGCGGTGCCAGCTCTTTGGTTATTCATATAACAATAGAAACTTCTACAAACGCCAAAACAGATAATCCTCTCGACGCAAAAGTCACCTGTCTCAGGTGTATCAGGGGAGAATGTCACCTGAAACATTATCGCTGTGATGGACCTTGTGAAAAATATTTCCCTCCTTTTTGTTCATTTGACAAGACTTAACACCACTTACAGGCTCTTTGACAGCTCCGGGAGTTTTGTTTTCCCCCATTATGTTTTTGGGGTGTGGAAATTAAATCGTGCAGCAGGGGATTTGATGACAGCTAATATTCATTTTAACAGGAGTCATTAATATCTGTGGTATCCTGTGACTAATCCCAAAACTGGTACAAAGAAACAGGGTGGAGGGGAGTAGGAAGAGAAGTGTCTTTTTTTTTCTGCCTTCTTTCTTTTTTCATTTTTGCTAGTTTGGACTCACAGAGGAGCCCTTCAAAAGAAATAATCCATACTTGCAAACCCTAAAACACAAGTTTATTTTGGTCTAAAGCACATTTTAATGTGAAGTTGTAGAAACATAAACTAATAATAGTATTAATAAAAGGTTTTAAGACTACTCTGGCCCGTGTTGATGATCACCTGTTGGATGATGCATCACTTCTGCTGTTCTGCTTTGGACATTATCTGCTTTTTCACTCCTTCCCAATTTGTTCACATTTGTTTAAAAGGAGCCATGGCAAACACCAAGGACAACAGTTTGACACAAATAAAAAGTATTTTAGCAACAACAACTTGATTTTTAAAGAATTATCAGCAGAAAACTCTAATCCAGTTTCCTGGATTTCTCTCCTGTTTCTTAAAGACGTGACTTTCAGATGTATTTTTTTTTAAATCTACTACTTTAAAAATTGTCTTCCTGTTCAGTTCTCTTATTTTTTAAGTAACACATAAAACATTAAGATGAATAAATGCGAAGCTAACTTACAGCCTTTGGAATCACTGGTAATTTTTTGGCATTTAAACAGTGTTATGTTTTTCCTTTTAAAATATTCATATACAAACACTGGACTGAAAGCGAGTTAAAAACTCAAACCACATGTTGTATTCCTTTCTCATTAAGTCAAATTAGGCTTCTCTGCCACAGTGTTCATTTTTATCATTTCGCTAAAAATGACAACTCAACCAGTTGACACGTTTCTGACAACAAATTTAAAAACAGCTAAACAAATGGCAGCTAAGAAATAAATGATAGTCATGAGGTTAAGCCATGAATCTTTGCTTTGTTATAAGAATAATTTTAAGAAAGTAATTTTAAGGATTTAAACACAAAAACAGCAGCAACAACAAAGGTTTTGAAGATAATGTTTAGTTCCTGCAGAAAATCCTTTTTTTTCTCATCCATCCATCTATTTCCTTCTCACTCACACCTAGGAACACCTACTAATTAACCTAACATGCATGGTTTGTGGGAGAAACCTTTCCGGTTTTATCTTAATTTAGTTTTATGTCAGTTTGCTCACCTTTGAAGACTGATCCAAGAGGCCAACTGAGGAGCTGAAGGTTTTGGTTCATCTCCTCAGGCTTCATTTGCTGCAGGAAAGACAAACTCTCAGTTCTCCGTCTGGAATCAAACATTTACCTTATCATAGTTCAATCAGATCTTTAACCTTTAAAACAATTATGCAACTGATAATCTAAATAATTAATCTTTTTGTGTTAGTTCCAGCATTTTAAGAACAACTAGAAATTAACAGAACATAAATTATCCTCATTTTGACCCCCTAAAAAGTTGACTGGATTATAGATCAGTTTAGATCACTGACTTGTGTTGAGTTAAAACTATAATTTGTGCATTACTCTTGTTGTTTTTTGTGGGAAGCTCTGGATCTGGAAAAGCTTGCTACAAATGATGAACACATTTCCTCACATTTATAGCTGCAGCCACATCTTGTGTCACCACCAACCGCAGCAGAGTTTCTGCCATCAGCCGATCCAGCCGCAGCAACCCACCAGCTGTGAAAAGTGTTACCCCTGAGCCGTCTCGATCTGGCTGCGCAGCTACTGCTGACTGACAGCGGGTTCAATATTTGATGAGGGACTGGGGATGAACCAAAGGCGAGACTCTCAGAGAGTGTGATGCAGGGAACACCCAAACCTCCCGCTATTGTTATCGCGCTTTTGCCGCCCTGCTATTCATAGAGCGGAGGATAGGGTTCTGCACTCAGAGTTTCACCAAGCAGAGGAACACAATAAGTCAGGAAAACAAAGCTCACCGCCCCCCTCACATCGAGAACATGGGAGCTCCTCGGTAGTGGCTCTGTAGAGCGATGAACACTTTGAACAGAGGACTCCTCGTTTCATGTTACACCTGCATTTTAATCTGCTGACACTTGACATTTTTGGACCCCAGACATAAAAAGAAAAGTTTAAGTTATTTGTTTTTGAGGCAACATTTTATCTCAGTAGCCAGAAGTCAAATATCACTACATCAAGTAACTGCAAAAGACCAAGAAGCATGAGGCCAAGGTTTAGAGCGTTAGAGTTAAAATGATGTTTCAAGTCAATATTCTTAAATGAGGTTAAATTTAATTTGTTTTGCAGCCAGATATAACATTTATTTTTGCACCCTATTAGAGAGTAATTGTAACTTTATACAACCTTACAGTCATTTTACGATGAGAAACCTTGAAAGTAACATTATAGGATGTTGTGAGACAACTCTCAGCTACTACCACATCAAGTTTATCTCAATATCTTCAAAACTGACTGAGTTATGGCCTTTTTTGTGTTGGCTTATGTTGATTAGCAGGACAGCCATCTTAAATTAGGTTGACTCCAAAAGATAAAGAGTTGTAGATGTGCATCCAATGATAAATTTATGAAATTTTTATTAAAATTAGTCCAGCAGTTCATGTGATAATTTGGTAATGAACACACACACACACACAGGCAATAACACTATTGTCTGCCCTTGCCTTTTGACAGCACGTGATAATAAAAAGCTTTTTAAGAGAGTGCTCTGAACCAATTGAATAAAATCAAATCTAAACTGGTTTGATAGTTTTGGTGCACGTGTCTCTCCTGCTGTGTTGTGAAGGACAGATTGTAAAAGAGAGTGATGACAAAGCTGATTTAATGTGCAGTGATGGTTTTGCACCTGAGCTGAAATATACAGTATCGTATATCCTGCAGGTGTCTTCTCTGGGGCTCAGCATGAATCCACAGGATTTACTGCAGGACTTAAAGGAGCACTCTCCTCTCTGGCAGCCTGCCTGAAGGAATCAACTGCTGCTGCTTTTTTAACAACGTTCAGGACATCCATGAGGGAGTAGTGGCAGCTTGGAAAGAAACACTGAAACTGATCTTCCTCTTTTGGCACTTTTTTTCCCTTTGCTCAGTTCCTGATCTATAAACTATCCCTGAACAGGCTCATCTGGCATCTGGTGGCCTCCTAATTGACTCCCTCTCTGCTGCCGACAGACAGCAGTGGCTCTTGTCCTGTCTGTGCCTGTGATTTCACTTTTCAAATCCATCTTCGAGGGTTTTATTTCCTCTGTTTTCTTTTGTTTCTGTCATGCTGTCATTCAAGCATACTGCTCAAATAAAGTCTGCAGATAATGCTGATTCCAGTAACCGCTCCAGTGATTAGTCAGCTGACAAAAGGTAAATTTGGAGACACTTTTAGACAAGTTCCTTGCCTCTCTTTGTCTCACATGTTTTCACATGCCTATAATAATGTCAAAGGTTGCACTTTTATAGATTATTTCAGCAGTTTCTTAATTCCTTAAATAACAATTTTTTGTCTCCTGCATAGGTGCTCGAAATCCAAAACAGTTCAGGAGTTTTTCAACGTTGCTTTTTTCTGCAAAATAAATAAAATATCCTGAGAAAAAAACAGTGTTGCTTTTAAAATGTTGATTATTTACATGCATGAACTGAAATGACAGCTTTCTGTAGACATGCTGCTGTTTGTCGGCCAGTAAAAAAAAAACTAAGCTGTTATTTGTCTTTGATGGAAAACACTGAGCTGGAAAATATAGATGTTTCTGCAGTTCTTTCACCAAATATTTTAAATGAGAAATGTTTAATTATTATTAGATCTTCATTAGAGCTGCCATATTATATTTATCTGCTAAAGCATCAACTAATAAAAAAAATAAAATGAAACTCTTTATTCATACCCTTCATGTGATATTTAATATTTAAAATAATGTGTTAGTTTCTGACAACATTAGGATAAATGTTTGATCTAAAAATACCAACACAGATAAAACACCTTAATTTCAGCACCATGTCTTTTCAGTTAATCATTACCATCTATCAAATATAAAGTTTTCTGAATTGATAAATATTTTTAATTTAGAACAATAAAAACTAAACATTTTGCATAGATTAAGATGAGTTTGTAACACCTGTACGAACAATTTAGCACAATTTCTTTTTCCTCATTTGCAACACAAGCAGCAGCTCACAGGTTAGATTACATATATTTTTGTCCTCTTCTCCCAGGAAATCCTCCAAAGAGTCCCGCTGCTTTCTCTTCAGCGACCTCACAAAGCCACAACACAAACAGCGGCAGCCATGCCGAGCCCCAGCTGCCGACACGTCTGCTCAGCGGCGTATTTATTTAAACCTGCCACTGGCCCTGGCGGTCCCGCGCAGGCCTCACCGGGGGCCTCCCCGGCTTGTTTGAGAATCCATTCACACCTGAGCATTAAATTACTGACACTAATGTTACCAGTAATACTTGGACCGGCTCCCATTTTTGAGCCCGTGAAGCAGCAGGAGCTGAGAAAGGTCGGACATGTTGGAGGAAGAAAAAAATGTGATACAGAGGTTGATTTGTTAGATAAGCACAAGTCCGTCTGTCCTGAGTTTTTGCAGATGTTTGTGTCAGACTGTGTTTTTGTCACGCTGGTGTGGCTGAATAATATTAGATGAGCTCATGTATACACGGTGTTGGCAGTTGGGTTTGTATGTATATTTTATTTTCAGCTCAGAGGGAGAGGGAGGCTTGAGTTCGGCTCCTTAAAGCCCAACGCTGTGGCTGCGTTGCCTCAGGGAGGGGGTGGGTGACACATTGTTTGAATGTTACATGTTTGCGGAGGACTCAATGGCTTTTGAACTTGAGAGGTGTGGAGGCATGAACACCTGTGCGACCCCCCCACCCCCCACCCCCTTTCAGGATACCTTTCACCTCGTCTCACTCTGCAGCACTCAGCAAGGGGCTGAAAAGAAAAGAGGAGTGCAGCGGAAAGAAAAAGTTTCCAAAGACGCCTCACAGATTGTCAGTTTGGGGTCAGGGGTCAGAGGTCAGCATGGAGGGGGTATGTCAGGTGTTAAGTGGAGCAGCCAAGCCAGTGGACAGTTCGGTAAATGCTTACAGGACAGCCTGCTTACCTGTGGCCAGGTGGGAACACAAAGCATCTGGTTTTACTGAGATCAGCCAAACAGGAAAGAGATCAGGAAACTCATAAGATGTGATTAAAAGTGTTTTAAAAAGTGTAGAAATGATAAACTGTTGCCATCATCTATTTTGAGTTAACCCTGTCTGTTTGTTAGCAAAATATCTCATGAACCAGTCAAAAGAATTAATTGAAGCTCTCAGAAAGTAATCATTAGATGTACCAGAACAATTTGATGATGTTTGGAGTTAATCCAATTTAAGATTGCCGCCACAGCCAATCAGCCTTAGCCAGGACAAAAAAATGTACACATATTGAGCTAAAGTGTGATGTCATAGTAGCTGCGAGTCAATAAATTACATAACATGAGTGTTAACAAATCTTGCGATGTTGCATGACGTCATTTTCAAGGTTTGACTAAAACATCTAAAACTCCATCATTTCTCAAAACAAGGTGATGTCAGGTAAGGTTAAAACTTCGGCATGAAAGGTGATTTAAGGAATGCTAGGCCTTTAATATTCAAGTCTGTTAAAAAAAGTCCCTGAACATACTAATATGTTATGTTAGATATTTTGATAGGCAGTATTTTCTAAAAATAATAAAAAACAATCAACACATCAACCAACACAGAGCAGCTGATAACTGATTTAATTGTGTTGTAATTAAAAAGGAATTTAACTCATCATTTTGACAAATGAATAGTGGAGAAGGGTTAGGATATTAAAAAGGAGTAAGCTTTTTTCTGCTACTTTCGAACATGTTAAGATGGTATTTTAGAATTTTAGTATTAATGTTATTTGTTCTTTCTGAATTCATGTTGAGATAAAACATTTTTTTTCTTCTCATGTAACTCATATAAAGGTAAATGAGTGAATATGAGTAAAAAAATGTAAAAATCTCTTGTAGAAAGCAAGATATATTATTAAGCTTACCATTCAATTACAGAAGAAAAAAATCATTTAGGCAGTAATGTGTATCGAAGAAATGAAAGGTTAAGTAATTTTAGTAAGTTTATGATGCCAAGAACGGTTAGAAAAGATAAAAAAAACAGTGTTAAAAATTAATGCAACTCTCTGAGTATTGTGGGAGTTCAGGATGGTCATTGTGTAATTTGTTTTTGTTTTTGTTTTGTCCAAACAAGATTAAAAAAAAAAAAGTTTGTGAATCACTTGCTGTCAGCCATCCTGTTGCTCTCCGGTTTCATTGCATGTACTTTGAGTAGCAAGAGCTTAAATCACAAAGGCGTTACACGTAAAGGTTAAACGAGGCATCGCTGCCCTAATCTGCAGCATCAGTTTCATGCGATCGTTTGAGTAAACAGTCCGTGACCGTTTTAATTGGAATGTCAATTAACATGACGTGATACTGGTTTGTGGGACAGTGGTAACTGAGAATCTGGCTCCGGATAATGAAAAGCCTTATTTGCTTTATTGATGTGTGTATATGTGTGTGTGTGAGTCTTTAATCTGAGGAAAAGGTGATACAGCGTTAATGATGATCTGGGACCGACGGTTGAGGGGTGTGCTGGCTGTGTGTTCATCCATTGTGTTGTTGGCTCAGAATGGAAACAGAGGAGTGAGAAGATATCACTGAAGTTGCTGCTGCCTTGTTGCACGATGAGTGTGCACGGACCAACAATAAAAACAGCTGACAGCCTTCTACATTTAAAAAGTTTGATGAACTGAGAAAAGCAGAGATGTATTTGGCTTTGCTGTGTCCACACAATGAAGCTAATCAGCTAAACAAACCAGCTGGTTTAGTCTCCACTTATTAAAAACACTTAGAAATCTACACCTGGGTCAAACAATGTGTGCAAACAGCTTCAGGCAGTTTGCTGTTTTAAGTATTTATGATCCAGACCCCAACATAAAGACTGCACCTGCAGATAATCCTATAAGAGTTTGAGATGACGGGTTTTATCTTTACATCATCCATCAACCAAATTCAGCTTTGTTATTCATGTTTAGAGTTTTCTAATCAAACATTTTCTGGAGTCCAAACACAAGGAGTGAATACTGGGCATCATCTGGGCTGCAACTACTGCTGACTAATGAAGCTCAGATTATTTAACTGTACGTTAGGTGATTCTGCTCCAAGAACAATAAAATCTTCCAGTTTTCTAATTTATTTGATGGAAAAATCTTTCACTATCAATGGTTTACAGGTGCAACATTTATGGTTAATAGCGACTCTTCCCCTGATGATTTTTGTTTGTTTGCTACCAGCCATCTGATTTTTGCAGTTTTGCTCTGAGGGCTTTACTAATTGAGAGGCTATTGTTGATGTAATTGAGCTCCCTGGTGTTTAAGTTCTTCCAATCAGGAAATGTTTAAACAGAGATAATGAGCTGATATTCCTACAGCCTGTAGCTGCGGCTCCGACCTGACAGGAGTCGTGCCCTCCGGGGTCCTGAGTATCAATTAGAGAGCCTTTCAGAGTTGGTCGTTTTGGGAACAGATTCAGTCCAAAGTTTGTCTTTTACTGTTCTGTACCTCTCTAAAATAAATCTAATCTTCTGTTCACCTCCTCCTTTACTGAAAAACTACGTGAAGTTCACATGTAGACATGTGAAACAGATGTTCTGCACATGTTTCTTGTGTGATTTCAGAACATTTTTAGTTTGTTCATGTGATCCCGAGTTTTCTAACACAGGATCACATGTGAAAAACCCATTAAATTCAGGTGGTTTTTCTGTAATTGATGGAAATGTATACAAAGATTTAAATCCTTACAGCAAAACCAATACCTGGATCACACACACACACACACACACAAACACAAGTCCCCTGACAGTGATGTTTCCTGCTCTCCTCTGTAAACACAGCTCCCCCTGGCTGCGTTTTCATCCTATTGTACACACAGAAACCTGGATGCATTCTTAATAAAACATTCAATCTGTTAAAATTATCAGCTAAATATTAATTTTTTCTGAAAGTCAATTTAAGCCATTGTACTCCAAAATAAAACCTATAATAATAATAATAATAATACGGATGTAGTTACAGTTAGCACGCTTTTCATTGGATGCTTTAATTTATTTATTTATATATGTCTGAAACATGAAGAAATGCAACTCAGTTAGATATGAGTTCTTTCATAGAGAATTTAAATCAAACATTTTAAGCATAAAAAAATGATTTGTGTTGGTAAAGTCATTCAGCTGTTCCAGCTGTCAGCTGTCTCAAGTTTCAGATTTGCTAATTTGTTGCTCTCTGTGATTCTGACATTTTGTAAAAGGCAGGAAATATAAAAATATCTAGTTGAGAAATGATATGACACAGACAGCACTCATTCAAACAACTACAACCAATAAATATGCAAATATTGTTTGTTAAAGTCCAGATAAATCTGTTTTCAGTGACTGTGAGGAGAAAGCTTCATGCTTGGTTCTCAGTTAATGTAATAAAGTCAGATTCAACATGTAAATAATGTAAATAAGGGAATATAATTTTATTGCAATAAAGTCCAAACATTAAAAAAGAAAGCCCCCAAACCCCCACAAACAAACAAACAAGCTAAACCTTTTTATATTATTAGAAAAGGGTTTTAAAATGACAAATTTTTCTGGTTTAGAGTAAAACCTGAGACACCAGCTGCTTTGAGGGTTAAATAAAACCCGACTTGGTGCGAACGAGGCACAGATCTGGTTAACTGTGCAAAAGGAAAAACACAAATTCATTGTGTTGGAAGTTTTCCCGTTTTAAACTGTCCTTCAGAAAAGTGTGTCTGAAATTATCTAAAATGTAAGACAAACAAGAGTCAGACATGCGTCACCTTTTCTTTTAAGAAACTAATTATCATTAATAAGAGCCTTATTTTGAAGGAGAAGCTTAAACTAAAACAGTTGCCGCTGCTCCTTGGTGACAAAATTAAGTTGTCACTGGAGCATCGAGCACAATCCTGCACGCTCGTGATAAAAAAGGTCCATTCCGAGTTCAGAGTGCCATGTAACATTCAATTACAATTTAACAGACGGGTCTCTATTAGCTGGTGTTCATTTCAGGGTTGCAGGCTCAGGGTCACGACCCCCTCCTCAGGCAGGTGCTTGTGTTCGACTCGATTAAAACAAAAAAAGAGAACAACTAAACAGAAAGATCATGACAAAACACACCTGGGAAACACCACATCATCCTTTTTATACTCGAGTTTATCCATCACACACTCACACATCGGAGTGGAAATTTAAGCTGACAGTCAACAACTCAAATAAATATATTGCTCCGTCTTTCTGTTTTAAGATATTAAAGTAATTTCCATAATTGTTTGAAACAAGTCCACTTTTCCTAATTCCCATCTGTGTCCTTGACAAGGGGGTCACAGAGGAGCCCCCCTCCTGGCAGCTGTACCAGATGGTGAAGAGAGAAAAGAGCGAGAAATAAGCTGGGGGGGATAAAATAAGAAGAGAAGAGAGAGGACTTTCTGTCTGTGTTAAATAGAGAATTAGAGTTATTTCCCCACCTTTAGAGCCGCACACCGCCTTAAGATGACAACCCTCAGGCGGTTAAAGTCAGCAGCGGCGGTGAGGCGGACGGCTGGAAGAATCCCTACCTGTTCGAAAACTGTTTGGACTCCTAATTATGTGGAGCCTTTAGCAAATCACTGGCTGTTCGAGGGGAGGCTCCGTCCAAACAGAGAGGAATAAAACAACTGTCCCCGACCACTCGGGAAGAACAAGCGTCAGGACAAATAACCGTATAAAGACATCGAAGAAAGATGGATGCAGGGAGTTGTTGGCTTCCTTGAGCAGTTCTGCAACTAAACAGCATCAGGTTTACAGAATATTTAACTCTCCATCACTTCCATTCAGATCAGGGTCAAATGGACCCAAAGTTACTTCTCTTCCTCTCTTCAGTTAGGAGGGCTTCAGGAGGGTTGAATAAGAGGGAGGTGGATGTCATCGCTCAACAGTTTAATCAAGACATTTGACAGACAGCTGCTGTTTGTGGGTTTCAGACAAGCAGATTTTAGTTTTTGACTTGTCTTTTACTTTTATAGGATTTGTTAAAGTTGGCATCAATTCATGACATAAACACACTCACACAAAATAAAACATAAAAAATTAACCAAAACAAAAATAGTTCTAAATAATAATAATAATAATAATAATAATAATGGTCTTTCTAGAAAAGCAAACAACTCATTCATGGCATTTTTAAAAAGTTATCAGAGGAAAAAAAGTGGGTATTATGAGATTATTAGAAGCTTCCTATTATTTTGCATGTGGATCCCAAGTAGAAGAAATGAAGCAAAAACAAAACAAACAAACAAAAAAACCTTGGACCATATAATAAATCAAAAAAAAAAAAATAATGATACAAATAAAATCATCAAACAATATTTGATGATTTTATTTGTGTTAAACCTATGGGGATTAAGGACTTGTATTTTTATACTGCATTATACTTTTTACTCAAGAAAATAATCTGAATATTTACCCTCGTACTTCTACTACTGTGCATTTGTGTACTCTGTCTTTGATTACTTTTGCGACACATAAATCAGATTACTTAAGTTATAGCTATCACTATAGTTGGAGAAAAAATGTTTTACAATATGCTAAATTAAGAATCATAAAACTTTGTGCAGACTGAAAAAAAACAAATACTTTAAATGACATGCTCTGACTTACTTTACTGTAGGACTGCAGACTGCAGGTAAAAATGCAATAAATAACTGAACATGTAAAGACTGTAATACACATAAATCATGGCTACTGCTGATATTCATGAATATTTACCAGACAGTGTAGGTTTGTTCTGTGACACAAACAATGTGGTTCAGGATCTTATGTACAATATGGAAATGGACAAATTTCAAGGAGCTTACCAAGATATTTTTAAAATTAGGTGGGAATGTCAGAACTAATCACATAATTTAGACAGATAAAGACAATAAAAATGTATGTACTACTTGCAAACAAATGACATGAAAACTTCGACTCACTTTTATCATTCAAACCTAAATGAAGCAGATAAAAAAAATCTATTTTACTGAACTGTTTATTCACATTTACAGTGTCATATACCTTTATTAGAACATCTAACATCTTGGTATAAATTTACAGTAATAAAAATTAACAAATGTTTATAAATCTGGGCAAAATGTATTGCGATGATATCAATTTAAATTTACTTTTGGATTGATTCACCTTTAAAATAAAACTGAATTATTGTAGAATGACACATAACTTGTTAATTTGGGGTTTTAATATAAATAGTTCATGTTGTTGGTTTTATACATAAAGAACTTTTACTTTGTTCTCCCACAATGCAAAATTATTAATCAAACTAATAGATTTACATGAAAAACCACACAAACATACTATGTGTAATGGTACAATAAGTACAGCGGTGATTAAAAAGTGAATCAATTCAAAAGCAAAATGAAATAATATCACATTACTTCATGACAAAGGTTACTTTCTACAGATGTTTATAAGTATAGTTCTAGTGGAGCAGTCAGAGATTTCAATCAAAATGGGACAATAATGGTGTAAGAAGGTGTCAGAGAATATTTCATGGATAAACAGTTTTCCTCACACACTCCAAGCTCGTTAAAAATGAGCCCTTCAGACGCTGAGGCCCTCAGGAGAAGCAAACCAGAGTAGCTCGCCCTCTCTGCTGTGACAAAGCACTTGAAAGGTAACACAATAGGGGCAGGTTTGCAGAGATGGAGCAGACTCCACAGCTCTCTCTCTCTGCACCAGCGTCCCCAGATGCTGCTCAGAGCTTCAAGTGTTAAACCTGGTTCTTATCTCGCAGGACGACAAATGTAACCAAACAAGTGCGGAGGAGAGAGTGGGCACCGGCCTACATGTGTTCAGTCCCAGAAGAAGCTTGAAAAATAAGCAGGCGACGTACTGACGGCGTCCGCGGCTCCGGGGGGGATTCCTGAAAAGCTCCAAGCACTCGTGTCGGGGCGGCCGTGTCAAACCTGGGAATAAAAACGTTTTACTAATCGTTTTCTCGCTTACTTAGAAACTGACAAAGTGCAAGCTCCATCATCAGTTGTGATTCTGATTTTTCTGATTTTAGAAAACAAAATTTTAATTGATTTTACAAAAACTAAAATAATTTTTCATTAAATTAGTAAATTTTTTTCTTAACAGCTTTTGTAAAAATGCAAATTATGTATAATCTTATATCATTGCAATACTTCTGTCTCAATTTGTACTGCAGTGTTGATCCTTTTTCACAACTATTTTTACCACTGAAATTTATTAGTGTTGGTATAATGTTATTTTGAAATTGTTTGCTGCTGTGACAAACAAATTTCCTTCAGAGGATCAATAAAGTATCTTTCTAATATTTTCTTTTCTTCAGTAAACTTTGCAGCAGAGTAAATTTTTTGTGTGTATAATGTCCTAAGATGACTTGTTGTGATGTGATGCTGCAGTATGTAAATAAATTAAATGTAATCTGGATGTGTTCACATTTTAAAATGACTTGACAATACTTTTCTTCCTCTAATGGGAAAATATGAATACAGTAAAATATTATAGAGCATCTTTTTGCATCAAGAATAATTATTTGTTCTAAAAATGTTTGTGTACCATGTTGATCAATTACATTTTCAAATGGATAAAGTCTGACTTTAGATAAAGTCTGTAACAAATTAATATTCAATTGTTTGTTTCATGGATTCATGCAGCTTCCATTAACTGTATTTATTTGTGCAATATTCCACTAAAATGTGTTAAAAAGCCAAAACAAGTATAAATGTATTCATGAAAATGGTACCTTTGACATAAACTACACTATCCAGATAATTTTTGGAGCCCTTTGAAAGGTTAACCTATAAAAGTAAAGTGCATAAAAGTTTATCAAGGTAACTACTTCTTTCAGCTCAGTAAGCTGTATTTGTATATTTAAAAGGGAGCAATTTAAAGTAAAACATGGATTCCTGAAGTTTGAAACGTAAAGTCTCACAAAAAGCAGAAAATCAGCATCAGAATGCAAAGAATCTGTTCAAATTAATAAAGCCACTAAAATATATAATGCCCTGAAAAGGATTTAAGCTCAGAACACACTGTACATCTTCAATGTTGATGGCAGTAAGATTCAGATTTTCCACTTCTTCACTGATTCTTCCACACACACGGGCTTCAGCTCTGTGACTTGTCATCCTCCATTAAAGACGCAATCAGCCAACTTCTCCTGCTCAGCAGCTGGCAAAGGTCTCCTGCATTCATCACCGCATCTCTTCTGCTTGTGGACCTATTCCCCATTATTAGTGTTAATACAAGGCCAGAGGACATGAAGGGAAACAGGCCTGGCAGCGCTTAAAAAAATCAAACGTCAGACTATGACAGCCTGCCAGCTGCCGGTGGTTTTGATATGCCGGGGCTGGATGATGCCTATTTGATCGTTTCATTAGAAAATTTGGTCTAGGTGTCAAAGAGGTTCCCTATGTCTGTGCTGCAGCTATTAGGCTCAATTATAGCTGCCAGAAAGAGGGAGAACTGAGCGCGCTCTGTGCGCTGCATTCAGAGTGGCCTTAAAGAGCCACTGAGAGGGTCACATAAATTGCTATTCATAACACTTAATAGCTTATGAATTAAGTTTTCTTTCTAATTATTCATAATCACACGCAACAAAAAAGGTAATAACATGTTTGCCTTTGGAGACCTCAGGAAACAGGGTGGATTTATCAGGTTTCCTGTGGGTCAAGTTTTTTTTTTTTTAATTAAACAGATATTTATGCTTTAACTAAATCATAACAGCAGCTTTGGTGTCTGCTTGAGAATGTTCATGCTCCACCCAATATTACTTTTGTTAAGGACAAAAACAACTCTGGTTTCTTTGGGTTTACCCAAACCATTTTTTAAACTAAATCAAGTGTTAACATTACTTGTGCCTCATGTTGTCTGGAGAAGTTTGCTGTTGGAATCGGTGAGTAAACAAATCACTCGATCATTATTAGACAACTAAAAACTATTCACAAGAACACTTACAAATCCTGCATTTTACTGTAAGTGTAAGTACCTAGGTTGCAAAAAGGTTTTGTTAATTTTTTAAGAGTAACAAAGAAGCAACCAATCAGCACGATTATATCAAGATCTCCTAGATTTAAAGACAAATGAATATTCTTTAAAGGCAACAGAAAAGGCAATACTGAAACTGAATGTTCAGACTTTGCATATATATATATACAGCAGTAGTGGGATAATCCGTATTTTCTTTTTTAATATCCAGAAGGATCACATCCTTGCAGGGGAATGATTATTGTATCTCAGTAAATTACAGTAAAATTCCCTTTCAACGTGATTTTATAAAAAATGAACAAAATTTGAGAAGGAAAATCCCCTCAAAGGTTAAGCATGTGCACCATATGATGGCTGCTTTAATTTGAGGAGTCACAGGTTAAAGAGCCTCGAATCAAGCCTGATCACAAATCAACAGAAAATTGGCAACAAATGTGAGAACCGTTGGTTCGTTTTTTTTGTTTTTTTAAACGTAGAGCTGCCAAAAGGATTTGTTCTAGCTCCTCAGATGTTTGGATCAAGTACTCCCTTTTATGCCTTTATTGGTTACATGAAAAAGACATCAAACATATTTTAATAATAACACATTTCTCCAGTAATCATTTTCACATTTTACTTGAATCAGGCAGATAAAACCAGACTTTGACAAAAATAACCAGAAGATTATTCAGTCATGAAAAACATAAGCTGGAACCTTTTTTTTATTATGACACAAATAAATTAGAAAAAGTTAAGTATGAACTGTTTCAGTCCAGGTTTTACATTTAAGGATATATTTAAAAAACAAAACTATTGTCCTTACCAAGTCTTTAAATGAAGTAAATGCATACTCAAATGAGCAACATGTGGCATTTTTTTCTAAATATGTCGCTATTTATCTGAGAAAAACAAAGCTAATATGAAGTAGTTAGTGCTTCCATAAGAAATGAGAGGGTGTCCCTAATTAAATGCACTGATCAAATGATCAGCAGTGAGAGTAAGTTAATCCATAAAAGAAGTTCATTTTGAGGATCATGATGTGTATACCAAAAGTGAGCAGGGTGGTGGAAGGCAGATGGTTTGGGCTTGGTTTGGAGCTACAGGACGTGGACATCAAGCAGTCTGTGAATTAACCTCAGACTCCTCTGTAGACCAGAGGAGTACTGGCACAGTATTTTAGAGTCAAATGTGAGGCCATATGAAACTCAGGTTGAGTTTGGCTCAAATGAAGTAATTTAACAGGACAATGACCTCAAACACTGCAGCCAATCCACAACAGAAAGGTGAGAAAAGGAAACGATCTGTTTTGCAATGACACAGTTGAAGTAAAGTCCTAAATTGGTTGAAAATCTGTGGTGACATTCTAAGAGAGATGTGTGTCTACAGACCTTGATAAGCTAAAACAATGTAAAAAGTGCACTGAAATGAAATGAGAGACAAATAAAGTCATGCAGAGAACAAGTATTTTAAGTTAATGCAGCTAAAGATGGTTCAGTAAGCTCTTAAATCATATGGTGGACTTTCATTCTCCTTGACTGCTTCTGAATTTTGTTTTTTCCTCCGAATATTACTGATGACACATTGTGTGTTTAAATACAGTTACGGGTCATGTGCAAAACAGAGTATTTATTTAATAAGTATGCACTAAACACTAATATTTCAAGAGAATAAACTGCAATGACTTTAAAAGCTGTAACTGTATTACATTTTTTTTTTTAATTTTTAGTCTCCTTTCTCATGACGAATGTCAGACAGGATCGCGTTACCTTTGCTAAAATGTCAATTTTCTAAATTGCATGCATGACGTATGCATCACATACATGCAGCACTTTTCTTTTTTTGGAGCCACTCACAGATTAGATGTAATAGACATGCCGGGAAACGTGCTGCTGAAGGAATGTCGACCACATGTTCAAAAATAAATAGACCTGAGAGAATTGAAACAAGCACTCATAAGGTTAATCAACTGTAATTTCTTCATGGTTTCTCTGCTTTGGTCGGCCAGCATTTTTGCTGTCATTGTATTATTCTAGATTTTTGTCTGTGCAACAGTAATCCAGGCATAACTAGGCTCTGCCAGACTAAATTAGCTGCAAACAGACGTAGAACAGACTGAGTATCCATTCTGCATAAACCGTAAGAAAAAAGCTACACACCAACACAAAGTTAAACTAGAGAGAAAATGCTGTGTGAACGCTCAATGAGCTCAATAACTTTGCTGAAATTTTCTGATGAAGCTGAAACTGAGTTGTTGTTGTTATTAGCTAAAAGCTAAAAGGAGCTAAATGCTTATTAGGTCAAAAGCAGCTAAAGGCTAGTTAATTGCAAAACGTAGCAAAATGCTAGCTAAAATATAAATGCAACAGAAAGCTAGCTTAAAGTAAGTAAAACAGCAAAAGGGTAGCTAAAAGGTAAAAGTATCAAAATGTTAGACGGAAGCTAAAAGTCACAAAATACAGCTTAAAGTAATAGAAGGCTAGCTAGTAGCTAAAAGTGTCAAAAAGCTATGTTTCATAGCTATATGAATGGCTAAAATAGTACAAAATGCGCAGAAGTAGATTGTAGAAATGTAGGAATAAATAAAAACAGGAAAACAATAGTAATAGTATAAATGCTGTGTCAGAATTCAGACAATTAAGTTCTTATAAAGAAGAGAAACGACAGAGCTGTTTTTCTTCTTATGTTGGATTTTTATGGCGGAGATGATCGTCTTCATCTGGAGTGACTCTAACCTCTGATGTGATTCAGTGACTGGTCAGAACAAAAGAAATTAAAGGTAAAGAGAGGAGGAAGAAGTGAGCTCTGCGTCTCTTCCTCTGAGCAATATTTTCTTCTCACCGAGGGTGGCGTCTCCCGCTTGGCACAGATCCAAGCTGAAGGAGTGTTTAACCTCTCAGGCTGCGGGGGGAAGAAGTGACAGCACTCCTTCAAGCTCCCCTCTGTTCTTCTAATGGACTCCTCCGTCAACATGGCAGGGTTAGAAACATCATAAGTTCATATTCCCCACATGAGACTTTCTGTTACCCCCCTTTAGTGGTGTTGCCTTTCAGATTCCTCAGTGGCTCCGTCTCTTTTACCCAAAGAATCAGAGTCCTATCAGTGAAATCAAAGGCGATTACACAGCTCACTAGTCATTTAGGATCTCTGCGGCTGTGGTAAGTATGTAACGCAGGCCGCAGCCCCAAAGTCTCTGTTTATTCAGTGAAAGTGCTCTGTAATTTATTTTAAATAATCTATTTTAACAAATAAAGAGGTCATTGAGTGAGCGCATTGCTGCAGGCGCACATCTAAATGACTCTTTAAGAGTGTGACTGGCTGACAGGATGCTGAGCTGGCTGGAGGCAGGCCGCCTGCTTGAAACAACGAGCCTCACCACAATCTGAAAAGCAGTGCGATACGATGGGTACTTTTCCTCTTCTGATCTACAAGACGAAGCTAGTTTCTGTACCTCTTACTGAGATTCAGATCCAGCGTGTTTGTTGCTCAGTTTTGCTCCTTCGTGTGTGTTTGTTTGTCTTTAATGTTAACAAATTATCATGAATTACTGAACAGATTTTAATGAAACTTTCAGAAAGTGTTCACTGGATTGACAGTTGCAACTGATCAACTTTTGGAGTCAGCCCCATTCAAGATGGCTGCCATAGCAAAGCAATCTCAGCAAACACAAAAATGGTTGTAACTCAAGTCAATTTTACAGACATTAAGCTACAGTTTGGTGTGGTAGTAGCTGAACCTCATCCTCAACATATAATTTAACACATTGTGCTACATCTTTGGTTAAAACCTTCATATTAACTGTTGGAGTCAATATTGTTTGTCTGTTAGCAAAATATTTAATAAAACTCTGGACAGATTTAAATTAAACTTTTGGAAAGTAATCATTGGATGAATGTCAGCAACTGATTAAGTTTGAAGTCATCCCAATTCAACACAAAAATGGCTATACCTCAGTAAACTTTACTGATATTGAGCTAAAATGTGGTGCAATAATAGTTGACACATACGCTAAACACTAACAGATCACTCAAGATATCACATGAAATTGTGTTAAATGAAATCGCAGCACAAGATGTTCTTAGTTTAAAACTCTTGCATGAAAGGTGGTGGGTGATATGCATTCCTTCAATGAAGGCTAGGCCTTTAAATCGAAGAGGGGTGGGCTCTGGCTCTCCTGTATGTTTTCAGGAGAGTAAATATGACGGATGGGATTACAAGGAAGTCCTCTCAGCAATTTTTTTATGAGCTTGAAATAGAGTTGGTTTTTCCTGCATACCAGCACATCTCCCCACTTGCTGCGTGCGGTGGCTTCAGCAGCTCAGGTGCTCTGTATCTCCGTTCCGTCTGCCTGTCTGATGGGATCTGACTGCACCACAGAGCTGGACGCATCAAAGGAAGTCAAAGAGAGGAGGTCGGTCCAACTGTAAGAGGGCCCCGTTATATAAATGGAGCCAAAGTACTTTGCTTTATTTGGACTTGTTTGGGCTTATTTGTTTGTGTACCACACAGCCTCATGCCCGGCGAGATGCAGAGCAGAGCTTTTCCTCCTACTTTAAACACCAACAGTACGCAAATTGTTGGGTTATAAAACAGCTTATTTCCGTCATTAAATCTTCGTGCTTTATGGTTTTTTTTTTCCTGTTATTTTGGGCAACAATGGTTTCACCAAAGGCTCCATCATACTTTAAGGTTTTTCCATGCTCTGTTTCGGTAAAGCTGACCGAAGCTGTGCATGCAGCCCAGCGGCTGACTTACACACCTCAGAATCACAAATACGTTCAGTCGAGGTGTACGGTTCAAGGGCTAATAAAGTGGCTAATTTTTGAACATATTTATACGGAAGAAAAAACACTGGCATTTCACCAAACTTCTCAATAAAAACATGAGTGGACCGTGACTGGCATGTGCTGCCATAAGTGGTTGATGTGTTCTGGCCTCTTCTGTTCTGGCCAAAGAAAACCCGGTTTAGTGTAACTTCAGTTTCCGTTAGCAACCTGAAGGCAAGACGACAAAGTGTTCAGCAAGAAGTCATCATTTAAATATCAAGCTCCAACCTCACTGATTTAAAAGTACTTATTGCAAAGTGTGAAGTCAAACATTAAAAAAGGTTATCCTGGACTATAATAAATGGTGCAGTTTAAAAGAGTTTACTTCTTTTTCCAGATTTGGTAATATGCAATTTTCAAATGCTAATCTGAACTCAACTAAAACAAAGCACTCGGCAGAATCCGCTGAAAGCAGCGTTGACATTTGAGTCACATGATTGACCTACATTAGGCTGGCCATAATCTGAGCAGCTAAACAAAAATGGCAGAATTGTACAAGCGCAGAATCTCTGAGGAGATGTTTAGGTGGAAATACGAGTGAGTTTGCTGTTAAAAGCCAAAGAAAAAGGGAAAGATCGAGCAAAACGCTTGTCAAGAATAAATATCAGGAATCAAACTGTTTTTAACTTGAGCTATCTTTTTATCTGCATACATTAATCAACAAATCTGAGAGTAAATATGTACTGTCATATGTGTAAAAGTTTAATGTTGAATGAATTTGTCTCATCAGTTAAAATTTTGCAAAAAAGATGACAAATTTTAAGAAAAGAAAAATATTGTGTGGAATTTTACTTATTACTTAATTAGTGACTACCTTTACTCTTTTTGTCACAGACCAAAAATTTTCTTTTTCAATGAAATTGTTTGTCGTTACTCATATTCTGCTGTTTGTGAGCTCATCCTCTCCTCACCAGATCAAATAAAGACTCTGCTGCCTTTGAGCTGTGAATAGGTCTGTCTGTACAGGCTGACATTGTGGTTTGGGTCACTGAGTTAGGGTTAGGCATATGGATTACTTTACTAATGATTTTGGCCCAAGAAGTGAGCTTGTTTTAAAAACGCAGACGTTAGGCGAGTCAGTTTGAGTTTCATACAATGTTATGGATTGGTGGAGTTTTGTGCGGAGCTCCTCTTCAACGGCCAAAATCTAAGCTTGATTATTTAATGTTCTTGTTTTACAAACCAAGTTTAATCTGCAGAGCAAAGAAACAAGAAATCCAATCGGCAAGGATAATTTTAAAGAGCTAAAACAGGTTAGACCCTTCTTTCACAGGGAAAACCTGCGAGCTGAATGTTAGGCACTTTCATGGAAACATAATATACTGATTCACATTTAAGATGTTTGCATGTACTGTACCTCGAGTGGAAGATGTCCTCTGTGATTGAGCCCACCCAGACTGCGGAGCTGTGATGGAGCGTGCCCCTTACCTCCCATCGGGGGCAACAAGGTCCTGTGTCCACATTTCAGGCAGGGCTGTCACTCACAGCAGGGGAGAAAGGGAGAAAGGGTTCTGTCCTGAGGTCAGCACTTATGTTCTCCAGCTAAAAAAGCAAGGCAGGCTCTCAGAGGACGGACGGCAGCTCAACACAGTGTGCTTTGTCTTGCATCCATACAGGCAGAGCTGGAAAAGCTTAAGGATGAGCAGGAAGGATGTGGAAGAGAATCAAATGAATGTCACGTCTCATTTCTACTGGAAGGTGCAAAAGCAGAAGCTTACAGAGGTGGAGTGGAACAAAGACTTTGAACCAAAAAAAACCTGAGAGGAAACTTTTAACAAATTCAATGTGTTTGCATGTTTTTATTGTAAGCTTTACTTTTAGCCTGGTTAGACAAAAATGCTTGGTTAAGCCTGGCTTTAGTTCTGGAAACACAAAGGTTAATGACTTTGAATGAATAAACATCTTTTTCACAGAAGCAGAGGTGTCATCAGTATTTTCTTTAGTGGCATCCCTCACACTCATTACTTAATTACATGTCTAAAAGATGAGCTGAAAGTGAGAAAAATCTAAAGTCTTAGGTAATATCTGTGCAAATTTGCCAGAAAACTCATGGGAACAACACTTTGTTCGAAACGCTTAGGTTAAGTTACTCCGTTTATATGTTCTGCAGCAAAACATCATTCAGTCCAGCACTTAATTATGTAATAATCATGATACAAACAACATTAGGCAAATATAAATAAAACCATTAAATGTCTATCACATTATAAAAGCACTCAGGACCCTACCAGTCAGAACATCACAAAAAACAAATGAAAACGTCAAACAGAAGTACTTGGAATGACCCACCAAGGTATTATTGAACAGTCCCCACCAGTTTCAAACTAAGATCATCTTATGCAGAGAAGGGACAGAATTATAGTTGATTTGGAAATGATGGCATCCATGATTTTTTGAGAGATCTACAAGATGTGTCAGCTCGTGGGGTATAGTTAAGGATGGCTTTTGGACACTACTGTACCAAATTTTAGTTTGATATTTGTAAAATTGACTGAGTTACAACATTTTATGTTTGCTAAGGTTGATTAGCTGTGGTGGTCATGTTGAATTGGGTTGACTCCAAAAGTTATTTAGATGTAAATGAATTATAAAGTTGTTCTCAGGTGTTTATTTCCTAGCATGGAGCGACCATGTTTTCTTCCAAAAGTATGAGTGATAATTTTAGGCATCTTTCAGTTCTTTTTAACACTTGCTCTAATGATGTCATGCGTTTTAGCAAACCACAGAGCGTCTGGTGTCAATTTGTCCATCTTTGAATGTCTAATCTAGTTAGTCAGGATCAACAGGCACAATGGTCCCTAAATGAGTGTGAGGAAGATTAAAGAGGAGGACGGCAGTGAAATGAAGGAGTGTGGCGGATCGACACATGTTTTGGCCGGTGTCACCTCTTAATGTAATTTGGCACATGCTCCAATGTGCTTCTTCTGGTGTCGAGTTTCTTTTAAGTGCCTAATGCCTGCGGTGGGCGAGCGCCCGCAGGGGACAAGAGAGGTCAGTGTTTTGGGTGGAACGTGTGGAGAAAGTGTGGGGGATCTTCCTGTCATTCAGCGCGGGTTTCTCTGAGCCCTGGTGACCTCTGACCCCCCACACAGACAAACCAACAATCTCTGCCTCATTGTGGAAGAAAAAAAAAACCCCAAAACAACCTAACGTTAAACACCTTATTGCATCTTGCTTTTTTCAAAACACAAAACCTGCCAAGTGAGTATTTTGCTCTGAATATAAGTAAAATATGGCAGGTCAGCATTGCATATTTTATAACACTCACACATTTAGCTGTCATGACGATAGAGATGAGAATGATCAAACACACAGAAGAAAAAAAGAGCAAAATTTCAACATGGACCAGGTTACAAATTCTAAAAAGTTGAACCACGGGACCTTGAATCAGTAGAACCACTGATAGAAACGTCACTAAAGTGCAATAATTTCTGCATAACATTATTTTTATGTAAAGACAATGTTGCAGTAACTTTAAATACTTTAGATATTTACTTTAGAGCTCTGTGTCATAATTACCAGGAAATAAACAACATTACAGTGGCAGCTTGTTCAATTATTTTGTGATTTATCAAAGATTGAGATATAAGTTTTATGTAACTTCATCATTGTTCTCATTTCCCAGATGGCGTCTCAGTTGGTCATCTCAGTCCCATTTCAGATTAGCATGTCATTAAATGTTTCTCATTTAAAAATGTTTAGTCAGTTTTTAGAAGACAAAAAAAACCCATTTTCTATTTACCAAGACAGAGCATATAGGTAAGAAAATTTCACTGTGAAAGTCCTGTAGACTTTAATGTTTCAGCTAATTATTATCCATAAGTCATGCAGTGAGTAGCTTCCTTATTCCTGAAACACAAATGCCAGAAAACCTCTGAAAAACATGTTATAGTTTCAAAAAGGTAAAACTTATTACTGAAAAAAAACCTACTGGGGTAAAGTCTTTCAAACTGCACCGTGTCATATATTTCAGTTTCATGTTTTGTTTCATTCATTGCAATGAGCACCTTTATGTTAAAATTGTTATATTTGTTGGCAGCCCAATAAAAGCAGACAGGTTCAGATGTAAGGTTGGTACATTAGTGTATCTCTAAAGAGACGATTCATTCAAGTTTTTGTTGATATAAATGATAAAAAAAATACTTTAAGTTAACTTGTGGAATCACCATGATTTGTACTTGTTGCGTCCTGAAAATGTTTGTCTCTTCTCTGGAGGGGAAGAGCCCACATCTCCCTGACACACGGTTCACATTAGTCATCCGAGGTACACAGGACAAGGTTAAGATAATGCCCAAAGTGGAAAAAATTGAGCTGTTAACTTCACACTGATCCTACGCAGGACGGCTAAATATTGGTCACCTGCAGCGTCCGGCGGCTGCCACTCAAACGCTCCAAACTTTCCATCTCATTTATTCCACCTCTCATAAGCGCAGATGTATCGGGAACTTTCAATCAGCTTCAAGATGACACAACCTCTCCATTTTCACACACCTCTATCTCTGTGTAGCACACACAGACACACCTAAATGCAATTTGCACAACTGGCAGACATCTGTTGATAATTACTGGGCAGTCTCAGCAGAGAACTAGTGATATTTAATATTTCCTAACCACTTGAACAAATAAGCTATAATAACTGCAAGGTACTTGACCACAGGAGTAGAGGAGATGTGCAGCATGAGAGGAAATGTGTGCACTTTGATTGAATCTGTGTCACTCTGATAGGATTTAACCCTCAACATAAAAAAACAAAGAAATCAGTTTGAAAATGCATCTCCTGCCAACCACGACACACCCCAAAAACCATCAGAACCTCGACAGAGAGCAAATATAATGAAGGATTTCTTCAAGGAAGATATAAACAAGTTTAAATACCTCGCACTGTAAACCTAAGCTCAGATGCACACACAGAAACACATTTGAGGCTGATGCGCTGCAGAGGTGTTGCAGAGCTGCTGAGCATCAAGAGACATTCACAAAACACTCATTAACCTCCTTTACAAAGCTGCCTTTGTGACCTGCCAGATCCTGGGCTACTCTCCCTGCTTTCTCACCACACACACACACATACAAGGATAACTTTTTGCCAAACAAAAAAAGTCCACAAACACTAAATGGAATTAAAGCTTGAAGATTTGTATCTACCTGGATATTTTTGCAGGTATAGTTGCAACAAGAGGCTCCTGTTGTCCTTTTATGATAAGAAATGAGATACTTTTGGTGCAAAGCATAAAAAATATTGGACCTGCACCTAAACCCACCACACATACTCCAGTGTGTGGCTTTCTGTAGCATTTCTGTGTTGTTAAACTGTTGGTGGCGGAGATACAATTCAACAGAGGACGTTTTTTCTTTTTTTGTCTCTTTCAATCACACCAAGCTCAAAAAAACTGGGACCCCAGTAAAAAAATATTTGGAGTAGATGTCAGTTCAGTTTATTTGAGTTGATATAATAGTGCAAAGTCATGATCAGGTCACTGTACCATATACAAATACACCAAACAAAACTGAATATTAAATTTATATGATGAACTAAAAACAAATAATTTCAAAACCTCAAGTGCTTCAAGAATATTAAATAGAAAAAAGTGTTAAGATAAATTGTTTATTTCTGCTTTTTCAAATAGAGTTTCTACACTTACTGTTACATTCCTGCGATGTATCTGAAAAAAATATAAAAGTTTTATCTTTATGCCCCTCGTTTCATTTTCCAATAGTCATGTTTAAAAGTACAATAAAGCCCAGGAAACTATTACTTTACAATAATGTGAATCCAAAGAACAAATTTCCACTTCTGGGAGTCACTGATTACATCACTGGAGCATATTTTTAATGTGTGAAGCAAAAGTGTGTGCTAAAGGTGCAAGTGTTGTCTTCATAAAAAGAAAAAAAAAAGTCTTAATAGGATTATCATGAACATACTGGTGTGCAAGTAAACACACCAAATGATGCATGAAATACATTTGGATTGATTTCAAGAGGGACAAAGCTGCTCTCCTACAGTAAGGATTTTAGCACAAGGCGCTCCTTCCTGCTGCCATCACAACAAAGTGAGCAACCTGCTCAGGTTTCGTTCTTCGGGGGACCGGCTGAGGCAGCACAGTTTCCCTTCCAGCAGATAAGTGGAAAGGCTCGAGGAAGAGGGCAGTTGCACACCAGGGGGATTCCCTGACCGCGGCTTTGCCAAAGACCACCAAAGTGATCTGTAGAAGAGATGACAGGCCACATTCTTATGTTTGCTCCCTAAGGGTAGGAAACAGACAAGGTGACGGGTGAAAGAATATATCAGTGATGTTTTTTATTTTGTTCTGTATGTGTGAAAGTGTGTGAAGATGGGCTAAAATAAACTCAAAAGATGCTGTTGTTTGGGGGGTTAATCTATAAAAGCATATCTGTTAGGTACAACTTGAGGAGAGAAGCCAAGAGATGTGAGGTGTATGGAAACAGCTTCCATGATGGATAACAGAAGAGTATCTAAACGTGAGGGGAAATTTCTAATCATGAAAAGGGAAGCTCACGCTCGTTTATCCCACAGGAGGCTCTCAAAGCTGTGGCGTTATGAACTGAACAGTGTGGTGTGGGGTTTCTGGAAGGACCAAAAGTGGCACTTTTACCAACCACAGGGCACAAGCTGCCTCGACTGTTTCTAACCACATGCGATCGCTTCCTGAGCATTTCGTGACCTGTCACATAATCAGGCCCTTCTCGCTGCCTCGTAGCAAAAAAAGACACGAATCCTAATACACACCCCTTTCATTTTATTGCCTTATAAAAAGAATTCTGGTTAGTTTTTGCTTCTCTAAAATGAGCGTGTTGGTTTTCCCCCCACATAGGGCTCCATTCATCACAGGCTGGTACAGGGAGACTTACTGCTCCTACTTTCCTCATAACAGGAGGGGCAGAAAATCAAAAGTAGACATTAATTTTAAAGAAAGTAGCAAAAAAACAATTATTTCCTGACAGTTTCTCACCTTTGCCAGCTAGCTTTGTTGTAATCGGTTATCATTCAGGATGGGAGGGTGCGCACACGTCTTTGTTTAGTTACAAACTAATTTGTCACCTTTTATACTTCTGACTTCCTCTTAGGTCAAGAGGCCCCTGTGGCGCCCTAAATACTCTCCACAAGCTTATGAAGCTTGGTGGTGAATCTGGTGCCTGTGAGGCATAACTCTCCCTGTCAAAACAGAAAGAGAGGCCATGATTCTTCGCCGCAGAGTCCCACGCTGCTCGACTCTAATAGGCAAGCAGACATGAGGTCATTTTTGTGTTCGCTTGTTAGCGTTTATTGAACATGACTGCCCTGTTGGATTGTTTGGAGAACTTTGCAAAGGTTGTAAAAGTGATATTAGATTAGCCTTACGTTTACATGCATATCTACAGTTTACATGAGCTGGAGGTGCAAAATTCTGAGAAGAAAGTTTTCTCATTTTCACTCGAGAGCAACTTGGTTTGTGCAAGAATTTGATGTTGAACTTAAAAATGAAAACTTGGAAACGCTCCTTTACCCACTTGACCACTTTCTCAATGTGGGCTGTTGTCCAGCAGCTACATGTAGTCACTTCACAGTTTGTGTTTCAGTACATATTGACATTTGAAGCTGATGTTTTGAAATATCAGTCAATCATGTATTTTGACAAGACAAATGTGAACCTAACTGAATGTTTCTGTTTTTGGGCTGAAAAAAACAACAAACAAAAAGCACAGTCTCATGGTCATTTACAGTAATTTTTTCTTCCAACGAACATTGCTGAGTGTACACACCGTGAATGTGAAAATGAATTTGAAAAAGGAGCAAGACATGACTAAAAAAAGGAGCTTTTGATAGAATGAACTGCACCCGGCTGTGAGTTGGACCCGACAGATGTGATGTTTAAATAAACTTATGGGATGCCAGGTTTTTTAAAACAAACCACCAGCTGAAAGGGTGATTTTATTTCAGATTAGGATTTTCCTGTAGATGTGGAGATATGAGACACAGTGATAATAGGAAGTGATAGGTCTTAATTTATTTGAGATTAGTGTAATGTAGGTGTTGAAATGGTTTGCTACAAGTCTTTATGAAGTGACTTGCACCTGCTGTGCTGGATTCAAAATACTTTATCGAGTTACATTTGACTTTGTGCTGGCTCTGTCATGTTAAAAAAACTACACAAATTTAAGGAAGTGTGCATACTCCTTTTGGACCTAATTACAACTCAATTTCTGAAGGAAATTAGTTTTTGATAAATGTAGCAGAAGCAGCTGAAATCATTTAAATAATTAAAAATGTTTAAACTTCTCTTACGTTCTAATTATGCACTTATGTATCTACATATTTGCAGGAAAAGTCTGGCGGGCAAGATAAAAGTCACACTCAAAGGTCTTTTTTTTATTGGCAATTTGGAATAAATACCTTATTTCTTCACCCTTGCACACATTAAGGTGTTTTCTTTTTCTGTGCAGTCAATCATGTCCTTTGACATACAAAAATAGACTGGGACACTTAGCAAAGAAAACCTCATTTATAACACGCCTCAGTGCATATATTAAACATATTTAAGAAACACTCGAGGATGTTGTGGGAGAGCTGCAAGAGGTCCTTGAGGCAATGTTTGCTTTAATTAACAAAATGGAAATGGCTATTAAAATTAACACTTCAATTATCTTTGCAATCAGAGACAGCTTCATGTGGGTAACGTTAAACCTCATGGGTAAAAAAAGAAGATGTGGTCAGCTTGGTGAAGAAATACTTCAACATGAAAGCGGGTTAACCTAACCTTGTGCAGAGGTGCGTCAAAAGACTTTTTCTCATCGACTTTTGGCCTGCTGCCTTTTGAGAGTGATAAAACACAGGCTTCCTCTCCTGCTCATGCACTGTGAGTTTTGGATGCTGACTACAACGTGAAATATTTGTGTGGGAACATCATCATGGTACAAATATATTGGCAATGGCAACAGGGCATAAGGGCGTCACTATTTGTGCCACAAGATGAGAGGGTGTTCCTTTTGCCGGCGCCAGAGGCCCCGTGAACCACAAGCTGATTAAAAGGGCGACCTCATGTTCGTGCTGACAGTGGCGGCATTTCACTAACACTCTTGGTGCCAGGGACAATGATCGGAGGGTGGATTAAGTGAGAGGAAAGGATGAGGTGTTTGTTTTGGATTGTATGAGCAAAGTTTGTCAGTTCTTGTCCAGATCAAACGCAGGTGTCGTCATGGGACTGCTACCTGAACAAAAGATGCTTTAAAACCTCAAACCAGAAGCACAGAGAAATCACTAAAGTCCATTTTATCCTGCTTAAAATGAAACAGCTTTCTGTTTATTTATTTTACTGGTGTTTTGAAGATGGCTTTGATTTACTTTGGACAGATTTCTGTCGTCTTACTTCAAAAATGTGAGTAGAACTTGAGGAGTAGGGCAAAATTTTAAATTTAGGGTACCTGATCACACAAAGCACTAACCTGAAGACACATTTTCCACAGATAGGTGACATAGAACAGACACATTAACAAACAATAAAACTAACAAAAATGTACACTCTATTACCTGGAGTACACAGTTTATCACCCACCACCAAAGGCAAAAGGACAATAATGTTTTGTTGTCTGTGTGTGTGTTCATCAGTCTGTAGCAATTGCAAAATATCTCTTGAACAAATGACCATATTATAGTCAAACTCTCAGAAAGTTATCACTGGATGTACATCTACAACTGATTTCCTTTTGGAGTCAACCCAATTCAAGATGGCTGCAACAGCTAATCAGATACAAACCAAAAAGAAAAAAAGACACATTTTGTTGTAATTTTTGAACAAGGCTGTGTTTTACCACAAAACATTTCATGTTTCTCTCATTAACAGGGTCACGTCAGGTGCCTTCAAAACCCATCATAAGTGAGCTTGGAAAAGGTCACCAACTCTGGCTCAGATAAAAAGGGCTGCTAAAATATTTGAAGCTAACTCTCCAAAGATGGATCACATTTATTCGCTCTGTCTATTGTAGTGACCATTTTATTTAAGACAAATGAATAACACAGTCTGTATATAAAAAAATAAATAAATCAGAAATTAATCAGAGCAGCGGGGATCAGAAAAAGTCCTGATGAGTCATTACGAATGACAATGAGCATCATGTCACAAAACTTCACCGACAAGGGCAGCCATCTTCAACATGAAAACAACACATGATTCTTATTAAACAACTTTATGTTTCCCATCTGCAGAATTCTTCTTCATGCCAGGAGGAAACAGACATAGAAAAATCCACTTCACATTGTATTTATTCACTTTGATTCCACATCAGGCAAGTCGGTGCAAGTCATCATTACAGTAACGATTGTGATTTACATCTGAGGAACAGTCATGAGACAAAGAGGAGATGACAAAATATTTAAACTGCTCTGCAAAGCAGTTGATTATCTCCTAATAACCCTTTGTGAAACACTAAACAGTATTCTTCTTTTGTGTGCAGGTCGGAGTGTGAATTGAACCTATCCCTACTCTATTCTGCAGTTATTTATCACCCCTCACGTTGGGTCCAGACTCAGAGGAAGTGAAGCGTAAGTGCAACAGGAAGAGGAGAAGGTGGACGGTCTGATCCCCAGCATGTAAATCTAGATCTTTTCATGAGTCCAGGCCACCCTAGAAGATGAAGTGCTCTTGTTGTGAGAGAAAACAGTGGAGCAGTACACATGTCATAACATTGACACCTTGGAGGGGGTCGGCTGGGATCCATCCTTAGGCCATGGCTCCCATGTGCCCTCTTGGCCTCAAACCTCACCAACCCCCAATCTCTAAAGTCATCTTCATCACCTCACAGGCTACGTTGTCCACTCTCAGTTTCACCATCCGCTGCCTCCCTCCTGGTTCAGGCCTGCTTCAGACTGTTTCATTCAACATCTTTAAGAGCAGTGCCCAGCTTCTGTCCACCAAAACACTTTCTCAAACAATAAACAGAGGGCCTAGGTGGTCCTGTCAGAGCAGCTGTCTTTAAAGAATAACCAGCTACCACAAGAAACTCCTGCTCTGCTTGTTGTGGATGACCTGAACATTAGAATAAGTTCTCAAACATCTACCAAATTACCCAACAGTCTTTTGACCCCAAACATCACAATTTAAATGAATTGGATATGATATGCAATTATTTGGTTCCTTACCAGGTGAACTGTCTTTACCTGACAATATGTTAAAGATGAAATATACTTGTTTTGCCAGTTGTGGTTTAAATATAAATTGATTAACCAACAATTAAACTAATGTGATAGTAAAGACTCAGTTTTTGGTCAACATATGGTGCATGCCAGTATCATCCTTTCTGTTAATTAGCTTGATAAATCATTTTTTATCCAATATGCAGAGATTTGGTGCTTTGGAAAGTGCTGCTTAACCAACAGTAGAATTGCTTTGGGTAGAGACAAAACTTGAGCAGAGATCATGGTTTCCTGTAGCTCTAGCTACAGGCCTTAGGAGTTCATTCAAATTCCTACTTATTGTTCATAAAGCCATCATCAGGCTTCCACATATATCTGTAAACTTTCAACTCCTTACAGTCTTCCAGGAGAACTTAGATCTTTAGATCAAGACCTGGAAGTTGTTTTTAGCTCTCGACTAAATAACAAGACAATTGTAAATTTCTTGTTCTGAGGCCTTGACTGTGGATCAGTCTTCCTCTCCAGGCTGTCGAGGCTTTGAAATCAAAGCTGTAGACCTTCCTTTTTTCACTGCAGCCAAGTTTAAACATTTATTTTAATGTTTAAATTGTGTTATACCCAAAATATAGAAACATATGGCCCAACAGAAATAAAAGTAGCATTAGTAAATGTTGACATCATTTAAGGAATGGACTAATATTAATTTATCAGACAAACATAAGTACTGATCATCCATTCTGAATATGGAGTTAGATCCTAACATCACTTAATTAAATTATTTAGACTATAAAGTTATTTGTACAAGTATTAAGTAGCCGTTTTGAAAAGGTGTTTACACAGATTTGTGCAGTATATTTTGTTTTTATTTTCCTTGCAGATATCCTTTCAGTCCCAGGTTGGAATTTCTTCAGTGTGCTGAATGACCTAATGGTCTTGTCAATAACACGCGTGTTGGTGAGAACACTTCGCTGTTTGTATGGAAACAGTTTGTCACATTTCATTAAGTCACACAGACCACTTTGCATGGTGCTTATCCAGGTTAAAGCCGCTCCCCACACAACTCAGCTGGTGTTTGGACAAATATTGCTCACACTTACTTAATTGACCTTTTCACTGTAGGTTACTCACCCCTGAGTGCGATTGGCCGTCTTTGTTTTCATCGCCGTTTGCTGCAGAGGCGGTGAGATTTAGTGTTGTTGTGGAAGATCGAACTGCGAGAGCACCAGAAGTACTTCGCAGGAAGTTCTGTGTTTACTTCGACAGTGTGACAGGAGCTGGAGAGTTGACTGAATAATGGGGTTTATTTACGTTCACACTCACTTACACTGCCCAGTGTCTGGCGCTCTAACCAGGGGGACACGTTCCTGCTGAGAGACGTCATTGGTGCTGCTGCACATAGAAACTGTTCATGAGCTGTGGGGTCAGTCACAGGAATCACCAGGTCTTATGAACTGCAAGGGTCACAACCTCACTTTTGACCATTTTATCTCCTTGGTACTCACAAGTCTGTTCAGTTTGTGAGAAGTTAGTCAAAAAACCTTTGGTCATTGAAAAATTAAAACACATAAAGGTTATTTTTTAGGTCAGACTTCAAATAAATATCCAAATAATATCTCAAAAACTTGTAAACAAGACAATTAAAAGATAATGAATCTCAATGTGTATATACTTTCTGAAAACTAAACTATAAATTAAGAATCAGTCAGTATGTGTTTATTCAAAAATGTGTAGTAAAATCTGACTTTACTGCTGGATTTGTGATCTAAAGTGTCTTGATTATTTTAAAGAACAATTTTCTAAGTCTTATCTTTGATGCCATTTTTGCAGGAACTTAACATTTGTTTACAAAATTAATCAATTCCTAAAAAAAAGAAAATTTCTACATATACATACATTTAGCTGACTACATAAAAAATGGCAGATCATGAATAATCTGCTGAAAATGAATAATCACATTTTTGCTCTTTTTCTTAACAGCAAGTCTCTAAGCAATTCTTATTTTCTTTAATAAAGGTGAAAAAACAAAATATTTCATCATATAAAATATGGAATTTTAGGATGAACAAATATTTTGCACGAGGCCCAATTTTATTGAAATTAGTTTAATTAATATAAATCATTATTACCTTCTGCTTAGGGAATCAAACAAGTTGCTCTTCAAATATTCAACGACCTCACAGTCATTTGAAAGAGGCTCTTACAGAGCAGCATTTGAATTTAAAACGACGGGTAAATTTAGAGTTGCTGTATATTTATGATGGAGTATTTAGCTTGGCATCTCTCTGCTGATAATTTATGACACATCTGGTGTCAATCTGCCATCGCCTTCCTCATAAAAGGTCCCCAAATCATGAATATATTCTTTAGATGGCAAGAAATGCTCATTATAAACCGGAGCTAGATTTGTGGGGTCCATCTTTTTCACCGTTGCCTGGATATTTGGTACGAATCAATGCGTCTCAGAGTGGGTAAGTGAATTTATATACCGGGGAGTGTCTCCACGGCCATTGCTGTGGCCAAGTGTGGGACACATGCAGGACCACAACGGAAACCAGAGAAACAGCATTAATTCAGGAGGGTGGCGGAGGGGGGGGATTAGTAAAAACACTGCATGTGAACTTCGTCTCCTGCAGTAATTCAGTGTAATGAAACTCTATATTTCCTCTTTTTCCTGCAAAAACAAGTCGAAGCAAGTGCCACACGCCTGAGCTCAAAATCAACTTTTAAAATACATTCTTGATCAGCTTTAGCACACAATAATATTTACGGTCTGCCAATAATGTAAAAAGACTTAAATACTTAAAGTCAAAGCATTCTGAGAAATTGTTTTCATGCGTTGCATTATGAGTTGTAAGGATGATTATTGCAAAAAAAGCAGTTTTCTCACTGAGAGTGCATACGAGTAGAGTAAGTAAACTTCAAGAAAGCAAAAAACAAACTTAAATAATGTTTTCAGTCTGCTTTCAAAGGTCTAACTTTTCTTTTCAAAAGCACAAAAGAAATGATCAAGTCAAGTGTTTTTCCTGCTCATATCTTTCCATGTTGTTCTGGCACGATCCCAGATGGATATTAGAGCAACTTGTAGAAAGGTTTCAGTCAGAATATCCTCTCTGGAAGCAAAGGAGAGTCGAGGCTGGAAGGAGAGCTGGTCAGTGAATGTTTCATTATATCTAATGTTGCTTTCCCTGAAGCGCTCTCCAAAGTAAGCGAGCTGTGTGAGCCGGGGCTCAAAATGCTCAACCCCCTTGTGACCACTTGGAGCAAAGCAACTCTCCACTTTCTTATTTTCGCCCTCAAACGAAAGCCTCTGCATGGATTATGTGTTCGAGCACAGTGGCGCTTTTTATTTAGCTCAATTTTTCGCTTGCATGTTTGAAAGCGTAGGGTTTCCCTCACTGAGAGGAGAGCTTGACATGATTGGAGAGTGTAATATTTTCAGGCAAAGTGTCACAAATATTTTTGTAAGAGATGCTGCCATTGCAAACATATTTAAATTAAAGGTACTGGAGATTACTTGATAAAATTCTTGACTAAAAAGCCTGATAAAGTTAATTTAGGAACACGATCCGGTTACATTTTAGAATAATGTGAGGAGACAACATGAACAGCTGTGTTTTATAAAAGTCAGGGTGTCACAGCTTACTGATACCCCATACAAAAATCAAGAATGATCTTAATTGCCTCCATCATCTCGCTAAATGGTTAATGACAGTGATTTAATACAAGCGGTTGTTTGAGCGTACACACCATCTACCAGCTGTGTGTGAGCCGTGGTGCGCAGCCGGCTGCAGAGTCTTTGCTTTGATTTTCCTGCTCCGGCATGTGCGAGGATTTAGCGGATTGAGATCCCAGACATCTGTTGAATATTAGGGGCAATAACAGCTGGGCGGACCTCAAACATGGTCACCCACTTCACCTCGTCGTGTCTCTGAGGATAACCCAGCTGCCTCACACTCCAGATGACAAGTGCCCGTTCGCTGGCCCGCTGAGTTCGGGGTCTACCGACGAGCCAAGCCCCCATGGGCCCCGAACAATCCATCATAAAACCTCTCCTTCTCTTTCCATCGATTCCACAGACTCTCTCCTGCTGAGCATGAGAACAAAGTGGGTGGTATACAGTGATTTCACCACGATAACATCCCTCCATGTTTGATTTCTCATATTGGTCAGCTTGTTGTTGGAATAAATTTTGGCTCCACGGTGGTTGTCTGTCAATTGCTCTCCTGTGTCTTTCTCTGATGGAAGGTCAAAGAGAGAGAGGTCGGCTGTACGAGCAGTTGCTGCATTCACACTTGTTTTCCACACGGCTTTTCTCCTTTTTGTAAGCTCAAATAATTATAAAGATGGGGCATAAAAAGAAAAAATGTGATAATGAATTTAAAAGGAGCCCTTGTATAGTAAATTTGTAATTTTGTTGATGCAGCTTTAATTGATGGATTATGATTATATTACTGTGCATTCAGCAGTACTTCATTTTATCATGGATAATCTACTACATTTATGCCATTGTAACATACTTTTAAAATCTTTTTTTAAGTTGGTTTTGCTAACATTTTCAATTAAAATAAATTACTTTCAAATGAAAATTTGAAATGATTCTAAGTGTTTCTCATTTTTTGTCTCAAGAATTTCCATTTTCTTTAAATAATTTGTTCTAAGCAGAAACATCTTTAAAGGCACAATCAGACATATTGTTGGGTTGAAGTGTTTGGGCTATAAAAAGTATAAACACTGACAATTTATTATCAGCCATTAAATGAAGCATGTACACACAGGTTTTCTGAGGTTATATTGTAAAAACCCAGCCCTATTGAGACTAAAAGAGTAAAATAACCTCAAAATCTTTTATTAAAAGAAAAAAAATGTATTAACATATTAGCAAACATTAAACTTATTCAAAAAACTGTTAAATTTTAGTTTGATGTTTTCATGTTTCTTTCTACTTGTGCATTCATGTTCCACTAAAAAAATAGTGCCAACATTTTGGAAGTTGTTTTAATTTTCTTAAGAATATAATAAATCATCTAAGCAGCTTGTAAAAATAAAATGACAACAGCTGACATTACAAGCCTGCATGGAGGTTCTTATTGTTTAAAGTTAAAGATTGTAAAAAGTAAGAGTCTCCAACTCAAATCTATCCAACTGAATTCAGTTCAACATAAAACAATTTAAATTCAAATACGGTTCAATTCAACATGATTCAATTCAGTCAAATTAAACAAAGAGAAATTTAACATCAGTTATTTAAAATAAATATAATTCAAGTCTTTAATAAGTAAAAAAATAAATAAAATTAGTCTTTTTAAGTAGATTTTAGAGAAATTTTATCAGCTTATGTGAGTTTGCTCTTATATTTGTTGGTGGCTGTGAAACGTAATAAAGCTAAAAACATGTGGTCGACAAAGATGACATATTATTTATTAAATACTGTTTTACAGCAGTAAAAACAAAATTTTACCCCAAAGCAACTGGAACAACATTTAAAAATTATTTTGTAAGTGCAACATGAATTGCTTTCTTCCTACTTAAAATATTTCAATAATAATATATATGCATCTTTATTTGAAAGATAGAGAACATACACACGTTTAATCATTTAGTTCCTATGTTTGTGACACTGCAGCTACCTTTTTAATTTCAATACTTTCACAAGCAAATACTTTTGTTTACTAAGTTGAAAATATTAACTCAAAACTTGGGAATCAAAGTACAGATTACTGATGTATTTATGAATAGCTCAGTCTTGTCTTGTGGGTATTTAAGCTCAAACGACTCCCTGCCACCCTGCAGAAATTACCTGCTGCCGTTTTTTTTAAACAGAGTCAAAGATTAATATTAAAAATCGACATCAATAACCACATTCATGTAGGGCCGCTCACAAGTCGGAGCCTGCAACCCTGAGTCCAGTCGCTGCTTTCTGGGTGTCGTTATGGAGTCACATTTTATGACCTTGTGATTAGTGTTTTTATGGCGGTGGGGAGGTCTGCAGATGGTCTATGTAAACTTGTCACACTGGGGCTCTTGTGGGGCTGTAAAGGAGAGAATTAGAGCTCTGTTACAGCTGAGGGAGGATAAACAGAGACGGAGTGCCCTCTGCTGGAACGCTTTACATTTTACACTGATGAACTGAACAGGAGCTGACGGCTACAAAAGGAATCCTAACATGTGACAGTTTGAAATGTGTGAATGTCATAGCTTTGTGCAAACATTTGAAAGCCCCTCTAATGTCTTTGTATTTTGTTTCCAAAAAGCCAGACGTAATATTTCAAAGATGTCTTGACCAACAGCTGTTCGAGCTCAGGTAAAGGTTGACTCAAGACTTTTGCACAGAAGCAGAGAATATAACGTTGAGCAATCTTGCTTCTCTCTAGTCTTACAAACGATTATCAATCTGCAATCATTTTGGGTCAATAAAGAGTAAATATTTATTTAGAATTATCCAGAAAATATTTAGACAACATCTGATAGAAAAATGTGATAATTATGTTTACAATTACACAAAAAACAAGCTAATAATTAACACCAAGAAAAATGTTTTCCTTTAATCAGAATGAAAAAGTTGAAGCTGGTAAACTCCTGGCATTTATTGTTGACTAATGACTAACTTGACAAAAAATAAAAACTAAAAAAATTGTTTTAGGCAAAAAAATTTTCCAATGAATTTTAAAACTGTTTATCCTCTTTTAAAACGAGACTGAAGATAAATCAGATAGTAAAATTCAAGTTTGACTCAGTTTTTTTTTTTGTTCAAGTCTAACTTTGATTCATGCCAGTTTTGTTGGCTTCAGGTGCCTCTCGTGTCAGTTTGCAGCGACGCTGCTCCTCCGTGCGACACTTCTGACAGAGGTCCTGTTGTCCTGGAAACACCGATGACCCTTACATCCTGCACAGCAAGCTGGCATTAACACGCCATGTGTTAAGCGTTTTACACATTCTTTAACATCCAGGATCCAGTTTCACATACAGCGGCCTCCGTTTCACACGTGTGACAAAGTTTCCTTAAACTGATGATGGTGAAAAGAAACAAAGACGTGAGGTTCACTCAGAGCCTGCAGGTTATAAAATATAATACGGTGAAACAGAAGATCTGATTTAATTTGTTAATCTGTTATTTACTTTATAATTACTGCACTTTTTAAAAATAATATGTGAATGATGTATATGATAATAGTGTGTCAGCACTTTCTATTATTTCCTGCTTTGAGTTACGTAGAGCAGTAATGCAGCTCTTTCTGATGTAAATGCTAATTCTAAGTGAAATAATAATAATAATAATAATAATAATAATAATAATAGTCTTCTTTGAAAACAAACATACAAATAAGTGTCATTTTGTTTGAGGGAAAATCTTTTCCCCACCCAATAAAATCATCTCAAAAAGTTACTCTGGATACCATTTTTTTCCACTTGACACAAAATGTCGAGCAGAAACTACAGTTATTTGTAAATATAATTTACTTTTCCTCTATTCTTTGACAAAATCAGACCTATCTGAGTAATTTTGGGAACATGTGGTTATATGAGTTCATTAATCATTAAAAGCAGTTTTATGCTGATTTTAGTTTTATTTCAGAAATCATTAATTTCTTCTGCTGTGGTTTTATTTCCAGCGCCGGCAAAATGAAGATGTAATGAAGTTTGGGAAATAACGTAAAATGGAAAATATGCAACAAGCAGCATGAAAATGCTCCATTGTGAACTATATTAGCAGTGAAATACATTTGGGGTAGCTCTTAGTGACAAACACACACACACGTGCCCCTGCTCGCACACACACACACACATGCAGAGGATTAATGGAAGTTCAAACATGTTTTTCTTTGTAATGCATCATTATGAAGCAGTGAATCTGTCAGCGAGGAGAATCTGTGCTCTTTGGTCACAGAGCTGACCCTGTGATTGTTTCAGAAGCACTTTAAGGTCTTTTACTGATGCTGGGGGGACATGTGGAGAAGAGATTGAGCCATAAAACTCACAAAACAGGTGGTTTCTTTTACCTTTAACTTTTATTATTATTGTAGTTGATGGTTTTAGTCTTAATATTTTATGCCCTCTCTCATTAAAGGCTCTTGTATCGTGCTGTTGTCCGAAAGCTGCTGACATTTTGAGATGTTTGCTTGAAATCAAGTGACGAGATTAATAAAGCAGCAGGAGGGTTTGAGGGAAAGCTGCAAGACCTAAAAACAAAAAATTGAAAACATTTTTTACTCACCTTGCTAAGTGATGATAGAAGTTGACAAACTGGATGGACAGTTCTAGTAGTTGTTCACAGGAAATAAAAAATGACAAAAAGTCTTACATATATTCTTTTTTTTTTTCTAATAAGATCCCAAAATGTCAAACTTCTCTATTAAATCAACAGTTACTAAAATAGTTTGTATTTTGTGAAAGATTGTTGTGGTCTTTGCATTACAGAAAAATCACAACAAAAACGCTCAAATGTTTAATTACAAACAGGCAGAGAAACCTCCTGTTTTCTGTTAATATATTAAGCTACTGTGGGATTTTCCTGAACTCCCGAGCTTCACTCGCTGCTCATTTTGACCACATCTGAGCCTGGCTTCATCTGTTCCCCACTAAGTGCTTGAAAGAAACCTGCCCTGCCTGTCCAGCAGCGTTCAGACTGCCAATCCCTGTGGCAGCTTTCAGTGTGCCCAAAAATTAATGATTAAGACACCCATTTCTCATAAAAACACCATTTTTGGCTTCGTTTCAGATGCCATTTCATGCCAAACTCTGCACATTACCTCTCGTTTTATTACGATCACTTGCAATGATCCTGGAAGAAAGTCATCTTTAATCTGTTTGGATTTGACTAAAAGGGAGGGATAATACATCTATATTTAACTCAGTGGAGGCTAGCTTATTTTTTCAGGTGCTTGTACTTTGGAGAACAGCGAGCCACAACCTTAGAGATTTCCACTCCGCGGAGCCACACTCGGACTTCTGGGAAGACGGAGTGCGTCGGCTGGGAGTTGGCGACGGATGGAGGATAATGATGCAACAATCAATCATGACATGGTTCATTAATGCTGCAGGAACGGAGGGACTGCAGGACGTGGAGGATAGCAGCTGTCATATAAACACAGATACACGCTGACTTGTAATTCACAGCGACTCGTTAACACCACCGAGGTCATCGAGTCAGGAGTTAATCATGTTGTCGATCTACTTCCTGTTCATGCAGGTTCCCTGTCATTCACTCTTAAGTTTATACATTAATTTTGATTTATTCACTGTGACTTTACTGTGCATTTAAAAGATTTTTTTTTGCTTTAAGTGAAACATAACTGAAAAGCTTCCTGACAAGATATAAACGTGGCTGCTGAACTAAATAAAACATGTCACAGAGTATTACAAGACTCTCTGTAACCAGAGGCAGGCTATACTTGTTGGTGCCCTTTGGTAAGATTCTTTCACTTCTTTCCTCGTAGTTTTCTGAACTGTTATAGTTACTACTGGGGTTTTTACAGACAAATATATTTGCATATGAAAATGTAAGGAAGCACAGAAGATAAACAAAAGTTACATTTAGAAATTGAGGTACCTTCAGTCAAACGTTTTCAGCTCTAGTCCAAAACCAAAGGTGACAACACATCTATCTGCAACACTGACAAGATGGCAACCTAAACCAGGTCACACAAGCTTGATTTGTAACAACAACAACAAAAAAAAAAACGTTTTATTTGCATTTCATTAGGCAGTTAGTGGGCTGGAAACAACATGTCAAATTACAGACATTTTTTTTTAGACGTTCAACTAAATTAGCTCCATAAATCCTAAAAACTTGTGTCTGCCGTGTTTTGCGGACAATCATGTCTGCAGCAAACAGTTTGACTGAGAGGTCAGCTGTTAGTCAAACAGCAGAGAAGCTTTTCTGATCTATTGTACACAGAGCAGCAAAAGTTAACAACCTCTGCTTGTTGCATTTTTCTCATTTTTCTTTTGTATACAAATAGTTTTGGTCACCATAACTAATAAAAGCCAGCGGAATGTTCAGCCTTGGCATGTGGAAATAAAATAAAATAGCTGAGGCCATAATTTTTAAAATTAATGTTAAACTTGTTTTTTGTTATATAACTTGCAATGTTGCACACATTACAAAGGCCTTGAATAGGATTATACTACCAACTCTAGAGAAGAAAAAAAAACATGCAAATCTCTGAAGGCATCTTTCATTTTTGTCAAGAGTTTGAGATATTATTGTATCTCTGTGCTGCAACCATTTGCTGTTTGCCAGTCAAAGTGCTCTTGCTCAATACAGGACCAACCTTTTAGGTTTTAGTAATGTATGTTGGGTTATAAATCTTTTTAAATGTCGAATACCATCAGTCTTCTGTTTACAGAAACAGATTGTGATCAATAGGAAGCTGGTTTTATTCCTGCAAAGGAAGTTTTAGTAAGAAAGGCTTACAGTACTTCTGGCCAAAGACCACAGATCAAACTGTTACTGTGTGCTCAGAAAACTATCAAGATATTTATAAAACAGGTTCAAATCAATTGGCAGCAACTTCTTTATTCATTCCTCAACCTACTGCTGATCCTCTGGAATGAAGATAAACAGTAAAACTCCAGACACACTTTTTCTTCACTTCACCAAAGATCTTAATATCGTTAAAGAATGTTAAGAAAGCAGTTTGGTTATTTTCTATTCTATTATTTTCCTTTTATGTCCAAATAAAAGGCAGAAATAAAAAAAAAAAACAGGACAGGATACAGCAGAAAGAAAAATTAAAAATACAAAACATTATCAGTCATGTGACAAATTGTGAATGGGACAGACACAAAGACGGGGGTAAAAGTGGAACAGTGATTTTGAGCAGAGAAAGAAGGAGTTGCGGTGTGGCAGCAGCGTGTTTGTACAGCTGAACACAAGCTGAAGAAGCCCAGGCCCCTCTCTCACACTCCATTTGGACCTAAGCTCCACGGAGTGCTGCACTCAACACATACACAGCCTCCCAGAAAAAGCTTGGAGATGTATGGGAGAGGCAGAGGGATGCCAGGTTGGTCGGCAAGAAACAACAACCGCCTTTTCAAATCAACACAATGCCTCCAAATTACAGAGATGGAGACAGAGATGACCGAACAAAGGCCAAAAGATTCATGTGTGAAGATTTCTTACATTTATTCGATAAGCTGCAGAAAGAATGAGACAAGAAAATATCTGGAAAAAAAATGTGTGACACAGGAACCAGGCTGACCATGAAGTGGGAAAACAATTTGTACTCCCCTCTTTCAACCCTGAGTGCCTCTATGACAGTTTTTATTGCACTATGCAAACAACATTATATGTACAAACACTTCCATACATGTACACACATTAAATGTAAAAAATACTCAAGGAAACATGCACTTGACTTTAGAGTCAAAATGCAGTTATTGTGTCTGTAAACAACCCTAACCCTGTACAGACACATAAATACACTCCTTGTTCCAAACACAAAACACTTAGAGCCCAACATGGCAGCTCATATAATCCAGGTTAGTCCAGGCGAGTGGATATAAACAAGCATTGTTGCATTGGACATTTAGGAAATTTTAAATTTGATCTGAATTTCAACCTAGCAACACATTCAACAGAACAGCTAAAAAAGTTTTTTTTTAAAAATCTAAATTGCAATCAAAGTTTTGTTACTGATTGAATAGGCTTTGAGTGTTTGTAGTGGGTATCTTTAGGGACCTGAAGCAGTTTCAGCTTATTCAGAAAATCTTCAGGTTATCTGGTTTTACAAATCCTAACCCTGCAGACACGAAGTCTCATCAAGTCAGTAAGTCAGCTCAGGTCTTCTAAGTGTGAATGTGTGCTCAAATAAAGAGCAGGGCTGGCATCACAAGGTTACAAATCATCCATTTAAAGCTGCATATTTGCAACAAAATTAGAAAAGGTAAACATAATTTGAAATTATGCCATTTCAAATTATGTTTACATTTACATATAGTACGGAGGTGTTTCTGGAAAGTATTTAAAAAGGTGGCCAGATAAGGGGGAAATGATCATAAACTCTATGAACAGAATTTCAGGACTGTTATTATGCTGTTGTTATAGGAAATATAAGGTTAGGGTTAGGGTCTTTATCGAACTCTATGTATCCTTAATATAAAACAGTTATTGGCTGAACTGCTCATGTCCACAATGATGCTGTAATTTTTGACAATGGTCATAAGTAATAATTTATTTATTTTCAAGCGAAAAGAACTTTGGATGCCACAGTTGTAAATGAAGGATTTTATTTTTTTAAACAACATTCAAAAGTAAAGATTTAAAGAGAAGCCAGAAACACATGAAAACACTGAAAGGACTGAAATCCTATCATGTGATTCTTAGAAGATCTCCAGTAAATGAGCTAAAATAGCTGATGAGTCATGGGAACAGAGGGTGCTAAAGGTGCTACAACACACTCTTGTGGATGACAAGCACTAACATATATATAAGATAAAGAAATTAAAAATGAATTCATGAATGAGTACGTAAATAAAAATATATATCCACTAGTGTTATGATTTTAGAATCCAATTATATTTCATGATAATGACTTATTAATGGGGGAACTGACAGCCTGTTTGGTTGCACCCCAGGTTGGATTCGCACAGCTTCTCTCACTTTACATGCTCTAACTGCGCCTTCTGTGTAAAACATGCTCCCAGGCGATGTGTAGATTCAATAATTTATGACGTAATGCTTTAATTCCTGACCTTGTTGGTCTCGAGCTGTCCCAGCTCAGACAGCCGGCCCGCTCCTCCACCCTCCTCCACCCTCCTCACAGACAGATGAGCTCCTCTGGCTCTGGGTTCGGTGCTGAAGCAGATAAGTTTGAGGCGGCTCAGACAGAGACTAAACACTCGCTGTCTTGATTCTGGAGATTTTCAGGAGGTTTTTTTTTCAGCTGCTGTCTGGTTGCTGCAGAAAATTCCTACTAGATTCCAGTAATGTTCACTTTGTTGCTTTTCTGCACAATTAGATCTGAGCAGCACAATCAAAAACACAAACCAGTCTCTCCCACTGTTTCTTCTGTGCATTTATCTCCCTGTATGTGTTTTTACCCTGTGCTTTGATATTAAAAACTGAGCAAGAAAATTCTACAATTCAGGAAATCCACTAAAAATAGAGAGAAATAAACTTAACAGTTGGAGATTTGACTCCACTGGAGGTATAGGGTATGTTAGAATTGTTACACATTTTGCATAAAATAAAATAAAATGATTTTAAAACAACAAAAACAATTCTGTCATCTCACCATGCTGCAAAACAATTATTTTAGTTTGCGCACAAGGTTTTGCAAACAAGATTAAAACTAGTGTTTATTCAGAAAATAACATTTCTACTAATCTGATAAAATACTTTTCACTTTAAATTTTAAGCAACAATCAAAATGTTTCCTGAATATATACTGAAAAGTTCTTATTTTCTTTTCAATATGGTAGATAATAATGTATTAGGGACCTGTCTTTCTATTTTATTTTACATTGTTTTATAATAGAAGTAAACTTTTGGGACTTTGGTTGAAGTTTTCCAATTCCTTTTCACCACATTGGGTATCATATTATACAGCAGTCCATTAGGAAAATGACACTCCATCAGTTTTAACATTGTTAAAATCTGGATATGGGACCCGTATAAAAACACACAAAACACATGATGTTTGTTGAGTTGTAAGTGCAGGTAAAAACTGTTCTTTAAAGTTACGAGGAAGCTTATCACACATTTATAACAATAAAAGTCCACTAACATAAAAGGATTGGTGCTTCACGACAAGAAGATTCCTGGTTTGAACTTCAGCTCTGTGTGGACTTTGATGTTAGGTAGAGATGTTAAAATGGTCAGAGATGTAAGTGGGGACATTTCTCTCTGTTATTCCTGTGGTGGAAAAGTAAAACTTCCAACTATCTCTTTTTGGCTGATGGCAGCTGAATTAGGATCTGCTCGGACTCTGAGCAGGATGAAACATCACCGAAACAACTGATACGTTTTTACGTCCATATCAAACACAACTTAAACTTTATACGCCAAAGTTTTAAATAAAGCTCTGTTAGTCCTCAGAGTATGCGTTAGCAATGACTATCAGCTACTACCACAAGATCTATAAAATTGATTAAGTTAGGGTCATTCTTGTGTTTGCTAAGGTCAATTAGCCATGTCGGCCATCCTCATAGAGGCTGACTCCAAAAGTTATTCAGTTGTAGATGTACATCCATTATTTACTTTCTAAGACTTTAACGATAATCAATCCAGTGGTTCAAGAGATATTTTGCTAAAAGGCAAACCCACACAGGCAAATACTTTATCGCCTTTCGACAGCAGGCAAGAAATATTGAGCTTTAATGGTTTAAGAAAGTTCAAAGAACTGATGTCATGCTGGCATTAAGCTATCAGATTATTAGATGATGCCGTATGATATGTATGATTTCACGTAGCACAGAAAGTTTGTTGCCCAATTTTGGAGGACTGGAACATAGAGGAAATTTTCAGCTTCTTTCTTGCTTTGTTTTTACATGAGAACTCAGTGTTCCATCTTATTTTGCCAACACGCAGAATCAAACGAAATCAGGAGGACAGGGTGACAATGGTTGGTTGTTAAAAATCATAAACAGACCAAGTGCTTCTTTCATCAGAACGGGTATCATATTTTAAGGCATTCCATTAGGAAACTGGCACCCTATCAGTTTTAACAACATCACCTTTGCTAAAAAAAAATCCAATCTGTACCAACGTATGGAGGCGTTCTGGATACGGGACCCGTATTAACACACCCAAAAATCGTCGGATTAGTTACGGGTGTACGTGCAGGCAGAAGCAACAGTGTTTGCAGTTGGAGTCAAATAATGCCGTCTTTAGGCTTTTCTCTTATTGTGGCTCATATGATAAATGTTGACCTTTTGGCCTTGGAGAACACATATATGTTCAAAGTGTGTCCGTAGCGTGTGATGTATGCTTCTTTACTTGTGGTGTAAACCCACCTGCACATGCTTTGGTCAATAAATCTACCGAGATCCACCAAGCACAAAGAGATGTTTCTACTACACAGAGGTTCAAGGGGTTCCTTGACTGAAGCTAAAGGATGAAGATGTCAGTGACCCTGCAGTTAACTCTGCACACACCTTTTTTTTCCTCCCGACACACTACTTCAGTCCGGCACTTCCAAGTTTCAAGCCAGGCATGTGTTGTGCCGCAGCGCTGTGACGAGGAGAGCAGCACCGGAGTGTGACAGCCAAAGAGATGACTGTTTTCCAGCGGCGTTGAAGGTTTCTTTTTTTTTTTAGTTTCTGCAGCAAGGACCACACAGACGCCATGGCTCCTCTTCTCTGGCTCACTGATGATTAAGCGAGTTCCAGAGTATTTTCCTACGTCTCCATAAAGACACAAGCTGGGAAGAGCAGTAAAAGACGGTGCCGAAAGATAATCGTACTGGAAATAAATAAAAAGCAGGGTGGGAAACAAAGTGGGCGAACACCAATAAAATTTAAAACCGGCCACTGTCTGCATTTATTTTATTGCATGCTTATTTATTCAGATGTCTAAAGCTTGTTCGTCATCATTTGCGCATCCACTTTAACGTCAACTCACACCTCAGAAACTGAGACGAATGTGCAAAAAGTTAAAAGAAGACAGAGATAAAGGATTATGTTTAAGGGATTATAAAGCTCCCAAACCTATTCCGGCAATAATGAGATGTTGTGAGATATAATGCACCCCTATGAGCCAGCTCCTTCCAGTTCTTTTTCAGATTAATGGGCCGTGTTGGGAAAAGTGTGCAGTGAGGCAGAGAGCATAAATAAGGTCTTTAAGTAGGCAGCTATGGCAGCTGTGGGCTCAGTGGAGGGCTCTGTCTGCACACAGACAAAGACCGAGCTGTGATTTACTGGTCCAACGTTACAGCTTGGCACATACAGATAAAAGGGAGCAGCAAAGAATGTGGCGCTTGTGAGCTGCTTAAACCTTAAGCTGGAAAAGTTTTACCTTTAAGTCACAAGAGCACTTCTTGAAATGGTTTAGATGCCTGCCCAGGCAGTGCTCTCTTTTTTTAATTTTATTTTCTAAAGATTACAGCTAAAAACAAGAGCATTAATCCTGTAAAGGAGCTCCTTTTTTCTCGGGATGATGAAGACTGTCTGGGTCAAAACCTGGCCTCAGATGTAACCTAATCCTTACCCGCATTTTTACTTTCAGTTTCTGTGCAGTTGTGTAACTTGAAACAAAAAACAACATGCACTGAGCAAGTAAAACCCTACACTGTAACATGATCACTAGATCATTTTACTGTGGGAGAGGAAGGGTTCGGCAATTTTCTTTATTTGTAAAATAATTGCAGACTTTATTGTAAAACAAAATGCAGCCTATAGTGAGTTCTTTATTATTGCCTGTGTTTCTTTGGCAGTCTGTTAGAAAAATATGTCATAAACCACTGGAAAAATTTGAATGAAAATCATCCAAAAGTAACACCCAGACATACAACTACACCTGATTAAATTTCGGAGTCAACCTAATTCAAGATGGCCACCACAGCTAAGCAACCTTAGCAAATACAAAAATGGCTACAACTCAGTCAGTTTTACAGATATTAAGCTCTATTTTGAATTGGCTGTAGCTGAATGTAATCTACATTACACGCTCTGAGCATTAACAGACCACACAATATCTCTGTTTAAAACTTTGGCATGCAGCTAACGTTCAAAGAATGCTAAACTTATTTGTTTTCTGCAGTTATGACGACACTCTGACAAGATTATAATAAATGAATTTCTCCATAAAAAAGCTACAGAAAGGGGTACAAATAAACATTTGTGTAAAATGCACTCAGAAATGATAGAGAAAAGCATCACGGTGATACTAACACAAAAATAAACCAGAGTGTTTCAGATTCCTCTGTGGATTCCTTGAGAAGGCGGGGGCGCAGCAGAGTTAATTTAGCATTAAGAGCAGGTCTCATTTGAAGTAACCCTGAAACAGTGAAAGCAGATGTTCACCGCCTCAGCAGCTGGCCGCTGAGCACTGCCGAGAAGTTAAGGGGTGGAAGGGCGACTCGATCGTAACATACCGCTGTGGACAGGAGTCAGCACACTTGATCCATGACTTTACGAGCTGAACAGTGAATACCACCCACTGAATACCACACACAGCTGTGCTGCTGCTGCTGCTGCTGGAGGAGGCCAACTTCAGCAGCAGAGCGATAACGGATGGACAGTCCAGAGGAGTTATGTGTTTCTGTTGAACTAGCCTTTCTCGCAGTAGAAAATGGAAAGTGTTAAGTTATCTAATCTCCATGTAACACAAATAGTCTGAGTCGCTTTGAGCTCAAGATTGCATCTTATTTTTTGTCACCCTTAGATAGAAACCACTTGTTTTGGACATGGGGAACAAATTTAAAGTAGATTTGTATTCAGATAGTAGCAGCAAGAGTGACAAAAACGGTATTTTATATAAAAAATTGTAGCATAAAGGGGGTTAAAACATGTTGATTCTGACTTGTTTTATTTTGTTGATGTATGGGGGAATTAATTTTACTTTTTGTAACTTTACAATGGTGTGCCATCTTGAAAAATAAATGTTACTCTCAAAGAAGTTCCTAGTTAAACAAAAGTTTAATCAAAAAGTTTGATTATACTGCACTGTGCAAACGTTTTGAACCAATTTTTCTTCTGTGTTTTACTTCCAAGAAGCCAGACTCTATCGTAAACTTTTAAAGTGGACTTGATGAACATCTCTTCAAGCTTTCTGGGTCTTTTCATGGATTATAATGAAACCATCCTTCAGCTCATCAACCACAGCCGATGATCAGCTGAAGGATGATGCATCGCTCATGTCCTGTATCCTGTCTTTGCAGAATTATTATTATTATTGACTTTTATTTTTAAGGCATGGCTTTCATATACTGTTCATCTGCTGGACATTTTTGTTTTGGGCCTGACACTTTTATTTTTATACACATACTGAACAATATGTTGTCATGGTTACTTACAAAACCTAGAGAGAAATGAGCAAACAAAGCAAACTTATTTTAGCATCATATACATGTTAATTTAAAGCCAGCATGGAGGTCTGTGTATTTTTTTCCTGCCAGAAACAGATATTTTTTTGATCAGTGTCTCATTTAACTCAGAAGTATTAAACGCAGTGACACAACACTAAAGCCAGAATGGAGCACACTTATTTTTATGAATGTAAAAAACAAATTTAGAACATTTGGAGTCCTGTTTCTGTCATGTTTTCCCTGCTCTGAATTACTACAGTGGCAGCTTTCTCTCTTCAGTCTGGATTATAATAAAAAAAAGCATAAATTCCAGCCATAATAAACAGCTAGAAGTGCTCATTAAAATATCTTTTATGTCCAAAGCTCACAAAAAGGTGCATTATGTGAGGAAGAGAAATTGCTGGACTACGCAGAAATTTAATTTTAGGCAGTTACAGTGAGCTTAACGCCGTCCAGCCTCTAAACGCTGCCAACTGTCTTTATGTGTTTTACTGTGTGGGTCTCATTGTACCAAACCTCCCAGAATTATTAAAGTCACACCAAATGGGCAAAAATCTGGAATGGCACTTATTTTTATTACATTAAAAATATGTGTGATTTAGTATTTATTTAATACTTTACTCTATTCTTGACTCTGCAGTTGTAATGAGTAAAACAAGTAATTAACACAACTGTCCTGCAACTTCTGTGCAATAACAAAATCCCCTCTATGGTTACTTTCAGTTTTAAATCCCTTGTGATGAAATTTCTGGATCTAAAGCAAAAACCTAAAAAGTTATGTAGGAGAAGAGCATCGACTACAGGGAAATTCACTGCGGCTCAAGGTTCTGTGAAGTTAAAAGAAGAAGCTGTATTTAAAACCTAAAAGCCACAGAGCAACGTTTTAATGTCACGAGGGAAGCCACAATATGCCCAATCACCACATGAGGGGGCCAGAGTAGTTCAGGTAATGGTCTCATAAGTCGGCACAAACTGTTTACCATTCTTATATTTACACATCTGCGCGTTCTTCTTTTACATTTCATTTATTGAAGTATTTGGTAACTGTCAGGAATAAATAGCCTTTTACCTTAAGCTTGTTTATAATATCCCACTAGCACTTTTCTAATCATTCTAAGCATGTGTTTTTTATTTTTATGTTTCAAACTGATAGAAAAAGGAAACCAAGTAATGCTACACTGTACATATAAAGTAACAGAAGTGACTTTTTCAGACAGCAGAGGGAGACAGCAACTGATTCTGTTGGTTTACTGTTGAAAAACATTAATTTATAAACTTTGTTTACATTATGAAAGCTTACATTTAAAAATATATTTTTAAAAATTTAACTTTACATTACTTGAATGTCTCCACATGGCTCTCTTTATCAGGTCAGAAATTGGTTCTTTTCCTTTAGGGAAGGTTCCAGTTTGATGCACCATGCTGCAAATGTTTTAGCACTCCGGGCTGACCTGCGTCATTTTCTACGCTGGGGTCTGGCGGAGCAAAAGCCCGAGGCTGGATGACACCAGCAGGCTTACAGTGATCAAACACTCGGGCTCAGAGGTAGTGGAGCATTTGAAAGAAGTCATCGAGAGGCCAATGTTGAAACTCCTCACCATCGGGGACGTCTCCTATCTTCTACTTTTCTGCACTCTGGTCAGCCAGAGACTAAGAGAAACCAAGAACAACACTGGATACAGACACTATAGTGGCAAAAGTATTCACTCACCCATCCAAATCATTGAATTCAGGTGTTCCAATCACTTCCATGGCCACAGGTTTACAAAATCAAGCATGTAGGCATGCAGACTGCTTCTACAAATGTTTGTGAAAGAACGACTCGCTCTCTCCATGATAGGATGCCACCTGTGCAATTAATACAGTCGTGAAATTTCCTCACCACTAAATATTCCACAGCTAACTGTTAGTGGTGTTATAACAAAGTGGAAGTGATGGGAATGGCAGAAACTCGACTCTGAAGTTGTTAGGCCACGTAAAAATCACAGCGATTTCATACACAGCTAAAGCATTATCAAAAAATACCAGGCTGCAACTTCAACATTGATTGCCAGTTTGATCAATGCAGCTGCAATTCCTAAAGCAGCTTTGAACATCTCACAGCAGCTATTAGTCTGACTGAGTTTGTCCTGCTGTTCAACAGTGCCACCAGAATCACCATTAGTCATATTATCAATAGTAAGTAAAGTATTTTCATGTCAAACCAAAGTTCAGAGTAGATTAAATATTCAACAGCTGGAGATTTTATTTCAAAATGTTGAATACTTAATTTAAAACATCATACCTATAACAACTATATGTGACAATTTACCACATGAAAAGTTCCTTTCAGTGAAGAGCAAAGAGGCAGTTTTAGAAACATAAGGAAATGAGAATGTTTTAATACATGATTAAATTTGGCTCAAACTGTGCTGCACAACATCTCCCTATCACTCTGCACAGCCACAATCTGCTGCAAAAAAGGATATCAACGAGCACAGCAGCATTACTTGGTACGCAGAAATAGCTTCTGCTTTGCATACAAATGGATCTGATCAAAACACAAGTGATCAGATAAAAAACTGATTTGCAGATTAAGACAAAGAGCTTATGAAGTAACCCCAAGTGACACAGTTTCAAAGCTTCCTCATTACAGGACGCCTCGGGCAAAGAAGTGTCTGAAGCAAAGACACGCAGAGGAGAGGAGCAAAAATTTCACATTTTCTTCAGATGCTGAAGAACTCGGTGAAGATTTATGTGGATTCAAATCCATCATCTGTTCTGCTCAATAAATCTGAATACTATCTTTATCGGTGCACACACATATTGTCAAAACACACCATTTTGCACATTGCTGTTGCAATATTATGAGTTTTATTTTACGAAAATATTTCAGCCACTTCAAAAGTAAACACCTATTTTCTGATAGGAATAAACATCATATGCAAGATGAGGTCCAGAATATGATGAAAAGTCTAAATAACATCCATCCATCTGTCTTCTGTATCTGCTTTGTCCCGTTCAGGGTGGAGAATATCCCAGCAGATGAGTGGGAGATGGGGTACACCATGGGTTACTTCTACCACAAAGTAGATCTTGAGTTTGATTTGAAAAGTATTAACACTCTGTTGCCATCAGAAAAGTTGTTCTGTAAACTATAATTGAAAAAGATGTGTAATTGTTTTAGTTCTTACTTTGAGTATTATCAAAAAAGACATTTGGATAAACAGAATTTGTCACAATTTTTTTTTAGCTGCCCCCAAACCTCCTGGTCAAGTACACTCTGCAAGAAACAGCACAAAAACTACAGAGTTTATTATGCAAAGGGTAGATTTTTTTTTCTTTTTCTGGAGCTTCTATTGTGTGATGTGGTCCGAGTGGAAAAGTTAAACTCACATTCACACAACTCCTGATATGTTGATAGGGGCCATTTTTCTTTTGTCTTCCATCTCCAGGAAGATTACATTTCAAGGAATTTTCATGAAACACCATTTAAGCGGGGCTGATAAGGCTTCCTTTGCACAGAGATAAGAGCCTATCCACACACATTATTGATCTTCCTCTGACCTGTTTGTGGAAGAAAAGCTGGAGGGAGTAAACCACTTGTCAAACACAGAACTGCACCCGAGAGAGAAGAGGTGAAAAGAAAGCAGAGTTATGCTATAAAAAAAAGCTGAGGAGAAAATAAGAGCGAAAGGTAAGATAAATAGTTCAATTTTAAAATCAGATCAGCTGTTTTTAATAGAACTTGATAAAATACAAGTTCCCTAAGATATAAATCTTTTATTAATATAAAAATATTCAAACTCAAATGTTGGGCTGCAACTAATCTTCCAACTAACTTATTTATGACTTCACTGGTTTATATTGCTCAGTTGTTTTCCTTATGCTTGAAAGAAAAGCACAAAGAAGGCCTCATTAAGTGCATCCTTCAGCAAAGTTAATGAAAAATATCTTTCCAAAGTTCCTCCGTGTTGAAGGTAATACCCTCTTTTGTATTTACAGCAAAAACTACAAACTACAAGCCTCTAAGGTCTTTTCAGTTTGTGCCTTTTGGTAGTATTTTCTTGATTTGGATCCTGAGTTTTGCAATTTGACATTCTCAGTCATTTTCTCGTCCAGCCTTTCTGTGTAGGGTTGCAGGTAGCTGGTGTCTGTCTGGGTGAAAGGAGGGGGACACCCTGCACAGGTCACAGGTCCATCACAGGGCCACATACAGACGATCAACCATTCATGCTTTCACTCACATCTAGTAGTCAGTTAACCTAAAATGAATGTTTTTCAGAGAAAGGCTATAGCTGAGATTAAAACCTGAAGCCTTCATCACCATCCCACTCATATTGTGTTATTAAGTGAATTCGGCCATTTGGTTTATTAAATTCTTTACTCACTGTTTTGTAGTAATTCTGAATTACAGGATTTAATTTAAATGACATAAATGGCTATTTTCATGCAATACTGAGTTGAAGGGTAAGGCAGCAAAGATAGATGTATTTTATTTTTACTTTAATATGGTTCTTTTCTTGTTCAACATCATACCTTATCGTAGTTTCTAATCTTCTTTAAACTATTCAGTTTCAAGAGCTAGATGTCTTTACAAATCATCATTTCTTTATACTTAGACAATACACAAGCACATTTTTTAGTCTATATGCATAATACAAACAAGGAGAAAAAAAAACATCTGTTGGATAATTTAGGCTCAACTGCTGGTATCCTGAGCCCATCCAAAGGATGCCTCAAACCGGATCCAGAAAACAATAAAATTGGCTCGTGGCAATCGCTGATGCTGAGAAAAAAGTGTTGTCATGTCGTGGCATGCCAGCAGTGCACCCTTACTGCGTGCAAGATGGCAGACGCACACTGGGGGCCGATGCACATGACCTTCTGCTATCAGAGCAGACACGCTCATTTTTCACTGCAGCCTTGAATCATTGTTTTACTCAGCTTGAACTCTAAGGCTTCTGCTCAAGCTAAAAAAAAGAATAAGTGCATTTTGGTTCAAAACATAAGAATCAGGCTTTGTTTATCTCACTGCACACTGAAACAAGGAACCATTACACCTAGGAGACCCTTCTTTGCATTGTTTAGAGGAGATTGGATTATTTATGATGCAGCAGGGTTACAGCTCATAAACCTCATGAGGTGTCTTTGTGTTATGTAGGTATGTGTGTGTGTGTGTGTGTGTGTGTGTGTGTGTGATGAATCCAAGACAAAAGACTTGGAGCAATCTTCAGGGGTTCAAATTTGCAGATCACCCACTGCTTTACAGATCGTAAAGCAACAAAGCCCATAGTGAGGTACTGTACTATAAGAAGTAACTGTAACCAGGACTTAGTGTGCAAACACTTAAAACCTATTTGTTAATATTCTAAGGTATATGAGAAAAATTTCAAGAGCGGGTGACTTTTTGGAGGTAAAATGATGAAAAAATCTGTAATACCATCACAGTTAACAGCAAAATTGCAGGTCAGCTACAGCACTAAATAGGTTGTTCATTTGACACATTTAACCCACATCTTAATATTAGATCTGGATGGCATCCAAAAACTAGAGAAACAAAATGGGAACACTAGTCACAGGACTAAATAATGGAATCCGACTACAAAATGGGGAAACCAGGAGGTATATGTACTGGGAGAGATGATTACTGAACACCAAAATGTGTGCTGATTACTAATGGAATACAGGTGGGATGTCAAAAGAGACAAACAATAACAACTAAGGACATCTGCTGATATATCAATAACAGGAATATAACTCAACTGAATAACCAAAACTGCCTAAATTCATAGTAAAACACAAGAAAAACAAAGAATAATACAAAACAAAACTAATCCAAATCATGATTTTTATGTATTCATAGTTAGTTTGTGTATGTATAATTTTATTAGTATTCCATTTCATATTCTCAACTTCTGTAGAATTAGCATGCAAGACAAAATTGGCAGTCAGACAAACTCCAAACTTATCTTAATTAAAAATTAAAAGATGCTGTTTTGATACTATAACACTGCCTTACTATTTTATAGTAACCAGAAATAAAATAGAACATTTTCCACAAATGTATTTCTAAAAGCTCAACATTTGCTTTTTTCTTTTCAATTTCCCCTTGAGCTGTTTTCCATTTTCTTTCTGCCTTGTTTTGCAGCACACTATAAAGTACACATGCAGCCATCTTTGAGCACCACAAACCACTTTCCAATCAGCGTGAAGCATGGAACTGGGACACAACCACGGCATGCCAGGCTGCAGATGTAGTTCAAACTGTCTTTTCAACTCTAAAGTGAAAATTAATGCAGGGGTACAGTTCAGTCAATAAGTACACACAACTCTGCCATGTTTTAATTCTCAGGCTTTGAGGAGAATCACAAGCATAGGGAAGCAAACTTTCGCAGCTCAGTGATTAATAGTGCAGCGTGTAAATAAGCATTTCAGGATCAGCCGAGCGGACGTAAATTGATTGCGTTTTCTCGCCCATTCTTCCAGAGTGACAGACAAACAGCACACTTTAGCCAACTACACACTCTCTGTGTGAAACAATCCATAGTGCACATATGATTCACTCAACCTATCACCAAAGCAAAAAGCAGGAACAATATTCAAGGTTGCACTTGGGCATGTAAAATGAAAAGGTTTAGCACCTGCTGGGACAGCAGAGGGAGTAGAAGGAGAGGGAGAGGCAGAGGAGGAGAGAGGTGATGGATAGTCCAACTTCCTGCAGGAGAAAGGTTTGATTAATGGTCGTCCACTCGGCAAAACACACCAGCTGTGAGGGGAGATAAGTACCAATACAAAGAGCAAATTACTGTCTCTACTGTCATAATTAACCTCAGAGACCAAAACTCACAGGAAGTATAGATTGCCATAGAAACAGGCTCACTTTCTCAGTTGCACAATAACTGCCTTTAGGCATAAAATAACAACGACTAAAAGGGTTCTACTTTAGCAATGAAACTCTGTTTCAGTCCCAAGATTTAAGGCTTTTTATTGCTGGGTGAGCTGTTCCCAAAGATGTATGAGCAAATTACTAGCTGGAGTTGTTTGAATAGAAGGAGTCCATTGTGGAAATGACTGTCAACACTCCTGCCAAGCTCATCCCGAGAGCAGAACAGATACCTAAACAGACTTCACCAAGATATATGAATTGAAACAACTCTTGTAGGAAAAGATACAAACTACCTGACTTTTAAGCTTTTGGACTTGCAGCTGTGATTGTCTGAAACTTTTTCTAAAAGTTTACCCTCAACTTGAAAAGCTCAAGAGTCAGATGCATTTGAAAAGGGAAGGTGAAAACCTGCTGCATCGTTTTTCTTAGAGTGTGGTGATGTTTTATCTAAAGTACTAAAATCAGTTTGTAGAAAAGTAAGCCAAGTTTAAGCAGAGGGGCATGAAAGCATTCCACCTGCCTGAACCACTCACCATGAAGGTACATAATTACTCTCCATGTTTCCAGCTCCCAGTGGTTTTAAACCCATAAGACCTCTGAGCCTCACCACACTAAAAGTAGTCTTTGATAACAGCTAATGACTGCAGTGCTGAGTTCTTCAACCATAATATTATCTGAAGTCGAACTGATTAGAAACATGTGCCTGAGTGTCAGAACAATTTATGGGTTTCCCACTGATGACCTTTCCACACATCGTATCGTGCAGCACACCCATGTATCACATCACCCAGACCGACACCCCACTGAGAACTTAACTCAATTACTTCCTGCATGGCTTGGTGGCTCAGTTCCTTAGGATTGGATGTGAGTTATGACCGAGTGCATGCACCGAGAAGCTATTTTAAAAATGTTTTTATTATGTAAGAAGAAAATAAGCTCATCAGTTTGCTGTATGTAACAGAGTTAAATAGATTAAAAGGTGTCATGATACATCAGTGCTGTTGATTAGAGCTGAAGACACCAGACTGCACATTAATGCCACCTTGTTACATCACCCTGCCGATTTTAGAGCAGAATATAATAAAAAGATACTTTATTGATCCCCCGAGGGAAACTGGTTACATCAACAGCAGGAGATCACCAACAGAAATGATACTACTAGGAATATTTGGTTTAGCGTTAAAAATAACACAATCATACTGAGGGTGTTGTCTGGGCATCATTATAGTGAGATCAATATGAAGTTCAGTATCATTAAAGTTAGTAAAAAAAATCTTCACTGTTGTAAAAGCATCTTTAGTTAACAACACAAAGCTCTGAACAAAAAGCACTATTAAATGGACTGGTAATTTATTTGGACTAAACAAGCAACATGCATTTATCTCCAAAAAGATCCTATTAGATTTTTTTAGCAAGCTGCACTGGTTTGGTCATGTTAAATAAATCACAGGGAATTAATGTTTGCTACTCGAAATACTAGTCGAAATACCACAGCCACTTATAGATGATCAAAATAAAGCTCTCTAATCGATGTCATTAAATACCAACAAATGATTTCTCCTTAAATCATTTATGGACATTTAATCTGTGGAATATTTACAGATTTTATTTATTGTCCTGTCATTATTAATACAAGACTGACATGGTAGATTTGTGGTAATCAACTTTTGTTTTTTTGTAAAAGCTTTGGAGTGAGACATTTGTTACCTAAGCTATAAACCTTATTTAAAAAATAAAAATGACAACAAATATCAGTAAAGCCTTTTAAATGTTGCTTTACAAGTTTATATTTTGCAGTTCATATTGAAAAGAAAAGTTTTTGTTCTGCCAACACAGCTTTCACAGACATTTGTTGAAGTACGGTGATGGGACTTGTGAGGGTGCTGTATGATGTCTTGCCTCAAGATGTTTTGGGTCATTTAGGCTGAATCAAGATTGCATCGGAGAAAAGGATCTTAGCTGTTTGCTCCTCAGTTTTCACAGTGTGGAGAGATGCACAGTCCTGAAATCGAGGAGCCTTTCCCTTCTAGACATGCTATAAACAAGATCCAGGATTTTCTACAGCATATTTTTTGGTATCATCTCTTGTCTCTAGTGCACTCTAGAGCAGAAGTTCCTAAATATTTCAAGTTTGGACCCACAGAATACCATTGGCAGAAGTTTGCAGACCTAACTTTTGCTGGATAAAGTGCTCAAATATGGCTAACAAGTCAATAAATAAATTAAGTAATGATAGTACAAACAACTTCAACAACATTTACATTATCATCCATTTATGACTGTTTTTTTTTTAACAATTTTAAGAAAATCTGCTATTAGCAATCATCTCTAAATTTTGATTTCTGAACAGCATCTTAGGAGACCTCATTTGGTGTTTCACAACCACACCCTGGCCATGCATTTCTTTGGGAGTGCATCTGCAGCACACACACACACACACACACACTTGTTGGTTTAGTCTGGTGGTCAAAGTACCATCTAGACTAACACCAGAAGCTAAACATTTTCATTGAAACATTGCAATGTGTGAAAAAGAACAATGTTATTCACATCTCCTATTGATGGCATCAATGCTTTAGTAATAAAAATCATGATAAATCTGCCATTACAAGCCTATAAAATTATTCTTGAAAATGTAAGAAATTTAAAAAAAGGTGTAGATTCTCAGTTTTCTGGGACATGTCAAATCCAAAGAGTTTTAAACAAAGCAACTGGACTTCTTTTTTTGTTCGCTGAAGACGTTTCAGTTCTCATCTAAAGAGCTTACTCAATTCAAACTGAAATGCGTGGGGTTACAAGCTTCAAAAATTCAGCTCACATAAACTGAGCACCTCGTGCAGTTTTAAAGCTTGCAACCCTGCACAATTCAGCTGGAATTGAGAAACAAAACGTCTTCACCAAACAAGAAAAGAAGTCCTGTCACTTTGTTTAAAACTCTCAGGATATAAAAAAAGCTGAGCAGAAAAAGTCATTGCTTAAAACTAGTTTCATGTGGAAACAACATGGTTTCAACAAAGGCATACTTCTGATATGAGGTAGTTTGGGAGGGTCAGCAGAGATGAGGAAAGATGATGATTGTGGTATTTTATTTTATTTTTTTGCAATTTGAGGTTATCTGACTCCGACATATGCTGGATGAACCACTGCAAGACATTGCTGTAAAACTGAACCATATGCATACTGTGAGGCCAGATGTTTGAAGTGGCTGAAGCTTCACATGTTCACTCTAAAATCTGACCTTTCCTGCAGCCCACCAACTGCTTCGGTGTAGATTTGGTCCTCTCTGCATTTATGCAGATAATCACCTCACCAACATGTGTCCAGACTGCACCAGTGGTGCACACATGTGATAAAAGATAGGCCTCATTTCATTTTATTAGGCCACTAAGAGCACATGAAGACATGTTATTCCTATTTGTGCTGTGGGTGGTGGGTGTTACTGTGGGCTCTAGAGGCAATGAGGCTGCCCTCCTCTATGTGCTAGCTTTCTTAAAGTCCTTTTTTATTATTGAAAGCCTCTAAACAGCTGCACTGGCAGGGGGCAGACAAGGCTTTCAGTTCCTCATCAAGTCAGAGCAGCAGAATCTTTTCAGAAAAAGGAAAAACAATTGGAAATAGGAAAAAAAGCATTAAGCTGTAAAAAGTTCAGAACCTTTGGTCATATATGAGGGTTGCCAATTGCCAGAAATTGAAATGAGGAGCATTCTTTGTTGAGGGACACTTTATTTAAACTATTTATAAAGTCATAAGTGAAGATTTAATGACGTTAGAAAAAAAAACTAGCTTTCTATACCCAATCAATTTACATACTGTAAGCATATAAAGAATAAAACAGCACTAAAGCTCAAACTTGGTCAATTACTGGCATTTTGGAGTCACAAATGACTCAAAAATGACAATAAATGAATAAAATGTGTGAGTGCTGAAAAGTTTGGAATGTTAAAATGGACAATATGTAGAAACCCAGGATCAAGGTGGTGCTATGTTGATGTCAGGAGTTATTTTGGTGGAGCTGAGTTGGAGCATCTTACTGCAGAGCGAAGGCTCTCTGCAGAGATGTCCCTTTGTTTGTTTAAAGGGCAGCAGAATCGATGGCCCTGTTTTTTTGAGGCATGGCTTTGACCTCTCGCAGTGGCACCTGTATCAATCACAGGCTGACTTTGTTCCCTGCTCCACTGCTCGTCACATTTGTTTCCCACACTCACAACCGTGAACGGAGGCTGTCCATCTACTCTCAAATGTCACTTTACAGCTCATGTCAGCCGTCTTCTGACAAAGTAATACATAAACATCTTTAAGATGTGACAAGAACATTTCTGGAGAATAAATCCATGAAGGAAAAATGGTTTGCTTAAAGGACACTAAGCCTGCTTTAAAAATAAATAAGAAGCCTGGACCTGTTGAATACATTAATATTGAGACAACATGTTTTACGAAAATTAAAAGAATATTAAAAGTTAAATTTATAGATAGTTAATAATGGCTGAAGTTTTGCAGGTATCTCGGAACAAAAAGAGTCAAATTATCTGAGCTTTGTGACTCACCGAGGTTAAAACATCTGCATATTATTCATGTGATGTGACAGCCTAACAGAAGTTTGATGAAGACTCCAGTCCACAAAATTTAGGTGTCTGGTACATTCATTTAACTCATTCAAAAGTTAATTACAGTAGCTGTAGTCTACATCAAGATTGCCAATGATTTTATTTTCAGCTTTATATGTTTGAGTGGGAAAGTTTCAGAGGATGAACAAGAGTTGCAGAAAACCTTTCTGTCCATGTAAATGAATACATCAAAGAGCAAATGCTTCCTCTGAATTTCTCATCTCGCTTTAATACTGTTGAATATTTAAATGCTGTTGAATATGTAAAACCATATGGATACGCTGTTTTCACAGTCAACAAAGTTAGACCAGACAAATCTGTCCAAAACAGCATTTTGATGGCGATGCCAGCTAACTTGTGTTAACAACCAGCTCCCTGTTTCTGAAGGATTGGGATAAAGTTAATCTGTATGTTTGGCCAATGCTTTGGAGGCCACATTGTAATCATCCAGCCAGTTCCCAGTGATCCAGGACGCCTGTGTTGGGATGAAAAAGAGGGATGATTCCCATTATGGAGTAATTAGTCTTGTTGTCACCACTGGACCTCGACAGTGAATCCACTTGCTGAGGCTCTAAAGGGATTTGGGCGTTTGCTACTGCTGAATGATAATCAGTATTGCCTTCACCAGCCAAGGACAGTGCACTAAAATGCAACTTTGTTTTGCTAATGCACAGAAGCCCAGACGTCAAAAACACCAGCTGTGAGGAGGGCTGTGATCAATCCCCAAATATAACAGTTGTTGATTTATTAACTCTTAATGTTTACAGACGGCTGAGAGAGTTAGCTACAGTCAGTAATTCAATTTAGCCTTTTATATCCTACAAGTTTGTTTTATTGTTGTAGAGTTTGATGACAGGATGCAGCTGCTTTCAAGGATTTCTGTGAGGGATTGAATCTGCTTTCTTGTACGGCCCATCAGTCACAGCATGAAAGCCCCCAATATGTTTGATGAGGGTTCAGCCGTTACTGTATTCTAGTTGTGATAGAGTAGAAACGGTTTGGAAGTAGTTTATTCTTCCTATTTCATATGCTCATTATATGTCTTCAAGTGTCAAAACACTCTGACCTGAAAGGACCTAAAGGGATTTACTACCTCAAACTGAATCCATCTGTTATGTCCTCGCAGAACAGCAAACTGTTGCAACTGGACAGGAAAACCTCAGTAATCAGTCTGTATGGCAGTGTTGTCATAGCACGATAATTACCAATTATTATTATTATTATTTAAGGTAACTTACAAGCTGCCAAAACAAAATTATGTGTCTAGCCTAATTAGAACTCAAAAATTTTGAACCGGGCCTGAAACGTGAAGCAGAACGCAGGGCTGCAGGTGATCCGGTACCGACACGTCTCTCAGCAGCTAAAGGAGGTAATCAATAAGCTGAAACCTTCTCTGTGTTTAAGGGAGAGCTGGAATCACAACATAAAGATGTGATGTAATGATTACACATGGTGTTTGAGTCCAGGGTTAAAAAACATAAAGACTCAGTGAAAAAATCATTTTGCATTTACGAAAAACAACCTGGCTTCAATTTGAAGCAACCCATAGTGTGAAAGGAGCTTAAGTTATCCTCCCTGTGTTTGACAGTAACACAGTAAGTCATTTTTTTGTCCAAAAAGCTTCTAAAATAAACCAGATTTAATGTTACTCCTCATTTTTTTAACAACACAATTGAGGACGTATGTCATTACAGCCTTTTCGGTTATATATTTAACATTTAACAGATTTTATGACCGTGACATCACCTCAAACTGACAGATAGGTCCTCAATATGTTTTCAATTACCTTTTTTAAATTTCTAGTTGAAATAGCAGTTAAATGACCACAAGACAAAGAAGGAACACAACAAGTAACAAATACAGCAACAATAAACATAAAATAAAAATAGCTTTAAAACAATGAATGTCTCATGACCTGTTCATGACTAAGTTATTTGCAGCAGAAAAGAAATCCCAACAATTAATTATCTACAGTATGGTTTTATAAGAAGAACTACAGCTGAGTCCCGACCCGTTCGTTTTAATCATTCTAATCCTGCTCCATATTCAAAAAATGCCCAAAACCAAGTACTGAAAAATGTGACTGCAGTTCTTTAGAAAAAAAAAATCCAACTTTCTGATTATGAGAAATAAAACTTTAATTGGACAAAAGAACTACTGAGACCACTAATGATGCCTCAGATTAACAAGGTCTGCTCATTGTCTGCACTTTTATCAGAGACTATAAAAAAACTGAAGGTTTTTGTTTTCTCCTTCCTTTTAAATCGATGTGCAATTAGTCAGAAAAAATTTAGTTTTCTGTCTAAAACATCAAAGTCGGATATATTTCCAGGAAAATATTTACTAGAGAATGAATGTTGTCACAGAAAAGATGCAAAATATGCTGTAAGTGATTATTTATTTTAAAAGATTGGAACTTTTTAGGTGTTTACATTTTCAGATGCAGTATCTTCAAAATAAAACTGCTGAACAGATTAGGATTTAAGACTTAATGAATTAGAAATAAAGCAAAGAAAAAAGTGAAACAAACAAATCACAAACACAGCCAAGTCCTACTGACAAAAAGTGTACAACACATTTAGAATAATAAGATTCTTTCAGTGTATGTGGTATAAACTACTGTTAATATGAATTTTGACAAAGCTAGCAAACCCAGTTTAGCCATCATAAAGCTTTGTATTTAAACTGATTCAAACTTTGAAGAAGAGACCCCCCCCCCCACAGACACACACACACACACACACACACGCTTCAAGTGTAAAATATGTATGAGATACATATGAGCCAGGTGGTAATTAAACGCTGAAGTCTGAGGTGCTAATTTTACCACCATTATAATGTATTAACAGTATTGAAGTGACTGTTGTGCCCAATTAAAAATCTTATTTATTTCTGCAGTTCAATAAATTGCACGAGCCCTTATTTTAACCTTTTAAAAAATCTTGAAATTAAAATTAGAATAATTAATAAAAGTTAAACTCTCTACATCACGGAAAGTTAACTTGCTTAGGTGAATATTTCAAGTCCTAATTTCTCTTTATTTCTGCAGCCAGAACATATTTCTTAATCGAGTCAATTATTTCCATATGAAGGCATCATGTTTCTTCTGCATGTGGCTTTATTTGCAATAATTAAGGAGTTATATTTGAAAATATATCTCAGATGGTGAGGCAGTTTTCTTTACTGAGCGATCACGGTGGTGAACAAATATTTTATTACTAATACTTATAGTTTCACCTTTGCATCTTAGCATTGAATTCAATTTAATTATTTCTCCCTGAGAAAACTAAATCCACCAGTCTCTGCTGCTAATCGTGTCACTTTGAAAATGTAAATGTTACTGTTCTCAAGACAGCAAAATAATTGTGGGTTATTTCTGACAAGGTGTTTTTGTGACAAAATCTCCTGAGAAATGGAACGTTTGCAAAGCTGGTTGTTATTTCTACATTTATAACTCTGGTGATTGATCTTTTTTAGTGCTTTATTATTTGCATAGTGACATTATGTACATCATATTACTGTAGATTTAATTTAATAAAAACTCTGCATTAAAGTGTTGAGTTGCAGCTTTAATGACATTTTGATAACGACAATCATCTCTACTGTCATATGAGTCAGATCGTAGCTCTTGTAGAGTTTTTATTTAGTTTAAATTATTAGAATAAGATGATTCATTTCTCACTTCCTTACCCAGGTAATTTCATACAACCTGGGTTCGCAGCATTACCTTTTATTTTCAATCACAGAGGCTGCTACATGAGCCATATTATTTGAAGACTGTAGTTTTAGGAACTAAACCTAAACTGAAATGTGTTCAGTTTCATCTTAACTAAGAAGCAATGGCTTAACCTAAGAAAGAAGAGGGAGAAACCAACAAAGGAACAACAAAAAATAAGATAAAAGAGCTTTTGTGCCAGTTTAAACAACCAATTTCCCTTAAGTCTTGACTTTTCTAATCTCGACCATCTCTCCTAGTGATTTTTAGGATAAAAAGATAAAATATATTTTAGACAAAAAAGAAACAAAGGAGCAAACTCTGAAACATGCTAATAAAACATTCTTAAACATGTTACATTTATTTTTCTTTCTGGAGTTTAACACAAAAAGATGTTTATTCTGTTTGCTGGTTCCCCTTAAAATTTGATACATATTACTATAGTTTACAATATCCTTTTAATTTAAAGGACATATTTAAAATTATGACCAACAACAACCTGTAACAATTTGCCATAAGCTTAAGGTTCATGCTACTTACCAGAAACTACAAGTTGTTAAAAGTTGCTGCTCTGCTGAAAATGATAAGCTGTCACGATTACGACGCCTCCATAAAAACAAACATGGCCTTGTTGAGGCGCAGGATTCATACCTGCTGTAAAATACGTGTTTACATTAAATTCAAAAGACAAAGTAATGTTTGAAATATGCCTCAAACAGTCTGAATTGAACTAACACTGATATGTTTGTGCTGCCTGACAGTAATGATCTCAGTGTGTTGTGATAAAAGTAAAGTGATGAAGAAATGAGCCTGCAGTCACAACACCGAGCTCTCGCTGTCAAAGCTACAGAAACTGTACACACATAAATACTTCACATTACTTTGTTTAACATATGTGGCACAGATTTACTTCAGGGTTTGCAGGCTATAGTTAAATCTGTAGCAGGCCACAGTTTTTGCAACTGAATGCCATCATAGCATTAACTGCTAAGTTGTTGTACAGGGTTATATTTTAATAAATCATTCAGTGTCACAACAGTTCTTTTTGCTGAAGCTGGCCCTGCAGTGTAAACTAAATCAGTGATAGAGTGACAGAAAGTGCTACATTAACTTTCCAGGCTTTAACAATTTTTAACAAGAAAAAAAAAGCTTTCATGAGATTTTCAAACCATTGCATTCTGCTTTATTTACATTTTGCGTAACATCCTAATTGTTTCAGTATTGGTGCTGTATATTATAAGAGTTCCTTAAATTCCATACCAGATCCTCCCAGCGATTTGAAATCATCCATGTCTGCTCCACATCAAGAATCAACACAGTTCCAGGTGCTTCATTTCCAGAAGAACTCAATGAACTTACTCCAGCTTATATTCCTCACTTCCTGCTCTGATTCTACATCCTAGATGATATTTAATAGGTATAGCAAGCTGCCTCCTGAAATTAGTTTTGACATGCAGGGAGAAAAATAAAAACATTAATGTGTCACCCTAGAGGCCATCCACATTAACACACTGCCATCCCTATAAATAGTCCATTGTTGAGTTGTAATGTCTTCCTGAATAACTGATTTGACTAGTGAGATGCAGCTGATGAGGGCTGACAGTGGCTTGACACATCAATAGGTTTTATACCCTTCAGCTCCAGTCAATAAAAATAAGAACGTAAGACACAAAGCACTGCTGAATAAATATGCCGTGAAAATAGCATTAACTTAGATCATTTCAGAGTTTGCTCAATGATGCTTTGAAATGGGTTCATCAGCTGGAGATCAAAATATTTTTTCAGCCTGCAGAGAACAAACTGCAGGCATCATTCAAACCCTATGAAAAGTTACACAGTAGTTCTGTACAAGTGCATAAAACAGCTTGAATATGTATTTTAGCTATTCATTTTATACAGTGACTTTTAAAATACCACCATGGCAAAATGTTTTTGAAACTTCAAGCATTTAAAATTAAAATTAGAACACAGTAATGAGACAAAAAGTCTGATTTTAGATATTATTTAAAGACGTCTGTAAGCAGCTTGTAACTAATCTTTACTTACATTTTGAAACATATACAAAAGTAACAAACTTCTAAACAATTGCAAAACTGAAAAATATACAGTATATATTAACACAGACTTTCATATATATATATAAATCAGAAATAAAAACTGATACATTCCTGTTTCAGATACTTTGTGCTGACAAATGTTTTGCTTGGTTTGGTATAAACCTCCACACAATCATGACTTGTGGAAATAGTTATTGATTTGGTCTTTTTTGAGAAACGTTTACATATTTTGAGAGAAGGATGATTTTAGAGCCACCCAAAAGTACTGCACCTTAAGGAGTCTGAACTGGTTTTATATTTCAGACTACGGACTACGTCCTGTTTTTTACACTAACACCAATTAATTTTTCTTTTTTACCAGGAACTGTAGTGCCTGACCTTTTCAGCTCATACAAACACAGAAACACTGTGAAATAAAATACTGCTGTAATGCAGTATCAGTTTTTGACAAATGGCACTTGGGCTCAGTGACTTCTTGCCAACCAACCAAGCAGCTGCAAAACTGCTCAGAACGAGCAAATATAAAAACTACTGATAAGCTAAAAAGAAGCTAAGCAGTTTTCATTCTCTTACAGAATTCATGCAACCTATACAGGCTGAGCTATCATCATGTGAAAAGGAAAGATTTGGGTAGATTTTGTGCAGTTTTTGTAGCTTCTCACTTTTGCTATTTTGCCCACACATTTAAAAAATGACAGCAGGAAATGCCAAGGGCAAAATATACAGAAGTGCAGATGTTTGTGGACATAAAATCAATGTTAGAACTGACAAAAAGCATCCATTGAGACTTATGTTAGCTCAGTTTTCTACCAATAAACCAATAAGAGATGAGTTAAAAATTAGAAAGTATATTAACCAAAATATTAGGTTACTGTCTAATTCAGATATTTTTCAAGATTTGGTGAAAAATAAATACTGACACAATCCTAAAAACTGAGAAAAAAGGAAAGGAATGAGCCTCTCTTTATCTAACAGGATATGAATAGGGCTCATATTAAAAAAGTATGTAAATAAAAAACCTAAATAAATAAATAAAAATAATTACATAAATAAATAAGATGGCAGCAGGAGAGGTTTTACCCATTTGTTCTTCCTTCCAAGAAAAACACTTTTGCCGTTTGTTGCTTTGTGGCTTTCTGCTTCTCTTTAAAGCAGCAAATTTATTCTGTCGTTAATTATGTCCTTTGTGTCCCACTGAGCTGTGTTTCTCCAGATCTCAGTGTTTGTTTGTTTGTCTAATGTGTCATTCAGTTATTAAATGGTTCTTCTGGATTTTAATCTTTATCTATTAAAAGTCAATTTAGAGGGAACACAAGTGCTTTAAACTCCCACAACTCTCTACTTTATTACTCACAGAAGAAAAGCAAGAAGCGCAGACAAAGATCTCTCCTTGGGCCAAACGTACAAACAGTCAAAACTCGTTTTTTTGGAGTATTTTTTTAGATTAATGTGCAGCAGCTACTTCACACCTGAAATACCTGAGCTTTACAATAAATGCTAGCAAAGTGAGCCCAGAATATAAAGATAAATAAAAAGCCCTCTATTTCTTCTCTGATATTAAACCTGACTGGTATACAAAAATGATAAACAGCAACCTGCTGGTTGTGTTAAATAAAACAAAATCCACCTGATCACAGCTATTTCACTCTTAATTGGCAAAAAAAGTGACAAAGTGTCATATTCGGAGATTAGAGACAAAAGAAAATGGGTCTGAACGCAGCAGGACTCACAGTAACGAGTCTGATGTCATGTTAGAGAAAATTAAATGATTTTGTTAAGAATCAAGCTGCCTTTGCACTTTTTACCTTGGTTGCAGTGATGCAGAGATAATCAGGAGTGGCACAAAACAGCATGAGGGCTTCATTTACTGGATATTTAGCATCAGCGTGCTTCTTTTCTGGACTCACTATGGGTATTTTCCTGTACACCTCCATTAAAAGTGACCTAATTTTGCCACCGCAGGAATTTGTCCTTTGGCCTCAGTTTTCAGACCAGATTTATTATCTGTATGTATTTGTGCATTAGAGATTTCAAACGAGGATAATAAAAATCGCAGGCAAATTTGTCTGTTCGTGCTAAATTTTCATCAGCATGTGTGGACTTCCTGCAATCATACTGGAGAATTAGTAGCACAAATGACTAAAACTATTTGTTTCATCAAATTCTCTGATTGCAGGAAAAAAAGAATGCAAAGGAAGCGAAAAATTCAGTGTTAGGCGTTAGTTTGGTGCTTTTTTTGACATTTCGTCTGGTTAAGTTTGAAAACTGGAACACCGTTTCCAGTCAACAACATTTAATAAAATCCTAAAATCCTCTTTTTCCAAATGTGGCATTCAAATGTCATGTCAGTAGCACAGAATGTAGGATTACTGGGAAAAGAAACCCTGCCTTATACTGTGGTACACAGATTCCAAGTCTGGTGAAAAATGACTTGTATAAAGAATTTATCAACACAGCCAACTGTCCCAGCTACGCATGTGTGCAAATGTTTGAGTCAGATCTTAAAAGTGCATTTTCTTTTCTTGGTAAATGGTAACACAACTGCAATACACACGAATAAACGAAAAATCTTCAATAGTATTTCACTTTGAAAGCAGTTTCAAAGGCTAAAATGTCCACTTTTTGATCATGTATTATATTTATTCTGTGTTTTAAAGGCTTACTGAAAAGCTCATTTAAAGGCAAAACAAAAATGTATTAATAGGATGTGTGTCCTTTCAGGTCATCTCTTGATCTAGACCAGAAAATTACCAGTTAAACAGAGAACAAATCTCCAGCGTGTCGTGCACCATAAATACACAGCTGATCAAAGTAGGTCTGAAATGTGTTTCACATTCGGGCTGTGTGACGTTTGCTTTGAGTAATATTTTTATATATAATACTGCTGGTGCGATTCAGCCAACATGTGAAGGAAATGTTGCCAACAAGACTTTTTTTTCCCCCTTCTTTTCAGGGCTTTTATAATTAAATTGTTAAAGTGCATAAAAGCGGAGATCACAGTGTGCTTTCACAGGATTATAGAGGGATGTGGGAGGTTAGATTACCATTGTCAAGGTCAGTGGTTTGAAAAGGCGACAAAGTGCATTATGCACACCTCCATTTGGCCCTCTCCCATGAGATCTGTGAAAATAAAATTACCCAACATCTCAGACTGTGGCATTCATCAAAAAGCACTCGTGCAGGCATTTATTCAAGTATTTACTCTCAGGTTCCATTTCTGAAAGGTCAAAAAGGGATTTTTATTTTTTTTTGTCTCTGTGGATGCATTTCAGTTTCTCTTTTCTCTGGATGATAATGAGAGCACAAACCTTGCTGTGATAGAGGGCAAAACAGTTCAATTTTTCAACTTAAGCTCCCAGACGGGCATTCTGTCTCTGTGGAGATTGTGTTTGCCTCAGTTTAGCTTATCATTCATGTAGAGTTCAGATAAAGACAGAAAATCTCACAGCGGCACAGTGGCAACAAAACAAAATAGGAAAGTCAAATGAAAACTCCTTTTAATGTATAATGCACTACTGGTATTCTCTTTGTAAATCTGCTTGTGAGAGTTGTGAAAAGACAGCGCTACCTAAAAATCTATAAGTACATTTAAATATATATAGATTTTTTGCTTTTGCTTCCAAGAACTGGAGGGTGCTTCAGAATTTGAAATTCACTTATTCATTTGACAGTTTTGATCTTTTTGGTGTTCTGGCAGCTCTTATACAGAAAATAAAACAGTTTTAGTCAAAATCCTAATGTCTCACTACTGAGTCTTTCCAGTTAAACTGAAACAAATTGGTCATTCAGAAGTGGTTTACAGGTTGGTGGCCACATACTGGGCGTCCTCAGATGTGCTTGTGAAAGTGAAAAATCACATTTTATTCTTCTTAGTCCAAGAAAAGACACATTGTCCTTCCTGATGAAATGTTTTGCAGCTTCCCTTTTCTCACCATGGTGATAATATGAGTCAATGTGATCCCTGGTGTTCTCTTGTTCATGTAAAAGTCAGTTGCTTTTTTTAAAGTCTCCCCAAATTAGTTCTGAACTCTTAATCTGTTCAAAGAGGGAGACAGTTAAGAGAAAAAGGAAAAAAACAGAAACCAAAGTGTGGTGGTGAGACTTTTTCTTCAGACTAATTCTTGGCATCCTGCTTAGTTAAGAGTTTGTTCCAAATAAATTCAACAAGGCATGCTCACTTAACAGCAAAATGCTACTTCTAGTCTTAAATACTAGAACACAGAGAATCTGAGTTTTTTTTCTTAGTCAACTTTTATTCAGTCACATAGCACCACTATGACCTGGATGATGGAGAATGTATTCCAACCTACTGCCAGTGTGTTTCTAAAGACAAACTGAATATCACAAGATGTGGCAGACTAAGAATTATTTATAGTTTACCAAATGTTGTAAGGAATGTTTCGGAATTATTGTTCTCGTTATTCCAATTATTAAACCAGAAGGAAAAACACCCACAAGGACCACCAAATACCCACCGATGTGACGACTTTGGGCGTCTTTTCACAAAAGTGGTCCTAGTGGTGTTTTAAATATAGTAGCTGACTTAGAACCATCTCCTTATGTTTTTTTCTCTCTGAAGCACCCATCTATTCCAAAGTGGGTGAGACGTCACCAAGTTACTTTGGATGATTGGATTGTTTTCAGGAAAAACAGGACAATGTGGTTTGTGCCAGTTTATTATCTTCTTTAACAAAAAGAAACAACTATTAGAAGAGAGTAATGTTGTGGGTTTATGGTGGCTCTCTGGCTGTGAAAACTCAAATAAGTTCTTAGTCGGAACCAACTTAGAACTGGTTCTAAAGTGACCTAAGAACCAGTAACATTTTGGTTGAGAAGTGGACTTTGTGACATTGTTATTGTACTGACTGTCACTCAGGAACAAAAGTTAAAACCCTGTTTGTGTATGAGGACCTACGCTGATCACAAGCACTGGATAGGAGTACAGATCACTGCATTTTTCACTGATCAGCATCAGAGTGGCTGCTGCACTCAGCTCTCGATAATTGTTGTTGACCTGCTGTTGATAGTTTTACATCAGCCATGCTGATTTATGGTAGCTGATGAGATGTAACATGCCGACCTGTCTGCAGTATGGAAGTATTTTAAAACACAAGAGAAAACCAGTTCAGTAGATTGCAACATTTGTGATTTGGGTGTTTTTTGTGATGGTAGTGACAGAGTTATTTTTAATACGACTAATTTAAATAGACCTTTAATATTCAAACACTCGGCTGAGTTCGAGTGCACACAGCTAACTCTTAAAGCTAGCACAACTTCAGAGGAAACTCTAATAAGAAAAGGCAAGTTTTAGGACAGGATTATGGCAAAAATAATTACAGAATGGGTGACTGAATTTATAGCTGCAGACAACCAACCCATTGCTGTGATGGAAAAAACTGTTTTTGTTGCCTTTTGTAGCCGTTGGAGACACGGTACATCCTAAACTTCCAATACTATAACAGACAGGGCTTCCCAAAATGTAAGTTATAAAAATGTTTGCCATCACCTGACATTTGTTTTCCTTTCACAAAATTTCATTGAAAGCCAGTGACTACACTAAGGAAAAGAGTCTTGCAAAATAAATAAATAAATAAAAACAACTAAATAATAGGACACTGCTGCTGACCTTCATGTTTGATGGAATAACAGAAAATATGTTTGTACACACACACAAACATTCAAGTACTTTTTATAGAACAATGGTAGCCACAAACCATTAATTGTTTTTTTTAATTTAAACCACATACTGTACCCTGTGAAATAAATTCATCGCTTTTTCTGTCTACCATTTTATTATTTTTATAAACGATTGCAGTATAAAAAGTTAAACGGTATCTGCCTTCATTAACAGCAGCAGTTTTCATTTTCAGACTCATTTTATTTATTTTTCAAAACCACACAGAAATACTCATTTTAAAACTCACAGGCTTTTCATCTGTGATGATTATGCTCCTCAGTTAGTTCCAAATTACTTTTTCTGCGGTTTTTATTTTTTTCTTAGAGCTTTTTGATTTCTGTGGCAGGTAGTGTTAGACAAGGGCTCACTAAACTGGAGCTATTATTTCAGCCATTGTTCGTGTCGACCTGTAGAGTAACAATACAAGCAGTCTTTTTTTTCTCCTCTTCATCACCCAGAGATTCCATCTGTCAATCTGTCATTGTCCAGCTCTTACTAAAATAACAAAATGAGGCGTTTAATTATCTTGGTTTGAAAGATCAGAGTATCTAAAATGTGCTTTGTAATTGTGCTGACTTTTTTTCCTTTTTGTAAATGTCATTTGCCAAGGTCTAAATGCCATTTTCTGGTAGGTGTATGTGAAATTGCTTTTTCTTTATTTTAGCCATTTATTGTGCTGTTGCAGGTATTGAAAGTCTCTCCAATGGCCCTGATTTCATTTCGGAGGTTGAATAGATGTATTGCTATTAGGCTGCTAAAGGTATTTATGTGCATGACACAAAAGTTCACCTTCGTCGCACAGAACAGGGTAAAAAGATGAGCGCCATTCATCTCAGCTGATTTCTGCTACCTTTAAAGGTTAAACTGGAGAGACGAGATGAAATGTGTGTGGATTTTATATTACTGTACTGATGTGTTATCATTCTTTTCTTAAATTGAAAATATATGATATATAGTTTATAGTTACATTCCAAATAGATCAAACACAAAGTTTCTTTTTAAAGATAAACTTACTGATTGCTGATGATTAAAAAAAGTCCTTCAAAAGGAACACTAATAATCAGCCCAGCTTCCTATCGGGGTGTGGTGTGTGTTACGAGCACAGACAGATCATTTTCATCTCCGCTTCCATGTTAACAGATTAGTCAAGTCAAACTTTATTTCTTTAGCATATTTCACTAACCTCAGTTGAACAAAGTGCTTCACAAACTTGTAAGATAAATCACGATAAAATCATTACAGAATAAAATCAATGATACCAGAAACAGTTCAAGCAATAAACAGTAAATAAAACAATTAAAACGAATAAAACCAGCACACTGAAATCTTTAATCTTCTGCTCAACCAGGATTCAAAGCCCATAAAACAGGTGTGTTTTAAAAGCTAATTTAAATGTTCAGAAGTATGGATTAGAGCAGAGGTTTTAAAGGAAACCCCAACTCAGTGTCCCGTCTTAAAACATAAAAACTCACTGAAGGATTAAACGCTGCGGATCTGACACACATTTATATCTTTAATAATTCACCAAAAAAGTAAATAAAGAAAGAAAATAAGGCCAGAATCAGCCCGGCCAGCCTAAGTCGAGCTGAGGCGAGCCGTCAGAGTGGTTAGAAAAGGGTTTGGGGAAAATAAATAAATGGGCAGATGTAAGATGAGGAATTGTTAAGAAAACTGTATTATATTTGTCATGCAGTTGAAATACTGTTGTATGTTAACTGCAGGATAATTTGACTATTTAAGAATATAAAAAGCAGCTGAGTATAGACTATTTATGTAGTCAGGAGTGGGTGAAATTTTGGAAAAACTAACTAAAAGGTAGAATGAGTGCTTTGCCTTTTATTCAAACTTTATCAAAGGCTGAGCAGTCTCTGACTTAAAAGAAAATCCTGGATTGAAGCCGATTTTGTTTTTAGAAATGAAAAAATTGTTTCTTTAACAAACCTATCAACTATGAATGGGCTGGAATAGAAAAATATCATGCAATCATACATATCCAAAAGTAAGAGTATCACTTTGAATATTGCATCGAAAAACTCAGCTGCAAAATTTACACACAAACGTGAACACTGTGTAGTTATGTGTATGAAAAACGTATCTCCATTGCAACTTTTCCTTTGCCACTCCTGTGTAGCTGTATAAGTTTTCTCTTTAGTGACACCTAAGGTTTAGGAGGGAAACTGCAGCGAGTGTTGTTTGTCTGGAAGCGATATAATCAGCAACTCACTAGCATGATGACTGATGCAGGAGCATTTTCTGTCATTTACCGGTTTTATACCCTAATAAAATGTCTTAAAGGTGTCTGTAATGACAGAACCCTTACATAATGAAATATCTTAAATTTTGTAGATTTTATATTTGTATGCTGACAGGTTTAAATGCCTTTATTGTTCAGTTCTTTGTTCTCTTGTATGACTACTGTCTGCAGTCCCCATAAATAAAACATTTGCCAGTCTAACATGATGCAAATGTCTATAATGCTTAACTTCATAAAGACACACAGCAATTGTAGCACAAAAGAAACTAAGAAGAGGCCTGTATTCAAAGCAGGTTTAATACTTGAAATCAAACAGCAGCAGTCGCTGCATTTGATTCTTACAAGATGCATTAGCAATCCCCACCCTGCAGTGGAAACACCCCAGCAATATCAATCTTGATTTGCACAAGAAGTGTCCTCTACCTTTCTAAATTGTGCCCCGACTGGACCTGTTTGATGGAGTGCATATTGTGTTAGCAACACCGAGGCAGGAGGATTTGTTTCTCACCTTTTCCCCTTAATGGCATGTGAAGTACGCTGATTTAATTCCCAGTGCCCACACCCAGCTGAGTGCACCACAGAAGGACAGTGCTAAAAGATTTATTGGACAAGTGTGTGTATGTGAAGGTTTGCTGGTGGCTTGATGTAAAACATTTAAGGCAAATTGGCAGGAAGTACATACAAGGTGAAGAAACAGAATTGTGTTATAGCAATTTTAATTAAAAAGCTAAAAGTGTGGCAAAAAGGTCTAGTTAGTGTTGTCAATAATGACAAAAATGTGATTAAATAAAAAAAATGTAACCATTAAACAGATTTTATGATGTCTGAAAGCTATTGATTTCCTTTTGAACTAAAAATAACAAATAGGCTGAAGCTAAACAAAAATCTAACATAAGTATTACACCACACTGTGGCTAATTTTTACCATTTAACATGTAGACTTTTAAATAAAAGAGAAAGCCATGATGCCATTTCCAGATATTAGAACTTAATAAGCATTAAAAGTCATTTATAGCTTCTCCCTCTTTACAAATCAGCAGAGTCAGAGAAATGACAGCAGCAGCAGAAATGTGCTTTGGGATGATTAGCAGTCTAACTGATTCAAGCAGATGTGTTTGCCACTCTGCTGAACCCTCAGTTGCCATGTCTCATTATCTCCACCTCACTAATGGACAGAAGAGACAAATAATTCATCTGTCCCGATGGTAACGTGGAGCCTAACAGACCTCCTCTGAGGAGACGGAGCTGCTTGTCAATCAAAAGGCAGAGAATAAGAAAATAAGAGGTGTCAGCTGACAATCAAATGCATGTTTAGTTAATACTGTTTTCAAACAGTTCTGCAGCTGTGTGCCCAATTGGGTTTTTTTGTTTAACTTTATCACTTAAGATACATTAAGCCTAAAGAAAGTCCCATTAAAATCCACAGAACAACATGTCTTGATGATGATATTATTATAATATCAGCAATAATAACACATTTTAAGGCAGTATTTCTGAATGGATAAGTAATGCATTAAAAACAGATTCTTACTTGAGGATTTTCTTTTAATTTCAGAAAACTGATTGTGACTTCCTATAGTACATTTCAAACGTTTTCTAACTCATTACCACGCACTGCCAAAAGGGGAATATCGGGCAATAATGTTTCATAAGTCTGCAATCATTCAGTTTTACAGATATTGAGTTAAAATGTGGTGTGGTAGTAGCTGAGAGTCAACCCCAACTCAAACTCTGGGCGTGAGATCTTGCAAATTGTTATTTTAAAGGTTTGATGAAAACAGCTATAACTCAGTCAGTTTTAAACTTAAGACCATCTTAATCTAAAACTTAAAGGCAGTGAGAAATATGCATTTCTTCAAGAAATGATAGGTTTGTTTGTAGTTTGCATCCAATTACTTACACCTTTTTGTAATGTTATAAAGCAGTCTTGATCCAGTTTTTCAGGATTTTTGGAGGTCTTTCAAAGTTTTTTTCCTTTGGACACTGGCTGCTTTTCCAGGTCGATCACTGTATAAATAAAGATCTACACCAACCATAACTTACTTTATCTAAACTACATCAGTGTTGTTTATTGTGTTTTATTGTTGAGCTCAGTATATCTGCAACATGGAATAAATGTAATGCTTTAGAAAGAACAGCTGTTACCTAGGAGTATAATAATGCTGAGGCAAATAAATAAAAAAGTGGATGGAGATGCACCAGCTGTGAAACTGCCTGTGGTACAAACTCAGGTATTAGAGGGAGGGAGTATGAGAAAATAAATTTAGTCAAAGCTGATCACACATTCCTATTCAAACAACAAATGTTATTTCACCACTTAAATTATTCAGAGTTGATGTTTTCATTCTTATGTTTTATAACATAAACATATTTTTATATAATAAAATCTAAAAAAAAAAAAAACATGGTTGAAGAGCTTGCTTTTTGAGGCCTGAATGAATGATTAAAGCCTAATTTTCACTGGAAAACTTGAAACTGTTGGCAAAATGTGCAAATGTATACACAACGTTAAACTGTACATACTGCCCCACTACCAGGTAACATTATAGAATAAAGAAGTTTTATTAATACCTGTCAAAATAAAAATCAAGATAAATGTTACAGCCTCCTGCCTAAACAGATGCACGTGTGTCAGAAAAAGACAAAAGCAAGGAAAGACTGAAGATAAAATGGATTCTGAATGCAAGACAAGCATCCTTAAACAAAACAGGAAACAAAATTAAAAAAAATAAGAGACGTGAACTGTAAATAGTTCAGTGTTTGGAATTGGTTGCCCTCCAGATCAATGATCACAAAGCAGAGACCTCTAGTAGACACTGGGGCAGTTTGCAGCCGAGTGTGAAGCTGCTGGGATGAGAAATAACACCTCAAAGTCTGAGGTCATGGTCATGAGTTGGAAAAGGGTGAAATGGCCAATAAGCATTGGGGAATAAGCTGCTGCCTCAGTTGGACAAATTTAAGGGACACATTTTGTTGTTCTTGAGTGAGGGGGGGAGTAGTGGGACATGAGGATTCAGGCAAAGACTGCTGTGATCTGCACAGATGGTCAAAAAGTACTGCTGTTAATTCAGCAGTCATTTCAATCCTCACCTATATATGTATGTATGCATTTTGGATGGATATGAATGAAGCATCTTATGTGCAACTCGTAAAAAACAATCTAAAATCTGTACTATTTTGAATTAAACTCAATAATACTGAGCACGTAGGCACATTTTTATGAGCAAATGACATTTAAGTGAGTCTCTTTTGAGGCTGCGTATGCAGCTTTAATTGATTGTAATTTATCATTGAGTAGTTGTCAGTTGGTTTGATCATACTAAACAAAAACAGTGATACACAACAGAGAAGCTAATCTGTGAAACAACAAGCAAGTACTATTCATCAACTGTTTAATCAGTCGTGAGCAGATAGCTATTATTCTAAGTGGATGACCTTTCAGAAACAATGACTTGGTAAAGCAGCATTATGCGCCTAAGTCAAGTATCAAACACTTGTGAATAAGTGATTATTCTATTTTTGCTTGAAAATCATCCCTGTGTGAAAATGGCAGCAACTTGAAGGAGAAAGGGTGCACACGCCGACGCGCTTTTGTCTTCAGACAGTAAAATTTTCCACCACAAAATGAGCTAATTTATTTTCACAGCCTAAAAGACAATTGCTTCCAGAGCTGAGTGTTAGCTCAATTGTTCTGCTGTGTTTGTGTGTTCAATCATGTTTGTACACTTCATTGCCTGAGCTTTGTGTGTGCACTCATGTGCAAATCATACATTCTAATGAATATAAACAAAACTCCTGTTGCAAACAGGGATCCATAAAAAAATTTGGTTTTCTTTTAATCAAATACTGCAGCGGGTCAATTTTTTAATCTAAATTCTCATTACACCCTTTAATATGAGTAGGAGCTTTTCTGTTCTTCTTGTACCTGAGACTTGTTCATGTTGGATCCTAATTTCAGCTCCATGCCAGCTTGTGACACTTCATGAAAGGTAAAACAGACACAGCTGAAATGAAAGCTTTGCTTTAGTTAATTTTCTGACAGCTCACAATCTGAAAATGTATAAAATAATGAAAAAAAGACAGGATTTGATTTGAATAAACCATGGTGTGATTTGCAGTCACTGGCACTGAAATATTTCACAGCTTAAAATATAAATAGATTTGGCATGATGTTTTACAGAAATATTACACTGAAAATAAATTGGCTTCTACAACACAAAACTACAGCAAAATAATCTTAAATCTTACAGAAATATCTGGGAATTGTCTCTTTTTGGGGCAGAATCTTATCCTGAGTTGTAGTAAGTTCAAACTTAAACAACTGGATTTGTTTTAGAGTTTTAAATACCTTTACTCAATAAAAACCCTGAGTCATGTGTCATTCCAGCCCAGTTACAATGTAAGATTTTCTTTACCAAGAACTTGGATAACATTTATCAACCATATTCTGAGGTATTTACTCGACAGGAAACTTACCAAATAAACCTACATTCAAGGTCCATTAATACATCAGCAACTATTACCATTGTTGGAGCAAATTTGGCTAATTTCTTTTTTTAGTGAACACAGCAGCTGATGAAAACTGGGTGCCAACGCTCTCACATACTCTCACAAAAAACAAATACGTTTTAGATTGTTGCTTTTAACAAACTGCACACAAATAAAAACCTTCTGATGTTAATTCACAATACATTTCTAAAACTAAATGAAAAATAAATTATTATTAAAGTAGGTTTGAACCTACAACTATCCCCAAACTTTTTGTTCTGCTAGGTTGTGCTTATATGTTGCATTCATCCCAAAGGAAAAAGTGAACGCATTAAAACTTTATTATTACTCTGTGTTGTATCTAATTAGAAAATATAAGCCTGTAGCAGTTAAAATGCGGAGAGTGTTTGCTGACACAGTTTTGTGTGTCTCCCGTGGCGGTAATGTATATTTTTTGTTCCTATCCGTGTGCCTTAGTTACAGCAGAGACAGTGAAATTCCCCTGTGAAGCAGGCAATGCCTGAAGCTGTGTAAGCAGGCAATAAAAGGTAACAGTTCATTTAGAGGTGGGTACGTTGTGTGTTCTCCTCCCGTCTCTGCAGACAACAATGCAGTATTGACTGCAGACAGTACTCTGGCAAACTAAAGTTATGTAGGAGAATTAGATGGTTCAGCTAGTTGTCTTCATTGCTATATTTAGGCAGAGTTGTTTTCATGCGTTGTTTATAACTCTGATTTTAAAATGAAGTTAAAATGTATAAAGATCATAAAGCAGGTGCAGAATCTAGATTCCTTAGATCTTTATAATATATGATCTTATCTTATGCATACTAATTAACAATATTGTTAGAAAAAATGAGAGCACTCAAGTCCATTAAGAACTTATAAAACCCCTAAGCAAATGAAGCTATCATGTGAGACTGTGTGTGTTAATGGCCTTAATTATTCTTTGGCTCATTCTTTGGCTAAAATCTGATTGCTCCATTTGATCTGATACTTGGACTGAAAACCAGATGATTCCCGTTATAGGCCAAACAATCAATGAAATTTTCTGTTTGTAAGAGCACCATAAGTCTGTGTAACACCTTCTCAGAGAGAGAAACTGTTGGTCAGATCCCACTGTTGTGATTTATGATTGATAAGGACCCAAATGCAGGTACACATGGAGGCAGCAGGAACCAAAGTAGTTTTGTTTGCAAAGACCAAAGTTTTAGAGTAAATAACTCATGGGATGGACACACAACGTACAATTTATCTCGAGTAAAGGTGATGCTTTATAAACAACCTGCATCATTCTTTGTGTAGTGTTTACGAGTAGTACCTTCATACACATTACATGTAGTAAACTTTTCTGAATCTGTCCTAAGTCCCTTTGAATTCTTCACGGCAGTTTAACTAAGCTCAGTTCATCTGTAAACGTTCTGAACTGGACAATAATCATGAGCCACATCTGTGCTGTGACTTCTGAAAGCCCATATGGGAATGACATTTGTTACACATGAGCGCTACAGTTCAGTCTGCTTCATCTGTAATACACAGAGTGTTAGCATTCAGGACATTTAGGTCCAGTTTAGAAAAGAAAACTCAACTATCTGTAAGCAAGGCTGAATTAAAGTTTTAATTTGCATCTCCTGCCACCCAACCTTAAAATTGAAAAGGGATGTAAATTTATTTTAAAAAGATCAAACCCTTAAATATGTTGTGTTACTGTACTTTATGTGTTTCTGGAACTTTTCCATTTTCTGCATTTTGTTCTTGTGTTGTAGCTAATAATTATGTACCACAATAAAATCCTTCAAAAGAAGTTTTTTTTCACTTTTTTTTTTTACAGTTTAACCGTTTACTTGACTCCAATTAAAATGTGTTAATGGAAAATGAAGTGTAAAGGTGGTTTTGCAGCTATACCAACTATAGTTCAGGGAAAGATAGAATTGCAGGGCTACAAGAAATGTCACTACGATAACAACAAACTACTACAGATTTCACTATGAACTTGGAGACATAACAGCTGTGTTGAGTTTAGCCAACCATTTTCTCCCCACTGAGGCCAGCTTGCATCATTAAAACCTTTTGTGTCTGTGGTTCAATAATTACCACAAAGCCTGCAGGCCTCCAACTGTCTTTGCCATAATGTTTAATGTCTGTATAGTGGAGCTCACACAGCTGATGTCAAGTTTCATTTTTGTCATTTTGTCAGATGATGAAGTGATAATGAAATATTGATTTCATGCAGCTTAGTTCTGACATCTAACAACAGAGACAGAAACACATCCACAGTATATCAGATTTTAGTGTTGGGATATCAACTGCAGTGAACCACAGCTGGTGAACTCACAAAAACAAGTCACTATTGTTTCACTGTGGATGTTTCTATAAAAACCGAGTGACAAAAAAAATATATAAGGATACATATTCACAGGAGAAATTCATGCATCAGAGATGCACATTGGCAAAAAAAAGTATTGTGCTAAAATCCTTAATGCGAACCAATCTATGCTCATATAAATTGAGTTGCAAGAATAAGATCAAAAAGACATTGATATTTAAAATCAAAAGGACAATTTCATTTCTGTATAAAAACATAATACTGTTCAGATTCTCCTGTAAATATGAAGTATTAAGCATAGCATATCCTAATTCTAAAAGTACAGTTTTTGTGGCTTATTTTTGAGTTTCAGAAACTAATTATTATAAAAACTGAATGTTAGTTGTTGGTATTCCTTTCATCTTTGCCAATCGCTTGGTCCATCCTTCTGTTTGAGATAAAAAAAACAGTTTTCCTTATTTTATAAAAATAGCATGTGGCATCTAAAGGCATCTGGTTTTCCTGTCAAGGATTTTGCCTCCTTTCGACTTAAGCCCACAAGTGCAACCTGCTGCAGTACTTACCATCAGAACTAAGAACTAATAAAACTGCTGGAAGCCTCAGTCAGCGAACTGTAGTTATTGATTGTTCGGGGATCACTACATGACTCAGATAGGTAATTGGAGAATGGCCTCCCGTGCCTGCAGGGATGGACGGAAGCCATCAGAAAACTGGTCACATTGTGTCCTTAATGAACATCAGCAGGATGCCTCACAATTCCAACAGCACACAGTGGTGTAGTGGTACACATGTCCACTTTGATAGCAAATTAAAACACTCTATCCTGGCTGCTTATTGAACCAGATTTGGTAAGACAGGAGTTTTAGAGCAAACTCAGACTCAGAACTTGGGTCACTGCCCTTTGGAAGAGAAATTAGATTTGATTTATGATCAGCTAAGGATTCTGTTGCTTCAGGCCCATTGAACACACCAGAGATAATTAAATCTGGCATCTTCTCAAAGGTTGCGAAACTGCTGTCAAATATCTGTGCATTGTGAGCATATTCTCACTCTGGCAAGAGTTTGTTTCTTTTAGAAATTCCCATGTCAAAACAGAGGAGCCTGTGGCATGGAAGGATACATAATCTGAAAACATGAAGCCCACAAACACACATCCATCAAGTCAAATTGAAGAACATGAACAGGCACTGACATACTGAACAGGCAAAGGGCTGTAAATTATAAAAAAGTAGCTAACAATTAACTCACAAACGCACAATTTTCTTAAGCAAATACTGACAGCATTTAAATTTATGCCTGTTTGAATGCAAGTTAACCAAACTGACAATTTCTCACCTCTATGTTTCATAAAATAAAATTAGCAAGCAAGTTAAAACAAGAAATGGACTGTGATTTTACAAGAGTCAAATCACTGGTAAATTATAGGCAAATCACAGTTTATCTGACAATCTGACTGCTTTTACTAAAAAATTAAAACTAAAAGGTGATGGTAATGCACAACTGCCAACTATAATCAAGCTGAAGAACATTTCTCTGTCCATCTTCAGTAAAGTGCAAATGATACAGTAAAATTAGATGGTACTGGTGTTTAAACCAAAGACTAGATACTTCAACAAATTCTATAAGGAGCCTTTGAAAAAATGAGATCCAATTAAGACTTTGCCCAGTGAAGTTGGCACATTATAAATTCACTATGGCTGTAAAAAACTTAACACAAAGGCCATCTTTAAATTAGCTATCAGTGGGCCAGCTTTGTTTTAAGTTAGAAATCAAGTCTATTACTAAAATATATACAATAACATCCATCCTCCTCTGCTGCTTATTCATGGTTGGCTCATGGAAGCAACAGGTCCAGGAGGGAAACCCAGACAGAATGTAATAAAATGAATAAATATTGAGAAGACTGTGGCATGCTGGACTAGAACTACAAACATATACGGAACATTTCCTGTTAAATACAAAAAAGGTATTCTTGATTAAAATGACTACATGAATTATTTTGTTTGCTCCATTTATTACTTATGATGTAAAGACATTCAGGAGGAAAACAAAAATCTTTGCCTTAAATTCCTCCTGCAACGTTCAGTTCCCTCCTTCCACATTACCTGCAGATTATGGTTCTTATTCTAATTTTTCTTTCATGCTACCTATTTTGAAGAATGAAAGGGGAAGGACAAACTACCGTATCTGCATTGTCTCTGCAAACAGGAGGGAGTCTCGTGGCCTTTGCCTTGTGAAAATGCTGAGTGAGTTAATGAGAAGATTCTTGCTGGAGGCTGAAGGTGGCCCGCCCGAGCTCAAGGACACGAAATTATGCTTTGGGCTTGGTTCTGATTATTCTAATCTAATGAAGGCAAAACCATAATCTTTTTCTAATAATCTCTTTATATAATGCATCACGTAAGGAATCTTTGCTTTTATTTAATCTGCCATGTGGTTGTTCTTTTCTTTCTGCTTTACTTTCGAGCTCAGGATTTTATGCAAATGAAACGTAGTTAAAAGCTGCAGAAAGAAATATGTACAGACACCTCAAAATGGTTCTAATCTACTTTAATCTGAACTCTACCATTCTATTTGGCAACTTGTTTTTGGATTGCAATGGATGCATCATTAGTTTCTTTTTACATTTTAAAGTTTTATGAATCATTTCACACAATGATGCCACAATAAATTTGTCTGATTTAAATGAAGTAGGTAAGAACTCACACTTAAACAAAACCACTAAGAAATACTAAGACACAAATTATTTCTCATAGCAATAAATAAATCAGCCTGGTGATTAGAAAAGCTATTAAAGATTAAATTTAGTAAACACAAAAAATGGCTACATCTCAGTTAGTTTTACAGATTTTGAGGTAAAATGTGATTCGGTAGTAGTTGAGAGTCATCTCCTCCCACACTCTGAGTGCTAACAGATTGTACAAGATCTTGCAGTGTTGCGTGCGATCATACATAACATTAATTTCAGGAAATGATCAAAAATGGCTATAATGCCATCATCTTTTAACATAAGATGGTTCTCGTTCACAACTGTGGCATGAAAGGCGGTGGGCGATGCACATTCACATACAAATTTCTGTCTTTAAAAATCTTTTCACTATTGTAAGTTAGAGTATGACATACATGTCACAATTATCTGGTAATCTCCAGTAAACTACATCTCTGCTTTTACAGTTTATTCACATTTTGTCCATCCCAAAGTGATTCCAGTGATTTTCTTTCAGTCTAAGGTAGAACAATTTTGCTTCTCTTGTTGTAAGAATTGAACTTTCCAGGAAATAATGATCTATCTATAATAATGGCTTGAAAGACAGGGTTTACTTTAAATAAATCTGTATAATTCAGAGTTGAAATCAAGCCCAATTCAGCTTCTCATCACTATATGAAAGTAGAAGTGTAACAGCTGTGCAGGTCTCCATCCGGGGCAAAATCAGCTTCAATTTGTCAGATTAACTGAGTTTCATTTGTAGACTCCGGCTTCGTCTCTTCATGGATTTTGTGACTACTCCTTTTGTGTAACATTTTTAAACTGTTGCTGGAAAAGTAACCTATCATTGTTTGATGAAGACAGGGTTTAAGTGCACCAATGGGGAGAGGCAGCAGAAGAAAAGCTGACCTCTGAACTGAAAAATGCTTGTTAACAATATAATCACTGTAATACAGAAAATCTCCAACCGCAGAAATAGACAGGCAGGATTGGACTCGTCTTTGTGACCCAGAATATCAATTTATCATTGACCCTGACAATGTACTCGCTCTGATGTCAGCAAGCAAGACAGATGGACTCTAAGAGTGTGTGTGTGTGTGTGTGTGTGTGTGTGTGTGGAGGGGGTGGGGGTGTTTGACTGAAGTAAACTAACCTGCGATTTGGGATTTCATGGTTGAGAGGATTGTTGGCTTGAATCAGTCAGGGGAAAAGCTAACAGAGGCATGAACTGCAGGGGTAATAGTCGGAAAAAAGCCCAGAGTTCAGTGCTAAACTCTTAATTTCAAATCAAACTCAGAAATGCAGTGAAAAAAAATCCCATTTGATTTAAAAATGGTTCAATCAGGTTTGTTTTTACATATCTATCAAATAACACAAATCTTTATGCTCTCTCTAAGAGCCTAATCTGCACAGAACCAATTCCCTCTATCCGCACACTGTCAAAACTGAACAATTTCTCCTTTAAACCAATTTTCCTCCAACAAAACAAGCAGATGTCCTGCTTTTTGTCTCTAACCCTTTAATCTCTATACAATTTGCTGCAGATTATTTAATCCCTTCCTTAAAATTGTATTTCAGGCACTAATCTGATGTACAAATATCTCTGAGTAATTCTTGCAGAAAAGAGAACCAAAGTTTCTTTAACTTAAGAAATGTTGCATAGTGATAGTTTGCATTTTTGTCAAATATAAAAAAATAATTTGTGTGTTGAGATGTTTTGCTACTGGCAGCTGATTTTATTACAGCTTTTCGTCAGAATAACGGATGTGTCCACACTAAATATGTTTATTCACACAAAGCAGCTGATGCAACACTGCACTTCAGCTAAATTTTTAATGAATCAAAATCAATCAGACTGGCTATACTGGGCAAGTCAGGAATGTAATGCATAAACGTTGTGGTCTAATGTTTGTTTTTATGTTTTGTGAGACTATTTTGTTTTTCTTGGGGCCATTCTAAGATTACCAATGTTTACCAGCATTTTTCACCCAGTTTATGTTTCTGCTTTTGTGCCTGTTTCACTTTGTAGGTTTATTTTGTATCTGGTCTTGTTTCTGAGTTCCATCTTTTCTCACTTCTCATTAGACCTGGACATCCTCGGTGACCCACGCCTCGTCTCTGAATCACCTCAACACCTGTTACTCATCCACTCATCTGTTCATTTCTAAATAGTCTTTATTGGTCATTATCATCCATCAGATCCTGTCCTCAGACATAAATTTATGATGCCAGCATGGTTAGACTTTAGCTTTAATGCTTTTGTTTTTATCTAACCTTCCTGCTCTTTCAGCACCTTTAAAATTAGTCTTCCAAATATAGTCCATGTTGGCTAAAAATATTATTTTGTCGTAAAGTTGTGTTTCGTTGAGGCCTTTCCTTATTTTTAAAAACACAAAACTTTATATTTTCTTGTTTCCAAACCAAAAACTCAATATATTTTACTTGCAAATTTTACATTTCTATTCTGTGCTTCTCTAACAGGTGAATACAATAAAAAAAAGATTCTGCAGCATTAATCTGTGAACAATTAATGTATTCAAAATGTTTAGCGGTGCCAAAGAGGAAAAGTGCATTTCGAACCAAGGTCAACAAAAGTTTAAATAAAAAAAGAAAAATGTTTATAGCAATGACTTGCTAAATAAATGTAGTGAAAGCTTTAAATCTAAGTTCAAATTAGATCAAATTAAGGTGAAGCGCGAAATAGAAATACTTGACACATAACAACATTACCTAAACCAAAACACACAAACATTTAAATTCTTTATTTAATTATTTGCTAAAATGACCACTGAAGCATTGATAGTAAAGTGAACATTCTTCTTTACGTTAACACACGGCATTTTCCCCCACAGCTCTGGTTTAACCTTTAACAAAATTTCTATTCAAACTAAATGTTTTGTAGCGTGTATCTAAAGAAGTTTTGAGGCAGTCGGCTAATATAGCTCATAAAAGTAAATGAGGCAAAGTAACTGCTATATTTAGTTGATCTCCATGTGAGATCCAGCCTGCAGGCAGAACAGTCTATTATATGCGGGTAAATGGTTTTGATGGATACCCTGCTTTCCCTCATTTCAGAGATTTCAGCAGGTGCACTCGCACACAAGCATGAAAACAAGTGAACTCAAACAGAAGTCCTGGACCATTAAAACACGCACACACACACACACACACACACATCTGAAAAGACCTGGGCAGGAAAATACAGCTTGTTTTTGTTCCAAATGAGACTGGACATAAACATTACCCTACCAGTTAGAATGGTTGACAATTTATACATTTTTTTTCTTATAAGTTTTAAAGTTTTTTGTGCATATAAACAAAAAGGACTGGAGGTATTTTATGTATTTATCAAGTTACTCAATAAATTGTTTCAGCCATATATAACACTCTGAGAAATTTGATTTGCAGATTTATAAATACTGTTTTGTCTTTTCTTCCTAAGGTAATATCCTTTACGTTTAGGGTAATAAAACCACATTTTTTATGCAGGCACAGACTCAAGGCCCTCATAATGAAATATTTGATATATTGTCTTAGTGCTGATCAATGGTTGTTGTGTGCTCCATCCTTGACATCTAATTCATGATACCCTCTGATGGGACAGCCCTAAGAAACATATAATAAATTATACTTGACATTTCTCAAAGATGCCAAGTTGAAGGCCCCTGAGATTGAAAACAGTGGCCCTCTGACCCATGTTTACAGCGCATTTGAGGCATTTCAGCATGGCTGCCAAACCTTTGATTCAAAATTAATGATCTCTATATTGTGCCAAAGTTTTGATACTGCTTATAAATGTATTCAAATCTTTTAATCAATGTTTTTCCACATGAATGGCTGCTGTTGAATGTTGATCAGGCACATTAGTGTGGACATCATGAAGCACTATTTTATAAAATTACACAAATTATACATCTGGCAAACGGCTGGTGAGAACATCCAAAATAAATGTAGTAAGTTTGCACTTGAGACAGAATAATAATTCGCTGTCTTGCGACATAAAGTAAAGCAGTCTCATACAAAAGAACACATCCTAATTAGTTTGTGTTTTTTTTTACTCTAATTTGCATTTTATGTCCCAATGTGTTTCCTTCTGCAAGGTGTGCTGATCCTGGTAGTTTATAGTAAATGAACTCTTTTAATGAGCTTCTAATAGAAAGCCAGGAGAAAATAAAATTAGCTGCTGGTAATACCCCATAGTATCTTCAAGTGATATTAAAAAGAAAAAAAAAAGTCCCTGGTGGAAAAACGTCTGTGGGAGTTCTTAGTCTGAATTTTACTTTAACCCTTTAAAATGTTTATTCATCACAGCAAAACATGTTTTAAATTGAAAATAAATTTGTTTCTTCTAATAATTTTCTACAAATCAAAGAAAACCTGCTTTCCTTTGAGATTCTAGGCTGTACTTAGAAATCTACCTTTCCCCTTGGGTTTTTTGTTCAAAGAATGAATAGCAAGCTGTAGTTAGAATAGAAATGTGGGATTTTTAGTGGAACGCTAGCTTTGCTTTTAAAGTGTCAAAATGTCACTCATTAATATGATGGTGGCATAGCAGAAAAAAATGCATTTTAAGTCATAACAATTGTTTTTCTACACCTAAGCAAACACTGTTACCACCTTAACCCAACCTTGAAGTGACAAAAGACATTAACCATGAGGAAAAACAAAAAAGGTTGATATCTTACTTTTAGATTTGCATGCTACAGTTCACAATGCTGCCCATATTTTTTACTACCACTCCTTAGTTTTGACTCTTTCTTTTTGCACCCTCAGCCATCAGGGAAGTGTTGCATTTTGATCCTACTTCAAGTCACAGAAAGTGAATATTACGATTTCGATAACTCCCCTGCTGTAGCTGCCAGCTCACTCTGCAAAGCACCTATTAACCTCTTATTGTACCTGTTCTTAACAACACATGGCAATTAGCTGTAAAACCTAAGTAGTTAGAACTGAGTTATCCAATAACCTATTCAGCCCATAAGGGTCGACTGAGCTCACTTTTCTGAAGCTGTAATTTGTTCCCTGCAGATTAAAACCAGAAATCACAAACAATAGAATGTATGTATAGCTGAAACCTTTAAAGTAAACACTTAAAAATTATGTTTGCTTCAATAATAAAAAGCTCTTTGAAACCATATTCAAGGGAGTAAAATATCTTATATGGTTGAACAATTTAAAAGGTATGAACGTGTAACATTACATGACCAAAGGACTCAGTATACTGTCTTCAACAAACCCAATGCTGCTTGTACCAAAAGATGTGAACATCTCTCTAAGCTAAATTACAGCCCCCGGTACTCTTAAGATTGATAATATTTTTTTTGTGGAGAAAAGCTTTGCGCTCTGCCAACTAACACATCCCACTTGATTTTGCCATTATGGCTCAGAATGACCCAACTCCAGGTCAAATCCAAAAGATGAATGAATTTTTTCCTACAAGCTAGAGCATGAGATCATCCATTTTTTTCCCATTTATTCAACCTGCCATCTGGCAAACTGTTATTTTCTTGCTGCTGTTCGGCCACTGTACAGATCACAACCTTCATTGGAGAATCCCAACTGAATTCTGTGTGCACCTGTAATCCATACATACACTGTGGCTTGTTTTTGTAGCCTGCTGTGAATGGATGGCGTGATGAGAGAAGATTTCTTCACCTCATTACATGATCTATTTAAAAACCAGAGAGCAGATGCTCCATCCGGCTGATTAAATGATGGCTGATGTCCTCCGCCAACATGCTCGTCTCCAATGAAAAGCACCAGTGCCACTGAGTTTTACAGCTAAGCAACTTTGTGCCCAACTTTTTTCATGTGTGGGACAGTTTTAGCAGCTACACCGGGGAGTGATGGATCAAGCTGTGTGGTCCCATCTGTCTGTCAATATGATCTCTCACACACGGACACACTAAATCTGTTTTTCACAACAGGTTTCAGCACAAAAAGCAGAAGAAAAATATGGTGCTTTGGCGTGTGAGGCAGAAATTATTGATCAAAAACCTTTTTTCCACAGTTGTTTGTTTGGAAATACTGTTTCATTTCAGTTTCTGCAGCATATGTTTATCCTCTCTGGGGCGTAATTTTGTATTGTTTAATTGTTTTGGTTTAAATGCAAATAATTAGAGATCATTTGTGACAGTCACAGATAATTTCTGTCATAATTAATTTCTGTGAATTTATTTTTACAATTATGTTACGCACCTCCGTGTTTAAGTGGCCTCTTGTACCTTTAGCAGGTATATGCGTGCAATCACTGACCTTATTCTACTCCAAAGGGTTGTTTTTATGATCTTGACTAATGAAAATGATGAAAATATTCTATTTATGTTGCAAAGCTTATAAACAATAAACTATGGTTTTTGAACATGCAAAATTAGTCTCGCTCCAGAGAGAACATTAATAACGATGCTACACATTGTGAACTTTACAACATAAACGATTTTTGTGACACAGAGTGTTGTTTTGATTCAAATTATCAATATTATTATCAGCTTAATTTATTAAAAACTTGCCTCTCTGCAGCAATAGAAGTTTCACATGAAGGAAAATCTAATTATTGCTGCTTTTATGTGACACCACAGTGAATGCTTCCTTGAGAAAATGTTTGCCTTTTACAAAACTGTTTTTAATGGATTGACTGCCCTCACTTCAGAGCAACTCTTAAAAACATGATGAGAACAAGGCAGAGTGACAAACTCAATTAATCACACACTGGCTTCTTCCTTGCAGGCACAATATGGTGGCTTTGTACCTGGATGCTCATTAAAACTCGCTTCTTGATGTATGAAACAGAAATGGCACCCTAAATGTTTAGGCATTTGTTTATGTCTCATCTCTCCTCAGCCATTCATCATGTTAATTCACTTTGTTTTTGCAGATTTCTTTTTCCTTTTAAACAAACATTTTTCATGTCATACCTGAAGAAGTTCATTAATATTCTGACTTTAGGTTGACATTACAAAGCAATATGTTAGGGCACAACCAAAAACAATCACAACATGACTATTAGGAGATAATGGAAAAGCTGTTTTATGGTTTATTAATAAAATAATGTCCACAAACAAACCTTCATGAGAATACTTTTCTTAATGACTGCCTGTGTGGCCATTCTTTCCTAAAAGTAAAGTGAAAGAAAACTTAAATAATACAGCTAAATTATAATGTAAATAACTAAATAACAATAAAACCTTCAAGCAAAGGACTAAAACAGCTAAATATTTAAGCAATGATTAGGAAAATATCCCTAATTTTAAATGCTAAAAACAAACTAAAATGGTTACAATTTGGTTTATCACAAGGTATCTTATACAGTTTGACCAATAATTTATTGGATTTTGATCAATAAGACTTTTAAGCTCATACTACAGAGTGAATTTGTTGCCGATCGACTCTGAAAGCTGCAGCGTGGAAACGCAGGTGTGACAGGCTCACAGCTGTGCGTCTGCAGCAGCAGCTGGACAGATTCACAAATTGAGAGGCTGCGCTTCACAACAAACACAAAACACGCTGCACTGGCGTCATATCTGAGATTAAGGGATGTTGTGCTCACTGACTCTCTGAACAGATGTACTTTATTTAGAAACAAATCAACAACACATTCTCACCTACAACTCAAGTACGCACTCCACACCCCTTTAAGTGGTGCATCCTGCATGTTCAACCTTAAAGTTTAACGCTGGTTGGATGTTCTCTGCAAGGTTTCCCCTTACGGTTTTGATTTGTACACTTAAATGTGATTGGACTCTACAGCTCACATTCTGAGAAGATAAATATGCAAAAACATATAAATGGCCCCATTAAAATCATTACGTGTATTTTACATTCAGCAGTGAAGCTTTGAAACAATAAGATCATCAATTTAAACAGGGTATGTAAAGCAAATTAACAATGTGAGCAGTGATTAACTCATTGCAGAAAAAGCTATTTGGTTACAAACTATTATTCACAGCTGAATATTTTTATGCCTGAAAGCTGGTCCTAAAGAATTGTTAATCTTGACATCACTTTTGTGTTTCAGTGCAACCTATTTTAAACAACTCTAGACACCAAATTTACACTTAAATTATCTATTAAACACAATACATTTTCCTGGTGTCACCCATAACCCTGGATTGTGAGCAACCCAATGGTTCAGCATTGTTTCGATCCATCAAAATAACTAGATTCTCCCACTAGCTTCAGTTTTTTATACTGTTTAGATTGTGGAAGCATATACGATCTTATCAATAACAAGTGAATCTTGAAGTGAATCTGGCCTTGGTAAACCAACAGTAATAAACCACAGTTACTCCTCTGTGCAAACCTCTTGAGATCTGTGTTAGATTGAGTTTGTGTAAAACCATCAGGCGGTAACACGAGGAGAAGAGTATAGTATCTGTGCATGAAGTTCACAGCAAGACTCTGATCCACCTTGTTTATGTTATGGCCCTGCTGCCTCCTTCTGGCTCCAGTCTTAAATAATTAAAAGCACTAAGTGTGTCAGTACTCATTAGGGACCCATCCCACACATTTGACCTGTTTGACGAGGGCAGGAGAAAAAAAACACAATGGCAGGCTCTCAGGGAATTATTGAGAAATCACTTTCAGACATGTCTCCTGTGCTGTGAAGAAAAATGCACTATGCAGTACCATTAAACTTCACTTACATTTAAATGCATGTATGTCTTTTATTAGATTTATAAAATACAGAATCAGAAAAAGCCTAAACCTCAGCAAAAACCTAATGTCTCCAAAAACAACTTTTCCGTAAATAAGAAAATGTCTTATTTACCTCATGGTCACAACTCTTCTTGACACTTTTGATTGGATAGTCCTCCATAAACCACAGACAGATATAAAGAGTGACCAACAAAGCTGATGACTTCATAAACATAAAAAACATTTGTTTTGTTTTTTAAATGGAGATATTCTTCATATTTTCCCCAAATTCGAACCTTGTTGAAGTAGAGCTGGCAGCAAACACCCTTCTTACTGGAATTTTACCAGCCATGTTCATTCATTATTCAAAAATAAAGTGTAAATTATGTTTGTTCTATTGTGCTTCATTTTATTTGTTCCGAATTCAGTGTGCGGGCTGGTAGGAATGGTAAATATGGCTGGGCAAAATGAACTTCTCACTGAACATGAAGAGGAGTCATGCAATCAAAATGAATGCCCCTCCTCTCCAAAACACACACACACACACACACACTCTACCACCACCACAGGGGTCTGACAACACCTGGGATTCAGTTTGTGATTACATGAAAAAAAAAACAGGAGACCAGAATAAATCTGTGAAACGTTCTTCAAAAACGTGTCTGCCATGTACCATAAAATGAAGTGTTTAATTAAAGCAGGAAACATGTAGTTTTAAAAGGTGGTCAAACAGATTACTGACAAAAAGTTCAGTTTTCTATTCAGAGAACTTTGTATGATTTCAGAATTATTTTCATTTTAGGTGTGGAGAGCTTTGCTGGGCTCAATCCATAAATCAAAACAAAACCTTTATTCATTTTATTTGTTTGGTCTCACTTAAAAGTTGTCAAGGACCAATCGATAGCTGGGACGTTTTTTATGGTATTTGTCTGCATCTCAGTATGACTTTGCTGCAGAATGAACAGTTGGATCTGAGGACAATCATGGCTGAACTGAGGTTGGAGTCAGAGCAGAACAAAAAAAATTATCTGTGTCAGCAGCACCTCCACCTCCACCACCTTAAGGTAGTCTACAAGTTTGGACTTTAAATGATTTTACTCTATATACATACATATAAATGTGTCCTTATTTGTTCTTTAAGTTACACAGATAATAAATAAAAATCCCTAAACCTTTTTTCATCATTCAAAGCAAAATCAAATTGTGACTTTTGCACAAGATCAAAAGAAACAAATGATTAAAGAAAAAGAGCTTCATTAAAAGAGATTCTCACTTTGATAACATTTACCACACACTCAGATCTTCATCGTGATGTTAGGGTTATGACTTTTTCACAGACACCTCCAAATAACCCCCAAATGACCAACACTAACAGTACTTAATTACTGGTTGCCAAACTTTTTGGGTTCTGACCTTAACAGTGGCATAGACTAATGATTACTAATTATCACTGTCTGAAGTGTCCAAATATCACTAATAAACCTAATAAACAAGGGAATAATCACAGCAACAGGCCTCAAACATATTAACTGATAAAAAACACTAACTACATTTTAATCTCATCTAACAACTATGACAATTAAAATGCTATTAGCAATGATTTTTAAGTTTTACCTGATTTCTTGAGACCTTTCACTCGGTCATAAACCAAAGTGGGATCTCAACCTCAACATTGGAAAAATGTTGATTAGATCAGGAGTAGATATCTTTTTATATATTGCCTATAAAAAGCGTCTCCTTCTGGGTCCGATCAACAAAATCTAACATCAGAAGTTTGCAAAGTAGCTTTTAAATCAACCTGATTTATTTTGGAAATATGTCAAGTGAACTAATGAATTCAAAGCTTGCCCAAAATGAGCAATGCTTTGTTTGAAGGGGGGAGTGGAGAATTCCAAGAAAAAAGTATTTTTTCAGCTGTAAAGCAACAGGGTGATCCATCATGTTTCGGACTTGAGCCGCAGCCAATGGCATGTCGCAACTTACTGGCAACAAAAAGACTGGATTAAATTAAACAACAGGTAATTGTGTAATGAAATAACAGTGAAAAAGTAATTCTTAAACTGAAAGGAGAACAACCTTTTAAAAAAATAAATGTTTACAATAACAAACAATTTATCAAATATTTGTGTCCCACTGTATGTTGTAGCACATTTTCCTGAAAAATACACTTTAAATAACTATCAAATAATAGAAGATTTTACAATTCAACATTGCTATCTTTTGTGCAATGGTGTAACACACAAAAAGAATTTCAGTTTCTAACAATTCCCCCCCCCCCACACTAATATACTTTAGTACATTTGTCATAACACCTGCTCGCACTTATAATGATGAGAGAAGTTTCTGGTTTCATCAGTATTCAGAGTTAAGCGGTGCACTGATTCAACAGATGATTGCACTTGAATGCAGAAATGCTGAGAAGAATCTGACCCACTCCACCTGATTCAACGCTGCAGCTGCATTGATCCACTTAGCCATCTGAGGACAAGTTTCAGTCGTTCAAAAGTGGTTTAAAAAAATAAAGCAGAAGTTTTTCTTGTGCTTCTGTTTAACTGATTAATTTTTAGGTCAGGAAAATATCTTTCTCCTTAAGTTGCTTTAAGAAGCTGCTGATCTTAAGACAAACCTCCAACTGATGATGGTGGGGTCTGTGTGAATGCATGCATGTCTGGACTGTTATCAAAGTATTTCATAAACCTCTGAATGAATTTTATAAAACCTTTCAAGAATTAATCACCAGGTTGACATCCACAGCTCATGAACTTTTTAAGCCAAATCGATTTAAATCTAGCAACCTAGCAAACACAAAAATGGCTATAATTCAACCAGTTTTCAGGAGACTCTATTGAGCTAAAACTTAGTCTGGTAGTAGCTGAGCATCATTCCCAACATGTACTGCAAGTGCAACACAGCATATTTGCTTAAAACCTTGGCATTACCTGTAGGAGGCTACACTGTTTGCCTGTTAGCAAAATATCTCTTAAACCACTGGACAGATTTCAATGAAACTCCAACAATGTAATTATTGGCTGTACATTTACAACTCATTAACCTTTGGAGGCAACCAAATTCAAGATGGCCACCACAGCTAATCAACCTTAGCCTACACAAAAATGGCTATACCACAGTGAACGGAAGTAGCTGACAGTCATTCAAAACAAATACTTCCAGCGCTAACAAGTGCAAGATCAGGCAAGACAACATAATATCACGTGAGATTCAGCATGTTTTTTTTAAGGTTTGACCAAAGTGCATTTCTCAATTTAAGATGATCTTAGCTTAAAACTCTGTATGAAAGGCAGCAGGTGATGTGCGTTTCTTCAAGGAATGCTAGGTCTTTAATTTTATTATATTCTGATCTCACGTTGACAATGATTCAAGGAACATATGAATGAGACTAAGAGCATAAGGAGCATGAGGAGTTCTGTGTTAACTCTGCCTGTGCAGCGACACACAATGTGACCTCCTGTCGGTTCCATGCAGCCAATTTTCTTTGATGCCTTGTGAAGAAGTCAGAGCTGGTAATGTGTTTCCACGTATGATGGACAAACACTGTGAGAGGAATTGGCACCTGTGAATCAGCAACATGTTTTGAGGGCACTGAATGTACCAAAGCTCCAAATGTCGTTTTGTAATTAAACATGAAGTACGGGCGCTTTTTCCAATCACCTCAAGTTAAGATGTGTTAAAAATCCAATATTCATCTGAAATGACTTGTTGTGAAAGGTGTGTGAAATGTGCTTTTTAGGGCAAACTGAAAATAAATTGACAGAAATGTAAATTAAATTCTATCTGCAAGTCTGTCGGAACTCTTTTCATAGACATTACCATCTTCCTTAAAGTATTTAGATGCTTCTTTCACTCTGCTGATGCTAAATCCCTTTTTACTAGAATTCAATTCTCTTTTCAGAGTTGAAACCAATTTCCCATGCTTGTAATCTCTACAAGATACTACAGCTACAGTAATCTCTGGATGCAAGCTGTCTGATCTCCTGTTTCAGTTGTGCCAATATAACGTTATATTTACGGCGACCTCTAAAAGCCAATCAGGAAGAGAAGGTGTCTGTCTAAATTGTTGTTTTGAAAAGGATCTCAATGTATAGTGCCACCCTAAAACATATCCATGTAAGTGCTCTATTATCAGTTTTGGTCCTGTTCAGTTAGAATAAAAAAAGCTCTTATAATGATAGAAACAGGCTGAGGAAAAGTAAAGTTTGCCCATCAGGCTCACAGTCCCAGCATCCCTCATGTGCATCTGTTCATGTCCATTCTGGTTCAACAACTCAGGCCCACAACACCAAAATACTTTTACATTTTTTTTTACTGTTGTACATAAAACAGCTTCTGCCGAACCAACACAACTGCTCGTTTCATTTCCAGGAATAATGAGCGGCTCGTTCAGCATGATGTGGTTCACATGGAGCGTAAAAAAAAACAATCCTTGAAAGAATCGCATCTGTATATGTACAACAACATGATGTGCCACATAATAAAATGGACAATTGCAAATATATATGAGATTAAATAACAAAAAAAAAAAATCAAAGCCAAAATATTAGTTACATTTTTCTAAGCAAAGTTTACTGAAGTTAGAACATAATGAGATTTATATGCCATCAGAAACCCTTGGCTCATTACAATTATGACATGGATGTAATGTGGTATTGATCACCCACTTGAAGCTTTCTGCTTTCCTGACAACATGAGTTAATTTATGGAGGTTTGCTGTAATAGAAAGCCCCATCAATAAGTCATAAAACTGTTCCAAATTAAAATGATTTAGTAATGTATCTATTCTGTAATTCCATAAATCGCATAAAAGGCTTGTGGTGTAAATTGTCCCAAGCAAATCAATAAAATGAATTTCCTGCTCAGTACTCCCACTAAACAGCGAGTGTGTCATTTCAGCTCAACAATAAAGAATTGATTAACCAGATGACCCAAAGTAAGTGGTGTCAGTGAAATCATGCAGCCTTTGTTGAGCCGAACATAAAGATCTCACTGCACCGCATTATTTCTGTTTCTTGTTTTTTTTTCTCCTGAGAACCAGTAGGAAATTTAATTTCCGGCTCCCCTGAGTTTTCTTGTCCCTGCAAGAAATTTTCACCTAAAAATAGGTGAGGTCACATGCAGCATTTATTCTCTTCAGATTTGTCATTTGAATGTTAATCAGTGTAATATTGTGTTGAGCTGAATGTACGTATGTTACAAAGTAATGGCTTTTCTTCAGAAAGTGTCTGAAATTTCACTTTTGTGATCATGATAAACACTCAGACTGTGCAATCTAAGTGATTCTTCTACTGTTTATTCACTGGCAAACATTTTACTATTCAACTGTAGCTCAGTCAGGAATTTATTTTATCTGTAGATCCTTCATTTGGGTGTGTATGTGTTCGTTTGTAACGTTAGCAAAATATCTCATGAATCACTGAACACGTTTTTATGAAACTTTGATAAAATACGGGTTGACATCTAGAATTGATTAACCTTTTGAGAAACCCAGATTTAAGATGGCCGACAGAGCAAAGTGATCTGAGCAAACACCAACATGTCTTTAAATGGATCAGTATTACAGAAATTGAGTTCAAATTTAATGCAGTAATAGCTGAGACAGATCACCAACTTGTACTCTGAATACGAACTGGTCTAAAAAGATGCGTTTAAAACTTTGCCAATAACTATTGGAATCAACTCTGCCTGTCTGTTAGCAAAATATCTCAAGAATCACTAAACAAATTCCAATGAAACTTTCAGAAAATAATCATTAGACATCTTCAAATGATTAACTTTTGGATTCAACCCAATTCAAGATGGTGACCACAACAACTGTCTAACTCTCTACATTTTATAGACATTGAGGTAAACTCTGGTGTGGTAGTAGCTGAGCATCATACTTCACACATACATTGCGTGACATCTTTGGTTAAAATCTGGCATTAGCTGTTGGAGTCAATGTTGTTTGTCTTTTAAGAAAACATCTTATAAACCACTTTGTGTATTTCAATGAAACTCAGAAAGTAGTCACTGGCTTTACATCTACGACTGAGTCAATTCAATTCAAGATTGCTGTCACAGCTAATCAACCTTGTCCTACATAAAAATGGCTATATCCCAGTTCATTTTAAAGATATTAAGATTTGGCATGGTAGTAGCTGACAGTCATTAAAGTCACTAAATACTTCAAGCGCCAACAGATCATGCAAAATTCCACCATATTTCATGAGCTTGTGCATAAAGTTATTTTCAAGGTATGACCATATTGGCTTTAACTCTTAATTTAAAACTCTGGCATGAAAGGCGGTGGGCAGATATGCATTCTTAAAGCAATTATAGGCCTTTAATCTATGAAAAGAGTCAACATGAAACCCTGAAAAAGGTGTCAGGTGGGACTGCTTTCTAAAATTTAGTCAGGATAATGCCCATCTTAAGTTCATCTGAGAAAAAAAATCTTTTAAAAATATCCCACTGAGAGAGACTTTAAAGTTGACAGCATCTATTAGTGCCTGACATGATCAGATTAAATGATCCCAGGACGCTCGGATCAAAGTGCTACAAGATAGAAATCAAGTGAAACCCGTCAGAGGCTTGTATCAGGCGAGAAAACACCCTGGGTGTTCAGCTTCCCAACAGCTAATCAGTACACAAAGTATGTTTGGGAGCAGTGAAGAAAGGGACTGGAACAGACAAGATTAAAGTCTGAGGGGGGGCTTAATACCGAAATTCAAACCTTATCGCCAATCTATCATTTCCACAAATGTATTCTGTGAGAAACCCACCAAACTGGATGATGATGGAGTGACTCTGACATCAGCTTCCCATGAAAAACTGCACTAATAGGATTTAGAGGCCTGCAGATACGGTGGCAGGAGTTACAATGTCAGCTTTTTCACTCCCTGTTGATCAGAGGAATTTCACAAAATGACCTCCAGAAGAAGCAAACATACAGGCATTTGTGACGCTTTATTTGTATGTATGTTTTGGAAAGCAGTGGGAATAAGCCCTGACAAATTTAAGTGATAACATTGTAGAACATTGTAAGGGTGCCAAAGCTGTAGGGCCCATGATGGGTAATAAGTTAAGCTGAAACAATAAACTGTACATTGGAGGAAATCCGGTGTCCAAGCAGCAAGAACAAACATTAAACATTGTTCCTCTCAGGTTGATGGTTTTGACCTATAGCGGTGATGGAGGTCCAAGTGGACCCACTTTCCCTGTACACACCCAGCCACTGACGGAACTTTTTCCCCTGTCCTTTTTTATCGGTTATTTTTTGTTTTAGTTTAGGGTGCAGCTCGAATGTTATCAACAGGAAAGCTCTGAGTACTCTGGCATATGTACTGTGGTTTTCCTGGCATCGGTAGAACTTGAAGCTTTGTATCACGACCAGGTTCTGATATGTTTGAGTCTGAAACGTCCGGCACAAATATCCATCTACCTTTATAATTTATTGATGCTTTAGAGGTTTATGTTGTTACATTTAATAATATATTATAATACATCACTGACAATGGTAAAACTATATAATGTCCTGTAAATTGTCTTCTATAATGTTTCTTTGTGAGACTTTCAGACAGGGTGCAGCAGAGAAGTGAAACTGGGAAATACTTTACTTTTTTTTCTTTAAAGTTTTAGACCCAGAAGACGTGTGAAATGATTGGGCAAACACTACTTTTTCTTTAGCAAAAACAAAATTATGCAACTGCCAGAAGGATAACCTGTTAAAGACGTACTTCATGTGGTTTCCAACAAACTACCCACATCTCTTCACTGTGTTCACTTTAATGCTGTCTAACCTGATCAAATGTTTCATTTTGCACTCAAATACAGACATTTTGATGCTGCAGGTTGTCTGTCATTTTACCCTAAATAAATATTGTTACTGGAACAACTAATTTTGTGAACAATCCAATAAAAAAAGGAAAATATGGCAAATACCATAAACTACTTGAGAGTATGTTTCCACTTTTTTATTTCAGGAAACATATTTTGCTGAGAGACACAGAAGGCTGTCAAACTGTTCATAGGAAACATCTGAGCATTAATTTCCTGGAGCTCCCTAAAAATGTAAATTTCCAACATTAGATACTCCTTGAAGATTACTGTTTACATAAACAAGTCACCTGTTAATATATTCCTCTGTATGTCTACAAAAAACAGCTGTGATTTAGCTTAATATGACAAACAGGTTTAAAACATTGAAACTAATCTTGTGAATGTCACTCATGATGAATAAGCCAACAGGAAAGATGTTTTTAAAAATTAAAACAAAAAGTGACAAAAATAGTTTGATTGAATATTTCTTTGTTGTAACAATGCTTCTTGGCATTAAATCTTATACCACTGAAAAGCCTGTTTATTTTATTATTATTATTTTTTTTAAATGGTGCCATTTTAAGGAAAATGCCTTTGTGGGTTGCGCCCATGAAAAACTTGCCAAATCTTCTTTGCCAGTGCCGAACAGCTTTTTCTGTTGTTGCCTCTTGTTTTGAGCTTTTGATACATATATTTTAAGTTTATATTGAACCAACTGATTGATAATAAAATCTTAAATCTAAGATAAGGTAGAGTGTAGAAGCTGCAGATGTAGGGAAGTAACAAAAATGAGGAGAAAGTGTGAACAAATTTTTCCAGTGATCAGCACAAGAAATGTGGCAGCAGAAGTCAATAAAACAGAGAAGCTGGAATCGCTGATGAGAACGTAGTAGCTGGAGTACTGGGAATGAAGTAATCTCCCCAAAATGGTAGCAGAAACCCGTTCTGTACTCAGACATGTCTCTAGACTTCACAGTGAAAGAAAGCACCGAACAAAAGATTGTTTTATTGACATGTTGAAACAATAGATCATCTCTGCAGCCAAAGTCTGGACTGTTTATGAAATCTTTCTTCTGTTGTTCGGAGAGTTCACATTATCTGCTAAGTATTTGCCAAGCTATGAACGTAACATCCCACTGCAATCATCGAATTCACACTACATCTTTTACTTTATCACTTTTAACACTTTTAGTGTTTTTTGTCCTCGGTGTTCTAGATTGCATCAGTTTAATTTCCCTTTAGAGATTTATATTAGAGCAATAAAGTATTACTCAATTTCAGTAGAGCCATATTTTTTCATAACTAACAAAAATATTAGAAACACATTTTTAGAGAGAAGCTGCTGTTGCTAAATGTTTCCTGCTGATGTAATCCAAAGTTAGCTGATACAAGAATTATTTACTAAAAGTTCAGAAGTTCAGTTCCTAAATTAAAATGAATCCATTTGGATAACTCATAAAGTGGACCATAAACTCTTTCTGAGTTATTTAAAGGAGTTTATTTCCAAAAACTTCTGTTCTGGTTGAGTTTTTGATTTTCTTTAAAGAGCGGAAAATAAAAACTTACAAAAGCAGAATTAAAAACTAAATGTGACAGGAGCAAACAGAGATCACAGAGTGTTTTCGTTTTAAACTGTTGTGTGTGTTTGTCTCAGATAAGGGTCGTGCTGAAAGGCTGTTCACTCCCACCACGCGGCGAAGCACCTCTGACAGCACCAACACACCTACGAACAAACATCAGTGCAGACATTGCATTTACTCCTCAGGAACATTAAACGTCATTTCAAAGTGAAATTATGGATGTGAAAATATTTTCAACAAAGTGTGAATTCCCAGTCCATTCACACTTTTTTCTGCAGTACGAGGAAACATAAAACTTATCACCAACCAATTTTCCGCTTGGCTTAGTGAAAAAAGCAAGTGAGATGTCAAATCTTACTGGCAGGCAGATCACGCAGCAGACACTGATGTCGCAGGCAAATTTAAAAATAAAACCCCTTCGCATAATCAGTCAAGACTGTTCATGTACATTCTTGGATTAACAGGAAATGGATTTGCCACATTAGTTTTCAATGGATCAATAAAGAGGAATACTTTTAGGAGAACGAGTCCTCGAATCAGTCCTGAACAGCTTTAAATTTTGCACTTTTATTCACTTTATTAAATGTTATGTGATGTGTTGCACTTCACCAAAAAAACACACAAATTTAATCCAAGGCCAAAATGAATATGAAAGCATTCTGACAGCCTAACTCTGGAATATAAAAATGTCTTACAGCTTTCCTCGGGTAAAGTGGCAGAGTGATGGGTTTTTTTCTTCCTTAGAAGAGCAGAGATTTTGGCACAGGTACATCAATTTCTTTCTTCGCCCTCAGGGAAGGATTAGTGCAAGATCTAAGTTCTCAGAGCTTCTGTTCCACACAGGCAAGTTAAATCTTCTCCTCTTACAGGAAACACGTCCACAAAAAATGTTGTTTATGTTGCACCTTCAAAGGGACAGATGTGGCAACAGGTAGAGCTTGTTTCTGATGAAACAACAACAATTAAACAGATGTTCTTATCACCACATCACTTATCAGCCTTCAGTTAAACTCTGAATAATTTTCTGTCTGACTGGTGCTGACACAAACATGCTAATTAGATTATCTGACATTTATATCAACATATTTTTATGCAGAAAAGTAGGGCTGAAAACATAAAAAAAAAAACTTGAGATGTGTGAAATTATTATTTAATACTGAGAAGAGAATATGAATTACGATAAACCCAGATTTTCCTCACTCATCAAGACCAGTGAGAGTCTGTTGAATTGACCAAATATATTATTAGCAAGCAAAACATGAGTGCACTGTACTCAAAATATAACAACCTATGATTTGTCGCAGTCCAAACAGTCCTCACTGATATTATAATGACAATACATTTTCAATATATTGCGCAGCCCTACATAATATTTACATTATGATTAACAGTTTAACAGCACATTGGACTCAATCTGGTGCTGTTTGTTTTGATTGCTCCAAGGTGAGGTGGAGGAATGAGATTTAAAAACTCCATTACAATTTGCTATTATTACCTAAGTTTTTAACTTAAAACGTCATAACTGCCATGCTACGGTTCACTAGCCGCAAGGTGGATCATTTAATGTGGATTTCTTCATTGCTGTTTACCTCCGAACAAATCAATTGCTCATATCTCCAAATACTGGAGTGCTTTTTCCCATTATGTTTCCTTGACAACAGCAACTCCTCTACTCCCACTGAACCCAATAATCTGTTGACCCTTCTGATACCACTCGCTTCCCCTGTTATAGATGTAGCTGCTGGCTGATAAACTTTATCAGAACTGATAGTCTTTCATCCGTTACTGCATCAATCTATTAAAATCAGACAAACTAAACCAGTTCAATAAGCTGTAATGACATTATAATGAGCTAAAGTTTGAAATTATAGTTGTTAAACCTTCTAATGAAATGGGTAATCAATACGCCATCAAATCAAGCTCGAACAATAAGTAAATAATAACAGGGCTTTACTGACAGTAAGTATTATCAGGAATTATATGAGGTTAGGGTACAACTTTATTATCTATTTATTTACTTTTATTTATTTTGTCTGCTTGTGATCGGAATTGGACAAAAAGTTTTTAACTGATTGAAATATTTCATCCGATCTGAAACATGGTTATACGTAGAAGTAAAGATTTCTTTTATTTCTTGCAGAGAATATTTCTTAAGAGAAATTTGTTTTAAACAACTTATTATATAAATTTATATAATGACCTAACTAAAAGCTCTGCGTTTCTCTAATGAGGACATATGTCCCACAATGTGCTAGGGAAAAAAAAAAAACAATTATAAGCCACGTCGCCTCTTTTACTTTAGCGCCTTTACAAAGGAAATGAGACACTTTCATAACCTCATCAGTGAACTCAGTGGCTTTTAAAGCCTGGAGAGAAAGGTCTTTGTTTTCCCATTACCTTCTCTGCTGTTTTTTTCTCTTCTTTCAAACGGTGTGAGAAAACTAAATCAATTAGCAAAAAGAAAAATAATTCCTGTCTGCATATTATTTAAAGTTCCTGTAGAATAATGATGAGCTTAGAGCACCTTGAAACCCCCTCCCTGCCATCTCTTCCTTTCGATTTTAGTTCACAGAGTATAAATAACTCTGTGACTGCCTTATTCAAAGGTTTACAGTCTGCCACCATGGTGATATGAGATACAATAATGTGATAGAGGTGTTTCCATTAGTCAAGATGTGTCTGTGGTGAAAAGCTTGATACAGTGAGCCCACTTTACTTAGAGAGGAGAGACAGGCTCTTCTGTGCTGTGCCTTGACCCTGCGTCAAAGGACAATGCGAGATATAATGTAATCACTCAAATAGATCGGCAACAAAAGAGAGAGCCATCAGTCTTTCAGTGTGCAGAATCTCCGAGCTAAGCCTGAGTGCAATAATTCACTTTCTCTTTTCATTTACAGAGGCTCTGTGGATGAAGGTGTCTTGAGCAGAATACACAACTATTTTCAGTAACATCTCAAAGTCACAGCTGTTACAGCAGGCTGATACTAAATGTAGCTGAATGCTAAGCACTACTAATAGTTTGGCTTAAAAAGGACAAGTAAAAGTGTGTGTTTAAAAAATATGTGCAGCAAAGGAGAGGAAACGAAGGTTTGCACAGGATAGGTGTTCACTTTTACAACATCCTGTGATGGATTCCATCCAGCACAAGAAAAAATAACACCATAAAGGAACAATCACAGAATTTCTGCCAACTGGCACCACAGCTACACAACTGCAGAGCAGCTGGGACTGAGGGCGACAAAGTGGAACAACGTCTAATGACTGATAACACTGGGGGCTTTGCCCAGACCAGAAACCTGCGTTTTCAAGCAACAGTTGAATAGTTTTCATGCAATTTTAGAGAAAAAACCCTTCATGTATTCTGAATGTAAGCTGGATTTTGATAAAAACAAAACTTGTACAGTCAGAGTTGTCCACAGATCGACTGGTCAGGACTGTTTCACCAGCAAAAGTAGGAGGGACCTACCAAATAATAAGTCAGTGGTTGTAATATTAAAAGGTGACTAGTGGAAATGAAAAAACAAACAATCATGCATTTGTTATGTGGGAATGTTAGAATAAGATAACAACAGTCTGTCAAATAATGTAAATGTGTAATATTGTTTTTACCTCTCCATTATGATGCTTTTGATATAAGTTTATAGTAAGATGGATAATTCCTATCAAAACAAACCTTTTTCATTTTAGCATCTCTGTCAGTCAAAGCAGGATTCCTTAAATAACAAAAAACTACAGAAAAAGAAGGCAACTAAATTCAAGGTATTACAAGACCAGGATGAGACTGAGAATTGTTTCAAAGAAATGTTTGTTGCCTTAAGTCTACATATACTCTAGTCTTCCTTCTTACACGATGATCAATAATGCCACTGCTGACTAAACAATACGCTGCATTAATTTCAGCTTTCCTGTATCCAAATCAAATGATCATTTCCCATCTTTAACCCAAGCACTGAAAACAGATTTATGAACAGGACTGACTTCTATCTTTCCTGTTTTCCCTAAAGTAGACCCAGTTAGCTGATCTGTAAAGTTACTAGTGGAAAACTTCTTCATAAAAAGAAGCTACCAAATCAAATGACAAAAATATGTCCTGATCGCCTGCATGTCATCAACACTGTGTCATGAGCTGAACAAAACGTACAGCATCTCATTCAGTTTTAATCCAGTCTTCAAAAAGAGACGCCTTTTAAATAGAGGGTGTTGCATTTTGGTCTTTTCCAAAAGATCAAATGAAAGCCTTTGAATTACGATGAATTATTGCACCAAGATGTCCCTGGCTTAAACCAGGAGAATCTCAGGAATCTCTTTGAAATGGCTCTCAAAAAGAGCTTTTTTAGTCCGTGTGATCTTTGAATCATTAGTGGGTGTAGAGCCATGCAAAAAATGTTCTCTTCGCTATAAAGTCTTTCATTTTTTTAAATTTGTGCACTTTATGTTCACCTTCTTAGACTCAGCAGGCGTTCATTATTAAGACGATGTCAGCCACAACTGGCTGTTTTTTACTGTCCTGGTAATTACAGCCGGTGTTGTTTGTTCAGCTTGTTTATTATAAAAAGCTCGAGCAGAAGGTGAAATAAATATAATTCTATTCTGATAAAAATGTGTGAGAAAATATTAATCTCATGACCAAGACTGATCAGAATCAAAACCTTTTGCTTTAAAGACCAAAACTTATCAAATAAAAATCAGCAGCAAAGGATAATTGGCTGCAATTCAGCTTTTCGGGAAGGGGGGAATAAAATTTTAAAAAATAAAAAGAATTACACCACAGTTAAAAGATTCAAAGACAACACTTTCATCTGAAATATGTATTCACACTGTGATAAAAAACTTCACACAACAATGTTGAGTTGGAGATGAATATAAAATAGAAAAATTAAATTAAAGCTGCTGTCAGCTCTGGTAATGTTCTTCTTCAACAAAACAGTGACACATTTTAATCCTTTTGTGCCATAAATGTCTGAAAAACAATGTGAAGCACCTATTTAATGTAGAAGACTAATACAATAAAGACTCACTTAAAACAGAATTTAGTCAGCAAAAGTCTCCATCAGTGATAAATGGCAAAGACTATGTCTCTTTCACTTCGTGAAAGAAAATGGAAAAATTTAGTGCCTTTTATTTTTTTGAAAGCAGCAATCTGAATAAAATGTGGAGACCAGGTAATTACTGTCATTACCCCTTTGCAACATCTGATTCAGATTTATTAGACAAAGAATAAAAGTCTCCAACAAACATGGAACTAACTGTAGCAGAAAGAGGAGGATAAGGAAGGGTGATAATCTTTCTTTAACTTACCACATATCGAGCTCCCGATAAAGCGGGGGCACCAGGTCAGAGTGACCAAACAACAGACTGATTACACCTTCCAGGAGCTCTATCACTACATTATTTAATCTACAGTATTCATCCCTATTATTATCAGATCTCAACAGCTGAACCTGAACTCGTAAATCACAGAGAACTCTTTACCATAAAATTTAAATGTTAAAATAGTGATTATTAGTTTATCTAAACCAAAATAATTCTTTCAACAGAATGTTTGGATTAATGATTTCGGTTTCTTATCCACTCAAAAATTTGGAATAATTTAACCTATTTTGGTAAATAATTCACTTTGGAATGTGGTCAGAAGTTGTTATTAATTCTGCCAGGTCGTCAGGTTAGTTTTGATGAAACATCAGATTGGAAATGGATGTTATTTATCAATTTGCATCAGTTAAAATGAAAAAGCCAAACCCAAAACCACTTTTTCTTTTATCTTTCTCACCACACAGAGTTGTAGGTGCCTCATCCGATCAAAAGCTGTGGAGGAGCCAGTCGTCACTTCGTCTTTGAGGAACTTGGAGGCTTCTCAGGCCTCGACGGGACCATGACAAGGAGGCATCCCGGTGAAGGTCAGAGGTCAGCTGAGGAGCAGTGATGTTTGCATAGGGCCGACCAGGATGCAGCTGATGCAACAGGAGTCAGGCAATGCTCGAACGAGAGTAATTCTTTCTTGAAATGAAAAGTTATTTCTCCACTTAAGTTTCTCTTTACAGGCTTCTCTTTCTTTATTTTTTTTTGTCTGCTGGACTTAAAAACACTGAGCAACAAAAACATTTTTCTCAGGTTACAAAACGGGAGGAAGAAGGTCTTCGCACAACGAAGACAAAACCGAACTACAACGAACTGACTTTCAGTCACCCACCAAGGCTTTCTCCTTAAACAAAGCTTAAACATTCAGATTGCTGGGGGTGAAAGACCTTGGGGTGAGCAGAAAGGCTTTATCTCACTCTGTCAAAAGCTTCTTTCAACCATAACTAAATGCAGTTTTCTTGTAAGACAAAAAAGAAAAAGTTTGTCAAAGCATTTGAATAATTTCTCATATTGAATATTTGCAAACAAGTAATGACCAACAATCATTTCTCATATTTCAAAAGCTTAATAATGAAATAAACATATCTCATTTTAACAATGAATCATGTTTTTCCTCACAAGCCTTAAGAAAACATGTAAACAGTCTGTGAAGAACTGATTAGACGTCTACAAGTGTTCATATGTGTCTCAAAACAGACAAGATTCACTCAGGTCAGAATGAACCTTTCAGAAAACAGTTGCTGAAAAATGACCAAAGGTCAAAAGTCATAAAAAGGGCTGCTTCTTCAAGTTAAATAACGCTGTACGATAATGAAAAAATAAATAAATCAAGAGAATTGAATTAAATCAAAAAGACATGATCCTCTTAAATAAAAAAATGCATTAAAGTTTCTTGATGAAAATCTTTTCTTGATTCTGTAAACAATAAGCAAAAAATGCATTTATACAGCCCTTCCAACAAGTAACAAATTAAAAATTTAAACTTATTTGTTGTCAGCACCAAAGTCCCACTGAGTAGCTGCGTGCCATTTGTTGACACTTTAATTAGAGGTTTACACATCCGTGACTGGCTGTGCACACATAATGTAATTTAAAAAAAACTTCCATAAGTCTGTAATAAGGTCAGTTGAGCAGAGTATCAAAGCATATTAAATCCATTTTTTCAGACACTGAAACACTATTGGGGCTGAAAAATTTAATCTCAACCAAACAGACCTGCTGAGTCGTTTCTCTAACATGTGGCAATGAATCTTTTGGATTTAATAACAGCTTGGTAAAATTAAAAGTTTCTGCTTAATGGTACTTTCTCACTTTTTCTCGTTCGAGTATATACAAATAAAGGCTCAAAGATAAAGTAGTTTGTCTTCTAACGTGGATACGCACAAACAGATGGCAGCATCCCAGGCGATGTGCTGCAGAAGTACTGCAGCTTGTCTGCAACCTGTTTAGTGGTGTTTCTACAGGGAGACAAATGAGCATGTGTCATGTAACATTCCTCATGTGGAGACATATTTATAGTGTTTCCTCTCCACCACAACTTGTACATTTAAAGTTTTAGGCACACTGAACCATTTGGCACATTGCACTTAATTCATCCAAAGTTTTTATTTTCTCACCAAACTATCATCCCCTGCCGTTTCTAAAGTTTTAAAAAAAATCACATTAACAGAACTCTGGCTGAGCTTTTTTCCCCCAACTGTTAGATCTGTAGTTTAAAAAAATAAATTAAAAAATACCACTGTAACATTTTTATAATTTGATTTTTATCTGCCACAGAAGTTAGTTATAACGCTGCAGCAGCCAAAAAAGAAGAGAAGCTGCTGATACAAAATTAAAAAAAGAATTTGTAATACAGCTTTTGAAAAGCATAAAAGACAGAAAGATGTTTGTCAGCTGAGTTATGTTGGCTGTTATCTCACTATAATCCATAATTTTACATACTTTGGCCATCATTCAATATTAAAATAAACACAAAACACCCTTAGTGATCAAAACTGAAATAATTAAAGACCTATCAGACCTGGAAACAACGCATATCACCCGCTATCTGTCAAAACTGAGAAATTACAGAGTTGTAGCCATTTTGTTCAAACCTTGAAAATATCATTATGCTTAATCTCACTTATTATCGCACAGATACCACGTTTTCTAACCAAGTACAAGTACTTCCATTGGAATATTTGCTAATACAGAGTACAAAAGCAAGTACTAACAAATGCCATTTTTCACTGAGCCTAATTTGCATTCTGCTGTACTTTTGTCATCATTGTTTACTTTAAAATACCTTCATATGGCTTCTTCTGGTGGTGTTTAATGATGGTTAGAAGACCATTTTATAGAGCATTACCACCACCGTGTTGTCAGGAGTGTGGAGCAGCAAAATAAATAAAAAATAAACTACCTCCACACAGCTGACAATGCTCCTCCTGTAGCAGCTCAACTGAGAGGTGAGGATTGACTCTAAACATCAGCCAGTTGTAGATATACATCCAGTGATTACTTTCTGAGAGTTTCATTAAAAACTGTCCAATGGTTTATCAGATATTTTGCTAAAATGACAGAACACAGGCTTCTTCTGGTGGTGGGTGATAATGGCTTCAGATACACTTCAGTACGGACCACCGGTGCCACCATTCCTCACAAAGCAGTTCTAAATCTTTATTTCCTTGTTTTTGTGGCTTTTTGTTTGAATTACTATAATCAACTTGTCTATGTTCCACTCTTCAACAAAACCACAGTTTATAATCAATGAGTAAGTAACCTGTTAATCATGCTGCCTGCCATTTGATTGTTGAAAGTTTACTTTAACGATGATTACAGGCCAACAACTACTTTCATCATTAATTTTATTTTTTTCCGTACAGCTCTGAACCTCTAGACTGGAAACGGTGGCTGTCAAGACTGTAATTTTCATCGCTCCTATAAGCTGCAAAGATATTCAGTCAAGGGTTTAGACGATTCAAAAAAATGTAAGCGTCTAGGTGATGCTGTGACCTTGAAAAGAAAACAAACACATATATCAGAAAATTGAATTGATGTTTATGGCATTCTTTCTAAGTAACATAAAGAAATAAAAGCCATACCTTTTCTACAGAAAAGCCAAGCTTTTCAAAAGTTTTAAAGAGCAAATATTTGATTTGGAACTTGACTTATTTTGTGTGTGTTTTTGTGATTTTGTGGTCAAGTGTTATGTTGTAAATGCAGGAAAAACATGAAACACACCAGACTGGTGAAAAATATCAAAGGTTTGAATGAGAATATTGAAGAACCTTGAAAAAACATCCAAATGAAACAAATGCTAGAAATGTTGAGTATAATATGTAATATCTGGGGACTCATCTCCTTTAATAATTGTTATTAAAAAGTTATAAAATTCTTGTCCTTGATAAGACTGTTCATTAATGTCTTTAATTAAAAAGGACAACAATCTTTTCACATCCTATCAGAAGACAGCTGTTTATTGATCACTGCAATTATTGAGATATTTCTGTAATTAATAGCTATCCAAATCAAATAAATAGCATGTCATACATTATTTACTGCTCACATTAAAGGGAGTTTATGTGTTACATGATTTATGTCTGAATTTTGCAGCGACCAATCACAGAGCTTTGTGCCATAACATTGTTTACTGCGGGTTCAGACCCCTTTGAAGAAACGTTTTATTCTTAAAAACAGACGGCAATTATTTCTGTAATGTGAAAGTTTATAGTCCTACACCTCCTTAATCACAGACACAAGCAGTGCAGCTTATAAAAACACAGCAGGTCCTCCTGTGCATAAAAAAGAAAAGGCCTTATATCAGTATCCACAGTCAGCGGACATATTTATCAACAGCTCCCACATGCATCCATGACACACTCCAAAGTTAAAACAAACAATGGTTTGAAACCGGCGTGCATCTGCTAATGAAAACATAAAAACACCAGGGTCTCATTCTCACAATTACTGCTGGTCTCTGTGCAGCAGGAGCCTCCTGCGGAGAAAATGACTCCCCCTCTTTGCGTAGCAACATAACCACCTCTGTCTAAAAACACTGCCGTATCAAATGATCCATCATCCCTTTATCTGCCGGCTGAGGAAATGGTTGCTTCTGTGGTAAACACTGAATTGCTCTGCCGTTATCTGGCTGCACTTCAGCAGCTTTCGCCTTTTGTTGGGCATTTTTATTTGGCTTTGTAGAAGCAACACATGAAATCGAAAGCACCTGGTTTTTATTGCGTTCATTTAAAAAAAACTAAATATGTGCAAGCATACAAATTTGTGGCATTTTTCATCAACATATAATCCATTTACTTTTTGAAGAGGGTAAGCTGATGAATCTGTTTAAAATGCATCCTTGTAGTAGATAAAATACACTGTACTCTAGAATGTTTCCACTTTTTGAGGGATTAACAAACATGCAACTGGGTAAATAAAATGCCAGAATTTGAACATAAATGGTCTTTCGTATTTTTTTGTAATGATGCGTTAACTTACTTTATTGCTGCACTAATTTTAATGGGACTTTTCCTCGAACCATTTATTTAAGCACTCTTACTAAAGAGGAAATCAATGTAATGTAGCCGAAGCTCTTTTAAAGACTTTGCACGCAGTTATGATTTTAAGAAATTCTAAAATATAATAAATTTTCTATTGCTGCCAAGATTCTTCTTTTGTGCAGTTTCAGTCAGTATCTCATTCGGCTGAGAGTTGGAGACTAGTTGGTCATTAAATGTGAAAAATTGTAAGAATCTCACATACAGAGAAAAACTCCCTCGCAAAAGTTTACGATTTGGCGCAGCATAGTGAGATACCGGCTTTACTGTTTTTGAGACGTGGGTCTGAAGAAGCAGCTACAATATGCAGCCAAATGTTGAAATTATTGCCACTACAGCATCCTTTTTAAAGGAGGTACAATTTAAATTATTCTCATTTTGCAAAATGCAGATTTGATACTTTATGCCTTTTGATAAATGTGTGTTATTTAACACTTATTAGTAGCAACTTTACACATGACATACAGAATAAACCGTTCTCTAAATGCTCATCAGTTGTGAAGCGCAGAATGTATGCACTGGCAGCATTGATTGTAGAACCTCTCGGATAAGCTTTCTGCTTCTGTTATACAACACCCCCTACAACGCAATTAAACACCATTCCAGCTGTTGATGAGGCTCCGACCTAAATTAGCATTTAGCGTCTTTCAGCCAGGGCTGTATTGGCAGACATAGTTTAGTTGTAAATGAGCAGAAAAATACCTGAAGCAACAATGGAAAGCTAATTTGTCTTCTTTTTTTTTGTTGCCCATTTCCCACAGAGCACACCTCAAAGCAAAGCAACTTGCCAGTTTACCAAATGATTTCACCTCTCATCATCATGTTTGCTTGTTGGGAAGCTCTTAACAGATTACAGAGGTGCAGCAAATTCTGAATGTGGAGTAGTAAAAATGTTTGCTTGGAAACCGTTCAAACTGTAATTTGCACACAAGCTGCTATTTTGTCGTTCCGATCAGAGGCGATGCTTAGAAATTTGGGTGCAATGCTGCTCCTGAAGAGAGAATCGGTGTCTAATTCTGCAAAAGGTTTGTCTGGTTTGAAGTTTAAAGAAAAGGGAGATTAAATGTTTGAAACAGAAGTGAGGATTTGGTATGACAGTAAAGGAGAAAATAATCAAAATACTAGTAAAGGTGATGGCAAATGGGAAGAAAAAGAATTGTTGACTCTTTTGGATGAGATGTCACAAAAACTGAGAAAAGCTAATTTGATGCTGGTGGATGAGACCTGCAGAAGCTGAAAGCCTTGGTGCTGCTGCCTTTCACAGAGTAAACAATCACTAAGCCCAAAGAGAAAGGCAAGAACTAAAAGGAAAGCTATGAATTGACTGAGACATTTCAAAGACTAAGAGGTTTTTTTAAGAGAGAAAAATTGGTGACAAAAATTGCAGACAGCCACTCACCGCTGTGAAAACCACTGCTCAGCCAAAATCATCTTTTTTATCCTGCTCCACATTTATCATCCGTCTTTGAAACAATGCTGACCCCCCATCACTACCACCATAACATCCCTTTGAGACAACTTTTTTCAAATCCCTGGATGCTGGTGGGGAAGCTTGCACACGCACGCACGCACACACACATCATGCCTGAGCTGTGATAATTTAACTGGGGCTCTGCCATATCAAATCCCAGCCAGCTAAGAATACCCTGGAGGAAAAAGCTTAGAAGGACAAGAACCAAGAGATCTGCACTACCACCCGCTTGTGTAAGACAAAGATACAAACAAACCAATTGGTATCCAACTGGATGCTGCGATCTGCCAGTGGATACTTTTCAAACACAACACCACAAGATTTCAGTTTTTATAAACTGATGTGTCTCAGTGCCAAAGAGTCTTTTTTTTCCTCCAGACCACTTTAACTTCTGCATCCTGCTTTAATCTCCTACACAGAGTGGTCAGCCTCGGCGTATAGAGGACACCTGGGTCATTTTGAAGAAGAGGAGTTGTCATGGTTTGTGTGCGGTGAGGTTGATGAGGTCTCAACATGGTCCAGAGGATTGCAAGATGAGGAGTTTTTACGGAATTGGCTTAGAGGCGTGAAGCTGCTTTTAGATTTACCAGTTATCTCAGAGTTGTGCACTCTGATAGAAAAACTCGAGCTCAAATTAAAGAAAATATTTAAAAACCTGCCTTTTCATTTGCTGCTCAGCTAAGATCTTACCCAGCTTATTTAATCGTCTTGGTGTCAACTTTGAACACTGAAAATACCCACCATTCTGAAATCATAATGAATCAAACTAGAGAAATTACATTTTCTGTGCAAACGCTGAGTGAATGACTTCGCTGATATTAGCTGAAACAACTGAAACTGATTGGTAAGGTAGAATGAGCAAATAAGCTAAAAACTAAAACAACTAAAATATTTGATAAAAGCTGGAAGCAACAAAATGTTTGCTAAAGCTAAAAGCAGCAGAACTTCAGCTAAAAACAAGACACTAAAAAGTAGCTAAAACAAAAAGCTTTTATTATTTTTGTTCAGAAAAACAGTGTGTGCTTTTTTTTAAGTACTGCATAAAAAATAGTGCTAAATCTAAAAAGAATAATGAACCTAAAAGTCTGTGAACACAATCCATATTTGACCATGTGAGTAAAAAGAAAGGGAGAATCCCCATGAAGACGAAAGACTGTAGATATTTTTGTCTCCAACACACAAACAAACCACAGAGACGAAGTGAAAATAAGATCTCTTCCACCAACTATTAAATGTGTTTTAGTGCAGGACGATAAATACCAGAATTGCCTATTTGCTGCTCCCAGCGTAAAGATTCAGGTCATCATCATCATCTTGTTCTTGTCTTCACTTGTCTGTTGATGCTGCAATAACTGAGCGATAATGAGGACATGATTTTTTGTAATGCCAGGTGAGCAAAATGGTCAGTCAGCAGAGATTTTCTGTCCCTTGACTTCAGCAGCAGTCTCACCTTGTTCAAGCAAATGACAATATAATAATAATAATAATAATAATAATAATAATAATAATAATAATGAGGCACAGCACGCTCATCCTCAGTGTTAGTCACTGAAGAAAAAGGTTTGAACAATTCTACTCGTACAGACAGGATTGAACCTTTTCACACCTGTCAACGTGAAGTTCACAAAGAACAGAAAAAAATAACATCTTTCAGCTGCAGTGAAACATTATCTGAAACGTTCCTTATCCCTGTGGATCACAGCAATATTCTTTTTTTTCTGCCCAGACTGTATTCCAGGGTATCTTGTCAAATTATAGCAATAGTGAGACCTGTGTCAAAAAAAGGTGGCTGCAAAACACTTGGGGGGAAAGAAATCTGTGATCCCAACAGCATTACAACAAAAAAAAGAAGAAAAATCTGAATCAGAAGCAACACAATAAAAGAAGTTAATAAGCGATGATTCAGCCAAGAATCACATGCAGTTTTCTCATTTCTGCTTGTTATTTCTGTTGTCCAAGGCAGTTCACTTTGCAGCAACGACCCGTGTTAAAGCTCAGCAGGCGATCGAACGCTTCTCATTCAGGGCATTCGAAGCGACCTCTTGTTTCAGAAACAGATCAATATCAGGAGCGTTACATCTAATCAAACACTGATTACTTTCTCAGCATTGATTGCAATTGGCTGCCTTGTCATTTAGTTTTGAAAAGTGTGTTTAGTTTTCAAAGATTTAGATGGTTACCAAACAAAACTGACCTTTTTTAAACAAAAAGATCGATCACTTTTACAGAAAATAAATCCTGTATAAGATCCCAACCCAGAAACTGGTTTCATTACTTGGTTACAATTGACTGCATGAATGAAGGTTTGTATTTTGTGGACGGTTTATTCAAATATGTACATTAAAATGCTCTCTTTTTTTTGGTTATTCTAAAGAACATAAACCAGAGTCTTATTGGCAATGAGTATAACAGACTTAGTTAGCCATCTAAAGCTAACATACTAACCCAAATAAGCAGGATCTAATAAATTTTTGGAAAATATGTATCAGAAGCTATTCAGTTTAAATAATAAACTTGTTAAGGAAATATTGCAATATAGCATGTCTTTAAAACATTGGCACATAGGCTACAATAGTTCCTACTAAAAAAGTTGCTTACAGCTAATTGTTTTGTCAATTACATAACTATCAAATGTTTGAGGAATGTACTCCCAAACATCCTATATGCATTAAGCTCTCCTGGGTAACACACTAAGGAGGGTTAGACTGATCCGAATTAAAAAGTGAGAAGCCCACTTACTATGAATGCATTTTAGGTGACTTTTCAGAACAGAAATATGTGACACGTCCAGTGAGAATTACTGCTTTGTATACCATTTTGTGCATGACCAGTGTACACTCCCCAAACATTTCATAAATACACTTCTGGATGTAGTTCACTTAAAGCTTGCTCTCTGCATAAAAACAGAGGCAGAAAACATGCTACAGTGCATCAAACACAGACACAATTTATGTTCCTAACAGCTAACAGCAGCACTATGCTGTAAAAAACACAAGTCAGCTGTAATTTATTTATTTTTTAAACACATTAGTCAAACAACTGTCATTACCACAACTGCACAGATTGTACAGCTTTGTTATCTTTTAATTTACTGGGTGTTGACAACAAGAAGTTGATGGAACGTCAGTACATTCCTCTGATGTGTAGTAATCGCATCTTCTGCAGTTTGCACTTTTTGGGGAAAAGAAAAATAGTGATATAATCCAACTTTAAGTTTTACGGCTCACCTGTTTGTCAGTGAGCTGTCACGTACAGTCTGCCATCTTACCAGCACCTACATCATTGTTGCATGCAGCACATTATGTCATACTGTCCTCACAATAAGCAAATATACAGTTTTTCTTTAGGGTCTGTCAAGGGCTGTCAGTGTAGATTTACTTTAAATGCATTTATATATATATTATTTTAAATATTTATTCTTTTTAATCTTAATAAAATCTCTTTTTTTGAAAATACTACATCTAAAAGAAGGTTAGTTAGCTTTAATACGTTCTCTTTTACCAGCTTATTAAGACAAGTTTATTGTTTCCTGCTGGAGCAGCAACATGAAAACTAGTGACACTAACAACCGATCAGAAAGGCTGGTTTCCTTGGGGGACGTTTTTAACTCCAGGATGCTCAAGAACACTGTAATTGCAACATTTCTTGCAATTGGCACCTGACTAAACAACAACAGAACATACTGCTCACCCAGACTTTTGTTATAAAACTTATGACATCAAATGTAGTTCAGATTTATCTCAACCTTCTTTAGAACCGTCTCAGAACTGCATAGAAAACATACCTTAAAAGTTATCTATAGCAATAAAAAATAAAAAGTATGATACTGTATGAAATGCAAGGTTTAAGAAATGGCTCCTTACTTCTTAAATAAAATGGTATAAAGACAAAATGTAAATTTTCATGTTAACTAAAAAAAAAAAAGACAAGACAAGATGTGTTGTGTAATGTCACAAACAAGAGTAATAGTGGAACATGTTCTAAGTAATTATCTTAATTGCCAAAAGAGCAGTAAAATTATTTGGTAACAGCAGCATACCAAACACTGAGTCTTGAGACCGTTTCAAACAGCGTCATGCGTTTACAAGAACAAGAACAGAGGAAGAATGTGGACAGCTGGGCAGAACTTTTAGTTTTATTTGCATTTTTTCCAGATAGTTTTATTGCCCAGACCAAATGATATTTTACAAGTTGGGAGTTGGAGGATATTTTAATGGTATTCCATAACATTTTAGTGAAAACGCTGGAAGTTCTCTTTTTTGTTGCACTCACATGACAGCCAACATGTCTCACCTTTTGAGACTGCAGACTTCAGCGGTGTAAAAAGGTGATTACACCTCGAGCTGTTAGTCTGCTGTTTTTAACACTTCATATTTCTGTCTAGAAGTATTTGATCTGCCGTATCAGCCCAGAGCCATTATATTCTGGCAGTGCGAGCAAATTCTGTAAATGATACAATCCTAATCTTTCATCTTTAAGCTATTTCACGTCAAATTATACTTTGCTTCACTAATGTTTTTATGAGACTGAGTTGTGTTTCATAACTACATAATAAGAGGAATTTGTGTCTCTCACCTGCATTGTGTTGGCATACTTTTTAGTAATTATGTGGTATTTCTACCTTGTTGTAATGTGCTTTTCAACCCAATGTGTCACATATTTCAAAAGAAAAACAGCAAGTGGAAGTAAACAAGGCTTTCTGAATTAACCCTGACAAAATTCAACAAAGTAATTGCTGCCACAAATATTATAATAATCAGTGACTGTCCTTTAAAACATTTTTCATCTCTATTTATGCACCACCTTTCAGAGAAACGGCTTCATCATTTTCTTTCATTCTTTTTTTTTCCAACTAAATCATGCTGATAAATTCTTGCTGTAAAGGTTTTTTTGGCTTTTGGCAGTGAAAGATTTTTTGCTTTGGTTACATAAACTGAGAAAAATAAGGAAGCGTCTGTTTCCTGACTTAGACCTGAACAGCATTGGGCTGTCAGAGGCACCACCCGGCTTCCCGATGACAATCAGTGCTCGTCAAAATGAGGACCAAGTAGCTTTACACCCCTCAGTGTCTAGGCATGATTAAAAACATACATTTACAATTCTCCCAGGAAACGTATTGTTTTAAATGCCGAGCTAAATTCAAGATTCATTTTAAGTCAGTAGCTTTGAGGTTTAGCTGCCTTGAGACAATATTTTTTAACCCCACATTTAGATTTTGAAAATGTAATTAACAAGAACGAGAGAGGTGAATTTCCAGCACCTATCAGATGGATACAAGCTTACACAAGTAATAACTTCGAGCAGGAAGATTATCTTTCTCAGAGTGATGGTTTTATATGAACATTTAAATAAACTTTGAGTAAAACCATTGTCTAAAATCACATTAGGGTAGAACTTTACTGGGTCGAGACTGCAGGGGATCAGTTGGGGACTCAAAATAGTGAGTTTGTGACAAAGTTTCTAGCAAGCCATGTGGCTGCGTTGGATATCTGGGGTTGAAGCCTCAGATGTTTTAAGTCATAAGGAGAGCTCAAGTGCAGTTGTCAAAATACAGCTCTACCACTCTACAGAAGATAAACGAAGAGTTTAAAATGGGTTTAAGATGCCAGCTACTACTCTGATTTCTGTGAGAATATTTGTTGCACAAAACTTTGAACATGTTCAAAATTTAAGTGACAAGGCCGCCAGCCTCTCCACCTCCACAATGAAACTGAGAACCCCTGCAAATGTTTCGAGACATTTTGAAGACTCCCTTGCAAATGCCATGAGATACTAATGAGCATGGATTAGATAAGTTAACGAATGTTGAGACAAAGGACAGCAGAATTGCTTTTGCTACAGACAACTACTCAAAAGTATTTGACCCAAGCCTCATTTAAATAAATATGAACTACTCCATTCATTTCAAATCAATTTGTTTACATAGCACCAATTCACCAACTTCATCTTATGATATTCCACAGGAAAAAAACAAATCAATCCAACTAAAATCCAATGAAATATAGAATAATTCAATATAATCTAGTTTTATTAATGTTCAGAGTTTAATTCCAATTCATCTTTTTAAAGGCCTAACAATGTGTTCTCATTTCAGTCCCTTTAGGATGTGAGGAAGACACAATCAATACAAGAATGCAAAGACAAACCTAATCAGCTCAACACTTAACGCCACCATAGCAGCCATTTTAAGAGCACTGGTTCTGTTTAACAGTCTGGTATGGGCTCTGTGGTAGAAGCATGATATCACCAAACCAGAAACCAATAACTGAAACCACCAAAACCTCAAGATATCCCATTACGCCAGTCAGGGTGGGGGTTTCCAGGTCAAAGCACAAGAAAGCACCCAGACGTAATATATGGCACTCTTACCTCAGATAATCCATACATATAAGCAGTGAGGTTATGAAGCTGCAGACCCCCTACCCATCTGCAGCCAATTTAACTCCTGCACAATCCCCCTTAAATCACACACAGCACAAACCTTGCTGAGTGGACTATAGAGAAGGCAGAGGAGTCAGTTTTCATTTGAATTCCCTCTGCATAGTGCTTCTGCTAGATTTAAGAGAGAAAAATAGAAACATTAACTACCTGAGCTAGTGGGTCTTTTTAAAAGCACACCCCCCCTGCCCTTCCTCCCTCCACAGTAAATTGCCAAGGAATTTCCTAGGCTTCAGATCAATACAACCTTTTTGCAATTTAACTGAAACAAATGTTTGAAGTTCTTTCAGGTATGCCCTGCTCCATTTAAAGCGAAATAAAAATGAATGTTTGTAGGCATGTGTACAGAAGGGTGTTCCAGGAAAGCAAATTAAACAAAGGAGAATGTCGTTTGTCACAGGCAGGTTATTTCAGCTCGCTGATAAGCGCTTTTCCTAAGGCTCCACTCCTAGTTAGGGTCGGTAACTTGAATTCTTTTCTCGGTGTGAAGAAATGCTCCTTCTCTATGAAACCTTGCAGTGAGTTTTGTTGCTCTACTTAGTTGTGAAGTGGTCGTCTGCCAACAGGAAGATATGATTCAAGTCCCTCAGTGTCTCCCTGGGCAAGACACTAAACCCCACATCGCTTCTTGTATGCTGTCACAGTGTGTGGTCATAGAAAAAAATAAACATTACATAAATGTAGAGTACAAATATACAGTGTAATAAAAATAAATTAATGTCTTTGTGTAAACCTGAAAATAAAAATACAGTTATTATTATTCTTTTTGTCCAGGCAGAATGAGTCACATTTATCTCTTTCACTTGATGCTTGGTAACCAGATATACATTTAATGGCTAATGTCACACAGTGAAAAACTTCAATGTTTAATAAGAATAAAGATGTGCAAAAGCCTACAAAGTCAGTGCTTTTATACAATCACTTTGAACTTGGAGCACTAATGTACTTCTCTATAGTAATGCAGGATGATTTTCTTGGATAACTGACTGCAGGACTTATGTTATGCATTACTTAATTTGCCGTCTAAAGTTATGCAAATGGCAAATACTGCACATGCATTGCTGTTCCTTCCATCACTTTCTAAAAACATTTCTGTATGAATCATGAGAAACATTAGGAGTGTAAGCAATGTTCTGATGCTGGAACAAATTGATAAAGCCGATAATGTTGTGCCTCCCTGGTCTGAAAAGGGGCTGTAGTGCGGTTAGCATTTAATCTTCATTTTAACCTTAGGGCTTATTTTCACCTGACCCTTTTAAACGTAACAAAAAATAAAACTAAAGGACCATAATCACCACAGAAGTAGGCTATTTACACTATAAATCTAAACCATGTTTGCCAAAGTTTATGTAAACCATGAGGGCTGCGAGACATGTGAAGAGTCTAAGGGGTAGAAAAGTAATTTAATTAGGCCCAATGAAAAGCACACTACATCCCTCACAGGGACTGTTGGAGCTTTCCAGCCATGCCTCTGCAGTTTATTAGATCCAGTTGATGTAAATTCAATTACAAAAATCTTGCTCAATGAGTTTAAAATTTCCACCCTGGGAGTGTTAACATTCTGTAGGAAGGGTCAGCAGGCAGCCCTCCACCACCGGCTTCACTGATGGGCGGTTTGTGGTGAGACTGGATAAGAACTGGCATGTGAATACATTCTGAAGTTAGGGTGTAAACATTCTCGAGTGAGGAAGGACAGAAGACTGAGCTAACTTAGCCTTGTCCGACAGCATTTTCATGGCCATTGGAAACAGTGGAGGGCACTATGTAAACAGCCTTTTCCCAGACGCCAATAAACCCAGAGCCATTATGGGCAGGAGAGAGGTGTCGGTTTGCATTTTAACAGCAAGTTTCAACACAGAAGCTCACAAATGCACAAAAGCCCTCACGCGTGCATATACACACGCACACGCTCATTCGGCCGAAGCTTGCATACCAACACACACACAGAGAGAATACATAAACACATACGCGCTCACATTGTGTGACAGCACAAATAAAGTAGGGATAACTGCTTCTGTTGCTAGGATACCGGCTCTTCTGGCTCCTACGTAAATCAGGGTGACTGGTGACACAGACAGCTGTGAAAAATTAACGCAAGCTGTGACAGCAAAGTAAAAGTAACTTTCGGTTTAATCTTAAAGAAAAACATGTTTTGCTTTTTTGAAGTTTCTATTAAAAAGAAAAGATCCCAGCTGTTCAAGTCTATCCAAAACTAACCGAAGTAACTAAAGAACAACGAACTGATTCACTCTTGTCTCTTAGTGGATTTGAAGCTTTGAAATGTGACCTTTGCCGCCTCGTGTTTTTAAAACGAGAACAAAATCACAACATAAACATAAATGCAACTATAAATCATACAGAAGTGATAGCAGAAAGATAAAGTTTACGTCGGTCATGTACATCTCAGTTTTCAAACTTCTGTAATTATCATGTTTGTTTTCTCAGGTAAAGTACAACTCCTCTGTTTAACAAAGAGGCTAAAAGAAATTATTAACAAAAACTTCTACGGTTGTGTTAAAAAGGACTGCACACCCGATATGTGTCTGAAACTATTATATAATATTTGCTTAAAAATGTGTTATGTGATGAATATTACCTCCTTGAAGACCACTGATATATTGATCTCAGCTTTTATATTTATTTTACTCACTGTGATATTGATGTTTTCTAGACAAACACAGCCAGTCTTTTCAGCTGCCTTTTGAGAATTTTTATTGTGTTTATGCATTTTGCAGCTAATGGCTACCTGTTGATTGATTACTATTGTAACACACAAGTGTCAGTTTGATTTATATTACAATCCGTTATAATTAGAAGCCTTGAAGCATTGCAGTTTCACCATGTTATCATTTTAATTCTGGTTTCCTTTCTTAAACAACAAACTTTCTTGAAAAAGGGTAGATGTTTTTATATATTCCATTCTAAGTTGTATTTACCCATCCACATTTACAACACAAAGACACCATCATAAATGGGGCCGTCACCTGCATCACTGTGCAGACAGAACATTTTTTTTAAAAAGTAAAGAACAGAAAACACTACTTATAAAACCTCAGACCAGAAACGTGACAAAAAATAAAAGAATAACTCACCAAGACAAAAGCTGACAAATCAGCCAAAAGCAGATATGAGATGAAAGTTTTAAAAGAGCAAAAGAAAACATTTGTTGTCGAGCTCACACATTTGCTTAATTGTAACCGTTTCAGGCTTTTATCGTACAAAGGATTTTGATAGTGGTAGGTGTGCTGAATATGTCGTTTTCACTTGCTGTTAACTTACTTTGTAGTTGTTAGAATGAGCTGCACGTCACAAGTCCACTGCTGGTTAATATCTTTTAACTTAAGACTAAAAATGTTGAGCTGCAGCTGGAAAGATCAGGAGGCTCAAACTGAAGTAATATTAAAATAAATGTGATGCACAATGATGAACAGGGCTTGCTTTGACAACCATCCTTCACTGTGGTCCAACACTCAGCCCTGACACCTTTGGTCTATTTATATCTTAGAACAATTCAATTCTATCCCTCCACCCAATCAAGTCTTTGAGGACTGACATAGTTCCCACGGCCTGAAGTGGCTATTTAAAAAAGTTACATCAGCATCGTTTTTAGCACTGAAAGATGCTCAATAAAATCATATGCAGATGTGATGGTGGTATCAGTTTCCATAAGTACATTAATTACACCTTCTGGTTCTAATGAGCACATTAAACAAAATGTGTTAAAGAAACGTCAGTTAAAAATAGAAAATATGTGAGTCACTCCTACAAGCACTTGGTCTGCTCATCGTTCAAATGAACCTGGATTAGTGTTGCTTTTTTAATGAATTTTTGTCCAATGATAATTGTCTTAAAATGGCAACTAATTAGCAGTTTAATCGTCTGTCGCATTGTACCAAAATAGATTCCAGTCTACCTTGAAACAGCTCTATATGATGCAATCTAAGTTACAGAAATCCAGTGAGCATCTTAGGTTACAAGTTTTTTCAAACCTAAAAAGATTGTGGACTTTTCTCGCCATCATTTACACAGCACTGGAATGCCTTTGGAAATGACCTCTAAGAAGCCAACATGACTGAGATATATTTAAAGCAGGGGGTCGTGTTTGAACTGACATGTGAGAGCACTGGAACGGGAACCTTTGGAGAAAGAAAAAGCAGTAGTTTAACTCAACTAGCAGCGTGGCAAAGCTGCACAAATACACTAATCAAATACACGCCTGTGTGTCTACTCTGACCCATGTCCCCTCTCTCCACACCTCTATTGAAAGGCTGTTATTGAGCAATTATAGGCATTGATTTTCTCTCCCCTCTCAGCACACCTCTGTATGACAGCTGGCCTTAAGATCTGCCCTCTGCAGCCAAACTATTTGCTCACAGATTTGGCCAATTTAACACAATATTCCTGCCATTTCCCCTCCAGGTTTACAGTAAGGCTGAATCAAGCAAACAAATTTCCATCTTGTGTCAGTTTTCAAATCCATAACATAGAGGAAACACTTTTCTATGTCATACTCTGCATATTTATTTAAAGATTTTGACAGAGGTGACATTTTAGCTTATCCCTAAAATGTCAGCCGGTTGAAATGCAATCCCATAAAATGAAAGATGTCTGAAGAAATTTAATTACCTTCAGCTGTTTTGGATTCTTTTACAATCTTTAAATGACAAAGCTGACAGATAAGAATGGCATTTCAGGGTTGTAATTTGTCTTTGCACGATTAAATTGAGTTTTGGCGGTCAAAAAATAAAACACTTTTGTTTAATTTAGGCAACATTCTTTGAAACTGACAACACGTTCCCCAGATGCAAAGTCTCATTCAAACCCCAACAGGCAGATGCTATTGTTTGTGTTGAAGCTGGCAGCTGCAAGCATTATCGCACATTATGCAAGAAGATAGTGGACGACCTTTTCGAATCCCCTCTTGTTCTGTGTTGTACTCTTAGCATTTCCATAACGCTCCACACACTCACCCCGACATCTCTGCATGCTGTATTTTTGGCACAGATTACAAAGCCGTCAACTAAACCTCCCACCTTGGCAGTTATACCACCAAGTGAGCCACTGAACTACAAACATCAAGAAAAATACCACGCAATTAACAGCCTGAGACAAGCCATTAGTACAGAGCTGTGTGAAACAGCTTGATACCATTACGATGAGGTGGGGGAGTTATAACAAAGCAAGCTTTGGAGAATACAACATCCTTAACTGTGTAAATATTTGACTTGCTCCTCACATTTTATCAGCAAGGACTGTGTTAATGATTAAAAACTGAAAAAGTTTGGTTTAAAAAAAAAAAGTAAGAATAAACAGACTGATGTCTAGATGAGTGGATGAATAAATGAAGAGAGATTTAGTCAACAATGTCAGCGATTCATCCGATATACAACAGCAGGTGAAGACGTGTCAGTTATGCACCCAATAAAACTATTTCACAAGACGTGTTAATAACTAGTTACAGTTACAGTGGGATTTAAGAGCAGTGAACTGATGCAGCCCAAAGGAGATCAACAGTTTATATGTAATTATGATGTGAATAATATTAAAGCAAGCAGCAAGTCATCATGCTACCTGAAGCAGAAATAGTTTCCTAATAGAGTGAATTTGACAAAAAGCATTTGAGTTTTCAGTGAAAACTTGTTGTTGGAGCAACTGGTCCAGGAATCTTTTCCGTCACAACAATGTACAACAAAAGTCACTTCTGACTGTAATTAATGCTGCCTCTTTCTGCAGTCAATTTTGCACAGTTTTTAAATCCTATTTTATGCATTTTTAAGTTATTGTTTGCACAGTTTGATTCATATTTTGCACAATTCTAATCTTTCTTTGTTTGGTTGTGACTCTGTTGCTGTGTCTTCATTATCATCTTTTCTCTTTGTATAATATTTTTGTCTGTTGCTGCAATAAAAGAATTTCCCAAGCTGGGATTTAGTCCATCCATCCATCCATCTAATACTGCTGGAAGGAAGTACCGTACTTGTATATACTTGATTTTATTTTGAGCTGGAAAAAAAAGGCTGTTGTTTTTTTTTAATCAATACAAAACTATTTGACAAAAAAGATTAAAGTTAATAGTCTTGCGTTGTGATTCTATCAGAGCTGAACCAATATAGAAGAGCACACCTGCAGTCGATTCTATCTAATAAACAATATATGGTAACAATCATGCTAATTTTAAGGAGGTAAAAAATCAAATGTGTCCTTTTGTTGGAAGAGAAGTCAAGAGATATTCTAAAACTGGAAACAAACAAAGAGTCATGCCAGTCCAATACAAACAATAAAACCTTAAAACCATCTGGCATTTCCTCCTGCTGAGTTTTTCTTCTCATTATTCACAAACCAAAACACTAAAGAAACCCAGCAAACAATGAGCTGATAAAATGTTAAACATACAACAAAAAACAAAAAATAAACAGTTTAATATAAAAACTAAGATCCAGCAGTTCACCTCATTAACATGACGGCGGCCATGTTGACAAACAGGAAGCGTTGAACGCAAACCTGAGCTCTTACCTGCGGGGAAACAGCTTGAAGTTGTTTGAGATGTTCTTGGATGTAAAATAAATGTGAGTGAAGTCAGTTAATCCTTTTTTCTTTTTTTCAGTCAGTTAATCCTTTTTTCTTTTTTTTCAGTCAGTTAATCCTTTTTTCTTTTTTTTCAGTCAGTTAATCCTGAAAAAGACCAGGAAAACCTTCCTCCTTCCGCTCCAGGTGGACAGTTTGACACCAAAAAAAGCTGAAGCTTACAAGCATCTGCCGCTGGGGGGCGCTAAATCCCAGATTCACCAGTTATTACCCATTATCCACCAGAAACATGGCTACTTCCGCCATTAAACTACCAAAACAAGGGCCTCAGGTTCCTCACAGACAGGTGAATTCAGCTAGTAAATACTAAACTATCTGTTGCTCAGTTTCATTTATTTTCCCTCTTAAAAGCTTTTACTTAAAACTACCATGACTTGACATCAGTTGTTCACCACAAAATGTTTTACTTTATCTATAACTTGTTTTTTTTAACTTTATAGTTTAATCTTAATAGTAAAAGTATTTCTAAATAAATAATAGGTAATGCTAGAAAGGTAGAAACAAATAAAAGCATTATACTAAGTATTAAGTTAATTAAATGTCCTGATAAAATGATCCTGTACTGATGACTGCTTTCCAATAAAAAATTCTTAAAATGTTTTTTTTTTCTCCTCTCAGCTTCCATTTGTTTTCCAAATGCTGAACACCACAGCTGTGATGACAACCTTTGGCATCAGACTTTTACTCATTGGCTGTGGGTTATGTGTTGTTTTTTTATTTTGTTGATTGGTATAAAACTGCTTATTTTAAGGTCTTTTTCTGTTTTTATTTGCCTTTAAATATGTAACCACACACAGAGTTAGAGTAATAGTAAAAAAATGTTTAGCTGAAGATTCTCATGGTGCATACTTGCAGAAACCTTTAATATTCTTTTTTATTCAATATTATTATGTCACAATTGCTGATGATTTTATGATTTTTCTCAAACCATCCAAGTGACTTCTCCTGTTTGTTGAAATCTCCTTTTTCCTTTTGTTTTTTTGGAGTAAAAATTAAACTGGGACCACAGTGGTGGTTTGATAGTTGGGTTTGTGACCTACTTCATTAAATTATCAATATATCCATTCACCTTTTCACCCATTCAAACCACCTGACACAGTTCACACGACACCTGACCTCGGCTTTCCTCTCCCGTGGTTCTGAGCCAACACAGAGGCAGTAAACTGTGGTTTCTTTAGGCTAAACCCGAATGAGCTGCCATCATCTTCTGTCAGAGTCTGACCAGAACTTAGTTTTTCGGATCATGGGGTGTTTAAATCCCTCCATCGGTGGCAATTTTGCACCTAGAATTAATGGTACAAATGTCCTAAAACGCAGCTCTTCTAATATTTAATTAAGCTAAAAAGAAAAGTAAATATTTATACATGCTAAGTGTGTGTTTTCATTCTGAATCTGTTTAAGTTGATGATGTGTGCCAACTTTAAAGTTAAAAAAGACAGAAGAAGATCAGGAAAAAACATTAATATCTGAATTTTACATTTACTTTCAATCCTTTGAGATCAGATTATTTCTGCAACATCTTGCCTCTCAGGCTGAGGATGAACTGGTTCACATTGTTTTCTAACAACAAATCAAATTGTTTGTTTTACTGCAGCCAACACACACTGCACGGCAACAAACAGACAAAACTATTATAGACAGGAGCATTAATGTTGATTATCAGTGCAGATTGGATGTGGGGGAAACCTCCTGCAGCCCTCTCAGTCTGTTTCCATGGACCTGACTGGAGATGAACCGCAGACCTTCATCTAAAATTTAAAACATGGAGTTTGTTCTTCCTGTTAAATTGTAATAGAAAACCAGATTTGTATTTACTTACAGTGATTCACACTGTTGATTTTTACATCTTTTTTATGCAGTGACTCAGTGTTTTGCCTTTTGATCTTGGTGGTGTTTGTTCGTGTAAATGATACAGCTTAGAAAAGAAAATAGTCACAGAATAATCATGAGGTGTTGATGTTTATGTGTTTTTCTCAGATATTGGTTTAACTTGTATGTTCTACCTTATTATTTACTTTAAGAGCCCAGAATCTGTCCACATTCAGATAGGTGAATCAGCTGAAAACACCTGTAAACAGTCAGATCTGTCCCAAGAATAACAGGAGAAACACACGCTGAGTGTCGCTGACAAGTGCTGAAGCTGAAAGTGAGTCATTACGCTAAGAAAATATTAGCTGAAACCTAAAATAAGCAAAATGCTAGCTAAAAGTAGCAGAATGGTTGCAAAAAGTAGCAAGATTCTTAGCTAAAAGTAGCAAAAGACTAGCTAAAAGTAGCAAAAGACTAGCTAAAAGTAGCTAATTGTAGCTAAAAAAAACTAAAAGTAGCATCAATAATGAACTAAAAGCCAAATTATAGCAAATCGCTAGCAAAGAGCTAAATGTACCAAAAGGAAAGCTAAAAGCTATAAGTACAAAATCAGAAAAAGATTAACTAAAAGCAGCAAACCCTTAGCTAGAAGCTAAAGGATTCAGCATTTACACAACTAGTAAACTCAAGAGGAACATTTGTTTGAGTCTCTCAACCATCAGTTTGTTTCTTTGGAGCTCATCAAGCTTCTCTGATTACTGTTTGGTTGCAAATAATGAAGCTATAAACCCGATGTTTAGAATAATGAGAACACATTCTTGTATTTCTTTATGTAATGTTCTGTTTTATGAACTCATAACATTCTCCCAGGAGAGCTAGAAAATCCTCTCACTCCTCTTTGGATCACAGCATAAACAGATGCAAGACCAGTTTTTTGAATTTGCCTTTTTTCGTTCTGGAGGAGAGTTTTAAAGTATGCTTGAGTGGATTTTTCAAAATATTTTCCACACCAAATAGCCACTAATCCTTCTTTTCATAAGCTTGAAAACTTACTTTTAGATAGAAAAAGCTGGCTGCTTCACAACTTAAACTAAACCTCGGTCTGACTTTGAGAGGAGGAGGGAGCATAAGTACCATTCTGCTGGAAAATGAGAGAAGATGAAAATGTTGGCTTGTTTTTTTTTGTTTTTAAATAGAGGCATGCTCACACATAACCACTCGATTTAACAAACACATTCAAGAATCTTGGTCTCTGTTTGAGCTGGGGATAGAGGTAATTCCTGGTTACAATATAGTAAAATACTTCAGCTGTAGCCATGTAAGAAGTTTTCCCACTAATCCCCTGAGTTTCAGTTCTTTGAGTAGGAAACTAAATATCTGTGTCTGAGGCCTGTCACACAGCGCCGCATCCCAGCATGATCAAAACCCCCTTCGGCAAGCTTCTGCATTGTCTGAGACAAGGACCTCTTTTGAGGCCTGTAAAAAGAGCTAGTTGAGGCTTTGCTTGGGGAGGGGGGGTTCTTGGAGGAAGAGGAGTAAAGAAAGTTGCTTAATCCCACACTGTCATTATCCTCACTTCTGAGCCATGGTCCTCCAGCATCCCCAGTAATGAAGGCCATGTCCAAGGATTTACACCTGGCCCAGATGCCACATCCTGCAGTAATTACCCATGCAGAGAGCCTCTTTGTACCTTTAGTGTACACTGGAAGCTATAAATAGAAACCCTCGCTGCTTTGCACATCTGTAAACCCACAGAAAGTGCAGCATCTTCAGCTCCTCAGCCCCCTGAGTAATAATGATGTTTACCATTACAGAACAATCACTTCCTATCTGTGTTTGTGCAAAAAAAAAGGAATTGACAAACACAGTGGCTGATTTCACAATCTACATGTTTAATTAGTAATGATTTACCCCAAGAGATAAGACAATAATGGACATGTTTCTGATAAATAAAGTAAATCTCACCATCTTCTCACAGATTATTCTTGCTTTTGTTGTTTAGTATATGAACCTTTAAAAGGGACTTGTGTATTAGACTGGCACATTATGAACTAAAAAAGCTGAATTTTCTGTTTTAATCCTGAGTGCTGAATGACTACTGAAATTTGCTGAAGAGTAAATTGTCAACTGAACTGGTAAAACCAGCCTAACAGAAGTTAAAAATAATCAAAACTGTAACTAAGACCTAAAATGATCAAAACAGTAGCAAAAACCTAAAATCACCTAAACTGTAGCTGAACGTCAAAATTAGCAAGACAGTAGCTAAAAGCTAAAAGGAGCAAAGGAAGCCAGAAACAGAGCACATATGCTGAAGTAGAACAATGTGATGGTATCTCTGAGGAAATGGTTATAAATAAAGTGAAATAATTCAAAAGTTACAAATACTGAAAGTTGAAGGACAATATTCCCAATCAAGCTGAATGTTTCAATATATGAGTGGTTAAAATAGCAAAAGATATGAGGAAGAACAAACAAAAACAGTTATTGTTATCTTCTTTTGAATTTAATGCTGGAGTTTAAAGCATAATATTCAGTCTGATTCAATAACACCTCCCGATCCAGCTTTTGGATGGTTTTTGAAGACGCACAAGGAAACTGGCAGAGGTCAGCACATGTTTGCCGCACCCTCATCTACAACTGAGCTTAAATGACTTGTTATGAAACAGTGGTTTCCCATGTCCTGTTGCTGCGTTCCCATGACTCAGTGCCAGGTAATAACAAGTGAACCAGAGCCTTTCCCCCTCTGTTGCTTCACTTTTCAAAAGCGATGCTTTCACACACCGTGATGCACAATGACGGCATAGAAACTTAGTTGTGAAACTTTGTGAATTAATACCTTGAGCTCAGTTTCTTGCTTTGTCACTTTTGTCAATTGAGACTTGAGACAAAAATCAATAATATAAATCAGTTTTACAAATATTGAGCTAAATTTTGATCTGGTAGTAGCTTTTACAACACACACTGAGTGTTAACTTACACTGCCTGACATACATGATGTTATTTTAAAGGTTTGACCAACACTGTTTTTACTCCTCATAAGATGATCCTTGTTTAAAATATGGCATGAAAGTCAGCACTGCTTAAAGGAATATTAGGTCTTTAATTTGTCCTGTAGTTCCTGCTCTGGCAACTTTCTGGAAACAGATAATATTATCTTAATTTCTAAACCAGTGAATTTCAGTAGAAAGCTTCTTTAGAAAAAAGAAAAAAGCCTGAATATTTTTTTTTTATTTCCTGGAACATGGCTCCATTTGTGATTTCCTCATATGTAGTTGGAATTAAGATACATTAATCAGTACAATATTCCAGTGTCAATCTTATAAGCATCGGTCATAAAAACAAACAGAAAATCAATTTTAAAGAGTGACACTTACCAACCACAGTTATAAACAGTCTGTGCAGCTTCAGTTTATTTGAAGGATGTTCATTGTCAGCTCATTTGCAGACCCATATCAAACACAGCTGTGTGTTTCCCTGAAGTTTCTGAGGGTCAGAGTGCTTCTCACTTTGTTAGCTGCCTGAACATCAGCAGTGAATATAAACGCTTCCACTTAGCTGCAGCAGAAGACAAACATCTGTTCTGCTACAAGGTCAGTGTGTCCCAGAGCAAGAAACTGAGTCCTGCACAGCTAAAGGGAAGATCTTTGTTCTGTTTAACTACAAACATTAAGAAGGAAACAAAGAAGAATAAATCTGATAAAATAAGCACTGAGAGGCAAATATAGCTATACCTGAATTAAAGCGAGCAAATTATTATAATAAAAAAGAAGTAAAGTTCACTGGGCTTTGTAGTTAAATTTCAAACAATACTGAGATTTTTTTAAATATAGTCAACAATTTCAGTTGTTCTCAGATGTTTAAGCTCAGTCCATAAAAGCTAAAAGCTACCTTCAACAAAAGGCTTTTTTTCCAGCATTTTTGAACAAGTAAAAGAGTCCTTTTATGGGCCCAGGAGACTGTACTCACACATAAAGTGGAGGTATGCCAGACACAGAGGCTGGTGCAACTCAGAGTAATGTGTTTTCTGGAGGTGCTGCAAAATTCTGGATCCGCTGTGAATGTTAGTATGTTGTTGCCTCTGAAGGTGAATGTTCAGAACGACAACTTTTAGGCAGTCTGAGTCGAATTCAACAAGAAAAAAGTTTTTTTTTATCTTATATTATCAGTATTCAACTGAACTCATGTTTTTATATATCGCCAGTTCACAACAAAAGTCATCTCAGGGCAATATACTTAAGAAAAAACAAGTCCAAATCATAATAATTTGGTTTTATGAGAGCCAGATTCCAATCCAATTACAGTCAATTCATTCATATTATAATACAATACATTCAGAAAAAGTAGATCATGAAATGCCAATTATTAAATATTATCTGCTGTAATTGATTACATCAAATCTCCCCTTCATCTGAGTCCCCATCCTGAGCATCAGGTGGTGACAGTGGAAAGGAATAATTCAGTTTTAACAAGAAGAAACCTCCAGCAGAACCAGATCCAGAACCAGGCTCAGAATGAGCGCCATCTGCCTCCAATCTTCTGGGGTTTGAGAGGACAGGAAAGAAACACAGGCAGATACAGAAGGATTGGTTCAGGTGTAGTTTCTATTGGAAGGAAAAAAAAAACAAGTTAATGATGGCAATAATTGTATGTACAAAAATGGAGAGTACAGAAAGTTTAAAAATAGAGAGAAACTGTAATTTATTGTCATTTGCAAACCCTTATCAGCTAAAGAGAGAAAAGGAAATTCTGCAAGCACAAGCCTTTTAGACAGTTTTTCAGTTTCCCAGCTTTACAAACTTCCCTCATTGATCCAGTGGCTGTGTTTGTGAAAGGAGCCAAATGTAGAGGCTGCACCTGGGCACCATAATTGGCTTCAACGTGCCAACTTTTCCTCTCATATGAAATAACAGCACACTGGGGGGAAAATGTGAGGAAAAAAAATACATAAAACTGCTTAAGTGTAGGAATATACAGTAAACACAAAGGATATTTTCCTGGAAAAATGTAAGTCATGTTTAAACTTTAGGCTTTTATACTTTAATGCCAAACCATATACGCAGAAAGCAAAAATATAGATATATTGAAGTAAAGTCATTCAACATGAGTAATTAGGGTGTTTGCCAGTTGCTCAATTCACCTTCTGTGTGTTTAACATCACCCATCTGAACACTTTCAGCCTCTAAACTGTGAATTTTGTTCACTTGTTAGTTGTTATGACACTAAATATTTCTGTTATCCATCTGTTCTGGAGAAAATTGCCACATCCATGAGCTCATTAAGTCTGAATTCCTGCAGTCCTTCTTTATAAACACTCCACTCTGTTCCGACCACCCTGCCAGAGATGTGATCATCTTCATGGTTGTTTTCTGTGATTTGTGTCATCAGCTTGTATTACTACCAGGAATAATTACAGTAACGACCTGCACGGTGAACCTACTCGCACAAAGAAAAGTGTTTCATTAAACAGATGAACAAAAGGATGGCTCACAGGTTGCCACGCCTCGGTGTGTGACAGCTGCAGATTCACAGCTTATATAATTAAATCGTGGAATTACACAGTAGAAAATAATAGCCCGAGTGAAGAAATAACTGTTGTTCCTCCTCAGGTGTTTAGAATGACAAAGAGGCGTGATATATTGAATAAATTTCTACTTCATGAATAAAAAAAACTATTCTAATTTGCTTCTCTAAAATAGGGATATTCGATTTAAGAATCCAAGCCAAACAGCATTAGTGTCTGGAGCCAGAGGGTGCGGGTGTATGTGTCATATTGAAAACTAATATTCAGAAAATGAATCAGTTGATGAAAACAACATGAGGTGTAAAACTGTTTAATGTTCCAGCGCTTACAGAGCCTGCAGAAGAAATGTAACAATAGCTAATCAGTTCATGCACAGGAATTTTTAATGCACAGATTTCTTCATGCGTGGCTTTGTTTCTGTATAATAATCTGTTCCAAAGTAATAAATGTGGCAAAACATTCTGTTAATTAGAGAAACTTGGTTTTCTTTCCAATGACAGTACACCAAAGGTTACATTTAACTGTTAAATGGATTCTCTATAAAACCTATGGCAGCCGTGGCATTATCAGGCTAGTTTTTTGCTTGGGGAGATGAAACTATTTTTCAAGTGTGTTTCAATTTTTTTGCTTTTTCTTAACATAAATAAATGGCTTTCGGATCATAAAATGATCTTAGTTTAAAATTCTGGCATCAAACATGGTGGTTGATATACATTATTTCAAGGAATGCTAGGCAATTAATTATTTACTGTAACTTTACATTGGACAAACAAACACACCATCAACTTAAATACCTAAGAAATAAGTGAATTTAAATAAAAATCCAGATGCACCCATTCATCATGGAATTACACTTTGGGATTAAGCCAGGTTTGAAGAATTTCATTTGTTTTTTGATTTCTAAAGTTTACCAAACTCTCAAAGAAAGACACTAACTCTGTCTTTAAACAATGACTTATTCTTTTAACTCCTTAGTTTAAAACTCTGAGTTGTTCATTGTGGATTCATGAGTTCTAAAAAGTAAAAACTAAACTCTGGCAGCTGAATAAACCCCTGCTTTGTAAAAATGTGGCAACAAAGTTGTTGGGTTTTTTTTTCTTCTTTTTTGACAGCTGAGGCCAAAAACAAAGCATACAAACAGAAACCATGTGTATCCCTTCGCCAAGACACAAACTCGCGTTTTAAAAAAAAGAAAAACTGGTTGATGAAAATGAACACACCTCACGCAATCCTCACGCCATGAATAAACATTTCCTTGGAGCAATTTAACCCTGATTTCAAGTGGAAAGGGTGACAACATATTTTAACATAATTATGTTTTACAGAGCAGCTCGGTGATTTTTGGAAAAGTGCTGCAGTGATTAATATGTTTCAATTGGTACGAAGGTTTGTTTTAATGCTAATTGAAGCAGTGTGTAACACATCTGTGCTTGTGGAAAAGATGTTACCCTGTTTGAAAAGGGTCAAATTACTGCTTACAAAACATCTCAGGGGGCAGAGACGACAACAACTAGATTCAACACACTGTTGAAACCCAAAATTGCGTTGAAACATTGTCATCAATGCAAAAAATGGTTCAAATGTTTGGTGAAATCACTTTTTAACTATGAGCCAATGCTCACAGCAGTGCTTGACAGTTAAAATAAAAGCATTTTCTCAAGAAGAACTCAAGTTAGTGGGACTAAACAGCTGTGTGGCTTTAAGAAAACCACTTATCTAGGCTAATCGAAAAAAAAGGTTTCAATTTGCTGTAGGGAGCACAAAGATTGGACTCAGGAGCAATGGAAAAGGGTCATTTGGTCTAATGAATCCAGACTGATGACACATCAGAGTAAGAAGAGCGCTGGATGAAGTGATGCACCCATCATGGCCAGGGCCACCACAAGCCTGTGCAGCCAGTTCAATTTATTACAGTCAGATTAGGTGTATTAGTAATTATAAATAGCCCTGTCTTGCAAAGGTAGCTGAAAAAAAAATGCATCAAATCTTCTCTTTTATTCAGTTCCCCATCAGTGGAGAGTGGAGAGGAGAAGTGCCTTTTAACAGGAAGAGACTTTAAGAAGGGAGGCCATCTGCTTCAACCAGCTGGAGGGTGAAAGGACAAGAAATGGAAACAAAAAAAACACAAAATATACCTGATTATGTCAAAAAAAGGAAGAAAATCACAAAGAAGATAGCAGCAGTGACAGCATATATACAGAAAGAGTAAACAAGGTGAAATGAAAGGCTTAGCATTCCTTAAAGGAATGCATATCACCCGCAAAAACAAAGACAATCTTATTTTGAAAAATGATGGAGTTGCAGCCATTTTGTTCAAACCTTGAAATTTAATGTGATATTGTTGTGCTCAGAGTCTGTGTTGTGACTGACTCTCAACTACTACCACGTTCAGTTTTAGTGGAATATTTGTAAAACTGACTGAGTTATAGCCATGTTTGTGCTGGTAGATGTTTTTTCTGTTGGGAATGAAAACATTCGGCTCCGCTCCTTCTTCTTGGAATGAGCGACAAGACTTGAAACTGTCCAGCTTGGTTTCATTAAAGGATTTTAAACGTATCCTAAAATCAATAGAAAAGACAGCTCCAGAAACTTGTGCCTGTTTTTAGTATTCTGCTCTGTGTTATGTGATACTTTTATTCAGTTTCACTATGCATGGTATTTATCACATTCTCGCATGTTCACTTGAAAACAGGTCTCTCTTCAGAATGAGAGCTCGCGTCTCAATAGAATTACTTGTATAAATACAAGTCAAATTTCTAACCTTGGACTCCAGCTTGTAATGAGCAAAAGATGTTTTTAAGCAGTGTTGCCATTTTTCTTATGATTTAAACACCATTTGCTGACCTAGTAACCAAAGATCTCTTATTTTAATGGTGCAGCATCATCTTTAACCTAAACTGAGGATGAGGAACCATCTGTGTGTTTGTACTTTTGTCATGTTAATGTGACCAGACGCCTTTTAACCTCAAAGCAGGATTATATTGTACGATTCAGCTGAATTTACATTTCTCTAAGAGAGATGAGGGCCGAATCTGAGGATTACTAAACTGCATCTAAAAATCAATGTGGGGCGAAACTCAGCACTTAGACTCTGCTCTGTGAAACAGCAAAGCACATACGTTTGCAGTCTTTACAAAGGAAGGATGTATTTAGGAAGTGGGGTTGGCTTTTTGTTTGTTCTTTTTGTAGCACCCCAGTTGCTTTAATGGGTAAGATGGCCTTCGCTTAAATAACCTACACAGCAGAAATTTCCGCAGACAAGGGTAAAATCAGATGCTTCCATATTCAGCAGCAAAGCCCTGAAGACTGTTGTGCTCAGAGCGTGATGGCAGCTTCAGAAACATCCCGTAACATCCAATTAAAGCAGGCAGAGGTTTTAAAAATCAAGAGATCTCTACAAGATTAAATCAGAGGTAATTTGCACATTGTGTTGTGTTTTCAGTCAAAGTCATTAGCTTTTTGTCACAAACAAACCTCTCACTGGTGTTTCTACCCTACAGGATGCAAGTGGCACGAACCGGGGAAGTTTTTTTTTTATTTATTAATTTTGACTTGGATGACATGCTGCTTACTCACCAGCACTTTGCAATCACTAAAACTTTCTTCACGCTGACTGTACGTTCAAAGGTGACTCAGGGCAAAATTGTGAAATCGTCTTTGAAATCAGTATTATTGTATCTGCAGCGTGGAACACTTTGGACTGTTTGGGAGGAAATCCTTTAAATATCATAGAGAAAAATAGAGCTCAACAGATGGAGAGATTTGGAATCAGTGCCTACCCACAGATGCACTTGCAGTGTGGACAAAGGAGGAGAAGCTGCCAAGGATGAATAACTGAGTGTCTCTCCCTCTGATTCACCTGAAAGCAAATATGGAGAAGGAAAATGACATTTTCTGTTTTTATTTAATCAAATGCAGGTTTTCAAACTAAGAGCACCTCATCTTGACCAAAACACTCCAAGCCCCACACATGGATCACCTGCTCTCCCTCCTTCTCATTTCACGCAGCGTTATCTCTGTGAAATACCTTAAATTTTCCAGTCTGTGTGTGCGTGCTTGTGCGTGTGTCCGGGGGGGGAGGGGTCCCGAAGGCGTACAGCGTAGGCGTGGGCTTCCACGCCACAGCTGACGCTCAGAAAACCGGGAGGACCGTCTGAACGTGCGCACACGGAGGACGCGCTCCGGTGAAGTTGGGACCTGCGCGCGGAGTTTCTCTTTGCGCGGAGACGCGCAGATCAGACCGGATCTGGATCCGACAATCCCGCCGCTGAGGAGGCGTCGGTGGTCTGAGCAGAGAGATCCGGACTGAGAGACATGAGATCTTTGTAGAGGGAGGAGAACATTTCATTTAGAAAGGTAAGAGAAGCTCCGTCTCTTGCGACAACGAGGAGCCAGGTGGGCTGAGAGAGGCGCCCGTGGGAAGATCTGCTCCCAGAGACGCGATTTACAGAGTTAAAGCTGCGAGTTTTAGGTCTTCGCGAGATTTAGTGTTTCTGTCCTTCATAACAATTACTGGCTCACCTGCTTTCTGATTTCATGTTGCTAAGATAAATACCTCTGAGGAGACCTTTTAATTTATCAGTCAGTCAATCAAAATTATATTTTATAGCACATTTTTAAAACAGCTCCAGGTGAACAAAGTGCTGTATAAAAGTTAAAATAAAAATGCGTTGCAGGTGCAATAAAAAACAACATTTTTTAAATAAATAAAATAAACTTACACAATAAAAAGATAACCTAATGATAGAAAACCAAGCCATTCTGCTCAACCAGAATTAAAATAGATGGATTTGAAATCACCAATATTCTGAGCAGCTCTCATTCTCAAAGCCAGACTATTCCACACAGTAGGAACCACAACTGAAAATTATTTTTTGACCCTTCTGGACTCTAAATTAACCTTAAATAGATAATTAAACACCTGTCTTTATGTCTTCTGCAGACAATAATGTGTTGTCATTAGCAGGCTGAGTTGAAACGATCAATGGATAACTGATTTCTGAGTTAAACATTTATTATTTGGGGTTTAAAGTCTGAACCGCCTGCCTCCTTAAATCTGTGGACTTTGACTCGTGAAGATCCAGTCATGAGAGTAAGGCCCAGGCATTGAGCAGGTGTGCTTTAACCTCAGCTGTGTCCTTCTCCTGCAGGTTGGGAGCGAGCAGCTTTCCTTCGATCAGACCCTCTTGTCTTCAGGCCGACGCTCTTTCAATGTGGGAGACAGTTTTGGTGCATTCGCCAGGCTGAAATCCTCCAGGGTCCGGACCTCCCTCATGGCAGCCTTGCTCCTCGGGCTGCTGCTCTTTGCGATGCAGTCCCCTCCTCTCCCCTCCAGGCCGTTGGCGGACCGGGGGTCGTCTTCTCCTCCCACTTTCTCGCCCACTGACAACGGGACCAGCAGCCACCCCAACGGGACCTTCCAGCAGCTCCCTCAGATAATAATCATTGGTGTGAGGAAGGGGGGCACGCGCGCGCTGATCGAGATGCTCAGCTTGCACAGCACGGTGGTGGCAGCTCAGAACGAGGTGCACTTTTTTGACTGGGAGAGCCACTTTCAGAAGGGCTTGCCTTGGTATCTCAGCCAGATGCCTTACGCCTTCCCCGAGCAATTGACGGTGGAGAAAACGCCGGCCTACTTTACGTCGGGCAAAGTCCCCAAGCGCATCCACCAGATGAACCCCAACATCAAGCTCCTGCTCATCCTCAGAGACCCCACGGAGCGGGTGCTCTCGGACTACACCCAGGTGTTTTACAACCGCCTCCAGAAACACAAGCGCTACCAGCCCATTGAGTCCGTGCTGGTGAAGGATGGAGAGATCAACCTGGGGTACAAGGCCCTCAACCGCAGCCTGTACTACATCCACATGCAGAACTGGCTGCAGTATTTCCCCTTGGAGAGCATTCATGTCGTTGACGGGGACAAGCTAATCAAGGACCCGCTGCCCGAGATGAAAAAAGTGGAAAAGTTCTTAAACCTGGAGCCTCAGTTGAATGCTTCCAATTTTTACTTCAACAAAACAAAAGGATTCTACTGCTTGAGAGACCACGGGCGAGAAAGGTGTTTACACGACTCAAAGGGCAGAGCGCACCCCCACGTGGCTCCTGCCATCCTGCAGAAGCTCTACCAGTTCTTCCACGAACCGAACAGGAAGTTCTTTGAACTGGTGGGACGAACATTCAGCTGGAAATAAACCTTTGGTTTTTCTCACTAACAGCGTTAAGGAACGAAGCTGATGTAAATTTCAACTAAATCTATTTTTTTACTAGTTTCTTTGTTACACGAAAGATCGAGCCAAATACTGAGACAGACTGCAGGGTTTCTTCATGAAACTTTTACTGAAACGTTGTGCCGTTAGAAACAATTTGGCTTCAACATTCACATTTTGGCCAGTGCTAGAAAATGTTACATAAAGATATGCACTGAGCAGTTTTGCATCGTTGAACCTCCTTCTTTCACTTTATATAACATGACATTATTGTCTTGCTACATTTAGATCTCTGAGAGAATTTACCTGCTGCTAGGATTTTCTTTTCTCTGTCACTTTCAGGCACAAGCCACCCTGAGTTTTGTTACCTAAATTTTCCTTTTTGTTGGTTACTACAAATCCTTTGTGCACATCAGATCTTGCTAATCAATAATTGTGTCTTGTAAATATTTTTTAACTGAGAAATTAATACCATAATAAAGATGTATTTTATTTTTAGCATGTCTGCTGCTTTTTTTAACCCCCTTCTGTCTTTTTTTTTGTTTTTTATCCATCCATTAAACATCTGAGTGCTGTGCAGTTAGTCTCAGTCTCAGCAGGACGACTCAGGTCATTATTTCACGTCTGCTAACTCCATGTTTAAAGGAAGAACACAACATTTACAAATGTTTGACCCATTGCTCTCTCGTGCACTTCAAACAGAGCCCAACTATTTTAATTTAAACAGTTTGCCATGCTGAATTTCCTTTTTAGCCCTCCTGTCTGCAGAGGCTAACCTGCATCGCTGCTAAACTGTTTATCTGATGTTCCTTGTGTTCTGATTAGCTGTAGTCGTTCTTCACACATTAAATGACACTTTGCTTTGATAACGTGGGTTTAGCATAAGTGAACTGAGTGTGGGCATGGAGGTAAAGTCAAATTTGAGCTCAATCTGAACCGCGCAGAATCAAAAGAGAAGTTGTTTATGCCCCAGGGTGCAATCTTCCTACTTAGTTTTTAAGACAGGGAAGGCATTACTTATTCAAATCACATCGCTGCTCAGGAGCATCAGTAGCACAGTCTTGTAGAAATTACACTCCAAAATAACAACAACAACAAAACCACTGTAGCAGCTTCATATTTGAATGAGGCCCGGGTCTACTCAGAGGTTTTCTGAAACTTCAGACAGGATGTTAACCTCCCTGCCCTCCTTCAGCGCAGACCACAGCATAATTCTTTTCTCTTTGCCCTCTGAGATCACAAATTGTATTTTTTCCTGCTGTCTCTGCAGTTTGCATGAGTTCTTTTTGTATTGTATTGTTGAGTAATATCAGAGTGGCTTTGGAGAGAAACCGGTTTTGCTGCGGGTGAAAAGGAATGAAAAAAAAAAAAGAGCAGAGAAGGTAAACAGAAAGGCTGATCTCTGCTGGTAGATTATCAGGGAGCAGCTTGCGTCATCTGGAGATAACTCTGAAACAAGCATGTTTTCAGGGCTTATGCTTCACGTGTCGGAATGTGCAGGAGCTTCACTTGAAATCAAGCAGCAATGTCAGTGTCACCTTCCTCTGGGTCGAAGACTGATGGAATACCCAGATAAATCTATTTCCTCTTCTGCAAAACCACTCATTTTAGAAAAAAAGATGAGAAAAAAACCATCACACTCAGAAGCTGTGCGAAGCTTTAACTCTGATGGAGGAAAGTACATTTACTCAAGAGCTTTAGGGACTTTTTCTTTGCTCTTTCAATTTTCTGCCTACTTATTATAGTACTTCAGAATTTTCATGACAAATCATCTACTGAGATTATAAAATAAACTGTAATATTTTTTCTTCTTGGCTCGCCAGAAAAAAAGAAGCAGAGTTAAGATCCATTATTCAGTGTTTGCAGCTCCACCAACTTGAGGATATCACCGAAATGTCTGCTTGAGACCTAAAAATGGGAAAATGTTATTTTTCAAAAGTAAAAATAACAACCCAGCCACGCTAAAGATGGAAATAAAATAATCCTGATGTTTACATTGTATAAAAACATAAAACAAAATGTGGTTTACCGTTAGAATAGAAGCGACTGAATATAAATGATGTGCTTAGATTATTGATACCGAAGCTTCACTGTAAGCAGCATGGATTCTGCTGACTAAAAATAGATTTAAACAAAAGAAAAGTGAATAAATCTGAGGCAGCATCAGATGATTAATGGCTGAGAGGAGAAGAAAAAAAAAGCATTGTATTCCTGAGACATCAGAAGCAGAAAATGTTTGACAGAGCTGCTTTAGTTCCTAACAAAGTGATGCAATTAAAAAAGGTTATTATATTATCTAAAAATAGAAACCAGACAATAAAAATAAATTTGGTGGAATGATAACTGTTTTAAACTTAAAGGCCTAAAATTCCTTTAATGACCACCGCCTGTCATGCCAGAGTTTTAGAGGAAGATCATCTTATGTTAAGTTGTAGCTGTTGTGGTCAAACATTATCTTTTGTCTCATGTGATCTCGATTTTGCATGATCTGTTAGCGCTTAAAGTATGTCTTGCGACTGACTCTCTGCTTCTACCACACAAACTTTTAGCTAAATATCTGTAAAATTGTCTGCGTTAAAGCTATTTTTGTGTTTTTTGAGGTCAGTTGGCTGTGGTGGCCATCTTAAATTGGACAATTTATTAATCCAGTATTTTCCTTCTGAAAGTTTAATTAAAAATTTTTCTGCTGTTTGTGTGATATTTTGCTAACAGACAGAAAACAAACACACATGAGTAAAACCATGATTGTTTTTGGTGGCGAGTGATAAAAGAGAAATAAAAAGAGACGGAAGTGTAAAGAAGAATATCGCAAATGAGTAAATCCTCACAGTTACTTGACACCCAAACTAATTCCTTCACACTAAAACAAGTTTATCCGAAGGTTTCTTTTCTCTGCTCCTATAACTGATCAGCCATTGTGAGACCTCTCCGATTTCTCTTGTTACCTTTAAATAAAAGGTCCAGACTGAGAATTTAAAGCTGCTGTATTAAAATGAACAATTTGTAACCCTCCTTTTAAAAAAACACGGACAATAAAGCAAAACCTCTTCTTGTCCCATCAGTGAAATGTGAGTAATGATGAAAATGATTCACTTGTCAGACATTTGAAGCCCTGAGAGGCTGATGGCTCCTCAGAGGTGGAGATGTTTCATGAAGAGCTTTTTAAACAGCTAATCTTCATACATTTGAGCTCAGATTGTACTTGATGTCAGTTTTGCACCTTTTTTGCATTTATTTCTGCAGTGAGGGTTTGTTTCTTTTAGTGCTTTTTATTTAAGCTTCTTTTTTTATTCTCTGTTCTCAAACACATTTCTTGCTTTCTGTCTTGTGAAAAAATGATTAAATTGTCTTGTTTTTCCTCATGGATACCAGAGATCGAACGTCCAGTCAACACTTTCATCACGTGGGACGAAACAGAAGTGAACTTTCATGGAGATCATGTTTGTTTTACCTAAATATTATTATTCTAATCTCAAATGTTGGAGCATTTGTACATCGTTTGCATGAAAGTTTCTCTTTCTTTGAAAATAAAATTTCATTTAACAGACCGATACATAAACATATTGTAATCCTTACTTCTTGAGCACCTGTACTCCACTTCTAAAGCCGAGTTTAATGTTTGAGGAGTGTCCTGTCTGTGCTGTTACTGATGTTTCTGTCTCCTCTCGGCTCTGCTTGCACACTGTGATCATAAAATAAGCATCTATTAAGAGTTCATGAACAGCCCATTAGTCTAGTCAGCTGTGGAGCCCTCTAAAGTTTTACAACCACAGATTTTCCCTTTAACATCACCTAATTAATCTCTGCCGCATAATTAATTTGTCTCCTCACCTCATATACGCTAAGAGCAGTAAACTCTGGCTGCAATCAGGATGAATGGCCTCCCCCCTCCTCTCAGCTCACCCACAACCTTTGCTGTAATCTGCTACAGAATTTTCTGGAATATTTTGGAGTCAGTCTGCGAACCCCTCCACCCCACCGCCTCCTCTCCACCGTCCAGCTCGTACCAGTTCCTCCTCAAGGAGGCCATTTCCTGAAAGATCCCAATCAGCGATTCTGTTTTCTTTTTAAAGGATGATGTGATCGGATGGCACGCAGCCCCTTGTGCAGTCTGCAGCTCGCTTTAATTGGAATAGATTGTTTGTCCAGGTTGATGTGTGAAGCCCGGAAAAACTAACGCGTGCACCCACACGCTTTATTTTGCACGCGCTGAAACACAAACACCTAAACAGGATGTACAGCTTGGCCCCCCATTTCTGTCCATTGTGTTTTATGTTTCAATCGCTCAGCTAAAGGCTTCAAACTTTCTCAAACTAAAAGCCAAGTTTTTCTCCAAGGAAAAGACGTTTAGACTACAACCATTCCTTGTTGGGAAATAACGGAGGTATAGCTGCTTCACTCAGACCCTGAAAATAACATAATGCATAATCTCATGCAAAATGTCGCACTTAGAATATGTTTTCTACTAGTTCATGAGATATTAAGATAACAGACAGACAGAGTTGACTTTAGTGGTTAAAGGCAAAAGGTTAAAAGCAGATCTTGTGTGAGCGCTTGGACTTTGTGTTGGGAGTGACTCTCAGTTTCTACCACACCAAATTCTAGCTAAATATTTGCTAAACTGACTGAGTTATATCCACTTTTTTTGTTTGTAAGAGTTGCTTTGCTGTGGCAGCCATGTTGAATGTGGTCGACTCCAAAAGATAATCAGTTGCAGATGTACATTTAGTGAATACTTTCTGCAAGTCTCATTAAAATATGTCCATTGGTTCATGAGATATTCTGCTAACAGACAGACACATTCACTTCTGCACAATGCAGAGAACTTTAAGCTCTTTTCTGAGACTCATTGTTTTTCTTTTCTCTGTTTCTAAACCAAGTTTGATTAGAAAATCACATTAGATTATGTTTTCACACTTAGATAATGAAGGTATAAGTTAATATGCTCACAAACTGTTTCTATTTTCTGTTTTACTTGAAAAAATAAAAGGGATATAATCACAGCTGAAAGAACTGCTTAAAACCTGCCGAAAAAATAAGAGTTTTTTAAACAGAGATGTTTACAGGAGTCTTAAGAAATTATTAAAATGGTTTCAAAATAGTTGCAGCGTTTGGTGAATTCCCCAGAAGGAAACAGTTTTTTAAGAAAAGCTAATCCTCTCTGGTTTGTTGGATGAGATGTAACATAAGAGGCACAAGAGACGAAAAGATGAATGTCTGAAGAAGAAAGAAAAACAACATGCCACATATTCGCAACTTCTTTTATTATTTGATTTTTTATTTATTTATTTTTCCATCTTAAGAAGAGTTTTGCACTAAGCTTTTATTCAGCTACATGCATTCCAGCTGGAGATGACTCCTTATTCCTTTTTCAACAGAATACCCTTGAAGTCAAGACATACCAGAAAAATGAAAAACAAAACAAAAAGCTTCAGATTTTATTTGTCAACCTGAGAAGAAGCTTTGATTAAACATCCACACGGTCGAATCAAACAAAGCATTAACGTGTCAAATGACTGTTTGTTGTTTTCTGCTGATTTCATTAATGACTGAAAGTTAAAGTAATCAGTGAAGACAGAGAAACACTTTGGGGCTGATTTTTATAACATTTCCATTCTAAAAACCTTTTCAGACAAAAAATCAAATACAACAGAGGTGCAGTGATTTTTGTTATTGTTGTTTAAGAAAAATTAAGAAGCCTGATGTGTGTTTGCCTGAAGGACTTTTTATTTTAAAGTTCCTGCAGGTAACAGCCAAACTACAGACAGACACCAAGTTTTAATGCGGGGTAAGTGTTTTGTTAGAATTGCAGAATCTTTTAAAACATCAGGTGGTGCTGAGAAAAGGAACATCACCACACATAGCTGCAGCTGAACTGCTCACTTTGTCTTTTTTATTTGATGAGGAGTGAAACTCTCCATCTTTATTTAAAACATGAAGCTCCTTATGTGCAATCATAAAGACCCTGATTATAAAGTAAGTATAAAATGAAGACTAGACTGTCAAAATATCAATCTTATTTATAATCAAAGGTTGTTTATAGTATACAGTGAGACTCAGAATTTAGTAAGACTGAGGTCTGAGTGTTTGTATCCAACAAGCTTTATTTTTTTATTTATTTATTTTTTTTTGTGCACGAATGGCAGAACTCCATTCTTGGTAATGCACATTATTTTGTTTCCCTCTTCTGCTTTGTTCCCACCTCAGCAACCGCCCCCACATTTAGGATTTAATCTGCTGGGGTGCACTGCTGATCTGAACCAGTTTCTCAGTATTTGTTATTTGGCATTTAGACCTGCACATTTGCCTCAGGTGTAGCCTCTACTACTCACGAGGAAACTGAAAACCACCTCAAGTGTGGCGAGACTCCCTCATGAATGCCGTTTGCTAACTCACTACACCCAGTAAGAAACCACTTTTCTGCCTCCTATAGGGGGCGCTCATTCAGCTGCAAGTTCAACTTCCTGGTTATACTGATTTGCCTGATTTACCCTATATTGAGTGTATATTTTATTTTTTTTAAATTGAATAAATAAAACCATAAGTTTACTTTTTAGGGGCTGCAACAACACATGTGGACAGGACCGAAAAATATAAACACAGGTATAGATAAAGGTATATAAGTGTTTTTGGCCTAAAACCTGAAAAAACTGTGAATTATTTGAAAATATGAGACATAAACCTAAAAAAAAGCCAGACATTTGGACATTACCACACCACTGTTTGGCCTTACACATGTTTGTGTACATTTCTAACATAACTGAGGATTAGGGTTTTAGCAGAAAAGCTCTGGTTTCAAGATGGAACTTGCAGCATTCATTTGATTCTTTAACACTGTGGGAAATGCAACACAGTAGATCAGTGGCTTTTCAAAGCACCAGCTGTTTAAGACCACCCAGTAAAAACTCAACCACTGCTGTTTAGTCGCCTGTTTTTGTACCAGAGTTTTGTAAGGAACATTTTTCCACATTCAGGACTCTCTCTGCCTAATCAGTCATCTCTTGTTCTTACACAGTTTAAATCCTTCACTTGTTCTGTCTCTTTGCTGTTTGGAAATGCTGACAAATCTCAACTTTTTTAGCCTCTTGAGTATTTTCTGTAAAATTTAAAAAAGGAAAAGAAAACTCTTAACCCTCATCCTTCAGCTGTCCAAAGTTCCCATCTTCTCTGTACAAAGAATGCCACTTTGCCATTAGATGACAACATTACAGCAAATAAACTGAATCTGTTGAATTAAGTAAAGTACCACAGCAAATGACTGAAAGTTATGCTTCTTTCTCATGGGATCGCATAAATCATCAGCTCCCATCCACGCTTATTACATCTATGAGCATTTTCATTTTGCGGCTTGACATCGCAACAAATAACTTTTAACATTTTGCATCTGAAAAATGTGGTTTGGCCTCTGAGCGAGCTGCCTCCTCAATCCTGCTTAGTCTTTCAGAGCTAATGGAACGTAAATACACACGTCATTAGGAGAAGGGCTGACAGAGGGAGCTCCGCTGAATGATGCATGTTCGTGTTTTTGGTCGGGTTCTAGATGTGCTGCCGCTGTGCGAGCCAGTCATAGCTGCGGCCTGTTATCAGTCATTTCCTGGCATGGTGTCTCCTGGCAGAGGAATAAGCCTCCATGGCCAATGATAACTCCCACTGCTAGCAAACACCTCTGCATGGGCCCCCAGATAGTCCTCGGTCCCTCTGTGGTGTGTTTATGTAAGTATGTGTGTGTGTGTGTGTGTGTGTGTGCAACATGCATGCTTTTATTATCCCCACTTCAAAGCAGCAATAATGTTTTTGTCGGTATGTGTGTTTGGGTCTTTGTAGCTTTAGCAAAATATCTCATGAGCCAAGAGATTTAATTGAAACATGGAGAAAGTAGTTACTGAATGGACATCTACAACTGATTAACTTTTGGAGTCGACACCAATCAAGATGGCAGCCACAGCTTAGTGACCTCATTAAACACAAATATGGCTGTAACTCAGTTAATTTTACAAACTTTGGGCCAAAACTTTGATGTGGTAGTAGCTGAGAGTGATTTGCAAAACATAATTTGGGCACCAGTGTGTCGCATGAGATGTTTGTCAAACTTTGTTGTTACCAATTGGACTCAACTGCATCTGTCTGTTAGCAAAATATCTCATGAACCACAAGACTGATTGTAATGAAACTTTTAGACAGTAATTATTGGATGAACATCTACAACATTTGGAGTCAGCCTAATTCAAGATGGCCTTCATAGCTAATCAACACTAGCTTACACTAGAATGGATATTACTCAGTAAAATGTAAAGATAATGAGTTCAAATTTGGTGTGGTAGTAGTTGAGAATCACATACAACACATACTCTGAGTGCTAACACATTTTGCAAGATCTCACAATATTGCATAAGATCATGCATGACATCACTGAAAAGGTCTAACCAAAACGGCTACAACGTCATAATTTCTCAACAGAAGAGGATCTTCGTCTAAAACCCTGGCATGAAAGGTGGCGGGTGACATGCATTCCATCAAGGAATTCTAGGTCTGTTTCTCTAGGTGTGTTTTTCTGTTTACATGCAAATAGGGAATATTATCCAGTTGGCATGCAAACACACAGGATTAAGTGTATTTGCATCTAAAGAAAGCAGTGAACCATATGCAACTTGATACGAAGCAGGAGTTCCAAAACTTGGAGCTCCAGATACTCCCTGTAGAGCGAAACTCAAATAGCTCCAAATGGGTGCAGTTACTGGGAAAAGTGTCATTTGCACTTTACGTCACGGCTGAGCTTATTTGCATGCGTATGAGAGTTATTCTGCTTGCAGGGACAACACCGTCTTCTCTGTGCTGACATAAAAAAACACTCTTAGTTCTTCATGAATGCAACAAATGGTTTCTGTGTGCGCACTGCATATGGTTCAAATCAAACCTAACTGACATGGAGGATCAGCCATGTTATCAGGTTACAGCATACCTGTATGTTCTGTGTGTGTGTTCTGGTTTGATTAAAGCAAGTAGGGCAGCCGCATATTGAAACCAGGTGTTTGCGTGTCTCCTTGTGATGCCTGCGTTTGTCTTCATATCTATAACCATAGTTCAGAAATGATAGAAGAGTGGAAAAAAAGATCCACGACAGTAAGTGGATGAAACAGCAACTCTCACTGATATGATTATAGTCTCATTATGGGACCTAAGTTAGGACCATATAACACTAAACGTTGCCTTTTCATATTTAACTTCTCCAGAACATGTTTAGAAAATACAAGTGTTTAATACATGTGGGTTAAAAAGGTTTTGAACAATCAGACATTAATTTTATTCAGTCACAGTAAGATATAAATGAGTAATACAATCACACTGCATTTTTACAGAAAATTCAGTTTCTCTGATTAAAGAAGCATTTCTTGAAGGAACACACGTCACTTGCCACCTTGAATTTTTTGAAACAAAAATGGTGTGCAATTTCTTAGCGTTTGGAATATGTATTGGGGATAATGCTCAGCTACTACCAGGTCAATATCTATAAAATTATCTGAGTTGTAGCCATTTTTGTGTTTGCTAAGGTTGATTAGCCATGGCAGCAACACAAATAAAGACTCCAGGAGTTAATCAGTTGTAGACGTATATCCACCAATTACATTCTGATCATTTCAATATGAGACAGAACAATGAAGACATGCACACCCAAGCAGTTGCAATTATCCTAATTCCTGTTATAACTTTTAATATTCTACAGTTTATTGTTACCAAGATCCAAGGCTGAACCCCCTTGAAACCCCCAAAGTCAGAAGTTTCTTAATTCATCCATTTATCACTGATGTTGAGCCTGAATTTTCCTGAATGTCAAAGATTACAAAAAGACAGCTGAGTGTCTTTTTTGTTTGTTTGTTTGTTTTTTCAAAGCTTCAATACAAATAAACACCAATTTGATTATAATTGACATTTGGCATGCTTCAAAAATCCCTCCTCCTAATCCTCTCCTCAGACTGCACCTCCAATTCTCCTCACAAGGAAAACAACATTTTTTCCCTAAACTATTTACAGTTTGTTTTTTTTCTCTCTCTCCCTCTCAGGCGTTTCACAGAGGTATCTCATTCCCCCAAATGTCAGCCCATGAAAATAGAAAACAGATGGTAAGTGTGCTTGTTGTTGGGTAAAGACAGAATTACATTCAATCTGTGGACCCGGGGAGAGAAGTTTCCCTCTGCCTCACGCCAACTTCTGCAAATAAAGAGAGGAAAATCAATTGGCTGCTCCATGATTGACCAAATCCGTTCACCTGCAACTCCTGAAATCCAATGACCTGTGTGGCTGATGTATTGCCTCTCAGCTGGAGAATGATAATACAACCCTTTCACTAATTGAAACACAGCTATTTAAAGTCTGTGCTCATTCTGTGTGACGCAGTGCTTGTTATCGCCCGCCAACAAAGGCGATAATCTTCATGCTCATGTCTGACTGTTTGTTTAGCTGTAGTGTTAGCAAAATGTATTATGAACCAGTTGACAATTTTTAATGAAACCAGTGACAGCAATCATTAACTGTACATCTGTCACAGCTCCATCTGTTCCTGCCACGCCTCTTGCCTCTAGTCATGCCACAGCCAAGTAACTTTCCACTCATCCCAGTTCCAAGCCACGTCCATTTTACCATGCCCACACAATCACAGTCATCTGCTTCACCTGTTCTGCCATGCTTAAATACTCACAGCTCCCAGTCTCTCACTGCCAGATTATTGAAAGCCTCACAGCCAGTAGATGTCCAGCATTCTTTCCATGTCCATGCCTGATCTCGACCCTTGCCTGTCCCACGACCCACGTCTCTCGCCTGCCCCTTTTTGGATACTGCTTCGGACTCGGATTTCTGGTTGCCGACCTCGCTTTGCCTTTCTGGACCTCGCCCTTTGGATTTTCCCTTTTTGGATTTGGCTTCTGCTCTCTGACCCACTGGTAACGATCACCTGCCTGGACCTGGACTTTCCCTCTCGCCTCAGCCCCTTTCAGACAAGCCTGTCTGCACCTAGCTATCAAGCTAAGGAGGACTTACTAGTTCTGGTCCCGATCCAAGACGGTCACGTGAGTGCGCTGTTCAAAGCCTCTGGTCCTGCTCCTAGTCTGTTCTTAATAAATCCTTAAAACTTCGTCTGTGTTGCAAGTCTGAATCCTGTCAAGTCCTGCCTTGTCAACATCTACAATTTGTTGTTTACCCAATTCAAGCTTAGCCACAGCTTATTGAACTTAGTGAATTTTCCAGACACTGAGTAAAAGTTTGGTGTGGAAGAAGCTCAGACTCATTCACAACACTTACTCCAAGTGCTAACAGATAATGGGAGATCTATATGAGATATCATAAACACATAATCTTATGTTTAAGGTTCAGTTAAATTGGCTGTAACATAATTTCTCACTATAAGATATCTAAAACTGGGACAAAACAAGGTGGGCAATATGCATTCCTTCAAGGTGTCAGGATTTGGGTCTTTTGTGTTGTGGTTCTGCTTCCTTTGCCCTCTGTGTCCCCCCCCTGCCCCTCAGCTCAGTAGTTTTCCAGCCGGCCTGCCACGCCCACTTCACCTGGTTCCCATTACCTGTCTCCAGCTGCAGTCGATCTACGCCTCAGCCCTTATATTCAAATGTTTGTTCTTTCCACAGTCGAGTCTGCTGCTTGTCTCCCTCCTCGTGCTCCCTGTGATTCGCTGTTTAAGTAGGTTTTTGTTTGTTTTGCTACCACCTCATCGTTTTCTTTTAAATAAAATTCTTTCAGTCCAGTCTGCTTTGTCGGCCTGCCTCCTGGTTCCAACCATCCATAAACGTTACACAAGTAATGCTGTGCCTCTAATTTTTTTTTTTTTTTTTTTTTTAGTGGTAAGGTGTCTACTGGAAATTACATTTAGCCGTTTTAAAGGTTTTTGTAACATAATCAAATTTTTACATGATTAGTTTAAAAAAAAATAAAAAATTTAAACTTTATCTAAACTGGAAAATCAAACGTACCTAAACCTGTTTTCATTTTCTTGGTAAGAGCAAAACAGAAGTTCAATCCAACATTTACCATTTGTTGTTTTGTGGAAAATATGTGGCCATGGGAAAAGATATATTCTGATAAATCTGAACTGTGAAAGGTGAACATTTATGACATCTGTCAGACTTTGCTTTGTTGCTTACTTTGCATCTAAAACTGGACTTTCTGCATCTCCCTGTTGTCTGTCAACAAGAAGAGCAAAATGGTTGTTTTCTAAAACTCATCCATGATGAAATGCTCCTTAAGCTGAAACGTGCTGACATCTTCCAGTGGAACAGAAGTGTTATTAATGTGTTGTCATTCCTTAAAAAAAAAAGTCAACATTTCACTCTGAGCTGCATGAACTGATTTGTCTTCCCGAGACAACCCTGTTATTTTCCCAGACTTTTGTACAAACCGTATTCATGCAGATTGCAGATACTGACAGTGTATCTTGTCACAGATGATGATAAATTGCAGATAAGCATGTGATTCCCACAGGGAGCATCGCTTGTTTCACTCACAGGATTCAATCGTGTTTGCTTCGATAAGTGAAGCATGGTGAGAGGAAATTATCTCTCTGTAAAAGCTACCACTTGCATGTTGCAGATTTAGAGAAACGGTCTCAACTCCAATGTTGCATCAGACGTTTATTTACACAACAGTGCAAAGAACTTAAACTCCCATGCTACTGACGAAACCCATAAATGTGACAGGCCAAACTGAGGGAATGCTATCCTGACTGAAATGAATATGGAGCGCAGTGGAAGCAAAGCCAATAAAATAGCTAATCAGCAAAGAACAAACTGAAAACTCTTGGCAGATTTAAGCCAGAAAGATTTTAGTCTGCATCTGACTTAAACATCCTCTTTGTTGTGTCTGTTAGAAGTCGAGGATGTTGATTCACCATTCGCGTCCTTGTAAAACTCAACTATAATATAACATAATCATATTTTGGTCACAGAACACAAAGGTTGCACATCAGCACAGTGAATGCCTAATATCAAAAGAAACATCGATGCAGAATCTTCAGCGTTGCAGAATCTCTCCATTTCCTTCATGCCAACTGAAGTCGAAGAAGGAATTTACAAAAAGCAGCTGAGACCTTGGCTCACCATCCTCACAGATGAAACAGCCTCACAGAGTGCTCTCACAAACATCTGTCAACATTTTCAGAAGCTGCTCTGCCTCTCGATTCTTCAACAAGAATAAGTTTGAGCATTAAAAGTCCCCCAGGGGGAGGCGAACGGGGGGAGGAGGGAGGGAGAACATTGATCTGGTTGTGTAACATGCTGCAGTTTGCCATAGGTCAATGAAATCCCATCAGCTTTTCCCCCCTTTGGTCAATATCTATCTGAAGAGTCTCCACAGACATTGTCTTCTTTTTCTGCCCTGAGCCTCAGGAATTTGTCTTCAGACGGCTGCTTTTCGTAAGACGACGAGATGGAGAGCAACAGGAAAGGTTGAAGGAAAAGACACTTGATAAGTAAAACACACTCCAGAGACATAAAGGACAGCTTTCACCTCTGTCGTGTAGACGTCCTAATTCAGTCTCATCCACTGACTAGCAGGGCCATGGAAACAGACCTTTAAGACTTTTTTCTTTTAAGATAACATCATGATTATAACAAACACCTAAAGCTGGACTTCAGAGCATTTTTAACAATGCTCCTATGATCTGTTCCTCACTACTTTACATTAGTTTATTGTTTATTGTTGCTCCCTCTAATGGAGCTTGAGTTTCTATAAGAGTGAAAATACAGTATGTCCAAGTTTACATCTCAAAGTAAATTTCAATCAAGTATGCTGTGTCAAACTCTAAAAAGCACCTTATAATGATTAATGACGGAGTTGCAGCCATTTTGGTCAAACCTTGTAAACGATGTTATGTGCTGTGAGATGTGTCACTGCTCAGAGTGTGTTGTTGTTTTAGCTCAACATCTGTAAAATAGGCTGAGCTGTTTGTGGTTGCAAGGTCAGTTAGCTGTGGTGGCCATCTTGGATTGGGTTGAGCCCAAAGTTAATCAGTTGCAATACACCAGTTATTACAAAAAAAGAAAACAAAAAGCAGAAGTGCTACTGAAGGAAAATTATTAAGGCTTTAAAAACCCACTGTTAACGCCTTCAAATATTTCATTATTTTGTTTTATATCATCAAAGTATCTGTTACTGGTGTACATGATGTGAAAATATAATCACAACAATGGTATATTGATTACATAGCTCGTACATCCTTGGTACTAACCTGCTTTTTACTGGGAACTTACATAGTAAATACCTGGGTACCTATCAGGCTACATATCTGATACTTACTGGGTGCTTACAAGGTATTTATCTGGCAATTATAGGGAACAGATCAGGTACACACCCTGTAAGTCATTTCATAATACAGTCCAGTCCCCATAGGTACCAGGTAAGCACTAGGTATGTGTTTCCTATTTTGTTTGTTTTTGTTGTTTTTTTTAATCAGAAGTAATTTGCAGTTGATGTTATAATTTCCTCTTTTGTGCTTCAGCTCTTCTGATCAACGGTTTTATCTATAAATGCCCACATTTCCTCAAGCAAGAGATTTTTTTTGCCGTTTCTGTTAACCTTTATCTAAAGTTCAGCATCAAAATGTGCAACAAAAACATTCATGGAAACACAACTGTGTGGGAAGTTTTAATCTTTGTTAAATAAAAAAAATACTTTTTTACAAATCTGACAGGGAGCTTTGTGCGTTTTTCGGCTTGTCTTTTAGGTTTCTGACATTTCTGACACTGTAGAAAACAACAAAATATTACTTCACTGAAAGCTCAATTGGCTCTGCAGGAGGTCACACTTTTGGTTAAGTATTACTTCAAAAATCTTTTCCAAATATTCTCTTGCGCTAACAGAATTTGAATTTGAATTTATTATCATTTCACATAACAAAAACAATGATTATAATTCAAAAAGTAGTTCATTTCCGGAGGTGACGTCTGTGTTGAGCTGATAATAATGAACATATCATAAAGTAAAGCTGAGCTTGTTGTTGCTAACAATCTATTAATATCATTAAACTAATAGCAAATGTCTTTTCTCTCAGTCAGCAGGATGCATTTAAACCCTCAAGACTCCATCTCCGAGGTGGTTCTCATAGTTCAACTCACAGTCAATGAAACTGTTTTGCATATTTCCTTGGCAACTGCCTGTTTTATCATCAGGCCACTTCTCAAAATTTCCTTAATAGTGGTTTCATTCTAACCCAGACGTTTCGTATGGAAATGTGACTCCTCCCTGCTTTGACAAAATGAGGCTCTCAGCAGAAAGGATTTTGTTTGTAAAACAAAAAAACAAGACCTGTATTAACATATCAAGGAACTGGAAGCAAAAGAAGAAATGGTAGCTATTCTAAACATCCTCCCAGCGGATATCTGACAGTAAATGTCTGCTCCTATAAGAGCAGTAACAGCTATTTCAAACCTGGGAATTTGAAATGCAATTACTTTGATATTTGTTTCTCTTTCAGGTGTCAGAAATGCAGCTTTGAGTCTTTATGACAAAAAACAACACCTGTTTGTCTCCAGAAAACGCCTGCCAGGCAAAAGCTCGTCTTGAGGAAGCAGCTTAGAGTTTCTTCCTGCCATGTGGCGGCGTGTGAAGACGTTTCCTCTCTCTCTCCTCTCTCGTCAGGTTTTATTAAATCTGAAACAGACGTTTGTGAGTTTTGTCTCAGTATGATGTTTACATTAATGCTGTCAAAGGAGGTCAGAGCAGCTTGTGGAGGTCTTTCGAGGAGCTGTTGACAAGCAGCGGAGTGGTGTTGCTGCTGCTGTGTGATAGCAGTGTGTGTGGGGGCTCTGGGGGGCGTGCATTAGCTGCTGTCTGGCGTCTGAGAGGGCGAGGGGAAGTGGGGAGAGAGGCTTAATGTCTGTCTGCTTCTATTTCCCTCTTAATTTCACACACTGTTGAGTCAGCCTATTGACTGACTGCTTATGGTGATGCTGGCGGTCCACCAACACTGCAGAGGAGGCGGTGCATGCAACTCTTCCTCACTGCTCCATTTCACCATGCAGGACCACCACTTATTTAATAAGCTGGTACGAAGCCCATTCTCACCCATCCGTGTGTGTGTGTGTAATCAGCCTCCTACATGGGGGAGTGTGTTAGATGCACTTATCAGGTTGGGCTGTGGGCATCCCCGTTAGACTGAGTGCATGCTACAGTTTATTTATTTATTTTCTGCAGGAGTAAAGAAGAATGAGCCTGGAAACACTCTGAAAAGGCTCTTAGCACCTCTGTGCCCCATGTGTGCTCATCCTACAAATCAATACTCCTTCACTTCTTATTCCCAAAGCGCCAAAACTTTTCAGGTTTTTGAAAGGCACTTTAAAAGAGAATCATGTTGTGTCCACCTGAACAAAAAGAAACTGATGGGGCGTCACTCGGACACTGAAAAAGCTTAAATATTTAGAAATAAAACATGGTTGAGTCGTAATTTTAAAGCACAGGTTGAAAGGAATCTCACAAAAAAAGAGAATGAATGTAAAATAGAAAATTTCTGAAAAAATGCTGTGAATGCCTGAAATTCCAACAGAACTTTGTGAAAATCTAACATAAGAAAAATGCCCACATTTTTATATAATAACCAAGGTCAAAAGAAATGTTAAAAGCTGCTGCCAGTGGCTCACTACAGTCACCATGGTAACCAGACACTGCCTGTCACTCCCTGAATGCCAGCATTAGAGAGGCAGACGAAAACACAAACTGAAAATTAAGCCTCAAGCAAGAAGCTGCTGTGCAAAAACTAAAAGTTGGAGCTTAAAAATATATTTAACTGTGAGCAGAAGAAGACCCTGATGGTCACAGGTGTGAATTTCTATGTTTCTGTTTCCTGTAGTAGAAATTAAAGATTTAAAAAGACTCTTTATTTTTTTGTTGTTGTTGGTGCACATTTTGTACTACTAAAGCCATCAAGTGCTGTTCTCTGCGCTCAGCCGAGGAACGCGTTTTCTTTTTTTTGTTCAGGAGAAGCAAACCAAAACTGACTAGAGAAATTGGATTTTCTGTGAAAATGCAGGGTGACAGCTAAGTGCTGAATGCCAAAATGTGCCGAAGAAGCTGAAACAGAGTTGTTAAAGCTAAAAGGAGCGGAACATCAGCTAAAAGTATGGAAAGGCTAGCTAAAGTTAAAACTAGAACATTAGCTCAAAGCTAAAAGTAGCAAAAGAAAACCAAAACAGAGCTTTTATTCTGAAGCAGATTTCAAAGAACAATGTTTTTCAAGGAAATGAAGATATTTAAATGTAGGGAAAATATTTGTGTGTTTTTGAATACGGTACTGTAAAAGAAAAGCTTCTTTTTATGTATTTTACTTTATTACCTGTATTATTTTGTTCCTAATTTGTTTCCTTTTCAAATGCTTTTGTTTTTACTGTTTCTCTGTATTTCATTACAATCAAATCACAAATAAATGATTTGAACAAGACAAGCAACAGGATTGAGAAAACAAACAAAACACACAATCATTTTTAAAGAATACTTTGAGAAGAAGACTAATCTTATTGTTTGACTCTAGTTTACCAACTTAGAGGAGGTGCGATTTTTTTTAAAAAAATCAGCCACCATAAATAATTTTTGTACAAGTGGGGAGGATAAATGGATTCTACAATAAAGATGGAATAGTACTTTGCAAATGCAGCCTATTTACTATAACAATTAGGATGTAATATAACTGAAGGCTTCAGGACAAATCATTTGCTGAAATTTAAATTCCCCATTTTTTTCCTGCTTTATACTACAGACCCACTTTTAGAAGTATCCATAGTCACAATAATTGTGAAAGAAAAAACAAATCAGTATGATTTTGTTAAACTAATTGAGACAAATTAGATGAAACAAACAAAAACATTGAACATTGTTAATTTAAAGTTTGTGAATCTTTTTTGTTTTTGGACTGGAAGGTTAAATGTTTCCAAGTTGTGTGAAAATCTTCTGGAAAGGTTCTGGAGATGATTCAATAAAAAAACAAACAGACAAACCAGGTTTGTCTGCAGGAGAACGGCAGCATCGTCTCTGTTCGGTCACAGGAATAAACGGAAGGTAAATCACTGAATTGTAATCTGCCTGCTGTCACCTTAATGCACGGCTAAAGGCTCTTATCGGCTTCGCCAGTGCTGCCGCTATTTTGTTTGCCAGGTGTAAATGACGCTACATTGGTCATGAAGTGAGATAAGGTCCTACCTGAATGTGAGCCTGAACAGATTTTGACATGTAGCCGATATTCTGCAGCAGATTTGGTTCAGAGGAGAGAAATGAGATGCAGGAATCTGTGAAGAAGCTGTGATATCAGCAAAGAAATAGGACTCTGCATTTTTCCCAGATGATGCCGAGGGTGTCACTGATATCATTGTGTTTTGTGCATGTGTGAACACACGGGAAAACTGCATTTTTATTTATATACAGGGCTTTTTTTCTTCTTCTTCTTCTTCTTTTCGAACAGGTAATGTGTATAATTTACCAGACTGTAATAAGCAGAGAATCAGAGAACAAAGGGAAGAAAAAGAAAAATAGATTAGGCTTGATGTGTTTGGAGGTGTAGTTCCCTGGCAACTGATCGTGTACTTGTCAACTCCCCGTTTCTTCATAATAAACTCCTGGTGTTACTTTCCCTGCGAAGGAAGCAAAAGGCAAAAGGCTTCCTAACAGAGGAGAAAGCCACGTCTTGCCCAGTGATTTGTTATTCAGTGAACCGCATCTCTGGAGAAATGGATTTACTGGCGTGCCCTCTGTGGAGAAATGAAGGTCAGTCCATACATGGAGATGCCATTTGCAGCGCAATGCAATTGTTAATACGCAGCTCTGAGAAAAGGAGGCAGAAAAACATTCATCGCCATTCTGGGGGGGGGGGGGGATTAGCAGGGCAGAGGCAGAGCTGGTTTGTGGTTTCTTTGTTTCTGAGCAGAGCTCCACAGTTTTCTTGCTCTTACCGCTGCAACCTTCTGCTATTTGGGGGACAAATTTAACAACTGTACCTGCTGCAGCACTGCTTACATTTCAGACGCATGCCTGGATAGAAAACTTCACCTTTGACTGCAGGAATGTGTGAGAGCTCACAGGGAGACAGCAGACAAGACATGTCTGGTTTTACACCTGACAGGTTTCCAAATGAACTTGTACAGACAGCAGTCGGCGTGCAACAAGTTTTTGATCAGCATATCCCTGAGAGCTTCAGCTGATAGTTTTCAAAACATGCATTTACATCTGAAATTAAAGGCCTGGCATTCTTTGAGGAAATGCCTTTCATGCCACAGTTTGAAAACTGAAATAATCCTAGAATGAGACGGGACATAGTTGTAGCCATTTTGATCCAACCTTGTAAATGATGTCATGTGAGTTCTCATAAGATGTATTGGCACTCAGAGTATATTATGGGGATGACTCTCAGCTATTACCACAAAGGATTTAGCTCAATATCTATGAAACTGATTGTTAGAGCCATCTTTGTGCTTTCTAAGGTCAGTTGGCTGTGGAGGCCATTTTGAATTGAGGTGACTCCAAAAGTTAATCAGTTGCAGACGTTCAAACAATGATTATTTCCTGAAAGTTTCATTAAAATCCGTCTGGTGGGTCATGAGATATTTTGCTAAACGAACACACAAACACAGACGGGCAAAAACATTGCTGCTCTGCCTTCACCTTCAGCAGAGGGGGATAAAAAGACCCACTTATACTTGAAATTCTGTAAATTCACATAAACTGCAGAAAAAGAGCACACTATCAACCAAATAGAACTGCTGTCTAAATGTCTTAGGCCTACATCCTCGTTGTTCACATAAAAGTCAACGACCTGGACTACCTCAACTCATCCACATCCTCAAACACTGAAATAAAAAGGAAACTGATGCCAGACCTGCACAGAGGTGCCAATTTGGCAGATTTATGTCAGTAAGTTCAGGTTCTTTGCAGACTCTTCGGGGACTGTTTTAATAAGCAGCAACTGGAGACAAAACAAGCTAATTTTAGAACAAATGTCCTCACAATAAAAACGTCTTTTTTTATGTCACACCGGAGGAACAAGTCTCTGCAATCACTTGCAGTGCTGACCTTCAAAAACACAAATATGGCTACAACCCAGCCAAGTTTACCGATATTGAGCTAAAGTTTGGGGTGGTAGTAGCTGAGAGTCATTCACAACACATACTTTAAACCAGTATTCTCCAACCCTGGTCCTTGAGGGCCACCGTCCTGCATGTTTTACTTGTTTCTCTGCTCCAACACACCTGATTTGAATCAATGTGTGATTAACAGGCTTCTGCAGAACATGAAGAGGTAATTTAACCACTGAATCAGGTGTGTGCTGATTCAGTGGTTAAATTCTGCTTTAAATACTAACAGATTTTGCAAGCTCTCATATTGTAATTTTGAAGGTGTAACCAAAATGGCTACAACTACATTGTTTCCCAATCTAAGACGGTCTTAGTCTAAAGTCTGGTATGACAGGCGGCGGGTGATATGCATTCATGCAAGGATCACAAGGCTTTTAATTAACAGCTGAATTTAAGGTTTAGAAAAACAATTTCACAAGTAACAGGTTGTTTCCATCAAATTAGCATCTTACATTTATTTTATAAACTATGAAAGCTTTTCTTAAAGTAAACCTGACCTTTCTGAGCCCTTCCTGGACATCAGTCACTAAAGTTACAGAAAGTTTGCTGCAGTCAAATCTGAACTCCTCTCAGTTCAACAAACCTGACTGTTTTCTGTCCAATCCTGCTCCCAGGTTTGAAAAGATTTTCTGACTTCCAGTCTTTGTTTGAAGATAAACTTCCTGCCTGATCATTGTAGCTTTTCACTGGATGGTAGTAATCTTCTCCTCCACCTCGGAAGAGCCGGAATACTTTCTGAAAGACTGAATTGTTTCTTTGTGTTAAGTTTCTTTACTCGTACACAAGCGCGCAGGACAAAGACGCAGAGCAGAATGATTTGATGTAATAGTTTCGTTGCTCGGCTGAAAGCTGTTAAATGTAGGACAAGGATTTGCAAAGAAAATCTCAGGATGAAGTCAGCTTCAGAAACTCTCCTTAAACGTGTCACAATGTGCGTATGAAGGCATTGTTACAGTGACGGTGTTTTTCTGTGATTGCCACACTGTTGCTGCACTTTTCCTGCAGTCTCAGGAGGACTGGAACTCATAAAGTATTAATTTCAGAGCCGTACTGCGATATGCAAACATTTAACAGCTTTCAATCTGTTTAAATGGGTGGGTATTTTTAGAGAAATATAAAAACAAACAAACAGTATTCAGTTAAATCAGTTTATACACAAATTAGCCTTTTTTTTATTAAATGAACCAGTTTCAGATGGTGCAGAGTGCATTCAGTATCACCCTCCATTTCTACCTCAGTCCATGAATTTCCTTCCTGCTTTTCTCCTCCTTTAAAGCATTTCCCTGGAGAGAAAGGTGGCTTGAAGTTATATCGAGATCGATCTTGCTGTTTGGTGCCTCTGAGGCGTTACCTTTTCTCACTGAAACAAACCTGTATTCTCTCTGAGCCGTGTGCGACCAAAATAGCTTTGAGACAGACATTAATCAAGCTAGATTTCTGGGAAACTTCTAACTTTTTACAACTTATGTAGGCTTTTATATCCTGTCTGTGTTATGGAAATTTTTATCACCCGAGGGCGACACGGGTAATAATGTTTTGCGCGTGTCTATGCATTCTCGCGTGTGTTCGCTTGTCTGTCTGTTATCAAAATATCTCACGAACCACTTGACTTGACTCACAGAAAGTAATTATTGGACGAACATCTACGAGTGGTTAACGTTTGGAGTCAACCCAATTCAAGATGGACGCTACAGCTAATCAACCTCAGCCAACACAAAAATGGCTGAAACTCAGTCAATTTGACAGATATTGAGCTAAACCCTGGTGTGGTAGTAGTTGAGAGTCATTCAATCCTTCAAAAAAGGCTAGTACTTTAATCTACTCAAGTCAGTTTTTTCAGCATAAAGATAGGAGACATGGGAGAACTTTGCAGAAGCTGGGAGGGGATGCTTGTGTTGCTGCTGACAGAACGTGATCAGTTAGTTCTTGCTGCAGTAAACCTCCAAGCTGCTGGCATTTTCAGCTTCACAGTGTTACTGAGTCTCTTCTGTCTTCTCATCTAAACGGGATTTTCCATCCAAAGCCAGGATAGTAAGTTTTATCCGAACCCAGACTTCATGGCCTACATTTTAACTGTGACCTCTTGAACTGGTCACAACCGAGCCTCAAACCCTCAGGTTCAACTTTCTTCTTTGGTTTTAAGAGCTTTAACTCCGCTGGAGACAAAACAAGTTTAGTACTCCGGTTCTTTAGTAGCTTTTATCTGAGTCTTGTCTTTTTTTTTCCCTCCTCTAAATTCAGCCTCATTTTTCAGTTTATTGATCCCATTCAGCCTTATCAGAGGTGTGTTAAGTTACTGGTGATGCAAAGTCACCGTTTCCTGCGGTGTGTGTCTCACACACACACCGCGGGGAGCTTCGGGATTGGTTCATGGAAAACATGTTGATTATGAAGAGCAGTGGAAAAACACAACTCCATCTTGAGCGTACACAACACTGCTCTGCAATAAATTTCTAACTATTCAGCAAAAAATAACAAATAACCTTACTTCTGAAAGTGTTCAATTATTGTTTTTTTTAGTGGGAACAAGCTATTTTCTCTTGGTAAGCTAAAGGAAAGTTATAAAGTTTTTTTTTTATGTTCTGCTTCTTGTTGCTCAGTATGAGTGTCCAAAATGTTACCAAAGGAAGTAGCATCACATTTGTCAGTAAATGTGTACAGAGGAAACACAATGTGCAGCAAAATTTCAACAAAACAATCCTTTTTATTTGCCAAGAGATAAAAAAAAAGTTTGTACATGCTTTTAATATTCATGGATGTTTCTCAGCTACCACACAAAGTTCTAGCTTAATATTTGTAAAAAATTAGGTGAGTTAAAGCCATTTTTGTGTTAGATAACCTGGTTTAGCTGTGGCAGCCATCTTAAATAGGGTTGTCTCCAAAGATTAGTCAGTTGTAGATGTGATTACTCTCTGAGAGTTTCTTTAAAAACCGTCCCATGGTTCATGAGATATTTTGCTAACGCTACAGACGAACAAACACAGACCTGGGCAACAGAAATGGGATGCTCCACTGAAGAGGTTTTTTCTTCTCCCTTATGTGGTTTTTATGTGCCGACGCTATCAGGAGACCAGATGTTGGAAAACTAAACACTCCAATCAGTTTTTTTTAACAGTTTTGGAGAGAAATACCAGATCAATTTTTCACAAAATGCACTTCTTCTGAATGTTCACTGAATCCGAAGAAAACTTGACGTTGTTGGAAACTTGTCTGTATCTTAGCAGCTGTAGGACCTAATGATAGAAACCTCTTAGCAACATGAACTCCCAGAATAGATAGATGTGGATCTAAATATTTACTCTTCGTTGGTTCCTCACTTTATGTAATTATTTGACACATTTTTATCTTCATCCATCCACACAGTCATTATAAAACCTAAATTCTGCCTTAAATCAATCAGAACTTCATCAATAATAATAATGTTTTTTCTCTGTGTCTGTATGTCTGCATGTGTGTTCTTGTATCTGCTGTCAGCAAAATATCTCATGAACCACCTGCTGAGTTTTAATAAAACTTGCAGAGTGTAATCATTGGATGTACAACTGATTAACCTTTGAAGTCAAACTGATTCAAAATGGCTAGAACCCAGTTTTATACATATTGAGCTAAAATCTGACATTTACCACACACACTGCGATATCACATGAGATCAGACATGATGTTCTTATCAAGCTTTGACCAAGATGGCTACAACTCCATTATTTCTCAACATAAAATGACCTCAGTGTAAAACACCTGCATGAAGGACTAATGTGCATTCCTCCAAGAAAGGCTGATTTATTTTAATCTAGTATTTATAAAACATAAAACTGTGGCAGTACAACAAGATTCAGGAAGCTGCTCTAACTTATCTCTGAACGTCAGAATCTGGAGACGCCTGCAGCCCAGTGCTGAGCTGTCGTCATGCTGCTGCATTTTCTATACAGGAAGAAACCTTAATGTGACAACAAAGAGCAAGTTTAAACTCAGTTTTCAGGATCTGAGCAACTAAAATTGCAGAGCAACATGCTGATGGTGCATTCAGTGACCATTTCAAAATGAGTAAGTAAGTAAGTAAACGATAAAAGTTTTAAAACTATTTAGAGGCATTATTAACTCTGTTTTCCCCCAACTTCTGATTGCAGTTTATAGCAAAGCAAAAAGTCAAATCTAAAAAAAAGTTTGGACTTCCTGTTTCTGAGAAGTCTGTGTAGCATCAGCTGAAGTTAAGTCTGGGAGGAGAGAAGCATGGGATTTTTTTTTCTACTCTAGAGAAGCGACATACTTTTCTGCTGCGAATCTGAACAACTCACAGAATGAGATATTTTTGAACCGGCGAGGCCTAAAAAAAAGTGACAGAGCTGTGATTTTAGTTTGTTTTTAGAATTAGTTTCGACTCCAGACACCCAGAGAGTGCATCAAAAGTTAAACTCTCAAAATATGTTCCCTGTAAGTTCTTCAGTGAGCGCAGGTTTTTACTCCTGATGTTCTGTGCGCCTGTCCTGATAAAGCTCCTCACTTTCTGTTTTTGCAGCTTCTCATATTTTATGATTTTGTTTTGTGTTTTTTGTTCCAGCTGAAAAAATGTGACACCAGGTTTACAAAAATCAAAGAAAATATCTGAAAAGATATCTTTTTAAAAGAAAATGCTCACAGAGACCGTTTAAATCAGAGTAAGAGTCACAGTCGGTGACTTGATAATAAAATCCGACGGGTCAGTCATGGCTGTTTTTTTTCCCCGTCCTTGGCTGAGAGGGTAAATTGTTCCAAAGGGAGGTTTAAGGGACAAAGTAACTGTAACGCTGCAACCTTTCCAATTTAGGAGCAGTCGACCTGAAATACCAAACCTGCTTCAGAACTGACAAGATGCCTCTCCATCTTTGAGACCAGCTATCGGTGTGTGTGTGTGTGTGTGTGTGTGTGTGTGTGTGTGTGCGTGTTACTCACCGAAGTCTCATCTGGTCACTGCAGAGGAGTTAAAAGATAATTTTATCCTTTTACTGTAGGAGAAGGAGCCCCCCAGCTGCTCCGCCTCAACGCTGATTTGTTTTATTTGGAAGATGATAACATTTTCAACAAATTATATTCTCAGTACCGAGCCACTCGCAGCTGTTGCTTTTGTTTGTTTGTTTGTTTGGTTAGTTGGTTTTTGTAAACAAAAAGAAAAACTTTTAACATGTCCAATTTAGGCTTCAGTTTATGATGGGTGTTTGCCAAATGTGTGCGGATTTTGCGATTCCACCAGATAAAAAAAACTTAATTATTGCATTTTTTTCTTGATTTTACATGTTTTTATTTTTATTTCACATTGAGATCATAGTCTCATATTAATAAGGCTTTGTTAAATATATGTATAAACCAGAGCAGGTTGTGTGATTACTGGCTCCACCAAGTGGTGACTACAATAAAAATTCATCTCATTATAAGTAGGAAAAAAAGAGGCAGAGATGTTTGCAAACTCTTCTTATCATAGTGGATTTACAGGTTACAAAAAGAATAATGTGGTGCTCTAAATTTAAACTTAACATATATTCTGATGCATAATTTCTTATGCTTTAAAGAAAGTTTTCATGCTGAAATAATTGAAGCAGCCATATGAGACCTTTGGTGCAGGAGTTCATGTTTCCTTTCACGTTTCCCCTTCAGAATACAACGTGTCCCCGCCTGAAAATGTTACAGAATATACTATAAAAAACCACAAAGAAACGCAGATAAAGAGATCTGATCGTGACACTCTTTGGTGCCAAAGTTATGTAAGAAAATCACACCTCAGATGAAAAAAATACATCTGCTTTTAAACGGCAGAAACAGCTCACTTCAGGTAAATGTTATAGGAAAAGGATGTTGAGGTTAAAAATAAAGACCTGAGACACATTTTAAGAGAAGACATTAATAATTAATTAAAATTTTGTCAGGGTAACAATATTAAAAATGATGAGTTTTCAACTTTATGACCTTAAATTACTGATACTGATGTTCTGCCATAAATGCTCAGTTCTTTGTTTGCTTTGTTTTTGTTCCTAACAGTGAGCTTGTAATCATGCAGTGACGAAAGAATCTGTCTACTTTCTGCTGTTTTATTCTGTAATTTTTATTTTTTTAATCTAGAATGTAAAATGTAGGATTTAAGGATGGAAACTTGGTCTGTTGTGTAGCTCCCAATAACCTTAATTAATAAAAACACTTTCACTTCACTCAGGTAATACTGTAATTATGTTAACATTATGAGTAATACTCATGAAAACTGACAATTATAACCAGTTTTCCAACCCACTGGTGTACGATTATCTTAAGCAGATTATTTAAGAGTAATTAGCCTAATTGCAGCTGTGGACAGTCACAGTTTGTGATGGTTACTTATGGTTTTCACACTCAGGCTGGGATCAAATCATTACAATCATCACAGTCAATTAACTTTCCCCATTCTCTGCTCCGTTGTGTCACTTAAACCACTTGATCTTGTGGCTCAGCACAGAAGATTTGTGCGTTATATAAACAGAGTTGCTGTCAGACTCAGGCACTGCGGGCAATGAGGATGAAATCAGCTCCTCCTGCTTGAAGTTAATGTGGATGGATTGTGTCCAGGATGATGTAGAGTCACATTTATTGGAGGCCACAGTCAGGGTGAAGCCCTGAACCGTTAGCCTGCTTCGGGAGACTGATGTCTGCCCTCCCAACAGGCTATTACACATGTGACCGGACCGGGGCTGGCAGAGAGAGTAAGGGCCGGGATTCAGTGGTCGAGAGGTTGCATTAATTAGACTTGACCGCGCTGCTGCTGCTCATGCATTATTCCAGCTTTCACTGTTGCTCATTTGGGAGGTCTAGCTCTTAGACACACAGTGTGTGTGTGTGTGTGTGTGTGTGTTTGAGCTCAATATTTGAACTACTTTTTTTACATGTCCATAGAGCACAAAGTCAAGACAATGTGACAACTCTAGTGTTGGCAAAATGCATCATTTCTGTTTTAATTCGTTTTATCTTTATCAAAAGGAAATATATATTTATCAACACATCAGACAGCAGTGCCCCTGTGGACGTCTTTTGTTTTTTAAAGTCATTTATGTAAATTAAGACTTTATAACTACAGCTTCTGGAAAGAAAAGCTACAAAAATATTTTACTACATTTTCTTCATTTATTGTGTTTACTATGTTAGATGTTTACTACATTTACTGTGTTACAAGTTTACTATTCTAGTCGTTTAGTACATTAAACATTTACTTTTACTACGCCAGATATTTACTGCATTGACTACATTACACATTTACTATTCTAGATGTTTACTACATTACAAGTTTACTACGATGCATATTTACTATGTTTACTACAGCTACTTTGTTACTTTTATTATAGTTTGAGCTCCGAAGCATTCACCTGATCAGTTTGTATCTGTCTTTTTGTTTCTGTCTAGTTGGATCAACTTGTGGTTTTAGAGACACCTGTTGATAAATTAGCATAGAGTTCATTTTGAAAATGTTACCAGATGTTTTGGTTAAATTTAGTTTAATTTGTTGTGCAGCTCTTCAACAAATATGTAATATCAGGTCACTTTCCATTAGGAGTCCGGAAATTTAGGCAGAGCGAGTACCAAGCAACAAGGAGAAAGAGACAAAAGAAAACTTTCTTTTAGTTGGAAAACCTCCAGCTGAACCAGACTCAGTTAAGACTACCAACTGCGGGGAGAGGAAACAAGATAAAGAAAAGCTAAGAAAAGAAAATAACTGCAACAAAAAATAAACACTGCGAATAAGCAGGATTGCAGATTATAAATAGGCATTTCTGCAGGGAATAAAAACAGAAGAAATCACACTCGAATGCATCGGACAAAAAGAAGACAATACAGGTGATCAGTTCATGATGGAAGGTTATTTAATGACCAACAGCAGAATATCTGAAGGATCACATGAGCAAACACTATCAGATCAGTCATTAAGGACAGTTTTATTCCTAATTTTCTGAGTATGATGTGAGGTCTTGTAGGTCCTTTTTTCTCAATGTTTGTTTTGTAGTCCAACCAGCAGCTGAAGGATGTCATCACAGTCCTCCTCCAGTCTTCCACAAGGTGAAACCAGCTTTTAATCATCTACCTCTGAGGTGGTAATTAAATCTGTGAAGATCGCTGCAACGAACACAAATTCCAAACTTTATTTATACGAGAAAAGACAAACAAACAAATAAAAATAAACTGCAGCAAGAAGAAGGCCGGGTTTTGCTGCTCATAATTACAGCTCCTGAAATGCACAAAAGTGTGTTCACTCGTTTTATTTTAACAGAAAATATGAGCTGATCATATCAGCGTTTCTCACCACGGCTCGATAAAACACTGATGAGGGAAGTACGTCTGTTCGCCATCTGCTCGATGTGAAAAGGAAACGTATGTGTGACTTACGCTTTGGATGTGTAATGCAGCGTTCAGGAAGCTCAGATCAGCTTCTGGACCTTCTTATTTTAAATAAGCTAAAGGCAAAACATTGAAACTTCAAATTCTGTTGATTCTTTTAAAGAAAGTTCTGATTTAAGAAGGCTAACATATGAAATCATTTTTAACAAGACAACACATTTAGTGACTCTTATAGCCTGACTTTTTGTACAACATTTAAAAAGATTCAATCGAGGCTCTGAATGATTTCTAGGAAATTATGTGCTCAGCCTCAGGAAGTCAGTTTGTGTGATTCAGTTGAGTGCAATCTTTCTCAAATGTTCCTCAATAAACTTCGGGGTCAAACTTAATCTGCAGATATTCTGAAAATAAAAAATTGGGGGTTAAAGGTCATGCGAACATACGATCAGCTCCATGGAGTCTCTGATCGGTGGTAGAATACTGTCTTTTGGTGCACACCAACACGAACACTTAATACTTGTTTCCTAATAAAATGAAATCCTCTGTCCGTCTTTGTTCGTGCTGCTAACTTTCTAGCTGTCCCGATGAACCGCTGGTATTCACAAATTCATACGACACATTACTGCAGTATCAGATCAGGTCTCTTCCTCCGTGAGGATAATATTTCATGTACAGGACATTCGTTTTCTAGTCAACTTTCAGCCGTGAGTCACCGCCGGTCTCTGGCCATCCATCATCTCCTGACCTTCAGCTCCGAGGCCTGACGCCCGCCGGGGGCACACAGAGGGTGACTAATGTCATCTCAGCCGCCACCTCATCGCACCAAAGGCCTCTGATATCCTTCAAGTATTATCTGAGCCCGACGTCTACAGATTCCTATCACTGCTCCCAGCTTTAATTATTCACACTGCTGAATCACATGCTCATCAGAGAGGGGGAGAGAGCGCCAGCCCTCCGCTGCTCGCTTATCTGTCGAGCTGGATGGCACAATCTCAGCCATCTTTTATTTATTGTATATTTGAAGGAAGATTGTTTGAGCATACCAAAATGCTATGTCTAAGTGATTTTAATAATTTATGTGTGGAAAGGAAACAAAAAAAGAGTTTGCAAGTTCTGTCTTCCTGATTTTTCTGTTTTAAAAATGAACTTTTATCCTGTGTTCATGGCTAAAAGTTGAAGGGTTTGAAGGGGATTTTATTTCAACACTCAAAGCTGGCGACAGATGTTAGCATGTTAGTGTGCTAGCACACTGCCATGCAATTTAAAACACTTTTTCTTTGTCCAGGCTAGGCTTAAGGCTAGCCAAGCAAGAACCTTTTAATAATTTTCTTTAATTTTAAATTATTTTTTTTTAATTTTCTCGAACAGCGTCCATGTTTGTGTGCAGAGCGGAGACAGACGGTGTTTCTGCTGATGGAGCTGAAAGAATCAGCCCGCCGGGAGTTGAGGAAACTTTTGCACTGACCAGACGTGCTGATCAGGCGGACTGATGCATTTGATACAGACTGAGGTTTAATATTAGTTAATGTAGCAGGTTTTTTTTACATAAGTATGCCAATTTTTAGGAAAACGTTGTCTCATGAGCCTGAAAATCAATAAAAAACAGACCATTATTTGGCCTGAAAGAAGACTTTTACACTTTTACTAAGGAACTAACTACTGATAACTATTTGACAGAGACTGTAATGTTTCTAAGAGTGTAAAAAGCCACCTAAATCTATGGTAAACCTTTATTTTGGAATGAAAGTACAGTTTTAAGTTTGTATCAATTTGCACAAATACAGTAAGTCTTCTATAAAACATATTAACTCACAGTCACTTTGTGGTTTTTCTGAGTAAAGGTTGCTGATACACCATAACTCTGTGGTTTATCAGTTTGATCGCATGCATCCTTCCTGCACAGCTAGGAGCCAAACGTCTTTAAGTAAATTTGTGTTACGTGAATCTGTGAACAGTCTGAAAAACTGCTCATTACGGGCTTCAAAAAACTTCCACTGGTTTTTCAGCCTGACGCCCCGGAGTGGGACTCTGGATCTTATTTCTTTCTGACAGGTCCAGGACAATAGAGACTCATTTTTTAGCAGTGGGCTGAGGATGGAGGGTGGGGGCGCAGAATGGCCTGCCAGATTGACTGGCCAACGGAGCTGTCACTGGGGGCCAAGAGGTGGAGATGTTCAGGGAGATGGCGTTTGCGGCTCAGGAGATAAGCATCAGTGAGAATATGAGAGGCATGATGGTAATCTTTCACAGGAAGACAGGCTATACCATTGCAGAAGAAACCACAGGAGAGAGGCTGACCTTGCGCGCTTGTGTTGCATCGCTCTTTGAAATAGGCCTGAGCGCCGACACCCTGCAGACAGGAAGACGCTCAGTTTAAACACGAAGACCAAAGAGCTGGGCGTGATGTGCAGATCATGAAAAAAAAAGCTGTTTTAAACTTTTCTCTGACTGCAACGAGCTCCCAAAACTAGATTCAAACTGATTTATTATTATTTTGCAGGAATTATCTTAAGTCCCTCTCCCCCTAAAAATACTGTGCACATGTTAGCTTTAAGTGAAGAATATGGATAAAGGATAACAGGGTTTTTATTGCCTGTTGCAAAAAGGCAGATGATAGTTTTTTGCTTGTGTGTAGGTGTGTGTGTGTGTGTGTGTGTGTGTGTGTGTGTGTTTGTCTGTCACCAAAATATCATATAAACCACTAAACAAGTTTGCAAAACTGATGCAAAACAATCTATTTATTTTTTACATTGTATAATGCAGGATCAGATTTGATTTGACCAAACTGGACTACAGCTGGACTACTGGTTTTAAAATAAGCCAGAGTTTGCCTTTAAGTGTGCGATCATTTCACTGAGTAATGTTGAACACCACAGCTTCATCCCTGATTTACCTTTCAGACTTTTCTCCATGTTTTAAAAAGAATGTTTATAACTTTATCTCTGATGATTATCAGCCTGCCCTGCTGGGAAACAGATCAGATTAAACTGCATAATATATTCTAAACACAATTCTTCCAAATATGTCTTTTTTAGCTTTTAGCTTTTAAAGCTACCACGTTGTGTTCTTAAAATCTGCTTTTAAAGTTGCAATCTAAAGCAGTGTGCCACTTTTGTTTGTTTCTTTCTTTTTGCAGGAAGATTCATTATCAGTTGTTTAATCTCTGAAATGAAAGCATTGCACCAAAGAGGAATATTACTTTGAAAGGTTAGGCTTTAAATAAATATCGGCACAAATTTATATTTGGTTTAAGCTTCGTGTTTGTAGCCGGATGATAATGAAAAGAGTAAATGTCATCTTGTTTCCTTTTGCACTTGGTCTTGAAATGTCAGAATGTTCCAGCTCACATCAACAAAAAACACTCCATGTCGTGAAAGATTCATTCAGCCCTCATTCATAGAGCTGATAGTTGCTGTTTAAAGACGTTTAAGGGTTTGTGAAGATGGTGAAAATTATATCGCACAAGAAGTGAAACCATCGTCTGACAGGAGAACAGATCTACAGAAGTTATAAATACATCTACCACTATCAGTAATTCTGAAGAAAGATTTTCTTAATTCTCTGAACTGGCAACATTTTTTTTTTGTTGTTTTTACATGAAGATCAGTAACATCAGGTCAGAGACGCGGAAGACAAAGTCCTCTACAAACCACCTTTCATTGTCTGAAACAGACCTCAACATGTAGGCTAGTTGTTCACCACACAGGAAGCTGTTTTAGGTTACTGCAGTGGGCTGCTCAGCTTCGACAGATAGAGCTGAAGCCAGCCGAGTGTTTCTGGATGTTTCTGAGAGAGGAGAAAAACTGCAGACTATTTATTTCAGCCAACAAATACAACCCAAGGAGAAGAAGAAAAGCCTTCAGGACTAAAAATAAGTAGGTAACTTTTAATTTTTTTTCTTATCTCACAAGGTTTTGTGTTTTTTCTGAATTCGTAGAAGTTAAAGGAAGACGAATGTACCAGAGAAACACTCGTCGGGGGTAAAAATAGATCAGAAAGTTTAAACCTGGTGAGGGGACACTTTGAACGCTCAGATTTTCTGCTAAAGGTGAGAATTTTCTCTTGATTAAAATTCTAAAAATAAGCCTCCTCCAGCTACTCTAAACATTTTAATTTAATTTGATGCAAAGGATTTTTATATAAATTAAATAAGAACACCAACGTACTGTACGCTCCACTTTGAAACCAAAAAAAAACATTTTACACCCACCCTTACCTTAACCCACCAGCTACTGTAACTAAAAACCTGTGCAGGATTTAAACTAAAGACCAATCAATTGGCTTTAAAATACAAGACAATAAGATATGAATATAAATATCTACAATAACATGGAATTATCAGGTTTAAAATGTTGTCTTTTTACAGTTTTTAAATGATGGCTTAAGTGCATTTAGGAAACCAGAACTCCCTTTTTTCAAAACACTTCACTCAAATACCACAAACACAGATCCTTCACATAATAAAACACTTTTGTAGAAAATTATACACTAGAAACTATATTTTATTGCCACATCAACGCACAGTATTCAAACAATCAAAACCCTTTTTTTAAATAATTTACACACTGATGTGCCAAACCTTAAACCCTTTCTGCAGGCAGCTCAACACGGCGCTGCAGACCGATGAAAAGACTTATTTATCGCCGTATGTTTAAGTCTTTCAACATGGAAGTCAGATAACATACAGTACATTCCAGTTGTCTTACTGCTGGAAGCTCAGCAAACGTGTGCAGACAGATACTGTAAAACAAAACTAAATCCAACACAATTACAGGAACTGTATGGGGGAGGACAGACAGGGGATGGGGCGGCAGTGGCTCAGGAGGTAGGGGTTTGTCCTGTAATTGGAGGGTTGCTGGTTTGAGCCCCCGCTCCGGCTGTCTCAGCCGTTGTGTCCTTGGGCAAGACACTTCACCCGCCTTGCCTACTGGTGGTGGTCAGAGGGCTCGGTGGCGCCGGTGTGATGGCAGCCTCACTTCCGTCAGCCTGCCCCAGGGCAGCTGTGGCTACAATGTAGCTTACTGCCATCAGTGTGAGGATGAATGGGTGAATGACTGTAGCGCTTTGGGGTCCTTGGACTAGATAAAGCGCTATATAAGTGCAAGGCATTTACCATTTACCATGGGACTGAAAAAAAACGGCCATCCTGTCTTTGCCGAGCTGAATCTGGCCTTAAAACGTCAACGACATCAGAGTTTTTATCCTCATTATCGCCTGCCGGTGAAAACGACGGAGCAGAGATAACGTTTGTAACTCATGAACTGAATAGATTTAAATAAAAGTTTCAGAAATAAATGATTGCATGAACATTGTCGTCAACCCGATTCAAGATGGCTGCCACAGCTAACTGAGCCAACACGGTGATCTTTACAGATACTGAGATAAAATTTGGTGTGGTAACTGCTAACGGATCATGTAAAATATTGGTTAAGATCATTTTTTGGCCTAAAGTTTGACCAAAACAGCTCTAATTGTCATTTCTCAACATAAGAAGGTCTTAAGTTTAAAACCTGGGCAACATGCATTCCTTCAATGAACACATTCATTTTTCAAGATATTGTGAGAAGAAGCTCCTTTTGTGAATCTATTCCTGAACCTTTGCCTCATCAGTAGAGTGCTTCTACCCGACTGGTGTGTTTTTAGTCCGCCTCACACACATTTGCACACTCTGTGGATGTCCGTTCAAAGGTGTCAAACAAGAAGCATCATTTTATATTTCTGAGGCTGAAGCAGACAAACCTGTTTAGCACTTTGCAAAAAGTGTGAGGCTGACATCATGGTTATAGCTGTGAAACCTGGGTAAATGTGGGTATTAAGTTTCGCTAACACTAAATATTATGACTAAAAACTTAAAAGATTGTGCAGCATTTAATCTATTAAAGATCAACATAATTGCTTAAAAACACAAGACTTATGTCCGCACCAACATTGACTCATCAGGTCCTTTTAACAGTGTTTGTCTTCTGTGACTTTTATAACTTTTCCCGTTTGATTCGCTCTTGATGCCCAAAGCAAAGTTTTGGTCCCAAACTCCTGAAAGGTTCGGTGGGTAAAGATGCAGCAAATCCACTCCACCCGTTCCCTTTGACGTGGAGTTTATTTCCCAGAGTAACTGCTCAACTTCAGATGTAATCGCCTTCCTTTCCACACACACCTCATCCCGCCCCACTCCCCGTGTGTCAGTAAGCTGTAGAAAGCAGCCAAACAGCTCCACTGAGTGCTGCACCACGGGGCCAAACCCAGTCCTGGGACTGAGCCTTCCTCTGGGACTGTGTGACACGGTGGCCTGTAATAACTGCTGCCGTCTTAAAATGCACTAACTTCTATTCTGGGTCGGTTTTTCTTCCTGCTTCCTGTTTCATTTTCCCCTCACAGCTAAATGGATCCAAACACCAGGACCTGTCAGTCAGAGAGCAGCAGGTTTTCATCCTGAGCAACTTCTTCTTCCTCTTTGTCCGTCTCACGGTGTTTTTAAAAGCTCAACTTACACCATGTGCGACAAAGAAGTCTTCACCCTTTCCTCCTCTTCCTCCTCTACTCTGACAGGCTTCTGTTCATTTGGTACGAAGGGTTAAACAACGTGACATTTGAGTTTTTGAGTTGGAGAATAATGAGGGGTTGAGTGGCCCAAAGTCAGACGTTTCCACATTTTAAAGTCAGATTTGAAAATATGGGTTTTCTGTCACGAGGCCAACTATTTACTGAATGTTTTTTTTTTTTTTTAAGATCAAGAGTTCAGAACAAATTCCTGTTCTCAGAGATTTACTTTTGATTCTGAAAAGCAAAATGTTTGTTCTGCTCAGCTTTTTATCGAAAAGTCACTCAGGTTTTTAAAACAAACGTGTTTCCAAAAAGTGTTTTCTATTATATGAATACGGCATCTAACAGGAAAACCTGGATAATCTTGTTGTTGTTGTTTAGCTGATGATTCGGAGACATTTATCCCAGGAAGACATTTAAATATGCCTTCTATACTGGACAAAATGAGCACATCTCCTGCTTTTAGCCTCACTTTACTGCCATCCATCTGTCCCCTCCTGTCTGTCCCCTCCTGTCTGTAACACCATTGTTTTCCTGTTTGTTTTTTTACAGTTTCTCTGGTCCACCTACTTTGGCATATTTTGTGCTTTTTTAGTCACTCATATGTGAAAACGTTCAGCTCATTCAGGAGATGGGTTCTAAAATGTTTCTCTTTTTAAACTCTTGTACTTTTTAAAACATGTAACTTTATTTACAAATACTTTCCCTACTTAAATACATTAAAATCTCTCCAGTTCTTTCAGAAACTTTGTTCTCTTTGGAATCTGCTGCAGGAAACTTGCTCTGTTTTGTTGTCTTTTGCTACTTTTAGCTTTTAGCTACTGCTTTGCTTCTTTTAGCTTTAACCCTCTTGTGGCCTTCGGGCTAGATGGACCCAACTTTACGAGGGCTTCAGGAGGGTTAAAAACTCAGTTTCAGCTTCTTCTGTAAATTTCAGCAAAGTCATTCAGTGCTCAGCATTCATCCTGCAATTATGCAAAAAATGCAGTTTTTCTAGTTTATTTGTTTTTATTTTGAAGCTGTTTTTATTTATTTTAGTCTATAAAGTCCTGTGACTGTAGTTACGTTTCCTTTATTGTTCTTTGGTGCAATGGTTGTTTAAAGTTCTTTAAAAATAAAGCTCATATGGTCTGAACATAAGTGATGTTTTCAGCATGTGTTCTGGTGTGGCGTGAGGAACGTACACGACTAAAACAAGAAACATAAATCCTAAAAATAACAGCTTAAAGCATCTTGTTATGTTCAAACTAATGTCTACATTAACTGATGTTAGGTGGAATCACATTCCAACACTAAGTACGCCTCGTTTTGTTGTCTACATCATGAAGAGAGACACAAGTCTGGTGATTAGTTAAAGAGAAACGTCTCGCTGAGGATTTAAATCTGTTGCCATCAAAAGAGACTGATTGTGGGACACCAGCATCACGGCAGCAAAACAAGCAGAAAGCGTGCTGAATTCAGAAGCTCAAAGCTTTAAAAGAAACAAAATTAAATCTCAAAAACTCTTCTAAAAATGAATCTTACATTTAAGCAGTAATTTTTATAAGAAGCAGCTGATGCAGAGACGAGTTTCTAAACATAGAAACACGTTTAAAGAAATTATAATAACTCTTCCTCGATGCTCAGCAGGATGTCAGAAATATAAAAAGTATAAAGAGAAGGTTTTTATTTTATAGCTGTGCATCAGCCTCTTTCCCATTTGTTTACAAGCCGTGTTTTTAAATTAAAATATAAAATCTGTCATTTTATTCTTTTCTCTGGGAAAAAGTAGTTTGACAATAAACTGGTATAGATTCTGTATGATAAAAATGAGAGTTTTTATTCAGAGTTGCCTTTAACGTGAAAAGTGAAGGGGTGAATGGTGAAAGCAGCAGGGGTTTCTGCTGCATGAAGACCTCGTTCTTCAACGTGTCGAGCTGCTCAGGAAGACAAATCCACGAGCAAACTGGGGTGGAAACACACATTCTTTAATAACGGGAAAAAAAACACACAGCTAATGATGTTTTTCCATTTCCTAGTTAGCTGCAGAAAAAAGGAACTGCCATGAGTTCACAGAGATAATGGTGAGTTATGGCGCTCTCAGTGTTTCTACGCTGGTTTCACACAAACCATCTGGGGGAAGCTTTGGGAGTCTCTGAGCTCAGAAACTACAATTCTGCTTAATCATTATTATTGTACTGTAAAGGAAAAGAAAAACACCTCTAAGATCACATGGATGTGTATTTACTCTGTAAATTACAGCTTTTAATTCTGGTCAAATTAATGTACGACACATTATATTTAGTGTCAGCATCTTTACTTATTATCTTATTTTATTATTTAATTTATTCAGCCCGAGGGAATAAAACCAAATCATATATTGTAACAAATTATTACAGCTCTCTGTTTGAATAATAAATGCTGAAAATATATTATAAATGTAAGTCTAAAACGGATTTCTGTGTGACTCATTGTTTTTAAAAAGAAGCTCTAAGTGCGTCAGTGTGCAGGGTAAAAATAGTAGCTTTGTGCTGAATGTCGCTCAACGAGGTTAGTTTTAAGTAAAAATAGCATGTGACCTGTTTTGTGTCGGAATGACTCTCAGCTGCTGACACACAACAGTTCAGCTCAGTATCTGTAAAATTTCAACTTGTCTAGTTTAACTTTTTGCCACAGTGACTTTTTTCTGAGATCAACAGTAAAAGTTTGAATACTGTTGTCACTTTTTTGTGTTCGGTAAGTAAACATGTAAAATCAAAGACAAAAAGCTTAAATGCCACACTGGAAACTGGATGAGATGAAGAGGAAGGAGAAGCAAACGTCTGATGTGATAAACTCTTTCTGGACACACATTTAGTGCCGTCTAAAGAAGATGCGCTCTTTTCTTTCTGCAGGATCGCTTCTTGGAAAACTAGAAGAAATGTGGTAACGTTGCCAACATGAATGAGCCCGAGTACGACGAGGTGGATGACCATGAGGAGGTGCACAGTGTGCGCATACTTCCTGCCAGGCCCATAAACGATGACAGGGAGTACGCAGGTAGAAACACTGACACACATCTTCTCTGTCATATAGATTTCACTTCCTGTTGCAGAAATTTGATTGGTTCTGTTTATCCCCAGCTAAAGCTTAATTTATCGTAAGGCTTTTTCAGTCAATTCAAAAGTGTACTTTTAGCAGTGTCATAAATATTGCTGCCATCTTTTTTTACTTGCCAAAAGGAAGCTTAGCCTTTTGAAGATAAATTATTATGAGTTCTGAAACAAACAAAAGTTTCAACATTTTCTTTAGGACTGAATCATTTAATGCAACTCAACTCATCTACATTACTGTCATTATTTTTTAAATAAATAGTAAAAATATAAAAAGAACAGCCTATAAACATGAACAGCTGAGTCCATCACTTGTTCCAACTTTCTTTAAAGTAGTATTTTGCACTTTAGCTGACACATTGGGGCTGAGTATGCTCTGGTGAGTATAATTAGGATGAAGCTGAAGAAAGCCAAAAAAGAATAAACAGCTTCACTAAATATGTGTCGAGACTGAAAGCAGCGTGGCTCTGAGTGAGAGCTCCTGCTGAGCGAGCAGGATCTGCTGGTGTGTCTCCTGGGCCATTTGTTGGCTGAGTCAGGCTGCAGGAGATTACAATTACCCACGAACACACACTGTACAATCCTGCGCTGATGGAGCCACAGACAGGGACTGAACGTGGCTCTGAATGCTCAAACCTGGTGTATTCTCCTTCTGCTGATCTGACCCTGACCGAGTTATGAGAACGATACAGAGAGAGAGAGTTTAAACTGTGAGCTAACACTAAAACAGCTCAAACTTCCACCATTACTGCACAATCACTGTTCCATTTGCTTTCCAGACAGGGACCGTCCCTGGTCATCCTCCAACCAGAGCCTTCCAGCTGTCTCCACTGTAAGCTGTCTTTTTGCTGTTCCATAAATGAAGCTTCACCTGTACCACCCCACTGCTCATGCCCTCTATGTTGCTCTGTTCTTCTACCAATCAGCATAGAGTCCCTCCTAGATTTCTCCCTCGAGACATGCCACACATCGCAGGTAAGCTTGAGATTTTTTTATTATGGTAAACACAAATGAAAGAAACCTAAATCAAATCTATGGTAAATATTTAAATGACAGTAGTAATGTAACTTCAAAAAGCCTTTTCTTAATTCAGTTATGTTGAACTGCATGGACTTGGCTTGTTTTTTGGGTTTCTGTTGATTTTTATATTTTATGTACCCTCACCAGCTACCAGAACAAATGGGATTTAAGTTACTTTGAATGTGTCGTGGTTTTTGGTCTGAATAGTTCAGAAACTGCTTATCTACTGGGATTTTCACCAGCCACCATCTCTAGGGTTCACAGAGAATGATCCAAAACAGAGAAAATATCCAATGAGCACAAGTTGTGAGGATGGAAATGCCTTGTTGATGTCAGAGGAGAATGGCAGACCGGTTCAAGGTGATAAAAAGGTATCAGAAGCTAAAATAACCACAAACTGAGGCTACGATTCACACAGGCTCACCAAAACTGGCACATAAAAGGTTAGAAAGCCATTGGCTGGTCTGACGAGTCTCTGTAAACCCTAGAGATGATTGTGTGAGGAAAAACCCAGTGGATCAGCAGTTTTTGAAACACTCAAAGCAGTCTGTCTGCCACGAATGACTGCTCCACGTTCAAAGTCACTTAATCCCATTTCTTTCTCATTCTGCTGCCCGGTTTGAACTCCAGCGGGTCATCTAGATGCCGAAATGCTTTGAGTTTCTACCATCTGATTGGCTGATTAGCTTTTTTGAGTTAACAAGCAATTGAACAGGTACATTTAATGAAGTGGCCTGTGAGTAAATCACCCAGAGACTAATTTTGTGGCGAGCTGTTGCAACACCAACACACTGAAACGAACTGAAACTGAGCGGGGTGATAAACACAACTGTTGCCTACATTTACACGGACTTATTTACACTCCAAATGAGTTTTACTGCAAAGCTAAATGGTGCAATCTTCATTTTCAGGAAACTATCTGATAACTGTAATAAACAAACTGGTGAATATACAAGCCACAGATACTGATATCTGTTGCTTCATATATAAGGAGAATTAGAAGATAAATTAAGGTTGGATTTATTGCTTGTCGATGTGAACAGACAAAATAGTCCAAATCAATTAATTGTTGTTTCTTGGTTCAAGCTGGTTGTAAAAGATTTATCTCTTTAATTATTTAAAACACATCAAATGATGGTGTTGTAGTAGCTGTGCATTAGTCAGCTAGTTTCCACTCTTCATTGTTTTAGTAAATGCTCTTATAAGCCTCTAGTGTAAAATAATCTGTCAACTAACAATCAGAACAGTAAATTTTCTGTGGGTTTGCTGAGAACAAACTGTGCAGACCTTCTCTTACCTATCAGATCATTTTTCTCACATTTCTTCCTGCTTCTGAAACGCAGGGCCCGCTGTAAACAGAGACCTAAAGCCGAACCGACGAAAGATCAAATTAGGTGATAAGGCTGTAAACAGTAAACAGTTTAAACCTTTTTTTTTGTCTCTTTGTCCTACAGCTTTATTGTAAATATTCCTGTTTGTATTTACAGAAAGGAGGCGCCCGCCTTTGGAGCCAGAAGATGATGTAAACACCTGTACCATTTACTTTTTAAATGTCATTAAATTGTGTTGATGACCTCTTATTTAATACCCCCTTTCTCATTTTCTTATGTCACAGGAGTCAAACAGGTAACATTTTAAATTACTTCCAAAGGTACTCACTAACTTTGCGTTATAAAAGGACTTACCTAATTGAGTTTTTGCTCTGCCAGGTGTAATTTACCGTTACCTTTTGTCTTGGAGTTGTCCAGAAACATCAGTGACCTGGCTGTGCATGAGCCCGGCAGGAAAGAGTGAGTATATTTTCAGTATTTACTCTCAGTGGGAGCTTTTTGACTTGGCTGTATGTGAACAAAGCCCAGTGCAAACAGTGAGCTGCAGAAGCTGCACTGTGGACGATGTAGCAGCACTGCCATCTGCTGGTTGAGAAAATAATTACAGAGAGGGCTCAAGGCTTTCTGCAGTCAACCTTTCAATCCTGTCATGTGTTCTTTCATTTTCAGCCCACAGCTGAGGACAACTAAAAAGGTAAGTGGGCAAACATGCAGGAAAATGTCAGCCATCGCTAGTGTTCCTATAAATAACTTCAGTGCTGCGCAGAAAGTCTCGAACCAACCCTCATTTCTTTGAATTATGTTTCCAGGAAGCAAGACGCTTCTAAAATCTTATCAAGTGGCCTTGATCAAGCGCTCTAGGCCTTTTCAAAGGTTACTTTTACACCAAGTATCAGTGCAGTCTTTGCACTTGAACATTTTCAGAAGGCTTTAAAAAAAACAACATGGCTAAGAATACGCTTTAAAATTGCTTTTTCAGGCACTTTGCAGTTTGTTGCAAAAAAAAAAAAGATAATAATTTGTTTGGTAATCTTTGAAAATGCCAAAGATAACACAGTTTGACAGGCATATCTGACCTTAATGTGAAGTGCATCTTAACTAGACAAAGGAAGGAAAAAGAAAGAAGAAGCAGGTCTACGAGTATCTACAGCAGATTAACACCTGAAAAAGATGTCCCTAAAAAAATAAGACAATAAAACCTCTGACACGGGACCTGAAATCCATCACCCCTCTCCTGTACACCAAGTTTTCAGTTAATAGCTCTTTAAACAATCACCTCCTCTGGGGACAAAAGTATTTAATATCTTCCAAAGGGCATTAGGTTTAGCCTCTTTACTGACTCAACAAAAACAATCAGACAGGAAATGTGTCATCTGAAGAGGCTGCTAGCAACAATGATTTAAAACTGATCCTTTAATAAATATTATTATTATCTCTGTGTTTGGCTGATTCCGATTCCTGGGTCGTTATTAAGAAGCTAAAGAACCTTCAGAAAGCCCAAAGAAATGTTGTTCAAGAAAAATACAAGAACTTTTTATTCATTTGAAACAAAATATGGAGAAATTAAAGATGGCTCTAATTTCTGCACAGTAATTTATGCTATATATATATATGTGTGTGTGTGTGTGTGTCTTTTCTTTTTTTCCTCCTAGGGAGACTCCAGTTTACATTTAATAGGTAAGATTAGATTTCGTTGAACCTTTTAAGCATTTGGATGACAAATGTTACAGTTTTAATCAGGTTAAATATGTTCTCAGGTCAACAAACCGCTAAAAGTGTTTCAGGTCAACTAACCCATCAGAGACATTCGTTGGATTTGGAGACTCATGACTTAGACAACAGGTGCGACTTTCCTTCCTCGGGTTCTTCAGGACGGTTACATCATGAAACATGAGACTTAGGTGAGCTTTTTGTTGTTTTTGTTTTTATTTAGGGCACACCAAAGTTTAGGTAAGTATGTCAGAAGTCATCATCTTCATCCAGCTTTGGAGAAAATAAGTCAGACTTAACATCTACTTAAAGAAAGGGTGCCGTCACGACGCCATCACCACGAGTGGCCTCGAACCAAAGAAGACCTTGACCAGAGCGATTTTGTTCCAGTGGAGAAGCCGAATGGAAACATACTGGTACCGAAATAAATTAATCAAAGAACGAGCGTTGTTGACCGGGTCACTGACTGATCGCTGACTTCATCGCAGACCTACTGTGAGGAGGACTGGTACGTTGGGGCGTGTAACCGAACAGACGCCGAACACGCCTTACACCTGGTGAACAAGGTACCGCACCGTCATTCCAGTTCAAAATGTTATTGACCACATCTAAAAAAACATTTCATTCATTTTAAAATGTAAAAGTCCAATAAGGGCATAGTGAGCTTAGCAGAAAACCTGGAAGCAGAGGAAACAACTGAATAAGATCAAAGAAAAAACAATAATTTTTCTACTATAACCTGACAGGAACATGCGGTATTTCCCCAGACAACAACAAGTATAACAGTTATAATCAAAGTGTTAAACTAAACAATATGTTAAAAGCTGTCCTCTTTTTGTCCTTATCCTGTTTTAGGATGGGGCATTTTTAGTCCGAGACTGCTCCATTAACACCAACAGTGAACCCTTGGTTCTGGCTGTTTATCATGAGAAGAAAGTTTATAACGTAAAAATCCGGTTTGTTGAGGCCACCAGGAAGTACGCGCTGGGAACAGGACAACGCTCAAACGATGTGAGTGGTCCAGGAGGCCGTTAGTTCCCCTCCCAGGCTCTAAGTCTGTCATAACTCCCATCTCGTTTCTCCTCAGATGTTCGATTCTGTGGCAGAGATCATCAAGTTCCACTCCTTATTTCCAATAACACTCATCAGTGGGAGGAACGTGGCTGTCACCAAATACCCAGAAAACTGCGTGCTGACATGTCCATTAACAAAAAGGGACGTTGAGCATCTTCTCCGGTGAAATTTGTGCCTTCCAGCAAAGACACTTTGTTGAAACCTTCATGTTTAGCAAAAAAATATCCACAATAATTCTGAGCATATTGAAAAGTAGCTATTAATTCGATATGTCTGACAGGTTTTTGTTTACTATCACTGGATCGTGCTCCAGAATCTAATAAAATACGTGGATTTTAAAGCATGACTTGATAAATATTCAAGATGAAAATGTTTTTTTTTATTATTATTTCCTATATAGATTGTGAAGCAAAACCAATTGTTTTTGACTTCATGAATAATATATACAAATAAACTTCTGATTAATTACAAAGACGCTTAAAATGTTTTGCTGATTAATTTATTGGTCAAGAAATTTAAAAGGAAATTTTGGAAAGATTAACATTATCTCTAGATGTTGCAGAAATGTAAATATTAATAGTGTGCAAACCTCTGCAGGTACACTACCTCTTGATTTTAGTAGATTATTAGAATTTTAACTTAATTTTACACAATTATTTCCATGGGAACAAACAGTTGATGGGACTGAATGTTTTTGTTTTTGATCTTTATCTCAGAGCCAATAACTGGGTTGTTTCTCTGGTTCTGGGTTAGCTGTGGCCTCATTCCTGAGGGTCATGTGTGGGGTTTTTTGTTGCAGTAATAAAGATAAGAAAGGTCTGGAGAGTCACAGAGCAGAAAGCTTGTAGATCAAGGAGATAAAAGTGGCGCCTGTTTGGGCTCAGCTCTCATGACGGAGGTGAGAAGAAGCCTTTATTCCCTCTGATCAGAGACGCTTCGTGGCCGTTTGTCCACTTTACATCTTTGAAATAAAGAAAAGCTGAAGCTGTTGAGAATAATTTAATTCAGATTTACTTTATTTGAGTCTCTTTGAACATGTAGGTCCATTTAGCTGCGTTGGTTTTGACGCCACCCTCAGTGGCTCATGTAGCCTACGAGCGATATTTTCTCCTGTCGATTACATGACTCAACTCTATTAAGGGTTTAAGAGCTTCTAAAACCTGTTTGCTATCTATGTGAAGTAACGAGAATTAAAACGTGATGTAACACGAGGACTTCAGCTAAAATAAAACAGAGAGAGAGAGAGAATATGGGTGTATTTATCTTGGTTTTAATAGAAAACATTGAGTTACACAATTGTTATAAAAGCATGAAACACAATAATAAACACTGAGGCTGTAATAAAACCAAAAAACATTACAGACAAGATGACTTGCAGAAATAAGCAGTGGCTTAAAGGCAAGGTAAACTGTTGAGACACTTTAAAGTATGTAACATACTGCACAGCAGCTTCAGATACTGCAGTGTAAAGGACTTATGTGTTATATTTATTGGTTTATTTACAATAAAATCTGAACTTGACCAAAAGGAGTACATAAACAAAGACTGTGGGCAACTAAAACCTACAATTTCAATCATAGGCCTAGCACCTTTTCCATGATTATATTACAAACAAGAACACACAGGTGTCTTCATGTGAATTCCATGAGAAGAGAGAGGGAGATCTGCAGAGTACCGGGTCAAATGGGAACATCACGTAAATCTTCTGGAAAATATACAACAGCTTTCGAATGCTCAGTAATCACCACGTCAGCGTGGCAGAAAAATACAGCGACAACCCAGTCTGTGGTTCTTTAGGCTCCACTCTGCTGTGGGTTCAGAACGGAAAATACCGAGCGACGGGACGACTTCAGGACAAACAAAACGCCTTCAGGGAAAAGTCAGAGACATTCGTTGCAAAATACCTGTCGACTAAAAACGCATTTCAGTTCAATGAGTGACGAAACATTTACAGTAATCCACACGAGACTGCAAATTAAAACAAAAATGTAATGTGATTAGGACTGTGAACTTTCTAGCTTCAAGCAAAAATCAGCCTTTCAGTTTAACTTCCTCCTCCTCCCAGAAACTCCGTCACTCAGACTTCACGTGTTTCTCCTCACCCGTCGCCTCGCAGCTTCATTTCTGACGCACCCCTTCACCTCTCATCAACGTCCAGAACGCTCATATCACCAAGAACGGACAGCAAAGCAGAAAATACCAGTACCACGCCAGATACATCCCATAACACTCAAGTTTAAAATACAGCTGGGAATTGTCTCTTCATACTTTAGATGACAAATAACTTCAGAAATTAAGTTCAGAAACTACACTCAGTAAGGCTTAAATAACCGAATGGGATATTAATTTAAAAAACAACAACATGTGTCTCCAAACCCCACCTTTCCCACCTTCCAGTCATCATTTCATTCAGGGGACTCACCAGTGCCTGAAAATACAACTTAGTATCTGAATAAATATCATAAAATTGGTGTTTTCAGAGAGTGTCTGAGTGCAACACTATAAAAATCGACTGCTACAAACATCTTCTTGTTTTTGTTTTGTTTGGTGAAGGGTGGAGTCTTCAGTATTTGCACAAAGGCAGTTTGGACAACTACGAGACCATTAAGGTTGAAATGTTGTCTTTTTGGATAAAAACCCGTAAAGCGAGATGCCGCAGATGCCTGTGAAGTGAAAGAAATCTGACAGCACAGTGAAGCAGAAACTAATAAATCGCCATCAGTGACCAGATTATTTTAAAAAGATAACTGAATGCCAACTTTTTGTTTCCTCTTGATTTGATATGTTGTGTAAATAATGTTTAGCCTCGTTAACCTTTACGCTGAATGGTGTGTGTGTGTGTGTGGGGGGGGGGGGCACGGATAAAAGATATCGTACAGAGCTCTGTCGGCGTTGCTTAGTGTGCTAACCAAATTGTGTTCTGCTCTGCGTATGTCCAACATGAATCTTTGTGACACAACTTAAAGGTTAATCGTTTTAAACCAAATACATGCATTAATACTTTAGTCAGATCTGTTGTTTCTCGGCCTCCTGAGCCAGCACTTAAACTCTGTGTAATATTATGAAATCTACAATGACAAAGACCTGTGAATTAAAGCAAACCACATTGCACTTGAATATTCCATATAATACATATACAACAATGTCCATATTTTTTTAATCTTCTGATCCCTTTAAGAAAATATTCACCTTAATATTTTGTAAGTTTTGATGGTTTGTGATAATAATTATCTTCTTCCAAATGTACACTCGTGTTTACAGACGAACTCTACAATCATGGAAAAACTCGAACTGTACATCCAATCACCTCGTACTTCTGTCCCATCACTTTGCTCAGCCTCATTTTCAAAATTTGGCACTTAGGAACCGTTTCTGAGGCTCCCACGCCTGGGTAAGAGTCCGCGCTCGCCCTCTGTACAGAAACCCGAGGCTTCGGATGGTTGAGCACCACCACCGGCTGGTTGGGACCGGGCCGTTTCACCAGCTGGTCCTCCTTCAGCGGCATGGGGTAAAAAACTGAACAATCACCGAGGCTGCCGATGGGAACCCGCGGCTTATATCGAAGTTTCAGTCCTTTCTTGCTTTTTTTCCACACGCCCACCTGCACCCGCCTCAGAGAGATAGTCAAGAACTTCTCGTTTTTGTCTGTTTCTGGCAGAGGATCTACGGTTGCAGCTGCCTCGACCTGTGGAGCCATTTCAGATTTATCCCGCGTGGAAGATTTTGGAGCAGCAGCTTGACTGCAGTTGCTGCCCTCTTTTGTTCCAGCGGCACTTTTCTCCTCCTTGACATGGACGTCATTTTGAGTCAACGCAGATGATGGCAGGCTATCCTGCTTTTCCACTTTCACAGACTCGCCGGTCTGCCGCGTCACTAACGAGTCATGAGCGAAGGGTCCATTTTGAATGGAGGGCTCTGATGACACCGCCGCCTTGCATCTTTGCTCGGTGTCATTTTTTACTGTAATCTTGAGTTGATCCTGAGTTGCAGCTTCAGAACTGTGTTTTTTATCCATCACTATGCCTCTCAGAGCCATGACCAGCGGCTGAATGGAGCCTTGGCCTTCCTCTGGCTGCTCACTTAGTGAAAACACAGAGGAGATGACAGGAAAACTCTCAGGTTTTAACACCTCTCCTACTTTTGCTACTTTTGTTTTGCCTTCATTAAACCGGAGCCCCTGGGTACAAGCAGCAGATAGTTTTGAATTTGTATGATTAGAAAGGATGGGTGCTTTTATTGATATGGGGTTAATTAGAGTTCTGAGTGGTGGAAAAGTCTGATTTGCCACATTACCTTTATTGACCAAAATGGCTGGTGGTCTCACTTGGGCAGCTGTAGTAACAGGACCTTTCAGGGAATTAAAAGACTGCGTGCTTTGCTGGTTTAAGCACACCACTCCTTTCACTTCTTTTGGGGCAGCGATGGTCTTGAGGCAGATCAGGTCTGGTTCCAGCTTCACAGCTCCTGGTGCTTCTTGAATATTGCTCGTCTCAGACGGCCTCCTCTGTGGGATAGTCTTGGGGTGTTCTGCAGCTGGGTTTTTTCTCTCATCCCCCACTCTCGGCGGTACATTCATGCCCATGCTGGGCGGATGAACAGCGGCACTCAACCCTCTCCCGACTCTGCCGGAGAAGACCGCGGGAGAAGCAGCATTATGGGTCACAGGTGCTGCCTGCGTAACTCGGATCACACCATTTCCTTCCCTTATAGGACCGAGGACGTTTTTGAAAACCTTGTTTGGGTTGACTGCGTTGCACTCCAAGTTAATTATTTCAGGCGACGCTCGTTTCAAAGCACGCTTTTCTTTGTTTGCTACATTTGGCAGATTGTTAGAAATCTTCACTGGCACAGCAGGAGGACGCTCCACATTTGCCATCTTTGTCTCAGTCTGTTTCCTGTTGATTGTACACATGTCCATACTCGAAGACCTCACTGTGTTAGCATGAGGTAAAGCGGAGGGTAGCAGCTTTCCCAGAGCAGCATTCTGTGGAACGGCTGCTTTTGTGTCTTTTATCATAGACTCATTTTCTTGTTGAGAGATGAGCCTCAGTTTTAGCTCCTTAGTCCCATTGACAGTTTTCACCTCAACAAGCTCCACCAAGCAGCCAGCAGGGATGCTTACTTCCTCCGGCAGAGAAACTGTTAGAGCCCTGTTGTGCTGAATGAGTCCATTCAGATGAGACAGACGTTCGACATTACCATTAGTGGCATTGGGTACATTTATGTCCAGTGTTTTCCCTCTCTGTTCGTCCTTTCCCAGTCTGACAGCAGGTGCAATGGGGGTGGGTACAGTCACCCGGACTACAGGTCGGGGGGGAGACGGATCAGCAGTGGGTGCACTTGTTAAGGCAGTGGAGACGGGAACAAGTGGACTTTTTGTCACGCCAAGCTTAGCAGGTCCTTGACTGATGTTTTTACTATGCAAGCGGTCAATGTGCTTCACAAGACACAACCGTCTCATGTAGCCCTGTCCACAGTGGGGGCATTTGAACGGGTACTTTGAGGTGTGCTGTTTCATGTGCTCGTTTAACTCCGCCTCGCTGAATGACACATTATTGCAATAGAAGCAATAAAACCTCGTCTCCGCGTGCTCGACCATGTGCTTCTTGAACTCTGCTGCGTTCATAGAAGCAAATCCACATTTCTCACAGTACATCACTTTCGGGGTATTTAATAGATGCTCCACCGCCAGATTTGGATGGCCACCGTTCACAGATGACGGCACGCTCTGATAGCTGACAGGCTTCATGGCGGGGTCCCCTGGTCATCTGGCAGCAGCTCTCACAGAGATCCCAAAGATGCAGCTATACCATGAAGTAAACATCCATCTTCAGCTGATGTAATCCAGGGGTTGGTCCACAGGTGACCTCACGCTCACACCGCTGTGGGTTTATAAATGAGGTCTCTCCCTGCCTGTGTGAAGAAGATGAAAAGAAAAGGCTTCAAGAGCTAGATCACAGTGAGTAAAGCTTTCAGAGCTCAGTGCTGGCATGAAGAGGCTCATAATAAAGCCCCTCCCCCTCACACACAGACCTGAGCGATTTATTTTCCTGCAGTCACTTATCTCAAAAATCACTGATTAACAAACCACAAAGGAAAATAAATAGGTTAGCCGACCTGAATGTAGTTAGTTATATTTGCATCTCCCGGCTGCCCTGCCGAGCTGCCTTCCTTTGAATGCGATGAAAAGGCCCAAGAAGCAGAAGGGTCTCGGAGACGACGGTCCGCATTTTCCAATGTTTATAAACCAATTACATTTCTCAAACGTGTCAAAAACGCGTGAAATAAACCGCATATGGCCTGTTACGTCATTTTCAACAGGACGGAGGCAACGAAAATACCTTATCTGGGGGGGATTTTAACGCTTTTCAACGCTGCAAACAGACCCGCTTTGAGTTAGCTTGTCATTAGCAGCCTACAGCTAGCGTGCACGTTCACTTCCGGAAAACGGCTGTTCTTGTTTCCAAAATAAAAGTACATAATCAAAACATGCCTAAATTTAAAATAAACAAAAACAACTTGGAATTACTTCACTCATTCTTATGAAATAAATTATGTAAGAACTGCATTTGCATACCAACCAAATCTTTCTTTTGAATGAGTAAAAAAAGAAAGAAAGATAAAAACTATTTATACTGACTCTGACACTTGGAGTGTCTTGGAGTGACACTTGGAGTTCTGCGACAGTGGCTCTTACTTTGAAAGCTCTAACCGGAAATCTCTTCCGACATGCTGTTCATCTTGACAACGGACAAACAGGGCGCAGCGTTGGAGCTATTCTCGAAGCAACGTTACGCCGACATCCCATCTTCTCTGTGGTAATTTACCATGTATTTATCATACGCTTACAGGGAAAAACAACGTAACTCTCTCGGCAAAACACGTTAGGCGCCGTGGAAGTTATCCATAACGGTCACATTTGTAAACATTTACAGACTGACTCAGATTTGACGAGGCAGGAGGAGGTAAAAAACACACGGCGCCGAGAGTACGCTGAATTGAAATATCAGAAAAATTAAAAAAAGGGCAACATGTTGCTTAAAATAACCTGCAAGTTACTAGCAGCAGTGTCTTTACGGAGGTGGGTAATGCCGATAATGATTTCTAAATCCAGATTTAATTAGATGTTTGCTGCAGGTGTGATGTGTTGTTGTAGCCCCACAGCTCCTGCTGTGATGTGAGGGTCACTCCGACTATTGTAAAACACTGTTTCTGGGATTTACACACTATTGTTGCGATTCACAATGACGCAGCAGTGGCTTTCACTTGACCCTCCCATTCCCCCGATAACCGGTCGGTCTGCACCGACTTCCTGGTTATGGCAACATTAACCCGGCTAACCCGGAGCACAGCGCCGACGGCTCGCTTCGCTCTCCGACTCCAGCCTTTCTCGTCCTTTCTCAGACACGGAGCTGTTGTCCGCCGCGGCAGCACCATGGCCTCGGGCTCGGAGACGACCCGCTTCGACTTCCTGGTGATCGGCGGCGGCTCCGGGGGTCTGGCCGGGGCTCGACGGGCGGCGGAGCTCAGGGCGAACACCGCCGTGATCGAGAGCCACAAACTCGGAGGTACCTGCGTGAGTACGACCCGGAAGCACCGACACAGCCACGGCTACAGCAACTACAGGCTTCAGCTCGAACATGGACTGGTGGTGGCTGAGCGTCGTCCCCAGATTGGGCTCCGAGAGCTAACGCGAGATCTGCTCTAACAGCTGTGGCGTCTGTTAGCAAAATATCTCATGAACCACGGGGCGGATTTTTATGAAACTTTCAGACATTAACCACTGGTTGTGCGTCTACAGCTGATTAACTTTTGGAACCAACTCCACATCAAGATGGCCGCCGCAGCTAGTCGATATCAGCGCACACACAAATGGCTGTAACTCAGTCAGCTTTGCAGACACTGAGCTGAGGTTTGGTGTGGTGGTAGCTGAGGGTCATCCATAACACATACTCTGAGCAGAGTGTCCTGTGAGACGGGACAACTTTATTTGCAGGGTTTGACCCAAACAGATATTAATTTAACTCCCTGGCGATATGCATCATAAACGAGCTGAAGTCAGTGATAACACACCTTCTGGCTTGTGGTAAAATCTATTTTCTTTTTGCTGCAGATTTCATTCAGACCTCCTAAACTCTTTGATTGCATCAAAACGATTCACTTCCTGTTTTTGGTTTTAAACGAGGAAATTACTGAATATTTCACAGACTGTTGAAACAAATAGTTTAGAAAAAAAAGGATTTCTCATCAACCGGTCAGACTGTTTGCTTCCTGTATTTACAGAAGAGTCTGTGAACCCTTCCTCTCCTCCTCTTCAGATTCGTTTAATGCTGCGACGCAGAGTTAGAGACGTTTTCATTTAATGTTTAAACATTTCTTTTATACAAGATGGTGTCTTTATAAGATTTAACTGATTTTACGATATGCTTCATGTTTGTCCTCAGGTCAATGTTGGATGTGTTCCAAAGAAGGTAGTGTGTTTTTATTTTATTTTATTATTATTCCTGTAGCAACTAAGACCCCCGAAGAGTTTATTTAAAAACGGTCACATGTTCTTCTCATATTTCTGCAGGTCATGTGGAACGCAGCCGTTCATGCCGAGTATCTGCACGATCACGGAGATTACGGCTTTGATGCTGAAAACGTTAAGTTCAGCTGGGAGTAAGTATCTGTTTCAGCTACAAGGAGCTCTTTAAAAACCTGAAGATCCTGAAACAAAGTGATGTTCATTTCCAACCGTTGCTCCTTTTGTTTCTTTACTTTTGCACACAGCTGATGGCCGTTAAAGATAAGCTTCAGAGCGGGAGTGATTCAGCAAAAACACGCCTACTTCATTTTTTATTTTCACTCAAGCTTGAATTAGTGACAGTGAAAAATTAAACAGTGTTCTGAAATACTCTGAAGAAGCTTCAGGGTTCTCTAAACGATCATATAAGACAAATCTTTTTGAGTGATTCGTCACAGAGGAAATGTTTTGATCTTTATTTTGTGTTTGCAGAATTCTAAAGGCCAAAAGAGACGCTTACATTTCTCGTCTAAATCAGATTTATCGCAACAATCTGGACAAGGTAGGTTTCAGCCCCCGTTAGTTTGAATCTTTTGACTTGGTCAAGGGGGGATTTAATTTTATTTATTTATTTTTCAAACAACATGGAGGTGTGGAAACAGTCAAGGTGAAAAGTAACGATGTCTGCTCGTTTCCAGGCTAAAATCCAAACCATTCAAGGTTATGCCAGGTTCACAGATGAGCCTGAGCCCACCGTGGAGGTCAACGGAAGAAGGTTCACGGCGCCTCACATCCTCATCGCCACCGGAGGGCAGCCTTCTGTCATGAGTGATGACGAAGTTCCAGGTAACTCGTCATGCTGACGTTTCACTTTGAGCCGAAAAATCTTTGAATTAAATTTATATTTTTTTACTGATGTGTGCAAATTATTATTTACAATTTTAGGAGCCAGTCTGGGCATCACTAGTGATGGCTTTTTTGAGCTGGAAACCCTCCCAAAGTAAGCTTTTTACATCTTTATTTTTTTTGTGGGGTTTTTTTAATACCACAAGGAAATTAAAAGCTGTTTTCCTGCAGGCGCAGTGTGGTTGTGGGTGCGGGTTACATCGCCGTGGAAATGGCTGGGATTCTTGCCACCCTGGGCTCCAAAACATCCCTGATTATTCGCCAGTCAGGAGTAAGACACCAAACGGCAGATAATCCTCTCAGCGTCGTGCTGTCATTGAGCGGCGTGTCTTCGTGTGTCCGTGTTGTAGGTTTTGAGGAGCTTCGACTCACTCATCAGCACGAACTGCACCAAGGAGCTGCAGAACAACGGCGTCGATCTGTGGAAGAACTCTCAGGTGAAGTGTGTGAGTAAAACGGACAGAGGCCTGGAGGTCACCATCGTCACCAAAGACCCGGAGAAGAAGAACGACGAGAAGGTCGGCACCATAGAGGGAGTGGACTGCCTCCTGTGGGCCATCGGCAGGAAGCCCAACACGTCCGGGCTGAACATCGGCAGCTTGGTAAGCGTCCGCACCATCAGCACCATCAGCTCAGTCTGAACTGGTTGCAGCTCGAGAGACAAGGGAGACAAATAATCCTTATCTAGAATTAGTGCTTTAATGTAGTTAAACATTTACTCAGATTTAATTAATGTTGCTTTAAAGACAAACAGAAACAGCCACAGTCAAGGTTTCCATCAGCCTCTGGAAAATACAGGAGTCCTCTCGTCTTCATCAGTTTTACAGTTTGATCCTGTTCTCCTGACCGCTGTACATCTTTATGTTTCATTTATAATTAATAGCTTCGTAACGGTTTGCCTTTCTGCCTTTCAGGGCGTGGACGTTGATGAAAGAGGCCACATTATTGTGGACGAATTCCAGAACACGACCCGGTCGGGGATCTATGGTCTGGGGGATGTTTGTGGCAAAGCTCTCCTCACGCCTGGTAGGAGAAAAACGCAGATCGCTTTCTTCTTACGAGATGTTTTATTACAGTAGGCACTCCTCTCATCTGTAACAGAAATGACTTTTCACATTACAGAATTCTAAAGTTGAATAAAATCCTAAACTTCTCAGAATAAATTTACTGTAAGAACAAGGAGACATTTTAGCAGAAGCTTTTTTTATAATATCTAAAACTTGGTGGGTTTTGGGAGCACAGTTATTGTTAATTAAAGCTAACTTGTGTCACTTTTTGGGGGCAGTGGCCATTGCTGCAGGCAGGAAGTTGGCACACAGACTGTTTGAGGGCAAGAAGGACTCCAAGATGGATTATTCCAGCATCCCGACGGTGGTGTTCAGCCATCCACCCATTGGTACTGTGGGCCTCACAGAGGGTGAGTTCTCCTGTCAGAAACTACTCCAGCACACAACTACTGGAATTAACTTTTATCTCGTGGAAGTTTAGCACCATTAACAGTCTGACTCGAAGTCCTGTGTTTATTCCACAGATGAAGCCATTAAAACCAATGGAAAGGAGAATGTAAAGATCTACAAAACCTCCTTCACTCCGATGTATCACGCCATCACGAGTAGGAGGAGCCAGTGCATCATGAAGCTGGTGTGTGTGGGCAAAGAGGAGAAGGTAGGAGCCATCTGTTCCATTAAAACAAAACGTTTATTTATATATATATATATATATATTTCCTTACGTTTTTAAATCTGTCATGCACAAAGTGTTTGGGATCATTTTAAAAACCCGGACTGGGTGGTGTTCCCAGGTGGTGGGCTTGCACATGCAGGGCCTCGGCTGCGACGAGATGCTGCAGGGATTCGCCGTGGCCATCAAAATGGGTGCCACCAAAGCAGACTTTGACAACACTGTTGCCATTCACCCGACCTCATCTGAGGAGTTTGTTACGATGCGTTGATGCAAACTCGACTCCTGCCATCTTGGTTTCATCAGGACTGAGTCGCTCCTCCAGGCTCAACGACTTGCTTTATGAATCTACTTACACTTTCTATCCTTTAAAGGACCTTATTTGATCATTTGCTTTGACTTTTTTATTTTAATTGACTGAAATTTGGCCCTCTGGAATTGTAATGTAGGTCTTGAATGCTGGTTGAAAACTCTGAATTCAGTTTAGTAAAACCTCTGCAGGTACGATGATTAAGAGACTGTAGACAGTGTGTTTGACTTGTTAGTCATTTGTCAAACCTTAAAACACTACACACAGAGTCATGATGCATTTCTACTGTACTGCTCTAAAAGAGCCAATTTCTTCTGAAGCACTGGGATCATTGTCTGCATATTTGGTGTCAGCTCCTCTTGTTGCTTCAGTGTCAAATAGCCCTTCTCTTTGTGTGGTTCTAACTGATCTGGGTTGGGCAAAGACTGAAGCACTTCTTTTATTTAAGCAGGGGGAGATGAATACCTGATCCGACTTAAGGAACTTCAAAATACATTCTAACAATCTCACATGTTAAATAAACAAACCCTTTACTGGTTTGATGAGCAGTGATGAAGCTTTTTTTAGTTGCTAATAAAAATCTAACTATAATCCAGCTGTAACCTAATAGGTGACTTCTGTTCAGTTGCACATTGTATGAATGTTGTATCCTTGCAGAGGTTTCTGGTGTAATCATACATGGTTTTTAACTTTTATATTTTCTTGATGTTTCCTATTTTTCATGCAAAATTTTATCTTCTTATGAAATATGAAGTAAATTATTAAAAACACAAAGAGGTAATCACTTGATTCTTTATATAATCTCTTGAGACAAACAATCTTGATAACACTTGCCATTTTATATGCTATTTACATAACATTTAAGAAAATTTAAATATAGTGAAATTTTAAGTTTAAATTGATAGATTTCAATGTAAAATATTGTGCAAAGAAAATATATTTTTAAGGAGCCACTTGTTTTTTTGGCTGTGGTTGTTTTTGTTTTTGCTTTTTTTATTCTAGTTCCTATTAATTTTCAGATGAATGTTTTATTTTTTGTATTTGTCACTTAGTTCTCATTCAAAGACAAACTTTAAAAGACTGGAGAACTAGTGATCAATACCACCCTGAAATAACAACAAACTATGGCTCTTTCAAAAGTAAAAAATAGACATTGTGTATATATATATATATATATATATATATATATATATATATATAGTTCCAGCCTTTTCATATTACATATCCTACATTATTGGGATTAGTAAACGTGAAGACATTAAATCAGATGACCTTTAAATATTTAAAGAAGACTAAAATATGGAATATAATCTCATTTCTGTTTACATTTTGTCCTGTTTACGTACTGATCCTGACTGCAGACCAGTAGGTGGCGATAATGAGACTTTAAGTTGGCTCACGACCGCTAATAAACTCCATTTTTAAGAAGAAGAGTTTGCGTCACTTTGACGTAACGGGTCACGTGGGTCTGTGTTTGTAGAATTAGCGGCGGTGTTATGAGCACTTTACTGTAGATTTTCAGAATGGGCACCGATTATGAACAATCAGAATCACCGTAAAAAGGTATTTATGTGTCACAGCAACTTGATCTAATTGCACCTAGTAGCTACTTTTATGTAAATTTACATTTTATGAAGCACTTAGCGTTAGCTTAACATGCTAGTAGTTAGCTGAATGTCTGGCTTGTCATTCAACTGGTTTTGTGGGACGGAGTCGGCTTTAGTCAAGCGGTTTTGACCGATCGAGTGACAGTCATTTTAGTAGTTTCCCTTAGTTTGACATACATGTCATCTGTGTTTCAGATGCATGTTTGTTTTTAATCCATGCTAACGTTTCTGACTGATAATACTGTCTGAACCTGAGAGGATATTTGCCAGCGTTAATCTGTCAGGAGACAGGGAGGAGGTTAAGTTGACTAGTGGTATGATAACTCGAAAGTGACCGGAACGTTTGTGATTCTGCCCAGCACATTTCTGCACTTCAGCATCGAGGATGTTCCCCAGCCTGGCCCACAGACCATGGCAAGTCTTCTGCAGAGTGTCCCTGCAGCACAGATCCCATCTGTCCCATCGGTCCTTCAGGTTCCCGCAGCCGTGTCACGGTGAGCTGGCTCCTCTGGGAGCTCTGACTGTTAATCTCTGCTCTGATCTCACCTTAAACCTGATCTGTACGAGAGGCGAGCTGTTAAAACACTGTGGTGCACAGGTTGCCAGAGCGGAGGCATGCACAGCTTATGGCTCAGCCTTCCAGACTCCCGGGTTGCCTCCTTGGGCTTGGGTAATGTCCAGTACTGCTCTTCTTCTGGCAACAGTAAAGATGATCCCCCAAAACCACAGCCGGGCCGCTCTCCTCCATCAGAAAAGGTTGGGTCGAGTGCAGCTAAAGTCACCCCAGGTAAACCTGAATGTTTCCATGTCCTGTGGTAGTTGGATGTGAACTGCAGGGGTTTCATTGATCCACTTTAAGATTGACCGCATCACATAGTGGTCCACCATTTTATTTTTTCCTATGGCCCATACCGATCTTTACAAATGAGGGCAGCCAATGCCAGGCATACAACACAATTTCTTTGTTAAATATTATTTTGGGCCAATAAGTGTTTTCTATGTAGCAAAACTGTAACAGAGTTACTTAACTCAATTAAAAACATATAACAAAACCTAGAACTTGAACACTTAAAATATATATATGACGAGAATTTAATAGTTTTTGTAAAAGTTTATCCCTGAAAAGTTCCTCTAAATTTAGGTAGCGCTGATTAAATTAAAATCTTTGCCATCTTAGGTAAACCGCCTCAAGGCCTGACGAAAGCTGAGACAATTCAAGTCAAAGGTAACTAGTGGTTTGGATTATTTTCCTAATATATAAACTGTTTTTTTTTGTTGTTTTGGTCATTAGATTGTTACCTTTTCTGAATAAATCTGCTTTTGTTCCACACAGTCCGAGCTGTCCTCAAGAAAAGGGAATATGGAGCCAAATACACTCAGAACAACTTCATCACTGCAGTCAGAGCCATGAATGAGTTTTGCCTCAAGCCAAGGTAACTCCTCTTTCTCTTTGTTTCACATTTTGTTTTTTTTTTATGATGTAAAAACATTTATCTTTATATGCTGGATGCTGAGCAGACTGAGTAAAGAGTCTGTCTGCGTTCCTGGATTTAACTACAGGGCAGATTTTTGTGGGTTAATAAGTAAGCATGCTGTTCTAATTAGCTCCTCTGAAAACTTTCTGTCACTGCTAAACTCGGCTTTATTCACGTGTCTTTGCCTTCCGCCCCCCCCCCTCTCTCTCCCTCTCTCCACACTCACAGTGATTTGGAGCAGCTCCGTAAGATCCGAAGGCGCAGCCCTCATGACGACACAGAGGCTTTCACTGTGTTTTTGCGTTCAGACGTTGAGGCCAAGTTAGTGTTAAACTCTTCTACTTCACATCACAGTTTGTCTCTGAACAAGTTATTCTTTAAACCGCCACTCAGATACCTATTTTCTCTTTTGTCTGGTAATCGAGCCCATTTTCTGTCCGCACTTTAGAGCACTAGATGTATGGGGGAGCCACGAAGCTCTGGGCCGAGAGAGGAATCTCCGAAAAGAGGTGGAGCGGGAATACCAAGAGAGTAAGATTTTCATTTCACTCCTTGGTTTTGCTTTTTATTGGACATAAAAAGCAATAATGTCCTCTGGAGAACAATGGTGTCATTTAGCGAAATTAATCAACATCTTGCTGCATTTTTTACATTTAGTCTTATTATTTAACATTGAACTAAAAACAGTTAAAGATTTAAACTTAAACATTTACCATGTTTTGTTAATCATAATACCAAGTGTCAACAGACAGTCAGCAGTACATGCTGGCATTACACCCCATCAAACTGAACACAGGGATCCCTCATGGATGTGTGCTCAGTCCTTGGTTCTTTACTTTACTGATACATGACAGTACTGCTAAAGTTATTACAACCAGCTCAGTAACTATGGCAATGAAGATGAAACAACTTACTGTACAACAGCTTCATTCTGGAGGCAATAAGGCAGTTAAACTTTGAGTAAAATCCATATAACATATATTTTTGGTTCTTTATTTGCTCCCTCCCTCTGGCTGAGCGAAACTCTGTTTTCTTTAATTATTTTCCTTAACAGAAGTTTAAACTACAAATAAAATAAAAATAAGTTAAATTTGACAGTTGTTTAAGTTCTCTTTTTTGTGTAACATCTTCAAGTACAGATTTGTCTTCTAGCTGTTATTTTAGCTCTTTTTTTTGTGTGTGTTGTGGTGAATTAACTTGCTAAGAAATAGTAAAACTTGTACCATTTGTCTTCTGACTGGCAGATATTTTTCGGAACCAGCAGCTGTTGAAAGAATACAAAGACTTTTGGGGAAACACTAAGGTGAGAAGGTCTGCCGCTGCTCTGTGATAACCCGACTTATTCTCTGCCTCATGTGAAGAAAAACATTTCCATCACCGCAGCTGGTTGTGTTTGTGTGACCTTTGTCTCCGTTACAGGGGTCACAGCAACTGTATGACAATTACATTCATGCGGTCCCCTCTCTTTACTGTACGATGCTGTTATTTTAGTGGCAGGACTGTACTTCACCTGTCTGGTATGTCATGGTATATTCTGTACTCTGCTGGCTTGTTTTGCCAGAACATCCATCCAGAGAGCATTATTAGTGAAAGCAGGGCAGAAACTTTAAATATAAACAGTATGAAATGTCTAAATCGATGTAACTACTGTGAAACCATTATCCACCAAAATGACTGACAAGCTGTGTTTATCTGCTGATAAGTGGTGCCTTATTTACTGATTATAATATTTTTGTTTCATGAAGCCACGATCAGGCAAGAGAACAACATTTCTTCAGGGTCCAGGGAAGGTGGTCATGGTTGCCATTTGCATGTAAGTTTTCCCACTCTTCTCGAACTCCCTCGTTTCTACAGTTTGTGTGGTTTTTACCATGAATTTGTCTCATAATTAGACACACAGGAACTAAAAGTGTCTGTTCACAGTAAGGTCTCACGTTTAAGTGTCCGTAAGGATGTCAGAAATCATGCCCTACTTGTATAAGCGTTCACTCTGACCTTCCTACAGTTTGACTCCAGTAAACTTGTCCCAAAGTAGATTTACTGAACAAAGGAAAAACAGCAGATCATCTCTAAAGAGAAGAACAGCTGGTTACTGATGTTTTCCAGCTGTTTTTGTTGCTGCACAAAACCGTATGTAGATAAATCTGTACAAAAATATTCAGTTTAACAACAAACTTAAATATAACAAAAGGAAAGTTGTCTGAAGACGTTACCAATGCGCTGTTCTTTGTCAGATTCTCTAAAGGTTTTTCCCTGCACTCGGTTTGACACCACCTCAGAGACACTCGAGTTTTTAAAAGGAATGCGGTGGGTGGGGAATGGGAACTCGGTGTCACATGTTGGCCGTTAGATTAGGGTGATTGTGTTAGAGGACGTGTGGAGTCACATGAACACACGAACTCACAGGATTCAACAAGTTCAGCAAACCTTTCATCAGAGTGTAAAACTGGTTTGAAGCATCACTTTCAGTTTCCAGCTCTTGATTCCGTTGTGTGTTTTCTTCTCGTCTTCAGCAATGGGTTGAATTTCTTCTTCAAGCTTCTGGCTTGGGTCTACACTGGATCAGCCAGCATGTTCTCAGAGGCCATCCACTCCCTGGCTGACACCTGCAACCAGGCCCTGCTCGCGCTGGGAATCAGCCAGTCTGTTCGCAACCCGGACGCCATTCACCCGTAAGCACCACGCCCGGCTGTGCTGCTTTTAGGCCCACCCGGTCACCAAAAGGCGGAAATAATGAACTTAAACCAGTTACCACGCAGATTTGCAAACGTAAACCTGTTGATGCAGAATAATTATGGTTAAATAAAAACCTTTGGGAGGTTTGTGATAGTTACCCTACTTTTTCCCTTTAAATATAAATGTTTAGGACCACACAGAGTGCGTACATGTAAATATGATTAACCTGAATGTTGACTCTTGCTCTTCTCAGTTATGGTTTTACCAATATGCGCTACATCGCCTCTCTGATCAGTGGAGTAGGTATTTTTATGATGGGAGCAGGTCTCTCCTGGTATCACGGTATTATGGGATTGCTGCACCCGGAGCCCATTGAGTCTTTGCTGTGGGTAAGTGTTTGCACCGCTCTTGTTGTTTTATCAGAATATATTATTATAAAATACCAACGTGTAGGTTTGACTCTTCCAGGCTTATTGTATTTTGGCGGGCTCGCTGGTGTCTGAAGGAGGTTGGTTCCACATCATAAACTTTGAACATTTCAGCTGAGATTTGACGTTTTGAGTTGAAACATCCTTTTGTTTTTCCTTCTCAGCCACCTTACTAGTTGCAATTAATGAGATCAAGAAGAGCGCCCGCCAGCAAGGGATATCGTTTTATGAATATGGTATGTGCAGCTGAAATCTGCCACAAGGACGTGTTAACATATTGTTCAAGTAATAAAGTGTTTGTGATAAACTGCGTGGACTCTATACCACAGTAAATACACCTTCCATCATGGTAGTAAAACAAAACCTTATGTTAGCTATGAAACCATCAGGAATGTCTTTTGGTTTGTATTTTTTTAACACTGGTACCTGGTAAAAACACGCCATGATGTTTCCTAACAAGGCTTTTCCAGTCGGTGTGCTGGAAAAGGGAGGTGGTACTGCCTCCCACCTCCTGAAGGAAAATAAATAAGAGAAACAGCTCGAAGCGTCCCTGCCTCTTACAGTCATTGTGTTTTATTTTGAAAGGATTAGAGCGTCCACATTGATTCATTGGACCGGTGAAAATGAATAAATATAAATGTTGTTGAATATTAATACAAAAAGGGAAAATTACCTGACAAATTCAAAAACCCCATCCCTAATACTAACGTCACTGTTTGCAAACAGAGTCACCTAAAACAAGCTGATTTGATGTCCTGTATGGTTTTGTGCAGTAATGCAGAGTCGAGACCCCAGCACCAACGTGGTGCTGCTGGAAGATGCTGCTGCCGTGTTTGGAGTCATTTTGGCTGCTGGCTGCATGGGGCTCACCTCACTCACAGGTAAACAAAGATCTGTTTGTTCTCCTGAGTCCTTCCAGCCCTGTCTGCACTTCTCTTACACCTGGTAGAGCACACTTCTAGCAGGACAATCTCATCTCATGTTAGTGAGACTCATTTCAGTGCTGGCTCTTCCACATCACAGTTTGTTGGTGGTTTCAGGTAACCCGTACTATGACAGTCTGGGCTCTCTCGGCGTGGGCACGCTGCTGGGCACTGTCTCAGCCTTCCTGATCTACACCAACACCGAGGCGCTGCTGGGACGCTCCATACAGGCGGAGCGTGTGCAGAAGCTTACAGAGTTCCTGGAGAACGATCCAGCTGTAAGGTCAGCAAGAAGACAAACACAACAACCTTCCTGACAGCCAATTTGATAATGGTTTTTATCTGCTGATTATTTCCTTAACTTAATAGATTTAAGAGACAGAGAGCAGTAAAATGTATTCCTCGTGTTTGGTTCTTTAAAAGGAAACTGTCCGTGTTAAACTGTGAACAATCATCCAGAGTTTTTGTTCACTTTATCTCCTCCGTCACGTATTGAACACTTCATGCAGCAGAAATCCTGCGTAGAAGTGATGTTTTGGGGAGATTTCGTACCAAGGCTTTATTTTTCTGTGAGCAGAGCCATCCACGATGTGAAGGCCACGGATATGGGTCTGAGTAAAGTTCGCTTCAAGGCTGAGGTTGACTTTGACGGCCGGGTGGTGACGAGGTCTTATCTGGAAAAACAAGACATTGACCTAATCCTTAATGTAAGTTTTTACTTTTTAATTTACTGTACATCTCTGTATTCTCAAAATACAATCCTTTTTCTTTTCTTATTTTATTTACTTTTGATTCAAACTGTACCCTGTTCCTTTTTTTATTGTCATTGTGACACACAGACAGTTTAAACATCTCATCACTCTGTCTACTTATGTTGAAGTCAAATATGTGAACAATAATACATTTTAGTTGCCTGTGCTGAAGCATTTTATTTAGATTTTTACCTGCTTTTATTTTGGAGAGCAGCTTTAAGTTTTGCTATAAAAAGTTCTGGTTTTAGAAGCTTTTTAAATAAAGTTTTATGGATTTCTTCAGAAAAAAAAGGGAATAACTCTTCCCAGGTGGTTTCCTCTGTTTTGACTCAGGTCTGACCTTCACTGGATTATGTATTGAATCGTTGAGCCTTAAAGAAATGTGTTTATTTTGTAAATGGTGTTGTCCTGATGGATTTTGATTCTTTAAGAACTGAGTGAGGCAAACCGTGTTTTTAAAAATGCCCACATATGGTACATGTATTAGTTGTTCTTTTTTATTCACACCGTCATAAGTTGACTACACTACAGATGTTTTTAAAACAATATCTTAGCCTTGGAAAAACAATTTAAGTCTGCTGACGACAGAGTCTGGAGAAATCTTGCTGTATGAAGGAAACGGCACCATAATTGTTGTTTCCAGAGCAGAATGAATACATGAAGAGATCGAAGGCAACATAGATACATTAAATCTAGAGCAGGGGTGTCAGACTCCAGGCCTCGAGGGCTGCTGTCCTGGAAGTTTTAGGTTTTTCTGCTCCAACGCACCTGATTCAAATGGTTTAATTACCTCTTCACCAATTCATCAAGTCCTCCAGCAGCATGTCCACAAGTCTTTTATTTAAACCAGCATGAAGACATCTGAACAGTTTGACACGTGATCTAGAGGGTTGCAAACCTTTGTAAGATACGTTTTGGAAGTGGCTGATGTCCAGTATGTGTGTGTTTTGATTGCGTCTGCAGGAAATTCAGCAGGTGAGAACACCTGAAGAGCTGGAGAACTTCATGCTGAAACACGGGGAGAACATCATCGATACGCTGGGAGCCGAGGTGGACCGCTTGGAGAAGGAACTCAAGGTGGGATCAAAGTCTTTATTTTTTAAAACCAAGAAACTTGTTTTTACTGCTGAGCAGAATGTAATGAATAGATGGTAAAAAGAAAAGTATTTAAAAGACACCTGAAGTAAGATTTAGTGACTGTTTCTTGTCTTCGCAGCAACGTAACCCGGAGGTTCGTCATGTAGACCTGGAGATTCTGTAGTAGCTCTGAGGAATCATCCTGCAGCTCCTAGAAGAACATTAGAAGAAGAAACGACGGCCAATCCCTCCCTCTTACTCTGACCACCACAAACAACCCAGAACAACTTGTCAAGTCTTAGTCCGGAAACAAAAACACGCCCGAACGGGACGGAGAGATGATCCCACCAGAGATCCACTGAAGTTTGACTGGTTCTGGGAAACAGCTGGATTGTTACGAGTTTCCTTGAATTTCAGGAGGAAGTGTGGGATCCTCGGTGTGTTTTCGCTTCTGCTCACATTCCTCCAGTTGTGTGTCTGGTTTCGTATCTGAAGAGGACCAGGATCATTTCCCAGACTTTGTGCTTTACTTTAAAGTTCTGCTTGAACCGCAGTGATGGGGTTTCCTTCAGTAGAGCGGAGGAAACATATTTAAACAAGATTTATTTAACGACTAGACAACGTTAGTGCTTTTGTAAACGTTAAAAACTTAAGAAAGATGGCTCCAGGCTGCAACGATGGTGGATTTTTTACTACTATTACAGAAAAATACACAAGTTAAATTGTGTTATTAAAGCTTCTTATTAGATATTAGAGATGAAGAGTTAACTAATATAGACAAAAGAAGCAATTAAAAACATTTATATTTACAATAATTTGTCGTCTTATTGTAATAATTCATGAAAACAAGTTAAAGAAATAGACTGATGGAGATGATATGGGTTTAAAGCACCAGATTTAGCTAAAAATGACATTATAGACTTTTGTTTTTACTTTTCTTTATGACAGCTGTAAAGTTTGCTGTTCAGCTCTGAGGTCTCTGGGTGTCTGGAGGTTTTCAGCTGATCAGCAGATGACTGTTGTTCCTAAATCGAAGCCCTGAGGAGGAGGAAGAAGTCTCTCTCTCCTTTTCTACTGAACATAAAGTCCAGGTTTTTCATGACGAAACTCATCGAACGAATAAAAGAGCTGCTCCAGCAGACGTAAATCTTCATGTGGTAAACTATCAACATCTCTGTGTTTAGTGCTGAATGTTCTGTGTAAAACATGCAGAGTGAGCGTGCTTTTTGTTTTTGGTTTTTTTGGGTCTGCATGCAGTTGCAGCTCCGGTTCAAGGAGGTGGGCCAGAGGATTGAAATATATATTTTATGAAGTGAAATATGTCACCTCATGTTGCGACTTCTGAAGGACTTGGAATAAATTTGGAATAATTTATTAAATCATGTCGCTTTATTTTGTGTGTGTGATGGACTTAAAGGTGTCATGTAAACTGTGTGACCTTTGTAAACCTGTCAGGTGTGAACTCAAGGTGTGTGGGGGTTTTTTTTTTGGATGTTAAGATTTTTGCAGGTGGGATGATTTCAGATTTTTTTTTCTTAAACTGGAGAGCTGTTTCCTGTTTGAAGCTCAGATGGTTGACTGAAATGTAAAACCATTAGATGGTGCAGTTGTGGAGGATGTGAGAGAGGAGGAATGGGTTGTGTGTGTGTGTGGGGGGGGGGGGACCAGGCTGTACGCTGACGTCAATAAAAACAGTCATTTCCAACCAGTCTGCGCATTGACCGACCATTCAAAACATTACGCACAGCTCCGCGGCCGGACCACGCTCCACTACTCCACAGAAACCATCTAAATTTTTTTCTGCTTTTTAAATTTTTTTTTCTATTTTCGTCGAGCTTGGAGAGCAGGACACAGTGCGGACCGTCCCCAGCCCCCCACTCTGCAGGTTTTTAAAGCCGTTCATGTTGTGTTCAGGTCTTTGGGTGTTGCGCGCATCATCCGTGTCATGTCTCGTCGTGCCATTCCCAGGTCAGTGTGTGCCACTGCCCATCCTGTCTCCTCCGAGCAGATTATTGTTATTATTCACATTGATTCTTTAAAAAAAAGAAGACAATCAATCCTGTCAGACTGATGTGGCTCATCGCTTTTTTTATTACAAAGAAATGCAAACACATCTGTGTCTGCTGCTTTCATTCATTCTTCGCAGATTTAATAAACCATTTGGATCATATTGTCGATGCATTTGGTGTTTTTTTTTTTTTCCTCCCTCTGTGTCTCTTGTCTTCTCATCTCCATCAGCGCCCAGGTGGGGGCGCTCTCAGCCCGCCTCCCTCCATCAGAGCCCGGTTCTGTTAAAGCCAGCAGATAAAACCACCTTTTATTTTTACACGATGTCATTAATAAATCTGACCGGCTGTTTCCTCTGTCCCCCCCCCCCCCNTGATGAAGATGATGAAGAGGATGGTGGCTCGAGTCGCGGGTGCAGCAGCTTCCTCTGATGAAGATGAGTGAAGTCTTCCTCCCTCCCTGCTCTCGACTTTCAGCCTCTTTACGGTGCTGCCTTGTCTCTCATCATGTTCAAGCAGCATTGTACAGGGCTATGACAGCCGAGGGACTGAGCCACGAGGAGGCCATGACGTCACCCGCCAGATGAGCACCACCGGAACGGCGGGAAACGTTGGCTGCACGAGGACACGTCGTTTGGTTTCCACTGTCAGGAGAGCTAAAATGTTTTGTTTCTCCAGAGAAAATCCCAATCTGGGATAAATTATATTTAACTCTGGGAGAAAAAGTAATAACTCCTTCATTTAGATGATTATTTCTGCCACTCTGAGATATTATCTCAAAATTAGGACTAATATTGTATCTAAGTATGAGATATTAGCATCTCATAATATCATATTTGGAAATTCTAAGTCATACTATATATGTTTTTTGCTAAGATATGAGATACTAGGTCATAACTTCAAGATCATTGTCATGAAATGCTAAGTCTTCATGATAAAATCCAATAAGTCATAATTTTGAGATGGTATCTCATCATTATTAGATGGTAAGTGAAGATGTCAGGTCATAAATATGAGATAGTCTACTGAGTCCTAATCATGAGGTGCCAAGTCATAACTTGGAGATGATGCATAATTATGAAGTGCCAAATCATATCTGTAGGATATTGAGTTATATTTATGAGATACTAAGTTAACTAAGCCATAATTTGGAGATTTGCACCCTTTAATTATGAGATTATAAGTACAATTGCGAAATCACAAACATGAGCTTGTGTACTAAGTCATAAATATGAGATACTAAGTCATAACTTCTAGATAGTTACCATTATGAAATGCTAAGTCTTTATGATAAAATCCAACAAGTCATAATTTGGAGATGATGCATAATTATGAGATGCTAAATCATAATTATAGGATACTAAGTCAGTTAACTAAGACATCATTTAGAGATTACACTCTATAAGTATGAGATTATAAGTGCAACTGCTAAATCACAAACATGAGCTAGCATACTTAGTCATAAATATTAAATATTAAGTCATAATTCTGAGATAGTATAAACTGCCATCTCCTCATTTTAGCTTGCTAAGCCACTGTAAGTATCTCATAATTATGATTTGTATAACTCACTTTCTCATAACTTTATAGTTTTCACTAAGAACCGACTCAAAATAACAGATGGATTCTTTATTCATCCATTGAGGAAAAATATTTAAATAAAAGATTTATCTCAAATTATCATTTCATAATCATGACTTAACATAAACATGTCTTAATACATGTCATAATAATAGATGCTGTCTTTTAATTTTGACTGATGTATCATATTTTATATGAGATATCAATCAAAATTATGTTGCAAAAATCATGTTTTTAATCTTGATGATAACGGGCTGAGAAAGGTATTTGAGTTTTCCTGAACAGTTATGAAATACAAATCAGTCCTAATGACGTGATGATGGTCTGATTGTGAATACTGCATGTAAAACAATAATAAAAGTCTGATTTTGGCCATGGTTTGGTTTCAGTTTCATACTTTCCAGCTCATATTTTTGTTGAGGGTTTTGCAGATTCTCACAGCGAGTGTCCCAGAGACAGAAGTGTCAGTTCAAAGATAACTCAGATCCTAAACCTGGAGCAAAACAGCTCTTTTGACATGCTGCAGAAACATTGTGGAGCCTATCAGATGCTTTTCTGATGGTATTAAGTATCTTCAATGCTATTGAATACATAGTACTATAAGTTGATCGTGTATTTTTTGGATACATTTTTGTGCGTCGCTGTGAGCAAAGTTCCAGTTTGTGACTTTCTGCTGTCTGAAAACTGAGCCCTGACTTTCACTGTTTGTCCTGGGTGTCTGTTGTCCCAAACTGGGTCTGATACGGGATTAGTGACGAAAGACTCGTGAATTAGGCAGCCTCCTTACTTACAAGCTTAGATTTCCCGGAGGGTAAACTAGTTCACAACCCTTCTGTGGACAGACTGTACCGAGAGACTTCGTCATCTGTGAGACAAGACAACACATTAACATCAATATTACAGCACAAATCAACAAGTTCACAGATTTTATTAGGAAATTCCAATTATCTTTACTACAATGGCCATGGAGAAGGGTTCCTGCTGTGCCTGTGTTTCAGTCCAGGTCAGGTTTCAGGACCAGTAATCCTGAAGAGGAAGGAAGGATGTTCGGTCCAGGCACTTAACATCCTCACTGGCTGCAGCTTGCACAGGGCTGCAGGCCGTTTTCATTGCAGGAAGTGCATTTGAGGGCTTTGAAGGAATCCGTGAAGCAGTTCCGAAACACAGACATCTTGCTGCCATGGCACATCGGGCACGGGATGAAGGCGAAGCCTCCACAGGTCTGGCACGTCTGGGGCTGCTGTACCCTCTAAGAACGAGATCAAATTAGCATTTAGGTGTGAATCAAGAATGTTTTCTACATCTTAACTTTGTTGGGGACAAATTCAAATGATGTGCTTTTTAAGAACTAAAATATCTCTGTTTTGTCATTACAACCCCCTAAATACTTTGAGGTATTTCCTCTTTTCTATATTTGTATTTTACAGAATGTTCCAACTCTTTCATACTTGACTGACAGGTTGGTTACTTTTATGTTAATTTAACCAAAATAGAACAATCTGGCTGCTATTTTTGTCCCATTAATGTACAGTAAATGGGTTTATTTTTACTTTTGGTTTATAAAAACCCATTAAACAAACAAAAAAAGAGGTTAAAACTTGTACAGATGTTAGACTCTGAACTTTTCTGCTTGTTACCAAACTATTTAGAGAAGTTTTTTCCCCCTGGCTTTAGTTTTACATTTCAACAACTGATAACATCCATGACAGAAATAAATGAGTGCATTTTCCAAAATGTCACACAATTATTTTCTAAATATTTTGAGAGCATACGACCTGGACTGATTACTGAATGTCTGACCTTTCAGAGCTGCACATTTTTAAACGTCCCACAGGAACAATGTATGACTTAAATGTCATCAGACTGATTTGTCTTAAATTTTTCATTTTTATTTCTTTTATTTTTATGGGTTTTTTTAGGGAGGAGACTTAAATTCAAATAAACCCAAAACAAGAGAAAAGGTCACTGCTTGTTTGTGAATGATGCTGCTGCAGTTCAGTTTGGAACAAAAACACTTTTTACAATCAGAGTTTGTGCCTCAGAGTCGTTTGCTCTGAACAAATGAATCAGTACCTCCACCTCCACCTCCTCCACCACCTCCATTACAGCTGGCAGATTATTGGTGCAGTTTGCTCAGGTTTCACTGATGACATGACAAGCCAGACGGCTCGTCTCAATGGTTTTGAACAAATAAAAACACTAAATTTTTCATGATAACAACCTCTCTGTGCTTTATTAAGTCACAAAGCTCAGACTGAACAATGAAAACATTTAAATTATTTACCATCTGTGTGGATAAACCCAGAGGGTTGACTGGAACTGATGCTCAGGAAATCCATCTGTTCTGACTAAAATTAATAATGCTGAGTCAGCACTAACACTGTTGTTTTTCTTTCTTTGTTTTTTGTACGTTTTTTTTTTTTCTTCGATCTAACTGCATAATTTGTGCTATTTTAGCCATTTATATATTAAAACATTCAGCTCATTCAGGAGCTGGGTTCTCTGACTTTTGTTTTTGAAACATTTATCATTTTCAGAATGTTTGACTTTATTTACAAACCTGTTCCCTACAGAAATACATTTATACATACATACATTTATATCTCCTCAGTTCCTTCAAAAACATTGTTCTGTTTCAGTTTACTGCGGCTATTTTTGACTTTTCATACTACTTGTTGTTTTTAGCCGCCATTCTGCTACTTTTAGCTTTTCCCCAGTCCTTTGCTATTTTTAACTAACATTTTGCAACTTTAGCTTTTACTTAACTTTTTGCTGCTTTGAGCTAGTGCTATTAGCTAGTGTTTCAGCTCGTGTTCTACTTTTTTAACTTTTACAACTCAGTTTCAGCTTCTTCAGCAAACATCAGCACTCATCCACCACTCAGCATTCACTCTGCTTTTTCACCAAAATGTCTTTTCTCTGGCTCATTACATCATTTTTAAGGTGGTCACTAGAAACTAAACCAACCTCAATTTTTGTCAGAAGATCTTGCAGCTCTCCTGATTCATTCATGCCAAGTATCTTCTCAGCACCCTGCAGAACAAGTGGGCTGTCAGAACCAAGATACTGCCATGTGACTTCAGCAGAACAGAGTAAGTGGGACTGACCCCGAGGTAGTGTCCGTCAATGAAGACGACTGGCAGTGAGGGAGGTTCACCCACACGTTTGCACCGCTCCTCCAGCTCCTTCCCGTACTCGTTGTCCAGGGCGATGTTCTTCTCCACAAACCTCACCCTGTGGTTCTGGAAGATCTTTCTGACCAGCTCGCAGCGCTCAAACGTCGTCCTCACCACACGGAAACTGGTGGTGAAGATCACGATCCGCCCAAACTCCACAGATAACCCCATCTGTGAGGAAGAAAAGAGAGACTGAGTTGTTCTCTGGGGATAATCATGAACCGTCTGTCAGCGTCTGACTGTCATCAGAACCTGCAGGTTGATTACACACTGATTCCTCCACTACAGTTATCACCTGCTGCTGAAAGCAAAGACAGACACCAATGTGTTTGCCTGTGTCTGTTACCAAAATATCTCATGAACCACTGGATTGTATTTTTTTTTTTTCAAACTTGCATGCAGTGATCAATGGATCTACCACTTCAACTGACTACCGTGATTCAAGATGGCTGCCCCAGCCAACTCACCTCAAAACACACACACACAAAACAGCTATAAATCCATCAATTTTACAGATAGTAACCTAAAATTCAGTGTGTTAGTCGTGGGCCAACATATATTCTGAGTGCTAACAGATTCTGTAAGATCTGTGTTTAAAATGTTGCTTTTACTTAAAACAAAATCACAAAAATGACTATAATTCAGTCAGTTTTACAGATATTCTACTTGTGACATCTCTTATTGTTGCTGATAGATAGATAGATAGATAGATAGATAGATAGATAGATAGATAGATAGATAGATAGATAGATAGATAGATAGATAGATAGATAGATAGATAGATAGATAGATAGATAGATAGATAGATAGATAGATAGATAGATAGATAGATAGATAGATAGATAGATAGATAGATGCAGATGCAGATAGCAGCTGCATATTTTAATTTTTTTGTTTGTTTTGTCTTTTTTGTTGTCACTCAGGCAGTCATAAGATGGAGACAGATACAAATAAAATGCAGATTTACGAAGAAAAAAGGGAATTTAAAACATCAGGCTGGGATATTTAAACTAAATTCAAAACATGTCACGAAGTTAAACAAAAAAAATATTCAGATGTAATAACTGATGGCTGTTTGTGAAGACTGATTGTATTTTGGAGGCAAATTAAGAATACATTGCCACGCTTTAATATGAATTTGCTGAATTTTCCAAAATATTTCAGGTTTTGGATACTTTTTAAAGTACTTTTTTGTTACAGCTGATTAAACCCCTCAGCAAACCTTCAAACAAAAGGTCAAATCTCAACAACAATTTTCAGATGAGGAACACTGTTTCCAGATTTTATTTCCAGTAAACATCAAGAACGATTCATCAAATAATTTACTGTGACTTGTGCCAGATTACATTAAAATAAACTCACATTGGGTAATACTTTTGAGAGTTAAGAGGCCATTTTCAAACCATTACAATTTACAAGACTAGTGCTAGATTTTCTTTAAATTTTTTCAAAGATAAGAATGTATTTTCAGTCCATAACTGTTTTCCAGTTTTCATTTAAATGAGCAGTTTGGAGCAGGACTCTCAAAAGTTAAAAACTTTATGATTTCTGATCAGTGCTGACAGACCAGCTATCCTTCTCACTGAAACTTGCCCATTTTAATTTTTTTATTTTTGTAAAACTGTATTGAGTTTATCTTTTTATATCTTTCTCTTATTTTTGCCCACCTTTCAGCAGCAGGCGATAATGAGGTTCAGCAATGTAAAACAAATAGTTTAAAATTAAAATTTTAATGCATTACTTTTGATTAACAGAAACAGACTTTTCCTTTGAATTGGGAATGATGCATTCAGCCTTGATAAGCATTTAGTCTCCACTTTACAAGGCAGATAATCTCCCTTCAACATGCTGAGGAGTTTTAGTTTGATAAATCGGTGGAATCGTATATATTTCCAGTTGTTTCTGACTTTTTACATCAGGTTTGCTGTCAGTTGCTTCGGCCGCAGTCAGTGCAAGGACACTAGAAAGCAGTGCTGAATTCATTAACCTGATGAGTTTCTCCTGAAATGCTTAATGAAATGCATCATTAATCTTTAATTGTTCCGTGACCTCTGTTGTGAGCTTTTGTTCTCGTCCCACACCTGCATGTAGCTTCTGTCAGACGGGGAACTGTCCTGAAACCATTCAGCCAATGAAGTGATTAAAGGCGACAGGTTAGACCGGAGTTCAGGTACTTACAGCATTAGGAAGGTTTTCAAAGAGCGCCTGACCTGCGCTGACTTTGTGTCTGACCCCTCTAACTGTCCCGTTTTTACTCAGGATGTTGACCCTCTTGGTGGTGAACATCCAGTCCTTGGTGGCCCCCGCGTACATGAGCAGTTCATCGGGCTCGCTCCCGCTGTCGTCCAGCTCGGAGCCCAGGTATCCAAACAGGTGTCCGTGAATATCTCCCGTCGTGGAGGGGGTGCTGGCCCGCTCTGCGTCCGAGCTGCTGGTGCAGTCTGAATCCAAGGAGTCCGAGGGCCCCTCATCCTTGAACATCTCCTTCAGCACCCGGCCGCTGTTCCCCGAAGCCACGCGGAACCTCACCCGCCTCTGTGGCCTCTCCTGTCCTGCTGTCGGCTCTGTCCCCTCCATCGCAGACCCTCTGCTTCATTCCTCCTCTCATTCGGAGGTAAACACTCAGCTCAGACACTCCGTTTGGTTTCTCATGGATTACTACCAGGTTTAATCCCCAACTGTACAGAGAGATCTAAAAACGACTGTAAGCTGCCTTCCAGTCACACTGACACAACCAGTAAATAATACATGCATTTCTACCATGGCAACCAAACAGGCTTATCTCAGGTAAAATGATATCATCCTTTGAATTATTCATCACACTTTACAGAGTTTTCACTGAAGCTTTGACGGAAGACGTTAACAGAAGGACTTTATACAATTTAATCAAACTAATAAACATTTCCTCTTCTATACAAACTGTGATAAATGACCTGAGAGGAAAAAAAGATCACTTTTAACCACATGCAGCAGAATAAAATTTCCACCTCTTTGGCTCAGACTGAAATATCTCTCCTCTGGATAGACTGATCTAAAACTCTGCAGATGATTGACTGTTTAAATGCTGAATTGGCAAGTTTACACAGACACTTATGGTTTCTACATAATGGATTACAGTCAGTATGTGACCGGGTTTTATCCAATTAAAAAAAACTATTTGTTTAATGAAACTTTCAGAAAGTAATCATTGGGTTGGCATCTACAAGTGATTAAAGGTTCTCGCTGCAAATTTATGAAATCATATGTGAAAAAGGCCATCCTTAACTATATGAAATGGTTCCAGTTTAAAGTTTTCTCCAGTAGTTTTCCAGATATATTGATTTGTAATTCCAAAATGCAGGTCCACACTTAATGTAAACAAAGCTCTCGGCTGAATCCAACAGAAAGCACAGAAAGCTTGAGTAACATTAGTCTACATTAGGCTAGCCCTAGTCAGAGTAGGTAAACAACTATGGGCAGTAAGTTTAACATTTAATATATTTTCAGTCACTTTAGCTCTTTCTATAAGTCAGGATTTTATCAATTTGTGGCCACATCATAATGTTTTTCCCATCAGTGATATAGTCAGGACCTATTCCACATCGTTGTCTAATTTTTAAGTTAGAATTTAAGAGTTCAAGTAAAATTTCTTTAGCAAGCAGGCAGAGATTTTAAAAAAAGAAGTAACTTTAAGCTCCAACATATATTCCTGCGAAGGGAGACAAAGCGACCTATAAATCATCATCTTGTTACATGTCATGCTGTACAGGCAGAAGGATGATGGGCTGTCCTGAGGTAAGGGGATATTCCTCAAACAGCCAAAGAGTGAGTGCAGGTGTTCCCTGAGGGGGCTCAGAAATGATCAGACAGTGTAAAGTGTCACAGTGATACAAAGGGAGTGTCTACAGAGACGGCTCAGGCAGGTAACAGGTGACGAAGCAGCTCCTGAAGACATCACATGAGATCACCCAGCCAGGACGGGCCCCATCTCTTTTTAACGGCTGCTGCCTGGCCTGTAAGGTAAAGCTGCAGACACACACACACACAAACACAATAAACTATCATTAGAGGAAGATTTAGTGACATCTTGAGGTAAAAATATAGGTTTGCGGTTCTGGGTCATATTGAGCCTAATTGACCCAGACTGACTCCTACAGCAGAAACACTGATGCACCCTGTCAAGACTTTTCTATTTCTTCATTGTTTTGTTTTACTTCTCATGATCGTCTGCCCTGCTTTCATTGTTGCCACCTGTGTGTTATCAGCTCCTTTATTTGTTCAGTTTGGGTCCAAACAGCCCAACATGTCATGAAGCCTGCGATGTTGTCACAAAAACAACTCCGAAAAACTTCAGATCAAATGGCAGAAAACGGGCTGTAGTTTATTAAGCTTTGGTACTTTTTGTACATTTTTCATCAGAAGAGATATCTGCAAAGAAAACACAAATAGACCAGACCCTGACCTGATCACTACACTTGTATCATCCCTCAGTACACGGGTGCCTACAGAACCTCAGCTAGCCCCGAAATGTTCTGAACATTAAAGCAGATAGATGTGTCTCTGCAGATGAGAGCACCCACCCACATTTTCAGTGGGCTGGAAACCATGACTGAGAGGTTTTACTTTAGCATCAGTCTTCATGATTTCTTCCTTCAGGAAATATTCTGCTTAGCACACCTTTAAATATAGACTGAAATATGAACATGTTGTCGCTTTTAAATATGATTAATGAGAGCGAGCTGACTGTGGTCGAGCTAACAGACCACAGTAACACCTCCTGCAGACAAACCGCTGCAGCTGAGGGGAAATGTCACCTCCGGACTAGAGTTTCTCTGAATAATGGACGTTATGTGTGCGTGTTTCACATTGTAGTGGTCAAAGCGGACGAACAAACTACAGAAAAGGACAAACAAAATACAAATTTTGTTATGTGTTCTCAGGAACACTTCTACAAATCATTGTATATAAAAACATTTCACTGTGCCATCCACAGTTGCTGGTTAAAGCTCTATCAAGCCAGATGTAAACACCATCCAGACACCTTGTCATCTTCTTTGAGTAAAAGCTCATTTAAAATGGACTGAGGCAAAACAGAAAACTGGTCTGTGGTCAGATAAATCAAAATTTAAAATTCTTCTGGTAAACCACAGATGTCACATCCTCTGTACTAAAGAGGAGAGGGACCATCCAGTCTGTTATCAGCCCACAGTTCAAAAGCCTGCCTCTCTGATGGTATGGGGGTGCATTAGCGTATATTGCATAGGCAGCTTACACATCTGGGAAGGCACTATCAAGTATACACGTTTTAAAACAACATGTGCTCCAATCCAGGCAATCAATATCATTGTCAGCATATTTCTGCAAGACAATGGTAAACCCCAACTGCATCCATTACAACAGCAGACCTTCAGTGTAGAAGAGTCCGGGTGCTGAACTGACCTGCCTGCAGTCCAGACCTTTCACCAAGTCAAAACATTTGATGCATCATTGAAGGAAAAATCCAGCAAAGACGCAGGACTGTTGAACAGCCAGAATCCTACATCAGACAAAAATGGGACAATATTCCCCCAAAAAACCTCCAGCAGCTGCTCTCCTCTGTTCCTAAATGTTCACAGATTGTTGCTACAGAAGAGAGGACGCTTCAGAGTGGGACACATGGTCCTGTCACAACCTTTTGAGACGTGTTGCTGCTATGAAATAAAACTTTTTTCTTCTAAAATATGGTGCAGTTTCTAAGTTTAAACATTTGAGGTTTTCCTATGTTCCAGTAGGAATAAAATATGAGTTTATGAGGTTTAGAAATCAAAATATTCTGTTTTTATCTACATTTTACACATTGTCCAAGCTTTTTTTTGAAATGGGCTCGTACATTCAAGTAGATGAGAGGGAAATGAACATATAAATGTATTACTATTCTAATATTTGTCATAATTTTACAGTATATAGCACTGTTTAAATCTTCATGTGGAATTGAGTTCCTGCATTTTAAATTAGGTTGTCAGTGTCACTTATTTCATTTTCCAGTTTAATACACCGCTTTTAGAACTTAAATAAATCAGTCACGGTCTTTACGTATAATTTACATTTTAATTACTTTTTTCACATATAATTAAAGAGCAGTTTAATCCCCGCCCAACCTCTCTGCATCTGAAAATCCAACTGCAGTGAAAACAATTTCTGCAGATTTCTTTGACTAAAAGGACTTCAGCGTGAACACAGATGAAACATGTTAGATTCTGAGACAAGCTTTTGTCTCGTTTGGCCTCCTGGAGACAGAAAGGGGACATTCTCATCCAGAGTTTAATGAAATGCACTCCTGCCATGTTTAGTCAGGCAGCCATTTTATCTCACTTTAATGCATTTAAAGCAACCTGAAGAGCTCATCTGGCAGCCCTGCTCATGAGTGGTGAGAATGTGGCCTCGACTGCCACCTCAAATGGTATTTAAAAAGCAGTTTGCATGGCTTAATACTGCAAAGCTTTTTAATTCCACTGCTGGGCTCAGCTGTAAAAGAGAGGCAAAAATCAAATGATAAATGGTTTTAATTTTGAGCTTTCAAGAACTTGCTGCAGTATTTTATTTTATTTTTTTGCAGTTACAAAAATGTTTCATGGAAAGAAGTATTAAAGATATTTTTAGAAGAACCTGCATCTTTGTGCAGTTTTGACTGGATGAGGTGCATGTATTGAGTGTTGTGGTGAGGGTGTGGTCTAATGGATCTGCAGTCACTTATGTGTTTATGAGCAGCCCTCCCCTGACAACAGATCAACATCCACAAGAGGGCAGAATGCAATTCAATTACTGCTAAATGTCACAGCCACTCCCTCAGGAGCTGCAGGCGAGAAATGAAAGATGGAGCTGCATCCAACGTCTCACACTGATCAGTCCTTAGAGAGCAATGATTCCTGAACTGAATCTACAACAGTTATCCAAGTGAAAAATCTGCAAACTGAACCAGAAGGAGTTTTAAGCTACAGGTTTGATAAACTCAGGCAAACAATACAGAATCACAACCCTGTGGTTGGTTGTTAAGCTGTTTTTACTTAGCTTTGAAGAATCACAGCACATAAAAGAACTAATCATTTCAGCTTTGCACAAACAAACCTCAGTGACTTCAGATTTAAATTAAAGGCCTAGCTTTCTACTAAGAAATGCACACCATATGCTGATTTTTATGGTTCAATCAATGTGAAGGGATAGAGTTACAGCCATCTCAAGTGACATATCACACTGGGAGTAGGTGGTGTGAATGACTCTCAGCTACTACCACACCAAATTGCAGCTCAATAGCTGTGAAATTGACAGTTTTAGCCATATTTTGTGTTAGTTAATGTCGATTAGCTGCGGCAGCCATCTTGAAATGGATTTACTCCAAAAGGTAATCAGTTGTAGGTTCACATTCAGTGAATAATTTAATCAATAAAATCCATTTTTAAAAACAGAATTGACTGCAAATACTGTAGCTAATGGAAAAAAAATGACCAAAGATCTCATGCAATCAGTTAGTGCTCAGAATGTGTGTTGGAGATCAGTCTCAGCTACTACTATGCCAGGTTTTAGAGCATTATCTATACAACTGACTTAGTTAAAGCTACTTTTAGGTTTTTCAGGTTGCTTGGCTGTGGCAGCCAACTTGAATCAGGTTAACTTTAAAAGTTAGTCAGATGTATGCACATACACAGAGGCAAAAACAATAGCTTCTCAGCGGTGGGCAAGAATTAGGATTTTTAATGACAGTTATTTCTTTAGATCAAGCATAGAGACAAATTATGGAACCTTCAACCAAAATGTTTAGAATCAGAAATTTGTTAGGTAGGTAGGTAGGTACATTTATTTTGTTAAAGCGTGAATCTACAGGTGTGCTATCTTAAAGCTTTAATGGTACAAGTGAGGATCTGATCACTTTTATTATGGATATCTTCATCTTTAACAGCATGTTGATCTGCGTCACAACAGCTGAGATTAATGAGAATTCCATTATTAAAATATTTAGCTTATTGAAGCAGGGACCTTATGGGTGATTGAGAATATAATTCATCCTGTGGGATGAAATTCTCTCAACACTTTTTTCCGTCTGGACTAAACTGAGCCAGCTGACTAACACAGTCAGCCTTAAAGCAACACAGTCACTGAAATCTAATTTACACAAAGGCAAAGCTGTTAATTTATGTGACGGCAATAAAATATATGCACCAAAATATTCCTGACTTTGCAGCTAAAGTCATTTCAATTTTAGCTGATGGAAAAAGCTGGAAAATTAGCAAATTGAGACATTGGCTTTTGTGAACTGGCTTCCACTTTTATGACTTTTTTTCTGTTTCTGATGACAAACTGAATTTGACAGCAAATTTAATATTTGGACAAAATAAAATAAAATAAAATAAAATAAAATAGATCAAGATTCTAATTTGAATCAAGTTTATGCTCCAAAGCTTCACAGGATCTTTATTTCTGAGCAGGCAGGACGTGTATTTACACTTTGTGGTCTGTCATGTTTGCCTGGTCAGGGTATCAGTAAAAGGTCTGATAAAGCTCAGAATAAAAACTGATAACAACACACCTGCTGTTTGCAGTTGACACAGATATCAGCGGTGGTGGAAATCTGGGTAGCTGGTTGAATGAGTCATTGTTTGGGCTGGGTTTGCTGTAAGACAGAAAACCAGAGCAACTCGCACATAATGGAAGAGGCAGGCTTCTCGTCACTGTTGCTAAGCAACCGTGGGAGCTACAGACCCAAATCCCCACGGTGGTGAGCTGATGTTGAATTAGGTGGGGTGGGAGGGGGTGAAAAGAGGAAAATCTGTGGAGGAAATGCTTCTCTATGTGGGAAGGTGAAGATGGTTTTTGTTGGGTTTTTTTTGGAGAGGGGGATTTTGTGGAGCTTGTCATCTGGGTGCTGTTCTTTTTTTATCTGTTGAAAATACAACTAAAAGAGACAGAAACAGGAAAAAACATGCGTTATATTGCTTTTTTGTGTCCCCCCAGAAAGAGACACTTAATCTTATTTTCCTCTAATCCTCACCAGTAGTACAAACACATAGATTTTAAAGAGAACAGCTGGAGAGTCTCCCATACTATATATATGAAACGAAACTCTAAATAGATATAAGCATGCTCCTTGGTGTTTTAAAAGCCATGTGTGGTGTATCTGCAGTTCTCTGAAGCAACTGCAGTGGTGCTGCTGCTGCATAAATGCAGCCTCTGCTGTGATTTGCATTTCAGCCGCAGTGAGAGTGAGATCACAAAAAGCAGCAGAGAAGGGATTGTTGAGGCTTTCCTCTCACTGCTTTGAAGCGTCCAATTTCAGCTCACTGAGAGCCCAGAACTCTGATAGGGGAAACGTGGCCCAGCGTATGCTGTCACCTGTGGGTTAGATCTTCTGCTGAGCTCGTCTCCAGACAGTAATCACATAATCACAGGGTGATGATACAAGGGTCTGCTTACAGCTGCTTAATGCCGTTGTTGTGGTCAGAATCTGTCCAGGTCTGCCGAGGCAACGCTAACTTTTTATTATACATCTGTAAGTTTCCCTTTTCTGAAGCTTAAACTAATCTATCTATTTAGTTTTTCACCTGATTTATCCATTCTGCCACGTTACACATGTGCATCTATCTAGGTGACAAAACAGGCGACGTGACTCGCTAAAGTCTTCATTAAGATGAAAAATGAATACTTGTGTCTTTGTGAGGCCATACTGTATGTCTGAATTGGCAGAATTCTCAGCTGTGTCACAAAAGCCATGCAATCATAGCGAGTATTGTGGCAAAAACAGTAAATGTGGGATATTTCGACATTAAATATAAAGACACACACCACCAAACCTTATTTGGCTTAATATTAAGAACACTTAACTGTCAGCAGGGTCAAACCAGAAAGTATCGTACACGTAAAATACAAGTTAGTGTCTTTTGGAGTTATTTGTTTGTGGATTAGCTCATCAGTTTTTGCCTTATAAGAGGTTAAACTAGCTCTATCGGGCTTCACTCACGCAGATGGTGGCATTTATGTTGGTATTCACTTCCTTATCTCTGCAGAAAAGATGTTTGCTCTTTGGAGGTCAGAAGGTTCATATTCTAGGTTTTCAGATCTGAAAACAAACACAAATTAAAGGCCTAGCATTCCTTGAAGGAATGCGAATTGCCTTTCATGCCAGAGTTTTAGGCTAAAGACATCTTGTGATGAGAAAGGAGAATTATGGTGCTTTTGGTCAAATCTTGCTAATGACATTATGCACAATCTCATGCAATATTGCAAGATATATTAGTGCTCCAAGTAAGTGTTTTTAATGGCTCAGCTACCTCCACATCAAACTTTAGCTCCGTATTTGTACATTTTATAAAATTATAGCCGCGTTTATGTTTGCTAAGGTTGCTTAGCTGTGGCTGCCATCTTGAATCAGGTTGACTCCAGAGTTGTTGTTAAAATCTGTTCATTGCTTCAGGAGATATTTTGCTAACAGACAAATAAGGTTAACTCCAATAGTTGATGTAAGGTTTTAAGCATATTCTGAGTGCAATGTAAAGCACTGTGGAGAATGACTCTCAGCTACTACCAGACCTAATTTGAGCTCAATATCTTTAAAATCGGCTGAGTTATAGCCATGTTTTGTGCTGGCTGTGGTGGCCATCTTGAATTGCTTTGACACCAAATGTTCATTAGTTTTTGATAAACATCCAGAGATTACATTCTGAGAGTTTTCATTCAATTTTTTTGCCCTTTTGCCTTCAGCTGTGGGTGATAAAGATTAAGAACACAAAATCTTAAACAGTCACTCGTCCAATTAAAGCTTTTATTTAGTAATTGTTTAAAATATCTAAAGAATGATTATTTCTAATAAAAATGGGTAAAAAAATATTCATAAACTTCAGTTTGGGACTAATCTGATAATAACAAACTACATGCTTCTATAAGTTTTAAAAACTAAAAACCTGCATGTCTGTAAGAAACAGTGATTCTCTGCTTGAAAATCACTCTACTTTTCAAGACACAAGCCATTTATTGATTGCCTTTTATATAAACGTCATTCAGTGATAGTAACATATAGAAAACACTTTTTTTCCTCCAATAAAAATTGGACTTGTGACGTGAAACTAACATCCAGGAGGTTATTCACCTTTCTTTCAGTTGTTTTTCATCAACAAACTTATTTCCCATCTGAGTGCTATGTCTTGTCTTTTTTGCCACTTAGACAAAATGTTTAGCAAGTAATTTCTTTTAAAAATAAACTATTTATGCTTATCTGACTTCCAGGTTTAGAGATTCAGTTTAATCATAATCTATATTTTTGCTTTTTTATATTTTATATTTGATTTTAGAAATGTATTTTTGCTTACTAAGATATACATATTCCTGCATCTATCAATGCAGTCATCAGCTTCTATGCCTGATTTACTTAAATTATTACTAATGGATGTTATATTTGATAGTATTTTCAGAAGAAAAATCTGCTTTGCAAAATTAGGCCGCGTGGAAACAAATCAATTATATTCTTAATATATGTTTAAATATTTTATAATTCACATCAGAGCGTAAAGAAACATAGGTTGTATTTGCTGAAATTGCAATTTTAACATAAATATCTACAAAAATTAAACTCTGATCCAAGTCCCAACATGTGAACCTCAACTACCGCAGAGGGGGGGAAGGGGGCGACGCCAACCAACTGACCTAAAACACAGCTCCATTTTACTCTTCATATTTAATGCCCAATAAAATAAAGTCCTTCTTCGATTTTTAATCGTCCAAAACGTTAAAGAAAATATTATTATTTTTCTGCTGGAAGTCGGGAACTGAGAGTTGTTTGTTTCGTCCACCCCTCTCGCTCCGGCTGAAGGTGGTACGGTCCAGAATGTGAGGCTGCACGGTCGCCCCCGCTCCAGTTCATGGTAAACCCGACGAGCCCACTCCCCGGGAATCGAACGCGTCTAACGGCTCTAATCTGGCGCGTGTCGCCGGGATGCTGGAGGAGAACCCGTGAAGCGCCGGAGGGAGCGGGGGCGGGGGTGGGGAGGAGCGGCTCCTTGACCACCACGCTTCTGTCGCCGCGAGCGGAATGAAGGTCGGCTTTGTCTCGTTTACATGTGTTATTATTGGCCGTAAACACGCAGAAATCCGGTCCGCATGAGAGGGGCTCCGTCGCCGAGTCTCAGCCGTTATTTTAAAAGCCCCTTGACGGCGGAGAAGCAGCAGCAGCAGCCACACCGGGAGCCGAACCCCCGAGCCGCGGCCGCTTGACAGGTGCCGTCGCAGGGCTCCGGCCGGAGAGATGCCGCCCGTCCAGAGGACCATGTCTGATCTTCGGACCCGAGCAGAAGGTACGTAGGAGCGGCTCGGCTCGGCTCGGTTTTATGTCTGCGGGGCGCTTCTGAAGACCGCGTTTCCCCTCTGCACGAAGATTGTCTTTGGACCCAAACTGCTCGGAGGCCGTCCGGTCTCTACTGTGGAAGTCCAGAAACTTGCCAGCCGTGATTAGGGGTCATGAAAGTTTTATGCTGAAGTCTGCAGGGACAATAAGCAGAAGGCTCTGTCGGATAGGGGAGGCATGTTGATAAAATGTGATCACCCACTCCCTTCTGCACGTTTGCAGATAAAATTATAGTCATTTATGCACCTCTGAGGAAGTGACCCAGCAACCCCCCTCCCCTCCCCTCCTCCTGACTGGGACAGCCCTGTCCGCCCCCCCGCCATCATGTGATGCTGCTCACTTGCAGCAGATACAACTTTAGAGGAAACATCAGTCCAGGGGAGGATCTCTGCAACAGTGCGGGGCTAATAAAACAGGCTCTGTGAGTTAGGCTGGGACTCCCACTGTTTCACTGCACCACCACTGGTCCTCCCCACCTCTGCTGGGTTTGCCCGGGAACAAAAATTAAGGATGCATTGCTGTAGTTGAGTTTAGCCCCTATGGCTGGACCCTAGGGTTGTGCATCTCTGGTCTGTGGCAAATACGATACACACTTAGATATGCTGCCAACGATTCGATTCGTTAAATTACGTGGGCAGCAAAATGTTACAATTCAGCTACTAATTTTGGTGCAGTTTAGCCTCTAATCCTGGTACGATGCAATTCAGTATGAGTGTGTTTCACCACGTTGAGATCCAGTGCATTATAACACGACAAAACAAAGGTATGGTCCTGTGTCATTTATTGAAGTTAAATATTCACCTAGTTAAAAAGTGACAGATCTTGCTTGAAAACTGCAAGTTTTTATACACAAAAAATAAGGCTTAGTGCTAAAAGAACAAACCTGCCAGCAGCAGACATATTTATTACTCTTAATTAACTCAGCAGTGAGCATCAAGATGTGTTTTCCTACATTATAAAGAATAAAAACAGGCCTGCGGTTGCGTTGTGGTCATTGCCGCGGTCTTGTAATCCTGAGGTTGCAGGTTCGATCCCAAGTTGCAGCAGGAAGAAAGAAAGATTGGTAAATCTTAAAGTTTGCTCGCTGTGGCAATCCCTGAAGAAGGGAGCAGCTGAAAGAACTTAACACAAGTTAAGCTTTTTTTTTTTTCTGGAATATTAGTTGATTTACAGCTTTGAGCACATTTTCAGTGTTTGTTGCTGTTTACGCTGGTGCTGCTGCAGTCCTCTTGAACTTTAGATGTCACTAAAGAGAAAACAATATGGCAAAAACTGCAGTCGGAAGAACGGCTGTCCACTGTTGAAGAAACAAACGTAACCTCACTTTTGTCATTTTTTAAATTTGTGGATGCCTGTAGAAACAAACCTGTTTCTTTACTTTTAATTAGTACAAAAACTTCACCCGATGCGTTTAGATTTAATCTACGCCCGGCCACTTTACGGACGTGTGTCCGTGAATGGGCTGATCCTCACATCCCTACCGGACACATCCAGGATCTCTGCTGGCTTCAGGTGCACAGTCTGTCAGAGTTTCTTTATGAAGTACTTTAATCCCTCACATTACTGGTTTTTGGCTGATCCTAAGCTCTGATCTCAGAACAGTGGCAGAATTTATCTGCAGCAATCAATATTATATCCCATGATTTATGAGGCTTACTGCAGTTTCTATTTTTCTTCACAGTAAATGTAAAGTGCTGCTGTGGTCTGTTTTTTATTTATTTATTTCCCTTCTTTTTTTTTTTTTTTTTTGCTTGGCCCAAGTTTGATTTATAACCTGCTAATACTCAGTCTGACTTATGGCTCATGAGTATATTATTTGGCCACTAAAGCGAGTAGTAGAGTGAATTTGGATGAACCTCGTCTCATTTGCCTGTTTTTATGTACTTCTAGCTAACTCAAAATGTTCTGCTTAAGGCAACATAAACTCACTTTATATTGATTAGGTATCCACTAATAATGTTTTGTAAATGATTATAAATGTTGTTTATCTAATAGTAACCAAACATTGTGGCCATGGTGTAAACACCAATAATATTTTCATGCAGAAACCTCCCATGTATTTACTTCAGTCACTTCTCAAGCATGTTAAATAGCTGCCAGTATGTTTGAAAGAATACTGCTATCCACTTTTATTACGTTGATTCATTCATCCTGCTCTGCCAATAACCTGACACTTCAGATGGGTTGCTACAAACACTTTTGAAAATCAAAAGTATTTAAAAAATTGAAAGTTAACTGTGTAAAGAATCTGTCTTTTATAATCTATAACAATCAAGCTTTAATTAATTTGATGACTGGCCTATTTCACTACAGACAAGTGTAAGAAAAGCACCGGTATATTCTCGAGAACTTCTGCTCATTAGCATTTTTGCAGAACATCATGCACAGCTACAGAAGTGGAACGTACACCTATGCTTTTTCTACTCTGTCTGCTGTGAGGTAGGCTTATTGGAGCATAGTTTGCACAGCCTCTGAATTATTTGAGTGTGTTGTTAGTTGGCCTTCCTACAAACCACCCGTATCTTCTGATGTTGGATACTGATCAGTCCAAACCGTTTCGATTCAGCCACAAATGGTTAGAAAATGGGTTCCACCTTCATCGTCACACACTTGAGCTGAAACCTTCACCACTTTGAAGACTGGTTGCTTCACAAGCTCACCAGAGCTGCAGAGCAGAACAAGGACGCCATAAAGTCTTTGGGTGCGGAGACAGTCGACTACTTTCAATGGCTGCCAGCGGGACACGATGGTGGAGTTCAGATCTGCTCCCCCTTCCACTGCAGCAAATCCTGTGGGGAAACGGTTCACAGCCTGCTAACTGGCAGCTCGCATCAAGCTGAATTTTCCCCACATTCATTTATCCCTGTTCCAGCTTTCAAGAATCCTATATGCTATAAACAGCCACCTTTTAGCTCCAATCTACATTCAAGTCAAAAACCCTGGAGCACGAGATAAGTCAGGCTTGCCTCGTTCTTTCAGTGAATGATTGGAAACAGCTGCAGAGAATAAGTTCTTCCCTGTTTCTCCTCGAACCTGTAACATACACATGCTGCACATTAGGATTCAAACTGCCTGTAACTGTTGTGATATTTTTTTAAGAAAACAATTCAGCGTTTTTTTGTTTTGTTTTCTGGCGAAGTGGCTGGAGTCGGTAGTAGTTCTGCGACTTTAATCTGAAACTGTAGGAGTTTGTCATCTTGTCAGCTTATCTTAACAGTAACTGCGCCGTTATTCCAGAGATGGTCTTGAGCACTGTGCTGGTAAAGGTCTAAATAATTTAATAGAAATATAGATTTTCTCTAAAATTGTTGACCGTGTGGCTGCTGCAGTCAGAAGACTAGGCGCATTAATTATGCAGCAGCTATTGCTGTCATGCTTACACTACTTTTTGAGGTTTTATTAAGTCCTTTACTTGTGTGTACCCTGTTTTCCTCCTGCTTCACTGAAAACAAGAGTCTTGTGATCCATTTTCAAATCACTTTTGTGAATGTTTAATGGAGCTAGCTCGATAACCTGTGTTGGAGCTTGGCCCTTTACGTACATACGTCATGGCTTTATATGAAGTTTTGCTTAATCACGCTCCTGTTGCACAACTTTTTCTTTTTTTCTAAGAACCTAAGTACACTCCCAGCCCTCAGTTTTATATTTTAATCACCACAGTGCATCAGGCAGACTGTTTGTAGCAAGGGCAGCCCTCTCTGCCAGGCTTACCACCTAATCCATCAGTGGCCTGTCCGTCAACTTTTCCTGCTGCACCCCCTCAGTCTTGTCCATCACGTGCCACTTCCCTTCGTGCCACTCTTCTTTACTGTGCTGTGGAAACATCCAGCATCACTGGCAGCCTGTCTGAACGCATTGCCAAAATAACCCCATCCAGTACACTCGGAGTGCATGTGACATGAGAGGCTGCATGTTTAATGTGTGAAGCAGCAGTGCAGGACGGGTACCTCTCATACACAAATGGTGATGTATACAGTAACTCTGCTAAAGAAAGAACCGATCAACAAATCCCACATGTTAAGAGTAGACAGCATCTGGTTTGTAATCTTAGCCTGCATGATTATCTGCAGACAGGTGGAATCCCCTCACAGTTTGGACTAAAGATGAGGAAAGGCAGTTAAATCTGTCATTTGTTCCCCTGCTTTTTAGTTTTGAATGTCAGAATACTTTCTTTTCTGTCAGACAAAGCAGACTGGTGTTTCTTTTAAGCATTATGCCTCTCTCTACATTTCTGTGTGTCTTAAGGTTTAATTTCCAAGTGTCAATGAAGCAGGATGTTCCCCCTGTAGCATTTCAATAACACCAGCTAAGCCTCAGCCTGTCTGAATTGTAGTAACAGCATGAAGAAGGAGACTAGAGGGGGATAGATTTCTCCCTTCTCAGGGGATCAAGAGGTACCTATGTGCCTGGTGGATAACTGGCTGATAATAATGTGGCACAAAAGCCCAATACGGCACTAAATCCCCTGTCTGGGGCCGCTGGTGTGTCATATTAAGTCCCTTCAGGCCTTTCTACTCCATGTGCCAGCACGGGACATCTCTTCCTCTCTGTTTTCCCCTTAATGTCCTTGCCTTCATCAGTTACCTGCAGCCAGAGTAATATGTGTTTCATCAGCTACTCCGTTTCACTCAGCTCAATGATTCTTCTCTTTCTTCAAGGCAAATTGTGTGGAGGAGAAGATGTAAAAAACACTCATGTGCGTCTCCACACAGAGACTGATGCAGACATAAAGCAGATGCACTTACTCAGATGCGGAGACAATCGAGACAGCTCCATTGTTCATTAATGCCTGATGCCATGCTGACCTCAGAAAGAAAAACCCCTGCACTGATGAGTGTGAGGGTCACAGTTGATAAGTTTAGTCATAATTTCACAAGTGTTTATGTCCTAGTAATTTTGGTAACCATTAACTTGACAAAGTGTTAAAACAGAGTTCAAACCATCTCTAAAAACTAATAACAAAATATAGCTACAGTTGTGATCAGTAGTTTATGCACCCATCACTGGCGTGAACTTTCCAAGTGTCAATGAAGCAGGATGTTCCCCTGCTTCATTCATAAATCAATAAGATTTATTCAAACTATTTTTCTCTCTGAGACACACAACTTCAATGAGTTTTAAGAACAAGAATTGGGTGCACTAGTTAAAATTTATTGTGAATTTTTTCTAATTCACACAGGGTCAAATTGTATTGTTAGGAAATGCATTGTATTGTTGGGAAACCCAGCTGTGTCCAAGTTTCATCCGTCTAGCTGAGTTGAGGTGAAGTTGAAGAATTAGGGGGTAGACCTCCTTCATTGTTCCATCCACTTTGTGCATTGCACCAGTACCACTGGCAGAAAAAAGCCTTATCTTCCAAACAGACTTCCTTTCATTGTGGCCAGACTTTTCAGTTTTTGCATCGTCTGACTATAAAACCTTCTCCAGGAGGCAGTTGGCTTGTCCATGTGAGCAGCTGCAAATTTCAGTGGAGCTTGAAGGTGTTGCTTTTGGAGGAACAGTTTTTTTTTTTCTTGTTGGTCACCACCCTCTCAGTCCACAGCAGTGTAAAACTGGCCTAAGGGTGGACAGTGACAATTTATGGCCTTGGTCGTTTTTTTGTTGTTCCTGAACATTTTAACTAGGTTCATGGTGACAGATGATTATTGGTCAATTCAATGAGTTCCTCCAAACAATTTTTCTTTTATTTCGGCAAAGACATATACCAGCTGCAGTCAGTCATGATCACTAACAAGAAACAACAACATAAATTCATTTTTATTTAGCAAAGCTAATTATGTAATGAATTAGGGTAACACATAAGACATTTAGTTTAGTGTTAATCTGAAAGATCTTAACCAAAACAATGAATCATAAACGAAACATTTCGTTATCCTGATGAGTTTTGAGCTGTGCTAAGCATTTAATTAGATCACTTCAAGTTTGTTCAAGATTGTATATTTTAAGCTAGCAGTAAGGAAAATAATCCAGAAGCTTTTATTTAGCCTTTAGTTATAAATGTGCAATATATCAGGTATTAACTTGTTTTTATAAACATGACAGATTCAATCAGGGGGATGTTCTCAACGATTTTTGCTATTTGCTTTGTAAAGTTTTTCTCTAGATTTTCTGTTCTAATGTTCATCTGTGTGATGCTCTCAAACAGCAGGAAAATCCAAAGAAGCTGCATAAGTAGGAGGACAGCCAGGTGTGACTGTGTCACAGCGGGATGATGAGGTCAGGCGGAGAGGTGTTGGCAGGCACTCCATAGGAAAGTAACACCATCAATGGTGGGGAAAATGAAACTCCTCCTGTCCTTGACCCCTCCCTACACCCCTCCATCCCACTGCCAACACCACACCCACCCTCCAAGAGCTTCTGCATTTTATGACCCGCATCCCATCTCAGCTAAATTTATATTCAACTGGGTCACAGTGCTGCTTCTATAGATAGATAGTTTGGTCTAAAAACATCCATAAAAATGTCCAGTATTGTTTTATAATGCAGAAGTTACAGCCCCGTCGACAGGCTTTTTTCACATCGATTTAAAGAGTACTCTGAAGTTTAGTCTGAATAAATGGGCATAAGTGATCTGGACCCAAATCCAAAAACAAGCTACCTCAAAACAAATTGTTGCTTCATCTACATGTTTTCATTTATAATCCCATAGTTTTGATACATATATGGATCATGTTCTATATACAGTGATGCCAGCAACACAAAGTCATCACCTTTATGCGTACCTGTTCTCCTGCAATCAAAGATACACCAGAACTGGTATTAATAGATGACCTGTTCAGAAGACTGAGACCTAAATCAATAAGACAAGGACTGCATCTATGGGCACAGGGAAGGTGCTTGGGTTGTGCAGATGTCTAGCTTCCTCTATAGTTGTGGCCATCAGAGGGAATGATATTTAGTTTTTTTAACAAGCTTGTAAGATCTGACACATCAGGTCCTACAGCATGGATTAATAGTCATTTAGATATTACATCTATTTATAGAAAGCCTGCGAAGGGAATGAGTCTGGTTCACGTTTTAAGTATTTCACCCATGTTTTAAACAGTTTTAATTCTGAAATTAATTACGCGTCTCCATTTGTAAATACCCCAATAATGCAGTCTTTTTTGTTCAGTGTTTAGCTTTTTTATTGAGCAAAACTGACCATAAAAATTGATAGTATTATATGTTTATTCTCTGTTCAGCCACGCAGGGATCCTGGTTGTTGAAAGAAATATTGAATAGTTGCTCTGTTCATCTCTTTTGTTTTGATCTTTTGATGAATCTAATGTCAGTTGTGTTTACTCCATGGTAGTTCAGACACTTGTCATTTCAGGCAGCATGAATAAACAGTCATATCATTTGTCTCCGGAGCCGAGTCTTACTGAACAAGTCGGACATAAAACAACAGCCCGGTTGTCACATCTGATCCGTCTAACCCTACAACAGTAACAACCATTGACTTGGTCTGTTGCAGCTGAAAGAAGCTGCTAAAGTAGTCCCTAAAATTTGTTTTACATGACTTAGTACAAATTAGTACAAATTAATGAAAATTTTACCTTTCAATGAGTAAAGCACTGGTGCATCTTTCATTTTCAGACTGACAGAGGGAAATTGAGTTGCAGCAGTGAGAAGAAAATCTAGCCATGATGATTTGTGAGAATTTAAATAGGCATTTAAAGTTTAAACAACTTACCATGAAGCCCACATAGGAAATGTTTCTTTTAGTGACGCACTTTTGTCGAGTGCTTTGAGCCAAAAGCAAACTAACTACAAGACGCTCTCGGGTATCTACACTGGTTTTGTGTTTAGTTTTAATTGGCATATATTAGCATGTGAACAAGCTGTGATAAGATATCCCTAACGTCAGCATTTTAGCACGCTCGTTTTCAGCATGTTGAAAAGCTGGTGCTTCAACCACATGGGGCCTCACCTCATTGGAAAAGGTGTTCATGCTGTGTGTGTGAGTGTGTGTGTGTTAATCCAACATCAGTTTGATACAGTAGGTGTGGTTTCAGTGAAGATGAGGAACACTGCCAGTGTGGCTGGCATTCAGAGTTTTCAGATCTTCCTTGTTTTCAGGCCTTTTGAATTGTATATACCATACGCCCTGGCTTTTGATCATTCATAAAGTCGCTCACAGTGCGACGGCTTCTCTCCCTGTAGATCCCTCGCTAAGCTCAGCCGGGCCGGCCCTGTGACGTCACTGCCAGCCCCAGCTGCCTGTGCTGTCCCCGGACTTTCCGTCCTACCATGGTCTGCCTTAGCCTATGAGGAGCCAGACTGAGCCAAACAGGAAGGGGGGATTAATTCTGCAGCTGTCCTGTTGTTGTTGTTGTGAGTGGCGGTCACAGCACTGTGATCTGATAAGCGACTTATGGATGTTGCTTAGATTAAGGCAGTACCTGCAGTCCCGATCAGCCCTTCTTTCCATTCACAAACGGTGGAAGATAGGGAGGAGCTTTCATCTCTGGGACTTCAGTTACCATGAATAGACTGTAGCTGCTTTGTCTACTGAAATATTCATCTAGCCTGAATAATCATGTAGAGATCTTTCTTTAGCAGCAGTGAGCAGATACAGTAGTACATGTTATAATAAGCTCTCTTGGCAAGGAGACAAAGACTTAAAAATTATATCAGTTTGGAAATAATTTGAGACTTATAACAATAGGTTAGGATAGCAAGCTGACACGGCTGAACTCTTTCAGCTCTCTTTGGGGTTTTGTTACATTTTGGCCTATATGTGAAACATTTCCATAAATGCCAAGTCACTTGTAATTCTTCTGTATTTTGTATTTTTTTTAGAGAAGTGTATTTTTGTTGATCTTGTTGTTAGTGACTGCGGTTTGGCTGCTTTTCATTTGCTGATGTTAGATTAGTGTTGTTGGCTTCAAGCAGCACACCCCCACCCACCTTGTTATTATTGAATACATTTTGTGGGAGCCTGATTCTGTCAATGCCACAGGCCTTTTCCCCCACACTTTATTGACCATCCTATCAGTCTCCGGGGCTCATCAGTTCTTGTTCTGTCTCTGGGTTGGACTGAACAAAAAATATTGTACAACTTGGGATTTATTGATGCCTTTCTAAAGATTTATGGATCCAGTTAATTCATCACAGTGTGATCAAAGATAGAGTATGTACTAATTGATATTAAACATAAACCAAGTTTCTGTCCTAAAAACAAAGCAAAACAAAAAAACAACACCAACAGGTTATATGCCAGAACAAGAATATTCTGTAAACTTTCTTTGCTTTTGTCTAAAATGAATATTTGACATGTTTGTTCATGTATCTGTAATGAGGAGTGCTCGGTAAGGCTGACAAGACTAACAGGAAGCCCAGCATGTCTTGGCCAAGCCTTCCTGAACAGTTTTTTTCCCCCTTCAATTGAGCACCCTGTCCAAAATGCATGCCCTTTTGTGACTATTGTTCCACCGGTCTGTATATATTGGCTGACACAAGCAATAATCTTGACATCTGGCCTTCATCCAAATGCATTTCAACTCTTGGAGGCAAAGATCCTCCCTCTGGAGGATTCCCCTTCAAGCTGTCTGTTTTCCTCTCTGTTTCTTCTGAGCTTTATTTAGCGCTTCGTTATTGTGGTTCAGTTAGCCAGATACGATACCGATTAGATATTTTGCGCAGTGTCTATCTATCTAGTGTGCCATTTTTGCTAGTTTCAGTTCTTACAAAGACATCTGTGGCAGCAGCTCACTAAAATATTCACAGCCATATTAGACCAGTATTTGCTGCCTTTGACAACTTTTGGGCTTTTCTTCTTCTTTTGCTCTCAAATCCAATTAAAGTGTTCAGCCTGTAGCCTTTAATTGGATCAGGTGTGTAAGAATAGATGCTGCAGCAAAACCTGATCAGCTTGTGAATGCTTTTGCATAATAATAAATAAAATTGGTGATCATTTCAGTCATTACCATATTCTCTTTTTAAATTGCTCAAAATTTGCAAGATGTATTAGACATTTTGTGCAAAGTCAAGGAAAGAACCTCAGTATTATTTTAAACTGTGAAGATTACTCAACTTAATGAATGAATATATATAACTTCTACCATCCAAGTTAAAAATGGAGGTGATATATTGCAGTAAAAGTTACACTAAATGCTGTACGAGTTGAGCAAAATCATCTTTAACTATTTATTATGTATCCAGTAATGGCACACCCATGCGTTCTCAAATAATTTATTAAATATTAGCACATAGAAGGTGCTCCAGTGCAAATACATTTATTTGCCCAGTTATTCTGTCAGCTACCCAGTCAGTATGTTTCTGTCTGCTGTCTGAGCCTGCCTGTCATCCTGCAGATTGACTCCACCCTCACTGTGTCGTACTGCTGCTTACTAAAGTTAGTCCACGTTCTGCCTCCCAGCCTCAGTCTCCTTGCAGTAATGGCTCCTGAATTAGTTTTCCTCTTGCTGTAGGTTCTGGCTGGAGAGGCCCTCAGGCTTGCTGTTGATGCAGCGGAACAAAAAATATCTGGATTTGATGGACCTTTTTCTTTACTTAAAGCAACACAAGGACTCTATCTTTCTTTTTTATTTTTTTTTTAAACTTTGGGCTCTCTCAGAAATGTGGAGTATAACAATGTTTTTGTAAATCAAACCCCCAACTGAGCCTTGCTTGTGGAAATCCATACAGTTAAATCTGTTGTCATGCTGGAGACGCCAGAAGAGACTTCATCGGAAACTACCAGAAGTGCCGAGCAGCAAGGTAGGAGGAAGTTACAGGACCTCAAAAAAATAAGAGTGTACATTTGAATACTACATCACTGACAAATGTTACATTCAACAAAAGACAAGAAGCAGACAAAAATGAATAATTTCTTCTACAAGGATTACTTCTTTATTGCTTTAAACTGATCTTATTTGGAACTTGTGTCAAACTTAACAACATAACCTCTAAAAACAAAACAATTAAAACATTTTTAAATGATTGTGACTTTTTTATATTTATAAATCTACACATCAGCAACTTTGTCAAAACAGTCTAGTAAAATAAAAGCAACCAAAATAAAAGAAGCGAGGTGATCAGCTTCATCAGGCTGGTTTCTGTCATTCATCATTTTTTTTTCCTCAAGGCTTGCAAGCAAAAGCTAGCCCAAGGTTTACTCTTTTGAGTTCTTCTTCTTATCTAAACTTTAATTTAACTTGTTTAGACTTGATTAAACATGTATCATTCTTTATTGTCGGCTTCAAGTGTTCCTGTAAAGCGAAACTAATTTCTCTTGATCTTGCCAAGTTATGAAGGGCAGTTTCTCAGCTCCTTGGTGCTCCGAGGCAGTTTTGGGCCCGGGAATGTGCAGAATAAATGGCAATATCCTCTCAAAACAAATCAAAAGCCCATTGTTTAGGTTTCACATACTTCTCAAAAGTTGACTTTTGGTAGACTATTCTGAGATTGCACTAAGGTGTGCCTAATCTGAGGTTTTTTTTTATTATTATATACTTTTTGTATTCATACCTAGATTCAGATATACTAAAATACCATTGAAGCAGTGTCTCCCACCTTTAGTAAAAACAATTTTAAGCAAACTTCTTCATAATATTTGAGCCATTTGGCTAACAGGCTGAATAACCCTTTGCAGAGGTACTGGAGAGGTCCTGTACTGTAAAGAGTCTAAAACAAAACAAAACAAAAATATCATTTTAACAATTTTCTTTCAGTCATACTGTACATACAGTTATTTATATATTAATAAGTTTGTTTCCAGGTCTTTGTGTCAATGCTGCTAAAGGAAAGAGAGGGGAAAAAAAGTTTAAGGTCACTAAGAAGAGTACAACCAGCAACTGGTGCATTGCAGCACCTGGCCTACTCCAGCACTGTGGCTCCTGCTGCGAAGCCTCATTCAGAACTCAGAGACGCAGCATCAATCACATCTACTTAACCACCTCCACTGGGCTGCTGCTTCACACGGGTCTTATACTGCAGAGACCGTCACCGTCTACACTAGTCCCATGTTTTTACTGTCAACATGCAGTAAACGCTAATTCCTTGATAACCAAATCTGCTCAGAGTTTTATCTTTGTTGAAAACTGTTTTCTAGTGTACAAGAGCCATAATCAGTGTATAAATTGGTGTATAGCTGGTTTCTGTTGATATCATATGGAGTAGTCACTTAAATGCCACCCGATGTGTTTTGAGGAATAATTTTGAAATGAGAGAACAGCAGAAAGAAAGAGGACTGGAATGTATTCACACGTTATAAACAAACCTGTCTCTTTGAATTTCTTGGGATCTGGGTGCACAGTGTTCACCCCAAACTGCTTTCTGAAAGTTGGGTTATCAAATTCTTTCTTCAACTTTTAGGTAATGTTTATATATAATTTGTGCCTGAAAACCATTGTATATAAAGAGTAACACACAAAATGATTTACTTTATTGTATTTGGGTTCAGAAGCCTTATCCTTCTTCAGACTTGGTGAGGCAGCTTGGTTTCGAGTAAATGTCCTTTCCTCACCTTCGCTCAGTGCAGTTCTAACCACCTGTCATTACAGCGTTTCCAGGTGAACTACTGCATGAAAGTTGTTAATTTGGGCTTGATGGGAAATTAGCTTCTTGACACAAGACTGAACTGTAACGTTTGGGTTACCTCTTCTCAAGGAAGAGCCTCCATACCACCAAGGCTGTGTTAAAACAGTACATCAGCCCCTCAAATATATAATGCTCAGTCACATGGCTTTAGGTGGAGTTTATACTTTTTCTGTAAATGCGTACAAACTACATAGATCAAAACTTTAACTTCCACGGAGATGAACCTGTTGGAGCAGAAGATTATAACCAGCCAACATCTCTCTGGCTGCACACACAAAAATAAACAAGTAAAGTAGAGGGAATCCTTAGTACAGTAGTACTGTATACATACAGCCTGTACTGGTGAACAGTGGTGTACTTTGTTCCTCTACATACTGTAAGTTGTAGACACCACTGCTGTCCTAACACACTGATTTGCTTCAACAGTAATCCGATAAAGCACCTTTGCTGATGTGACATCTTGCGTAACAAGGTCAGGATAACCAACCAGTGTTTTCCCTGGCGACCAAATGACTACGGCAGCTATTTATTTTTAGTGACAGAGCACATGGTAGAGAGAGAAACCATCAAGAGAAGATGTTAGGAGAAGTTAGATACTTCTTTAGTATTTTTATGCTAAACATTTTGTAACCAGGACTAAAAGGAGCCATGTAAATAATCTAAAAATATAAATTTGGTAATCCTCTGGGCGAAGCTAAGTGGACTATTAAAATAACAAAGGCTGTAATGGAAGATTCAGGGTTTGTGTTACATGAGTGAGAAAGTGTTAGATGTAAGGTGAGAACAAGAAAGGAAGCAAAGAGAAGAGAAAGTGGCAGCTTTGACTGAGAGGACTGCGTCAGTTTTCTACTTTGTTTCCTTGACATGACATGAAGGAAATACTGCAGTCCAGGCTAGGGTTACGACTGGGTCATATCATGTAGTGACTCAGGTTACAGTACCTCAACACTTTGAATGTTGTTGTTGTTGTTAACGCCTCAAGAAGCTGCATTCTCTCACTCGCTGCCTTTTTTCCATTTTAAACTAAATAGTTTCAAGTAATAATGTTTGTAGATATGAAAGCTATGCTATGACTGCTTTACCTCACTTCCTCTGACACCACAACCACTCCACATTACTGAAGGCTGTCCAGCCCACTGAGGATCACATTCATGCAACCTGATAGTCCAGGACTACGCTTGACTTTAGAGTTTTACAGTGGTGCTTTCTTGGGATTGCTGTGGACAGTGTTACAGATATATTTCATTCAGCTCAGTTCATTTCAATTCACTTTAATTATATAGCACCAATTCATGACTAAAGCTGAGTCAGGAAGCTAAACAAACAAGCAAAATATGCAAATACAGCAGTCTAAGCACAGGGAAAGTGTAATTTGAACCCCATGAGCATTTTTAATTCTCTTCTTAAAACAAGACTGTAAAAGGGACTTTTTTCAGTAAGAAAATGTATTTTAGGTTGGTAAAATTTTACTTTTCAGTCTTGATACTTTAGTAGAAATCATTAGTCAAACATATGAACTGCTGGAATTATAAAACAGCTGGTATACACATAAAGTATAATTTTAACTAAACATTATTTTTAGCATTTATAAATTAATTAAAATGTTTTAAAACACTGAAAATAGGTCAGATATATCTGAACATAATTTATGCTGAAATAACTGATGCAATCCCTGTCTTGTGTTGTTCCCTCCATATCATCTGGAGGGCTTTATATTGGTTTCTCAAATATAGTTGTGGTATTTTTCATTTTAAATCACACCCTGTAAGGCTAAGAGACATGTTCAGGTTTCAGGGGAGTGCCAAAATAAGAAAGCTTATCTATTATGGGGACAAGTGGAATTTAGTAAAAAATATGTTGTTTAAATGTGTCTGAGTTTATGTTTTTATCAGTTTTGTGAATCCCATTGGTCATCCTGTCCTCGGTAGGTTTTAAGCACTAGAGAACTTTAGTTCAGCGTCTGTTTTGTGTCTATCTAACATACGTATGAAGGGCGTAACTGCTGAACAGAGTTTGCATCTGTGATGTTAGATCTTGGTTACAAAGAAAGCCACTTGCCAATCAAAACTTGCAATAAGTTACATGCATAAGCATTGTTGCAGCCCACATGCAGCCCCCATCAGGTCTCAGTAGTGTTTATTTAGCCAGCAGAGTTTCAACCTACTTTGTTGAACTCAGTAGGAGCAAAGCGGGGCCTTGTGTTTCCACAGATGTAGGCAGAGTGTTTTACCCACGCAGGGAGAGGGTTTTCCAACACAGAAATGTTGCTTCTCCCAATCCTAACTATTATATTCAGAACAGGGAAAATAATTTAGAAATGACAGAGTTGTCAGTGCTTCATTTTCTGCATCAAAAACTGATGATTGATTCTTAAAATTGAGGTAATGCATGTTTTTAGTAAGACAAACACTGAGAATGATGAAGAAATAAACATGATAGTAGTAATGCACATGTTGAATTTTCTGGACTCCAGACTGAGGCAGATATATTTTATTTTGATTAGTTTTGAGGACTCTACCCAACAGGAAATTCTGAGCTTTAATCACACACTTCCTGCAACAAATAGTCCTTAAATATAAGCATGGAAATGCCTGAAATGTGTCTAAACTAATGAGACGAAACACTGATCATCAGAGGCTTTGTTTTTTAACTTCTGATTTAACTGTTTGTGGAGGAAAAGAACAACCTAAACATTAAACTGAATGTGAGCTCTAAGATTATTGAAGTTTAGCAGAGGGACTTTGTATTTCTTTACTTTTTCATCCACCTGCTTCTTCCATTGGAAGCTATCAGCCAACCAGATCCCATTTTCTCTGTGGACGTGGCTCTAATGCCTTTAATGCCTTTAATGCCTTTGTTAGGAGTGATAGATGAACTGAAACTCATCAAAGATTTGGAATAATAAAAATAAATGTCGGGCTATATATTTTTTTTCTTTAATTCAAGCTTTTTGTGGAAGTTTTATTCACACAAATGAAGCTAATAACAGCTAAAGTGTAACTTTTAGGCTCATCCCCCGAGCCACAGATAACCAGAGAATTATCAGTGTTGTTTTCACACTGTTAATATAGCACTTATATTTTTGTACTTAATTATATAACTTTCTCTCCATGAAACGTTTGTGCTGGAGATAATAGTAGGAGAGCTGGTTTCACTTACATGTCATTTGTCAAGCTCTTTTTACAAAACACTTTCTCACTCCATTAGGAGAATAGAGTAATTTTAAAGTAAAGTAAGTTTCTATATATCTTATTTGGAATGTCCTAGACACCTTTCTGAAGAATGTAATGAAAAGAATGCTTTCAAGGCCCTCTTTATTTGCTGCAGTGACAATAAAAAGGTAAAAGGTTTAAATTATGCTGTATAATCAGAGCCTCTTAAGTAGGAATGGGCATTTTAAACACAAAACACTCTTTGTGTTTGTCTGTAAATTATGTGATTTTTCTTTGAGTGTTCGACCACTGAGTTCTGCAGCTGAAATATCCTCTAATAAAACAGAAGTTTAGGACAAAATGACAGCAACAGACGGGACGATACTATAAGTTGTTTTTAGTTTCTTTTTTTTCAGGAAGGGTGGTGAGCAGGAAGTGTGTTTAAAAAAAAGTACAGTCAGTTTTTCAGACTTCAAAGACTCCTTTGAGGACTTTAGGACACATAAAAAAACCACAAAACTTGAGAAACTATCTATCTTTTGTTTGTTCTTATGGTGTTGTTTATTTTTTAACTTTAAACGAATATATCCTTTCTTTCATCCTGCAGGATATGAAAAGACAGAGGACACATCAGAGAAGACATCACTGGCTGACCAAGAAGATGCTCGACAGATATACCTCAACCGGCCTCAGTTCACAAAGTTTTGCAGCAATCGAGTCAGGTAAGGAGGGACGAATGCACAGAAGATGATGGGAAATATCAAAGCAACTTATACATTTCTGAATTTATGAGGTGCAAACAGTGCTACATGTGTGGGAGCATTGAGTCTGTCTGATTGTCGTTTCTCTCAAATGGAAATTTTGTTCTTTAGTTTTGTGTGGTGTGAAATCAAGTGACACCCACTCACAATGCTGTTACAATGGTAACTAAGAAATGGGCACAAAAACAACTGACAAACACAGTATTGTTCTTCACTAAAACCAGAGAAACAGGACACAACAGTCAATCCCTCGAAATGTTAAATCTGCGTTTTGTGAGATTTATAACAGAACAAGAAGACGGCCAAGGCCTTTTTTCCCATCTGATAAGAAGCTGATGAGCTCCTGTGTTTACTTTTTAAAGTGTAATCTCAGCTGAGTTTCATGCTGAAGCCTTTTTTTTTTTTTTTGGAGTAAATAGTTTTTAGTTTTGACCTGGTATTGGTAAACCAGCAGTCTTAAAGGCTTTCGATGGTGACCTGAGGTGTACCAAGCAGTAACCTTGAAACCCATAAGCAAAACAGTTAAATTATGGCTGGATTTGACTGTTTAGACTTTCTGTAATATCAGTCTGGTGAAGATTTCACAGTAATATTGAAAATTTCGACTTTTATACGTATTTAGTTCTTTGTGCAGCAGAGAAAGAGAACGAGCTGTTTAACAGGTACAGCTAAAGCAGTTACTTTAGTTTTATAAATTTAAATAAAATCAAATTATAAACGGAATCAAGATTTGTTTCACCAGCAAGTAATTTTACATGTTTCAGACTGACCTTTTTATCCTGTTGCTTCTCTTTGGGCAGTTCAACCTTTTTGCATCAAAGGTCAAGTTTGTTCAGGCACACCATCAAGAAATATTACTGTTCTCATTCCTGCTGCATGAGCAGCTTCAGATGTGGACAGGATCAGTGAGCGCAGACGTGGCTGTAAACTGAACTGGAACAGTATATATAAAAACACTCGGAAGTGTGTGTAAGGCTGTACTGTTTGTCTTAAGTCTTGACATGGCAAATAAAAGCAAGCAGCTCAGACATTTGCAGAGTTATACAGTTCGTTAAATGACTTAACTATGAGAAAACCAATGACTGCAGATTCTCAATTATTTTGTTTTCTTGAAGGTTTCATATCTTACTATATAAAAGCATATACTTTATTAATAAAAAAAGAATATAAAATCTGTTTTAGAAATCATTAGAAAGTGTAATCTGTGTTCTGAAGCTGAAAGTAGTTTGACAGCTGAACGCTAAAAGTTTACTACAAACACTGATCCTCTTCATTTTATACCTGTTGGTTAATTTATTTGATTTAATAAATAATAGATTAGACATACATTGCATTTTGCGCTGTTTGTCAGAAATGTAAGGACATTATATGACACCCCATCTCCAACAGTTAAGGACTATGAAGAGATGAAGTCACTTCAGCTTTTTTTTAGCTGTTCATTTTGTCAACATCTGTTGAAACTTTGTAAAAACATCAGGTGTAGCATAGTCCTTGGTCAGCTGGGTTCTTTACAGAGTCAGTCCTCTGAGTTGAACTCAAATGTACATGCATGTGCACAGCCTTGACACCTGTATAAAACCACTTTTAGGCACTTCTGCTTTTCAGGGCAGCATAACATCATGTGTTTAGAGCAGGTGCAGACCAATGTTGGGATCATTTGGTGGTTTTTCACTTTTCACAGGGCAGTGATTTTTGTCTTTCTCTTATTCAAAGGACTTGTATATAAAGAGTCAGAACGAGGAGTTATCTGGGTGAATATTTAGATAAATCGTAAGCTGTAGTTAGGTGCTAATGTGAGCCAGTATGTTATAAGCATGACAGTGTTGTATAATCAAACAGATATAACTTGATGTCTACCTCATAGCTACATCAGAATCTCAATTCTTACCTAACTTTAGCTATGATACTATGTGTTTTGTAACACACCAGATTTGGTAATGTATACATTAACATGGCTTATGTTACTGTGAAGAGATTAAAGCAGGTTTAATAGGCAGGACTTCTGATGCTGATGAACTGGCTTTTGTTGAGTTGTCCTCAGATTTCCAATTCCAAATTGTGGTCAAAGATTTGCCTCAGACCTTGGAGGCTCAGGTTCTTCTAAAGATCCAAATTGCTCAACAAGATTGGTTTCTGTCTCAAAGTGACCTGTGAAGACTCTTCCTACAGGGGCACAGCCTGTGATTAACAATAAATCTAATCCTACAGGCAGACAGAAAACACATATTTCTTGGTCTCACTTCCTCTTATTTATTTTTGCACTGCAGCAGCTCTAAAGTGACAGGCAGCGTCCTCGGCTACCATGGATTGTTTATTCAGCTGCGCTGCTTGCTGGCAGATCTGGTTGTAGTGTAAATGTGATTATTCGCTGAGATGTTGACAGTTCATCCTGTGGCAAACAGGAGTGGCTTTGCAAACCATGCCACTGTTGGGTGTCATTAAATACTGCTTGTGTGGAAAACATGGGACTGAGGTATGAATAGACACGTGGGCAGACACTCAGTGACACAGACACGCACACAGAAATTGCTATAATTGTCTTGGCCTTACTCACCTAATCAAATCAACTTCTCGTTTTACATTCCTCAGTTTATCGGTAGATTTCCCAAACAGTTAAATACTAAACTTCATGTGACAGCCACCATGTCAAAGGACTACTATTTGTAACGCTGCAAACAAACATACAGGAACATGTTGCATTTATAGTTTACTGGTCCAGTCATTGGTGTGACTTTAAGCTGTGTGTGCTGTTGTTTGCAAGACACTACCACTTTAATACCGATCTGACCATTAAATCATCCTGTAGAAATGATGTTTAATGTAATGCATTTAACTCCAAAAATCATTACAGAAATGACAGACACTTAAAGATAACTATGCTTAACATGCTTGACATACTGTTTACATTGGTAGTCATCATCTGTCAGCAGTTACTTAACATTTGCTTCAGTTTGCGGCCCCTGGAGGCCCCTACCATAAACTGCAAACAGCATATATGTGTGTTGTCATCACCAATCAGCCAACATTTAGCAGGTTTTGTTTCAAAGGATTTTCATCACCTGCTAAATGTCATCTAAGTTTTCTGTTCTGTGCACAAGTTATCTTTTGAACATTCTAGTTTTAATGCAGTTAAAAAACATCTTGTGTGTGTTGTGTTGTGTGTAGCTAAAATAAGACGAGACTATGTTATTAATGGCGGTGAAACTGTCCTGTGATCTGTAGTTTGTTGCTATAATTAGGATTTCATGAGGTATGAATGAAGGGTGGAGTTTGAAAACTCATTAGACAAACAGCAAGAGATAAGTGATCTTAAAGAAAGGACAACAGATCATTGCAAGGTAAAAACAATGAAGCCAGCCTTTTAGGGAACAACCATCAAAGCTTTCCAGACATTTGTCGTTGGACCTCGATGGACCAGCTGTTGGTAACACGCCTGAGCACTTCGGTGCTTTAAAACACCCAGTGGGATCGTTCTTTTCTATTTACATAAAGACACTCCATGTTTTTTTTGTCCCACTTGTATTTGCATATCTCATCCAGCCTATTTATTTGCCTGTTTTTACGATCATAATAATAAAACTGAGCCTATTTTGATCATTGCAAATCCACATTTATATCCTTGTTTATATTGACAACATACCTGTTGGACGGAAGGATAATAGAGCTGCACAATATATCCAAAATTTATTGTCGTTGCAAAATTAGTGAGCCCAATATCAGTATCTCAGAGACTGGTTGGACTACAATAAATCACAGGCCATAATATTTCAAGTACCATGTATTCATCTTCTGCATGCTAATTATTTATTTGGTCAATCCAGATGACTCTCACAACTGATATTATCAATGAAATAATAATCAATAATACTGCACATTGCAAGTTTTTCTAATATTGTGGAGCCCTGATAGGTAGCTGGAAGGAAGTAAAGGTTTTACTCTCTTGTCATATGTGAAATCTAAATTCTGCTAAGTTTATTACATTAATATATTCTAGCTTCTTGGCCTTTTACTGATCCAGTCTGAGTTCCTTCCTGTATTATACTTGAAGTACTTGTGTTTGCTTTTAATATTGATTATGTTCATATTTGTAAACATTTAGCCACAAAGTAAAAAGCCTGAATGTGATTAGATTTGTGGTTATTTAGGTCATGGAAAGTAAGTCTGCATTTTCCATATATTTTCTATAATTTTGCATTGTGGTTGTGGTCGTTCTCCAAAGAAAGTGGTTCTAACAGACATGCAGCAGCCTGAGGAATGGCTGTTTGCCTTTAGACAAGCAAGTGACTTTACTGATATCCTGTCTGAATGCTTTGCTGCGAGTCTGTGTATATGCAAAGCCTTGCCATTGGCTTGGCATGCAACTTGTTATAAATCTTCTCCTAAAGTGGCTGCTCTGACTGGCCCCTTTAATGCAGCTGTAAATCAGACTGCTGGAGACCTGGTTGTGGGACGACAGAAAGTTCCTCTGGTCTCAGTATCCCAGCGTCATGGCCAGTCCCACAGGAGCACAGCGACATAGTTCAAATATGTCTCCAAGTCTTTATGCCCCCTCTGCCAGCTCCAGTCTTCTCTCTAATTATTCTTTATTATTTATCATTGCTCAGTGCACTGCCTCATGCACATTTCTCTGTAAGAAGGAGATTGTTCTTGATGTTGTACTTGTATAGCTGATGCAATCTCATGAAATTATATTCCTTTACTGAAAGATGTTAAATTCCAGGTCTGTCTGTCTGTCACGTCACCAGATTTGACAACTAACCTATTTTATTCCTTTTGTTTGTCTCCTGCTCCACCGTCTGCCTCCTCGTTTCCTGCTTGATCTGGATCTTCAGCACAGCCAAATATAATGTTCTCACCTTCCTCCCTCGATTCCTCTACTCGCAGTTCAGAAGGGCAGCCAATGCTTTTTTTCTCTTCATTGCACTCCTTCAGGTAAGACGAGTTCGTTTTGCTGCTTCTGTGACACAAAAATAACCACGAAAATAGTTGAAAGCATCAAGACTGAATGAAGGCTTCTCTCATATTTACAGTTTAGCATCACACGCTGTAGTATGCTACTGGACTTTTTTTTTTTTTTATTCCTTTGCGATGACCTAGACACAGTTTTCTTGAAGGTTATGTCTGTAATTTCATATGCACTCACACACACACTCACACACACACAAACACACTCAGACACAGTGCTTTTTATATAGCCCGATAATGAATAATACATTCAAAACTTTGCAACTTGAAAAGGAAACTGCACTTTACGTACCAACTCAACACACTCACACTTCTTACTATATAAACTGTACAAAACGTGTATCTGCGTCACTGTTTGTGTCAGTGTTTTGGTCTTCTTGTGCACCCTTACTCCTGCACTGCAGTACAGAAACAACTTGTGGTGTAGGGCTATGAGTAATATTGTAGGGTTGGTTTTAAAAGTTTACCATTACATCGGTGTCACGTCTTGTCTAGGGATGGCCAGGATGTGACATGAAGGTGATCTGTCTTGCTTTTTATGAAATAAAGTGATTTATTTACTATTATTTTTGAACTTACAAGATGGAGTTTAACAACATTAGGGCCAGCTCAGGCAGAAATAACAAAGGAAACGCAAATTATCTTGATATCAATTCACTCACAAATATACAAAATAAAAAGAACCAAAGGACAATCTCTTGCTGGTTGGGATGCACAAAGAATGGATGATGACATCATCACCTCTGCTCCTCGCCTTAATGCCGTGCGGTCTCATCAGGCAGCCAATCCACATCCAGCTCTTCAGTTTTGGCTCTCCAATCGTGGCTTGGTTACCTGGACGCTAATTTGCAAACACTAGATGCCTGCACACACATACAAACACACACACACACACACCTGATGACAGCAGTCGAAACAACAGGTTAAAAAAATAAGCTTCATGTGGGCAAATAGTTTTATAACTGTTTAATTATCAGCTCTGCTTCTGTTTTGACTGCAGCCTAACGGTGTTCCACAGATCTCAACATTATTGGCACTGTTTTGATTTAGCGGAACAAAGGCTTTCCAGCAACAAAAAGAAATTCTTTGGTTTTCCTGTAAAAGTCACTACTTGTTCCCTTTAAGAATATCTTAACCTTCAGCCACTAGTTATTACTACGATTCAATTCTGAAATCTCAGGAGTTTAGAGCTTTCCAGGGAACAGAAACTGAGGTGCTTCAGGTTTTGTCTTTCTATGTGAGCTGACAGGCTGTCCCACTTTAATGGGAGCACTGTGGATGGGAAAGAAGTCCATTCAAGCAGCCAGTGTGAATCTTCATTCCCTGCCCTGTCAATGTTGTGACCTTGAATAAAACATCTATGCAGATGAGAGAGACACAAAATCAATTTTGTTCAAATTTCCTCCCAGCAGTGAAACATTGACTGTCTCCTGTGGTCCTGGCTTGGCTTTAATTATGCTGCTATTTAACTACTAAGACTTGAGAAGAGCTGTAATTATCATGTCCACATAACATTTAGAGAGTTTTTTTTAAACATTTTTATGTAAATGTAGATTTAATCTTGTTTGTTTGTTGGTGACATATGCCATTACAGAATTTTTAGATATATTTTTTCCTATACTTTGTAGTTTTTCTGTTTTATTTTATTTTCAAAGTTCAGTAATCCAACAGAGAGGTAATTTACCAATATAAGATTTCCACATCAGTGATGTGATGTGTAACAAGTGACTTGTTGAATAAGACCCACTTGCATAAGGTATTGTTGAAATGCCACAGAGACTATTTGAATGATAGGTTTACCAGTTTTAATAGTCCAGGATACCACATATAGGAGGGAAAGTATAACAAAAAAATTAACTTCAGTAGTTATTTATTGATTATTAATGTATGTTATCAGTTAGCATTGCTCTAACCTATTATAGCTGCTTGTATGGATCAAAAGTGTTTAGGAGGTAAAACAAAAAACTTGGCTTCAGTTAGAATTCAGGCAGTTTGCAGATTATATCCATTTATTTTCATGCAGTGACCCAAAGGTCACATTTCTTTTGCCTTTTTTCATTTAAAAAATTATTCATGTTTTCCCCAACTGGAATAGGTTCTTTCAGATCGGATTTGTTTTTCTGCTGGGCTGGGTCAGCCTTTTACTGAGTCCTACCAAATGTAATAGCAGCGTCAGAGGCACTGAGGCATAATCTTCAGAAAAAAATATCAAAAGTTGACGTAACTTCTTCACTTTTGCTCTTCTTTAGCAAATCCCAGATGTGTCCCCCACTGGTCGCTGGACCACTCTGGTGCCGCTGCTCTTCATTCTGGTGGTGGCTGCAGTCAAGGAGATCATTGAAGATCTGGTAAGAAAAAAAACTCAAGAATCCTCTGATTTTCTGTTTTCAGTTTTTAATTGTAAATTTTTTTAGCTTAGTTTGTTGAAATATTGTTCTTCTATAGTGTTGTTCACATTTTTCCTTGATTTATGATGCATCATGTGTTGTATAAACACTTTTTGTTTTCTAAATGATATCTGAGTTTTTAAAAATTACATCATTATTACAGAAACAGGAAAGTATTCTCTAGGTAAAATAGGTCAACAGCCCTCAGTAGCTGAAGTGGCTTATTGTGCTTTAAGGACTGTCCACATTTCCAGACTGTGTGGGCTCCCGTGCAGTCCGTCCTGAGTGCTGGACTTTACTCTGTGAAACCAAATACAAGGCGGTGATGGTTATTCGACCACAGCAGGATTCTCCTCAACTTTAGACACATCATCAGACACACTCATGCAAACATACCCATTCATCTCAGGGGTCCCAGCTGGGCCTACTGGACCTGAATACTAATTTAGTCAATTAACCTAGATACAGACTGCTCATGCACAAAGGCTGTTAGTACCAACAAAACAAAACAACTGTCTGCCCCCGAGCACGTCTGAGCTGCTGAACAGATGCTCGAGAAAAAAGCAGTGTAGGTTATTTGGTGGCAGAGGTTGATTTTAAATATCTCTTTTGAAAGGGTCTTCTGCTGTGCAACCTAACCCGAGAGCTAAAAATGGATTATTGTTTGAGAGTTTATTAAAGTGTGTATTAAAATACACAGATTTTGTTTTTAGTTTTTGTTCCACCAAAGTCTGTCTTAGCAAAGGGAGGGAATGTTGCATTCTTCTGTATTGCAGTGACACTGCAATGCGATCCCCTGTGCAGGTCCCATTGGGCAGTTACTCTATATTATCCTGTAGCGTCTATCGCGTGCCGAAGGGGCCAGCGCAGCACTTTTTCTCCTGGCCTGTTGTGAAAAACATGGGAACAGAGTGGTGATGACTCCTTCTCTATTGCTGAAGGTCACCTGCACGCACACACACACACACGTCTATTCTCTGCACTGTGCTGTCCCTCACAAGTTGACCTGACAGAGCAGCATTGACCCCCTAACTCCATGAATCATAAACAGCGTACAGCACATGCCTTCCTCTGTCGTGGGCAGTCTCTGCTGCATTGGGCTCAGGATGTTTGTTCAGAGCTGCTCAGCTGTCTTTCAGCTAAAGATGTGACAGGAGTGGGGGTATAATGGTGTGAAAGTGAGCTGGAGTGTTTTTTACTGTACTCCATGGTGTGATTTTACACAGTATCAGTTTCTGCCCTCATAGTTGACCAAAGAAGTAAATGACACAAAGCCAAAGAGGCTTCTTTAATCTTTAGCTGCTTTTTATATTTCAAAGTCTGCAGAGGCTTGATGCTGCAGTACTTTTGCGTTGCCTCTGTGTTTCACTCACTTTCTGTTGCAATGTGGTTACACACATTATCTAAATATGGAGCATATCCTTTTTCCTGCATCCACTGAGACAGCAGGAGTTTAAGAGTCAGGGATAAACAAGAGAGAAGCAGCAAAAGTTGTAGAGTTACTTCCATGAATTCTCTAAATACTAGAGGGTCTGTATGACAGTGAGGATGAATGAAAGTTGCTCTTGAACAGAGCATTGTGAATGGCTTCTGCTAGCGTAGTTTTTTTAAAGGTATAATGCAGTCCAAAAAGGACTGAATCCATGTGGCCCAGACATGTCTGTTTATTATGTTGCAGGGTCTTAAAATCGGATTGAAAAAACTGACATATTAAAGGGACATTGACGCTCACCTGTTAAAGGAGACACCATTTACTAAAGCTGAGTGTTTGCAGCAGCAGCCCTGGGTTGATTTCAGTTTGGGCCCTGTGGTATATGTAGTTTTTTTAAAGGCTGCTGAATCTCAATAATACTAAAGGACTGTTCTGGTGCTGCTTTTGTGCTTACCCACTAAAACATAAAATGAGAGGAATTTAGATTAATGACTAGATGGGACAAAATGACATAAAACCCTTAAAGAAAATGAATGTATTTGATCATGTATGCTGGTGGTTGATCATAAAAAGTAACCGCTCTAAGCTTCGATCTGAGAGTTGATAGCAGCTGTATAATTAAACAGATGTTTTTGTTACTGTAAGGCTTGAGTGACAGTCTTGGAGAATCACATTAGTTTTAAATTAAATTAGACTAAATTGATACATATATCCTCCTCTTGTAAACAGGTTGTTAGCAGAAATGGGAGTGGATACGTCCTCTCCCCGCTAATCAAAAAGAGCACACGTTGCTCTCAGGAGCTCAATTTAAAAACACAGTAATCATTTTAATGAGATGGATGCAGCAACATGTTATTACTCAGCGTGATGCTGGTTGACAAGCTGTCCCTTGGAATTAGCTGCACAAGTCACAGTTGACTGCGTGACTGTTTCACAAACAGGCAGGACATGACGGGAAGCGGTGGTGGTCATATACAGCATCTACTGTACACACCGCAAGGTTTTCAAGGAAGATTCTCTGTATCATTTGGAGCCTGATTTCAAAATTCCTTTGTCTATTTGCAGTGGAATACTTCAAATATCCTAGTTTAAATTTAAATAAAGCAAAGAAAAACCCTCCCTTGACATATTTGACCCCGCAGATATTTGAAAAGCTTCTTAATAGGTTAGTTCTTGAAATTAATCCATGCATGATCCATGCAAGAAACTTTTCTTAACTAAAGCTGTTGGGCTATAGATGGTTCCCTCAGAGCTACGTGACAGTCTTTATATCAACACTTTAATCCTTCTTGATTTTTCCATCTGTCAGATGAGCCTACAAGGAGAGCTGGTCCGAGTTAAGCATCAGATTTAGTAAGATTTAGAGCTCCTGCTGGGCCCACACATGTAAAAATGCAGCCATTGTATTGTGGAATATTGATTTGGACGAACAGCTGAATGATGTGAGTCAGCACAGTTGGAAAGGTTGTGGAAGTCCTGGTGTGAAAATCACTCCGCAGTCAGTTAAAGCCTAATCTTTCTTTGGCTTGTAAATGCAAACTCGAGTAAAGTCCATCTCTCTCGTTCTTTATTACACTTAAAATCAGAGCGGCAGCGTCATTTAGGACATATAGCTGTTGTAAAAAGTATTGGATTCATTTCTCACCAAGAGAGAAGAGGATGCTTGGAGAATTCTCTTCAAGTTGCTGTTTTCACAGTTGATCTTTTTTTGTTTACAATATTTATAACAGAGTGTAACATGTACACAAAGTAATTATTGTTCTTTGTTACAGAAACGCCACAATGCTGACAGCGTTGTCAACAAAAAGGAATGCCAAGGTACTGAAAATGTTTTTTTCTGTATGATGTATTCTAGATGTGTTATATTACAAGAAAGCAAGTAGGTTCTGATTAAAAAAAGAACATCTTAATGCATGGTTTTATGATGGCACCAGTATCGTTTCCTAACAATAGGCTCCTATTTTTCTGCATCTTCTTGTTTTGACTTCCTCTCTGTTGCTGCTGTAACTTCCTCTTCATCACTCTCATTACTCACCACAGTGCTGAGAAATGGTGCCTGGGAGATTGTGCACTGGGAAAAGGTATGTGCTCACAGTTTGTCACTCTGCTTCTTATTTTATTCATGTGGAGCTGAAAAAAATGACATGACTCTGATTACTTATTGTGCTGCTGTTACTGAAAACACACACACACACACACACACACACACACACACACACACACACACACAGAGGTTCTGACATTTTTTCTCTGCACACATCTTATACAATACAGCCTAAACTCATGAAGGCAGCGTGTCCGTGTGGATGGTTTCTGGAAGGCAGGTTTTCAATCTTTTCCTTGTAATAAAGCTATTTCATTTCTATTGCCTGAGCAGTTCAGTTAAAAAAAAAAGTCTGCAGACAAAACACCAGGCAGTGCAAGACTCAGCTCCATTTGGGCCTCGTTTGTAGCACTCCTCTTTCTGTTTGAAACTACATTATGGTTGTAGTCAAACAGTTTAACCATGTCTAGGCTTCCTGTAAACATGCTTCAATCCTTAGTTGATTAATAATCAGAATTATTTGTACAGATTTTAGATAAAATAGGCTGACATTAGAAAATCTGCAGATGTTGCTGTCTTGTGATGAAAACTTTCTTGTTATCAGCATTACTCAGTGCCTCCTTGCTAGCTTTAGTTTAGTGTGGTTAAAACGTGTGTTTACATGATCAAAGTAGGTGGAGAAATGAGAAAGGGAGAGAAAAACCACATCTCACCAAGAGGAAGAGAACGAGAACTGTGCTGCCAAAGCACTAAAGTCTGTGGAAATGGATTGAGACACAATTTTAGAGAGTTGTTTTACTGTATGTGCATAAAACCCCCCAAAAGGAAGCTACGATGCTAACTAGAGGTTCACAATATACCACATAAAGAATTCCAGCTGCTTTACATTTTCTGTTCAAGCCACAGATCCAGTGTAGGGTGGAGCATGAATTATTACTGAGGAGATGTAGAAACTCTCATACTCAGACATTATTCCAACAGTAGTCACAGTTGATCGTTGCATCAATCAGCATTGCACCATCAGTCCAAATATACTGTTACTCCACAGGAGTTCATTTGCTGTATTCATTTTCTTTGTGAGGATGTCTCATCCCAAAGCACACACAGGATTCTGTAAAGAGCCCAACTTTAAATAATTGATAGTTTTTCCTCCTCTGCATGCATATTATAGAAGCTGCTTCTGGTCCAAATTTTGTTTGGCCTTTAAGTTTTATAAAAAGTTTCTTTTTAGGGCAGCTTGAATTGGGGTCCTCACTTCTTGTTTTTGCAGAAACAAAACAGTGTTGTGTGTTTTGCATTCATATAATTTAAATTTGAATCAGAATGTGAATCAGGCTTGTATACATTTTTAAGAGTCATTAGAACGGTAGTTTAATTTAAAGCACATCTTAGCCCTATAAGTGTTTATTTAGGCTCCATGTTTCTTCTGTTTTTGTGTATTTTTTGATGCATTGGAACTGTTCAGAGTTCAGCAGTAACTGAAAGATGACTCCAGCTGTTCCACCAGTGTCTTCTCCTTACAATTAAATGTTCCTGTGCTTTAATGTTTCACCGTTCTTTTCCTTTCCAGCTGTAAATTTTTATTCCTGACGCTGATTTTGCATTTTCTGTGCTGTTTTATAGCCATCCCCCAGCAGTAACCAGTTTATTTTCACAGATTGAAGTGGGGGATAATATTAGAGTAAATGGCAGTGATTTCGTTCCTGCGGATGCTGTCATTTTATCATCCAGGTAGAGGAGACCACCCTGCTACCAGGCTGTGGAGATCTTCTCCCCCCTTTCTCCTTTTCCTCTTGCACTTTCAGCTCACCCTGAAGAAGTGATGGTTAATTATTGCTTTATTCCAACAAGTCTAAATTAGATTAAAACGTCCCTGTTTGAAAAACACACTTAAAGTAAATCCAATTTTAAAACATTTGAACACAGTTTGATGCTCTGATTTTAGTGGTAACCATCATTTCTTCAGACGGGCTGGTGGTAATGTGATTTTTGATTAGATCTGACCAGTCATGTCATCATATGCATTTATTTCTCCTTCGCCTTTTCAGAAACCATTTAGAATTGCTAAAGATTTGACTTGTAAAGGTTTTAAAAAAGATCCTGCACTGGCACAGCATTTTCTCTTTTCTTTTCTAAATGGTTAGTGAAAAGGAGAACAGATGAGCAGCCATACCTGTAAGCATACAGGACTAACCATTGTGCTCTTCACATCTCCCTGAAACTGAACCGGTTGTCTCTCTCCCCTTGTATGTTTGCTGTGTGTCTTTTTATCCTCTCCATCCCTCCTTTTTTTGTTTTCTTCCTCCTCTCTGACTCTCCTGTGCAAACAACTGCCACACTTCCTCTGTCTCGCCCCCTGCTGGTGTGTGGTTGGTAATATCAGGTGGCTGTGGGAGAAGTAGTCAGAGCTGCAAATGGGGATCACCTCCCGGCTGACCTCGTCATACTGTCGTCCAGGTCAGGAAACCAGCAACATTACCAACAACAAAAAAAAAAACAGCGGTGGGAGAGATAGGGGCTGTGTACCAACCAGGATGGACGCAAATCAGACACTTTATTTTCCACAGTAGAGGAAAGAAGGGGCCTGTGAAAGTAAAAGAAGACATTCCTTTACTTGTCTTTTCCATTTTCACTCAGTTGTGGTTTGGCATCAAACTACCAGCTGTTTATACAGAGATCTTGGCTGATGTTATGTAATGTAACTGTGGATATCTTTAAATATAAGCCTGACACATCTAACTTTGCTTAAAGTGAATTTAGACGTGCAGTGTTACATTACAGGAGCACACGCTGCTTCTGTAGCGTGCTGTTGGTTTTTGGGTGTGAATATATTTTCCCGTATTCCTGCCCATGCATGGCTCGTTTTGCACCCTGAATGTAAATATTTAATTGGATCCGTCAAGTTTGCATGCCGTCGTTTTCCAAGATGCAAAGGTGAAAAACCATCTTGGATTTCTAGATGTGCCTACTTTCCACAAGATGTTGCTGCTAATTGAATGAGCCTCCACTGGGTTCATTAACTCATAATTAGTGCTGCAGCAGTGGCCTGTTGTTTTATGAATGTTACAGATTTTTAAAATTCACTTCCACTTGCCATTAGAAGAGAATTCTGCTAATTTGATTGAGTTTAGACTCACCTTCACTGGCTTCCAGCAGTACATTAAGGGCTTTGTGTCTGGTATAAATTGAATATTCTGTTAATGGAGTTGCTAACCAGCAGCCCAGCTGAACTTTTACCCGCCGGCATGCTCTAACCCTCTGTTGCTGAGCGCAGAGTCTGTCTGGGGCCCGTTTGCCTGCTTTGTTTTGTTGTGCTTGGTTCTCGCTCCCGTCACCCCCCCCTCTGATGTCTCTGCTCTCTGTGCAGTATATTTGAGGTTTTTCTTAAAAGCCAGTTAAACTCAAAGAAAACAGCAGCACCAAACAAAGATGTTATGTCCCCGTCTTGAAGATGTTTGCTGCACATTAAACCGACGATGTCAGTAAAACATTGATGGCGTTTTTTTGCTGACATTCATCATCTTTGTTTGCAGTGCTCTAGTCTTCTGCTGTTTTTCTGTTGTAGCCCCCTTCTCTGTTCCAACTACAAAAACTCAGATACTATTAACAGTGAGAATTGATCGTTTGACAATAGTGTCCACTATTACCATTATTACAATTTATAGCCTTTTAGATTTAATATACTTTAAAATACAGTATCATTAAATACAGATTACTGCTCTATCATAAATCTACTCCAAGTGTCCATATCCTCTCCCTTCACAACAGTGAACCACAAGGTATGTGCTACATTGAAACATCTAACTTGGATGGAGAGACGAACCTTAAAATCAGACAGGTGAGTCTCTTCCTTTTAGTTCCATCTTTCTTAATATAAGTTACTGTCCATATAATGGTGGCTAAAAGGTAAATTTCTTTAATGTTGCTTTAACTACAACAACAGGGTCTCCAGGTGACCTCGGACATAAAGGACATTGAGAGTCTGGTGCGTCTCTCTGGGCGGATGGAGTGTGAAAGCCCAAACCGTCACCTGTATGAGTTTGTTGGGAACATCCGCCTGGATGGGCACAGGTGAGCTCCGTTTTAAAGCTGCTCATCATCTGCCACACGTTTCATCTCTGCGGTTCAGCAGCCAGACAGACGGCAGCGCTCAGGTGTGACGTCTGAATCTACACATTAAAGGACCTGATTCAGTTATATTTAATTAAAGCTTTACTTTGGAGACGATTTATAAATAGCTGCTAGATAGATCTATCGAAGTTTATTTTGAACATTAAACAAAAGATATATATATAGACACTGTATGCACATTTACATTAATTCAATTTTCCAGTTTTACCAACATGTATCAAAAAACACAAAATCCTGTTGTTGTTTTTTTTTTACTTATTTAAATGCCACTGAGTTCTCTTTAATTGTATTACATTTCCATCTTTTTTATCATTAGTTACTTTTACCTTGGTAATCAAAACTGCACTAATTTTTAATGAAGGTGATGTCTGTATTTTAAAAATATTTACATAATATGATAAGGATCTATTTTGTGTCTGGGTTTTTTTTGGAAAGAATCTATTATAATAACTTCTTCTTAGATTTATGATTACATGTGCAGGTCAACACATACTGATTTAGAAGTAGATAAAGTATTTGTATGATGTTTACTTTCACAGCACGGTCCCTCTGGGTCCAGACCAGATCTTGCTGCGAGGAGCCCAGCTGAGGAACACACAGTGGGTCCACGGTGTGGTGGTCTACACAGGACACGACACAAAGCTCATGCAGGTGAAACCATCAAGTTGAAGTATTCTGCAGTTACAGTCACTCTGCACTGGTAAAATGATAGAAATTAGAGAATATTTCCAAATACTAAAAAGGAATGAGTTTTTGTTTTCAGGCTGTTCATTTTCTGTACACAGTTTGTTAAAAAGGCATTCATTAGCTAAATGTTCCACTTGTCTCAGAGCAGTAAGAAGCCGTTTTTATGCTTCCCTTCTTCAAAATGTCATCTTGTGTTACCCAGAATTCCACTCGGCCTCCTCTGAAGCTGTCCAACGTGGAGCGCATCACAAACTTTCAGATCCTCGTGCTGTTTGGCTGCCTGCTGGGCATTTCTCTGGTCTGCTCTATCGGCCAAACCATCTGGAAGTACCAGTACGGCAATGACGCCTGGTACATGGACCTCAACTGTAAGAGTCCCAGCAGCCCTCGCTGCACATCTTATTCCACATATTTTATCTCGCTTGTTCATATCAGCTTATTGTTTTGGTCATTTCAAGTTCTTAAATGCTAGTATGTGTTGTGTTGTTTTATGTTGCCTCAGTTCATTTGCTTTTTGTATAACAAGTGAAATATGTGGCAATGTGGGAATAAGTGAATTCCCTGTTAACTGAGAAAACACAGTAGTGACATGGCTAAATGTGCTGTGAATGAATCTCATTGAAAGAAAAATGGTTGAATATCACTGCTCTGCTTTACTTTTTTGTTCCTTTCTAATGTTCTGTTTGATTTTTTGTTTTCTTTGTTGTCATTTGTTAACAGCTCCAGGTAACAACCATTTAAAAGCCTTGGCCATCCGTGAATGACCCTCCCTTACTAACCCCTTACTGAAGCTCTGCCTTTGCTAAGCAAATGAAGCCCCCTACCCTCACCCCGTATATGGCTGCCCTACTTTGTACGGGCCTATGCCACGGACGAGCTCATACCAGGGATCCAACAATAGGTTTTTCCCCTCCAGCTCTCTTATGCCTTTGTCTGATTATTTTCAGTGCCTGATACAAACAATGTTTCACTTTTTCTCCATTTTTCTTTTGTGCCCCGTTAAACGCTTTGCAGTTTACAAGCTTCAGATTGTCCTTTTTTTTTGTTTGTTTGTTTTTAACAGTCTCATTTTTTTTCACGAGAAACAAATAGCAGTATTTCGTTTGACTGCAAGCGAGACACAACTGTGCTCTAGAGGCTTTTTATAGAAGGAGGCTTATACATGTTTGTGACGTGAACATAATGTGTTGCAACCCATGGAGCAAGTGCTGACATTTTCTAAATGCCTCTGCCTCTTTTTTTCCTCGTGTGGATTTTTCAATGAGCAAACAGAGAAAAGAGTCGGTTGTTGAAAACCTGCTTAAATTTACTTGCATTCATGAGCCATCCTACTCATTTTAAATTACCATTACGACAGTAGAGACAGTTATTCTGTTGAGATGAAGCTCTCAGCTTGGTATGCAAAGTGTTTAACGTGACACGGTTGCCATTATTCTGTACCCTGATAGGCCTTTTTTTAGAACAGGTTGTGCCCTGGTCAATGTAAGCTTGCATTAAAACTTATATCTTTCCCTCCCACCTCCTCCAGGCTGCTATATTCATATATTGGTCTTATAGAATTTAAATAATGTCAGCAGTAGCATTAAAAGCTTATTCTAAAACATTCTGTATGATGACGGGAAGTGTAAGTTATAAAGCAAGCATTCATCTTTAAATTTCTCTTCCGTAAGGAGTTGTTGAGGCTCTGTCCAAAGCATATTATCTTACCTGTGACAAAAGAGAGGCGAAGGAGAATGTCATATTATACTGATTCCACTTTGTTTTCCTAAAATATTGTAACTTCCCTCGATCAGCAACATTTGTAGAGTAGAGTCAGGCCCAGCACTTATCACACATGCCCATGTCACAGAAACGTGTGATCATGCAGGCTGGTTGATTAATAAATTAGACTTTGACCCGGTGTAAAGTGCTGACAATAGATGTTGCAACTAATACAGGGTCTGGGAGCAAAGATTTACTGCTAATTGTTCTGCATTTATGGCTTTGCTTCAGTTTGGTCCGTTAAATTTAGCTGGAAAGATGCTTGAAAGGTCATACGCTTTTAATTTTTAAAAATAAATCTGCTTAAGTATAATCCAGAAATAGGGCTACCCATCTACAGTTTGCCAAAAGATCATGTTAGCAAGCAAAAAGTGTTTTAAAAATGTTTTGGGACAGATGAAAACAAAAAAGTATGAATTTGTGAGGAATCACACCTGATAGAGACAACACTAATGTAGTTAGCAGTAATGGATATGTTATTTCATTAAAGAAACATTTATTTTTGTCCTTCTTATGTTTTCTTCAACTACTGTTAGAAATGCACCCAAATCTTTTCATATTTATATTGAAATACCACACCCTATCAGGCACCACTGCCTTAAAACTCCTACAGATGGTTTTAGACTAATAACCAATTTTTTCTGCAGACTATCTCAGCATAATGCTTCTGTTTTTGCTGAAGGTACAGAAAAAAATTGTTTGTTCAACTTAAGATTTCAGGCAGATTTCAAACAGCTGTGGTCTTCTCCTCCAGTATGCAGTAGGGCTGCTAAATTCTCGAGCACTTGGCTTAGAATAATTAAATTAAACTGAATCTTTCTGTAAACACACTTGGAACATTTTGATATTCTCCTTAACATTTCTTTTTGTGACAAAGAAAAAGAAAATTTGCAGTCGTGACCTGCAACAACGCATGTCCTGGTTTGATAGTTTCTTTTTTTTAAAAATAACTCTAGTCTAATTCAGCATTTGCTCCTAGGAATGACTAGAATGAGACGACATAGAGCTCACTAATAACACCTAACATTCTTGGTGGCATAATCCATCCACTCTTTTCCACTTTTTGCCGGTTGAGAATGTGCTATGGACTGAATCTCCCTCCTTTGTCTTGAGAGCATCTGAAATGTTTGTCTTCCCCCTCACTTCTAAAAAGAAGTTCTCCCTCTTACATGTGTTGTCGTAGCAGTAGCTTCCATTCCTCCACTTTCTTTGTGCCATCTTTGTTTTTGAAACTGTGCCATGTGAAAGGGCTGACCCTCTCAGTTGCAAAGCTAAGCTCAAGGCTTGGGTTGAGGAAGGTAACATTTGCACCTCCTGCAAGCTGAGGAAAGGTAAATCACATCCCTCCTGTTTTCATGTTTGGTGTCAGTGGGGTTACATGTTTATCATTAGCAGCTGTTTGGGGCTTTTGCGGGACCAGCATCCTTTTGCAGTGCTTTATAGAGTTCATTGCCTGGATCATGCTGGATGCCAAGGCTGCTGCTGTGACACTAATGAGATACTTCAGTCCCTGCTCACTACTTTGAATCTCTGGGACTTTAAATTGGATTGCTAATCGGTTGAGTTAAAAGAATGAGGTTGGGTGGAAGAAAAGGTTAATTCCAGCTAATGCACAACATTGGCCCAAAACATTTTCTAGTCTTGGATAATGTTGATCCTTAGCCGGAAGGAGCCTTGGGCATTTTCATTTAACTAACTGATATTTACAAATCAACACTGATAGGTCTCTTGTGTATCATTCCCCTTTTTCCAAAACGTATCCCCTGACAGATGGCGGGGCTGCTAACTTTGGCCTCAACTTTCTCACGTTCATTATCCTTTTCAACAACCTGATACCCATCAGTCTCCTGGTCACACTGGAGGTTATCAAATTCATCCAAGCCTTTTTCATCAACTGGGTGAGTTAAAGCCACTGTGAACAATTCAACTGAGCTCTTCTTGGAGATACATGCTTAGCTTTCTCTGTAGAATCTGTAAAAGGGAACATCACTTTTCTGTTTTACCTCAGTGTTTACGTATATTCCAAAAATTACACAACTTACATGCACGTGTTTATGCTTTATTTCATAATGTTGCAGGCTGTGACCATATAAATGTCAGTAAAATAAATATAAACATTACAGTTTATTACAAAATGAGTGAAATGCATGAAGACTGGATGAATTAAGGTGGTTAAATCTTAATTTATTTACTGATGTAACCAACAGCTGGTTAAAAAACAAATGAACAGGAACAGAAATGAAGACAGAAAAGAGAAGTAAAATAAATGTTTGTATTGAATTTAGGTTTGTTAGGTTGCCACAACTCAGCGTGAGGATTTTTCAAATGTGCAGACATTTAAAAACAGGCAGGGTGTTTTAAGATACGGATTAAACATTCCCACTTAGTCCATACTTATGTGTTGTGGAAATGAAAATAATGCAACTCAGGCTCAAATCTAAGACATCCACAGTGTGATGAACGTGGCAACAGCCCTGCAGAACAGATGTCTTTTCTTTTGGTTATTCTTGGAGTGTAATTGGTGTGTTCGATGGTAGTGTATTTGCAGAACATATCCTTTATATTTTAACATATATATCATTCACGAACATTAAATGAGCTGAAATAACATCTCATAGACCACATTTTGCCAAGCTGAACAAAATATTTCTGGAGAAATCCCATAAAATTTAAGATCACCAAAGGAACTTTAAGGAACTTTATGTTTTGTGGTGCAGTAATGCTGCATTTTCTTAGAACTCTGAGTAAAAATTGCATACCTAGTCTCAGACTGAAAATCCAAGTTCAGTTTTTGTTTGGTGCTCACTGTGATGACTTTAGATTGATAATATTTTCTTTGACCGCTTTAAAAACTCGGACTGATTATACAACACTGTAGTTCCTTCAGCTTAATAGTTTGCTCCCAAAAAGCTGAAAAGAAAGTCTATAAATTATGTAAAGAGAGTAGCAAAGTCAAACATATCTGAAACCTACATAAAGTTAAACATATGATTGGAAACCAAGATTAAAGTCCTCTTACATAACCCGAGGAACTAGGCCAGCCTCAAGTGTCTTGACTGAAGAATCATTCATCTTTTTTTAACTAACCCGCAGTTTATTTTGAGTCCATTTATTCATTAAATCTTTAATGAGCTCCTCAGAAGTCATTTTTAGCCACATTTAAGATAGATGCTTTCCCAGTTTGTTCTGTTTTCTTTAAAGAGATTTGGCTGTCCAGGTAGAAGTGAAGCATCGGTTGTTTTGGGGTTTGGTTTTTGCTTTAATTGCATCGGGTGATTTCTTCCAGGACACAGACATGCTGTATGAGCCCACAAACACTCCTGCCATGGCCCGCACATCCAATCTGAATGAAGAATTAGGCCAGGTAAACAATATTATATTGTATAATTCCTGATTTAAAAGCATTTGTTTAGACTTTTAACCTTTTTTTTTTTATTCATATAGGTGAAGTACATTTTCTCTGACAAGACAGGAACGCTGACCTGCAACGTGATGCAGTTTAAGAAGTGCACCGTCGCTGGTGTGGCCTATGGGTAAGTCCGGTTTTCTTCCCCCTTTTCACTTTCCCCGACTTTCTCCTCACATCCTGTGCCGTTGCCTCCCACTTCACCTTCATTAAATGCAGAGTATGCATCAAAGTGCATCTGGCGTTTCTCTCCTTCCTCACCTTCTCATTAGCAGCTGCATCAGTGCTCCTGTGAACGTAAACTATAAATAAAACATGAACAGACACTTGCAAGCATAGACCCTTTCAACATCTTCCTCGCAGGCTCTTGTGTTTGTAAAAAAGAAGTAATTCAGCTTTTTTCCTCCGTCTCAGTTGCTCGGAGTGTTTTGTTTACATGTTAAAGTACAGTATCTTATTATAAACCAGAGTTCACAGTTCACACAGATTTTACGTTTGCACCAGCTTTACTCTCACAAATAAAACAAAACATTTTTAGTTACATTTGAACATTTCATCAAGTCGGGAATTGGTGTTTTCCACTAAAATTTAAATTTCACGCTTAGATAAATAGCCTCAACAAATGTAAAACAAGTGGGCGAGCAGGGAACCAGGAAGCAAGTGCAGGCGTGACAGTGCATGATTAATCCCATTAATACTCAATTAAAAGTGTGATTGATGAAGTACACTGAAAGACAAAAATGATCCTTTATCTTGATTTCTTGCTGCCGAGGCTTTCATCGGCTCCTTGTTGATTTTCTCTGCTGATCCTCGAGTCAACAATATCACTAAAGTGGTTAAAGTTTAACGACTGATCACAGATTACTCTTCGGATTGTCTCTGATATTTATCTTTTAGGACCGTGTGTGCTAATTAAAAGCAAATGTGAGCTTTTTCCCTTTTATAGTAATAAGTGCTACAAAATGTCTCTTTTTTGTGTCTTTAGTGTTATTTAATTGGGTCAACCTGCTGGTGAACAAGTCTTAAAAGTCGAAAATGTTTATCCTTATTCTTTTTAAACATCTCCCTCTAATGCATCTAATAAAGATGGGTAAACATGTATCTGCTGATGCCATAGTTTGGGCTGCATTTCCTCTATTTTTAGTTCAAAGAATATAAGAAAGGCGGGTTTAGTGCAGTTGAATCTGAGGGTTATTGTTGTTTATTCCTCATTCATTCATTCAAAGAAAACAAGCTCCAGTTCCTCCATGTTCTTAGACGCTTTCATAGATCTCTGGTCAATAAGGAAATATTCAGTCGTAAAAGTCTGAAGCTAGCTAATTTTTATGTTTAAATCTGAAATTAGCATGCTAGAAAACAACCTTTGAAACCATTTAAAGTTCTAAAATTGTGTAGAAGAATAAAGAATCCAAAGATAACACAGACGTATAAATGTACAAGCCTGTGCTTAGTTTCCACAGAACAGCATCGCTTGTAATTTGGTGCCAGCGCGCACACAAACCCCCCACTGACGCTGCCGCCTGCATGTGTTCCTCATCACAAATTAAGTGCTGCTGTAATTAATAAAGCTGTCCCCAAGGGCGCAGACATTAATTAATTCCACTGGATTGGAGTCCAAATCTGAAGGAGAAATAGTGTTATGTTGATGAAAGGCTCTCAAGACCCGCCTGACCGACTAGACTGGAGTAACAGCATTCTTTTACACGTCTTCAAGTGACTAAGCTTACAAAAAATTCAGTTTTGGTTATAATAATTATGATAGTTTTAAAATAATTTGTCAAGCAGATTTGTCAGATTTGTTTATGTCTATATGTTTGGTTAGACGTGTCAAGTGGACGTTTCTGTTGGCGCAGATGATTGCAATGTTTCTTTACTGAAAGGAAAAGAGCAAAAGGCTCACAGCGCTAAGTGCTCACAAATCAAACGGAGAGCTGTAATGTCCTGTGGAGCACGCTTGTTATTGTTAACAAATTCTGCACTCTCTGTCTGAGATGCAAAAATTTACATTTAGTCATAAAATGGTTTATTAATTAGAATAAAAGTGGGTCAAAACTTGCACAGAAATTCCAGACACATTTAATTAACATTCCTGAAAATATCTTCGTAGTTTGTTTTTCGGACTCTGCTGCTTTTCATCATGACTGAAACAGAACCACTTGTTTTGTAGCGGTTTGCAGCTAACGGTGGGTAAAGACAGGATCATCTTTAGCAGCTAAAGCTGTCAGCTCTGTTAAAGCTCACAGATTAATGCATCAGGAAACAGAGTAAATATTCCATGCAGAACCACCACTGAGCACCAAACCTGTTGGAGTCACACAAAGCTTTTTAATGAGTCTGCGTTATTTTATTTTATTTATTTCTTGGACTGAATTACATGTTTTTTGTTTCTCATAAATTGACTTAAGGTTATACTGCGAGTCACGAGTTAAACTTGTTGTGATGGTTAAAAGACCACACATCCAAATGCTGAGGTAACCTAAACTCCAGCTGGTTGGTGAGACATCAGTCAAACTCCATCAGTGAGGTGTGTGTCATATACTGTCATCTACTGATGGGGCATTCAATGACAAATGAAGAATCAAAACCTTTTATTTTATCAGGAGGAATCAAAATTACTTCAACAAGCAGTCAGATTTTGTAATTGTTCTGCTGGAAAGTTTCTCATGTCTTTAAAAAGGTTCATTTCAATTTATTTATGTAGCACCAATTCACAACACAAGTCATCTCAGGGAAATGTACACAACATTAACAACCAAACAACCAATTTACATGCAGTCCGAGTCAGATCTATTTATTCTCAGTTATTAGACATTTTCAGGACCTTTTGTTCTTGTGTTTGTAGTAACTTTATTATGCTTTCAGCCACGTACAAGCTCCTTTTAAAGGCACAACATGAAGGTGTTTCTGTTTTCTCCCTTCATGCTAAGCCTAATTTTAACATTTGGTGCGTGTAGTATGTAGCTCCTGGCAGTACAGTAAACCTAATAAAAGAAAATAAATAATTAGAAGGCTTGCTTTAATCCCCTAACTCTAACACCTTACATTTGACCTATCATACTTTAACCCATTTTAACTCCAAACCTGGCGTCTGAATGTTAACGTAAGACTTTGTCAACAAGATGCTTTTTGTTTCCACCTTCGCTTCAACAGTCACGTCCCTGAGGCTGAGGAGGGTAGTTTTGCAGAGGACGACTGGTAAGATGATGGGTGTACGATGGTGGTCGTTTATTTTCCTGCTTTTGTGATGTATTAGTGCTGCGTTGGCTTGTGGAAATTGTGACCTTGTTTATTTTCTGTGTGCGTGCAGTACTTTTGGAACCTGTTGTATGTGACTGTGTGTATCTGTTGATGTGAAAGGACAGTCTTAATCAAATAAACCAGAGGTTGTCATTATTTGTGGCTCAGTGAATGTCAGCGGGAATGAATTAAATGAAAACAGGCTTTTCACTGAGTAATGCATATTGTTTTTGAGGCTGAAATTACGCAGCTCGTTCTCCTGTGAACATCTGTCTAAGTTTGGCATTGGCAGCTCCACCCATTTCTAGTCTCGTTCTCACACATCTGCAACACTCACACACACAGTTCTCACAGATTTGCAGCATGGGTGTGGCTTCTCCACTTTGCATGGGGTTTTGAAGTCTGATAAGATGTTGAGTTTTGCTGCCTAAAAAGATGTTGCAGGCTTCCTTGAAGGCATGTCTCCTTATTAATGTTTTCTTCCTCTGTGAAACCTCTAAGCTAGGCTGTAGACCTGCATTTCATGAGTTGGATTTCATTGTTACTTTAACATAGATTTAAAATAATAGAGCAAAAAGAACTTGTAACAAAGCTAATGTTTCCAGGACTGAACACTGCATGGCACCAAATGTCTGACCAAACTCGGTTATAAGTATGATTTTTTTTTTCTTCTTAACTAGTAGAAGTCTAGTGTCTGTGGCTTTGTTTTGATCTGGATCTGATGCCTGATTATTGACTGTGAACAGCCAGCACTTGTGTTTCCATAGCGACAGGACCTCTGTTTTGCTGGCAGATAATCAATATCTTCCCATCCCTCTCAGCGAGTCTCGCGCCTCACAAATTTCATCGAGACAAAAAGACGTGTTAAGCTGCTCCACTGCTGCCATTAATAAAAATAAAAAAAAGGTTCTGAGCTCCCTACTCTGTTCCAGGGTGAGGAAAGAAAGAAAAAACATGTTCTGATCATTTTGACATCAATTTAACTTTTTTTTTTACATCATATAATGAATAAGTAAAACTGCTTACACTAAGATTGCTAAAAGTTATAAACCATTTAATCAAACCATCCTAATGTCTTAGCAGGAAAATCATAATTGTTTCAGTCTTTTTGACATGTTTGAATAAAACCTACAAGTGACTGATTTTTCTAAACCTTAAAGTAAAGTGAGTAAAATTAGCTTCAGTCTTACTTTTTCATTTCATTTCAGGCTTATGTTTGCTTCCCTCCTGTCTGTTTTCAGGCTGGCAGGTTGGCTCTCATGGAGCTGTACATCATATCATGTTAAATTAGAAAGATTCACGATTGCTGATGGCGTCCTCTGGAACATGCCAGTCAATCATGGGTGCCACGGGCGAAGCTGCTGTCTCCATGATCTATAGGACCAGAATCACAAATTGATCCTTGCTGGAAGACTTGCAACGAGCCGGGTGGCTTCGTGTTAATATCACTTTGACAAATTTTAAGAATAAGAAAACATAAAAAAATATTCTGAAAATACATTTTTTCTTTGTCTTTTACTATATTTCTAAGTATGTTTAGTCAGTCACTTTATCTGGGTTTGGCTCTGTTTATCCTTCTCCACATATTGTTTATATTATTAAAGCAAAGGAGCAGCACCATTTATTATCTGTGGAAATGACTGAATTTAGTAAGATTAAGACAGAGGACTAAATTAATAAATATGATTCTTTATGCATTCTGAAACAGTTATGTCCCATTTCAGGACATTGCCTCTTCAGATGATGATCTTCTGATGGTGTGACTGAATCCCAGCCGTCTCTTCATAAATGACTTTATTGAATCTCTGGAAGCCAGCATTTGCATTTTGCCTGTTTTGTAGTGGATTTAACAAAAGCCAATACTACTGGCACACAGAACTGCCTTTGCTATTAACTGTTAGAGGTTTGCCAGCACTGAGGTAATAAATCAGATGAGAAGCGGAGCCATTTTCTCAGTGACTTCTTTACAGTCTTATTCTCCTTTTCCACATGAGGCTTTACCTGTAACATGACAATATTCTTTGGTTTTGCCCTTTTATTTATAAAAGCCATCTTGATGAGTCGTTCAATTCTGGGAAATTGTAATGTGTGCATGTATTTTTTTTCAGAAACTTTTATACCATACTCCACTTTGCTTTTGGTGTTTTATGTTAGTGTTTTGATGAGCTGACCTCTCCATTTCCTCTTTCTCAGGCACAGCACACACTCATCAGACGAGGCTGGATTTAATGACCCGAGCTTACTGGAAAACCTCCAAAGTAATCACGTAAGTAATGTCAGGGATCCCCATCGCCTGCCTCCAGAGACTGCTGCTCCTGCTGAGGCCAAATTAAGAAGGATTTTGGATCTGATCGTGTGCAGTTATGAAATGTAGTCTTTCCATTTTAAGTAAACAGTTTTGGCATGTATGTCGTTCCTTCAAAATGGCAAAGTAGAGACCAAAGAGCTTAATATTGTTTTCATGAAAACAGTGCTGAGAGGTGAAATGCTGTTTCTTTGTACAATATTTAAATTAAAATCAGACAAACACCCCAATAAGCCCTTTTGGACAAGATGGAGAGAAGCCTCATTCCCTGCTTCAGAGTGAGAAACTCAAGAGACCCCGGAAGATCAAGCAAGAAACTATCTATCATAAATTACATACAATCTGCAGCGTTTGCAATCCCTTTACATGAATTAAGAGGAGCAGTAATGACCATCTGCAGTCATGAATTCGGAGAAGACTATGATTGATTTGCTCATGAGTCATTCCGCTTCAGAACCGAGTTGAGAATGTCAGATCTAATTACGTACAATATTGGCGCCAAGGGAGAATGGTAATCCCACTGTGATGTTTGCTTTGTTATGACAGCAGAATCTGTTCACACAATGGGTTTGTCTAAGGTCTGCTTCGGCTACATACTGATAGCCCCTCGCCCACTGCTAATTACCAACCACAGTTCTCAACCACAGTCTTTTTTTTAATCATTTAGAACAATTTTGCTCATGATTACTAAGTTGGGGCTTAGATGTAAGGCTTTGTTTATGATTTTAAATGGTGCAAAGCATTATAGTGCTTAAACAGACCATTGTTTTCATCTAATATTTTCTATTTTCTTTTAAAGCCTATTCCAATGAAATTTAAAAGTTTGAATTTTTTTATCATGCCTGCACATTGTTGTTCTAAGACCTTACATGAATAAAGCCAACATTACCATTGTTGAATTGTAGTTTGCAAAAAAAGGCTCTAATAAACAAAAACTAGCAGGATTTTCAGATCTAAGGACACTGATCTTCACAACTTTCATTGTAGGACTGCTGTTCTAAAACAAGGTCTGTGTAACATGAGCAAGATTTTATTAGCTCTTTAATTACTTAACAGATTCAAACTAAAAAGTCAGAGTATTTGTGCAAAGATATCAGCTTTGCAAAAAAAGTAAGGAGCTGTTTTTTCCCCCTAAATATGTAATTATTCCTTTAAATTGGGGAAACAAATGCAGATTATTTTAATCTTCTAAAACCAAAATTTAATTAACATTACTTTCACTTATATTACACTCCTGTAGGTGCTAAAATAAATGATAAATTTTCCCTAACACCTGATGTAATTAAAGTGCCAACACCTAATGGCTGTCAGGAGTGTTTTTACTGAAACTGTCCTCCTCCTGACCATTACCAGCAGTTTTGCGTGGCTGCAGGCTGTTCAGAGAAGTATTCTTGACACAGTGTTGAGGGGGATGGCAGAGTAGAAGAGAAGGGATTTAACAACTCTGACAATAATTAGCATTCCCTCTGGTGCTTTCATGTTTCCTGGATTTGCGCTCCATCTGCAGAGTTTCAGCACCTTTTGTGGGTGTTTACTCGTGGGCACGCTTACTCCTCCTGCTTCACTTTTCTCCTGACCCTTCGATGCTTTGCACTCTGAGGTGAGACAGTGTTTGTCACTGCAGCTGTGGCACAAGTTAGCCAGGAGTTAGTGGGGATGATAGCTGGCAGCATTCTGTAAACAGTTGCATCTAATCTCACAATCATAACAAAGTTCAAACGGATTTACCTCTCTGTGCTGGTTTTCACCATCCTGAGACAACGACACACGTCTCTGTGCTTCTTTTTCTATAAAGACCTACAGAAAGAAATCTTGACATTTGTGGAATATTTAAAATATGTATCCCAAACTATCTTTTTCTTATTAAAAATAACTCTAATGTTCACTAAATAACACTATATTAAAAAAAAACATTAAATCTATGAAAACAGAAGTGTAAACACAGCCATTTGTAACTCTGAGAGTTAATTTCCTGGACTTTTTTTGGGGACTGACACGCCCTTAATCTTGAGCTCTAAATTTAGTTCCCGCATAATATCTGTCTCTGTTACACTCTCATACACCCAGACATACACACCAACATGTCCTTCAGAGGGTACCTGTCAGCCCAGAGCAGATTAGCATGCTGCCAGGAGACAGAGCCGCCTCTCACAGCCACCTGGACTGGAATGGACTCTGTATTTTCACTCACAAGTGTCTCTTTGATTCACCCTCTTTGTCCCCATCATTTATTTTCGCCTTTGTTCTTTTCATCATCGTTCTCAAGGCCAACATAAAGAAAAATACGTTACACTAAGCTTTAGTAGTCAGCTTTGTGTTTGAAAAAGGCGAGTTGAACACTTTGCAGCATCCCTGAATAGTATTATCAATCTATTTGTGTATTCACTGTGTAACTGTGGGTTGCTGGAATCTGTATTGATTGCTCAGAGTGATGGTAAAGTAGGAACTGGAGTGTGCTCAGCCTGTTTTTAGCCCATTGTTAACAGTAGTTTGCAGCCAGGCTCCTGTTGGTGCTGTTGCTGGATTATTCAGGCCTTCTGTGGCCCCGAAGGCCGCTGGTTTCTCTGACTCAGTCATGGTCGCCGAGTCCAAACTGCTGGTCCTCCAGTGTTAGATAGGAGCTTCAGCAGATGCCTGTCTGAGTCCACCCCACGGCAAATTAGTCATACTGTTCTCTTCATTAATGTAAATGCCCTCAGTATGTAGGTTGGGCCCTTTTTTCCATTAGCTGAGGTTAGTTTATATTGGATGAAAAAGCATGACTAAATGTGTGTCAGAGCTTGAATCTTGCAGGCCCATGTGACCCATTGGCTTGTTACCAGTGGTTATTTGTTTCTTTAAACCTAATTGCTAAGAACTGAAGCCACATGTTTTGGAGATACTGACAAACAGGCTGGTTTTGAAAAAAATGTGACTCGAGTTTCTTTTGTCCTCAACTTTAAATCTGCAATAAATTATTTTTTATAACCCACGGATCAGGACAAGATGTTTAAAGCGCTTCTTGAAGGTCTTTTATAATTGTTCTGCGTCTGTCACATGTTTTATTTAAGAACATTAAAAGTCAATGTGCCCTTTCTGCTTTCTGTAGCCCACAGCTGCTGTTATCCTGGAGTTCATGACCATGATGGCCATCTGTCACACTGCAGTCCCCGAGCGCATGGATGGAAAAATCACCTACCAAGCTGCTTCTCCAGGTATCACACTTTCTGTGTATAATATATATATATCTTCCTTTCAGTTCATGTTGTAATTGTTAGCAGCAGTTATTCTCAAATGCATCCTACAATCTGATTAAATTTTCTGTTTATTATATAAAAGCAAGATATGCACTCTTGAGCTTTGTGTCCTAAAAGAGGTAGAGACTTTCACCATTAAATACGATACACTTGATACATGATACACTTTTAAAGGCAAGCAGCGAATTAGGAATTTAAACCATTGCATATGGGAGAGCAAAGGTGCAATATGAACTTCACTTTTCCATCAGTATCAAACACTTACGTTCACACTCCATGTGTTTAAAAGTGGGAAATAATTAGCTCTGGCACATGCAGCCTTCAGGGGGCACAAGTGTCAGAATTAAAGAAAGTGTTCCTGCGCTTCTGTCTTAGATGGTGCTCGGAGACAGTTTTACTGTATTTTTAATTCCAAACTGCTGCTGGAGAAGTTGGTAATACACCAGATCGTTAGCTACAGCTCTGCTAATCCACATCATAAAATGCTGGCCCTGCTTCCAGGTGCTTTGTAAAGATACCGAGCTTGTTGCTTCTCTGTAATGTTTAATTTTCCATTTAGTTACATTCGGCTAAGCTGAGGGAGCAGAGTGCTATGGCCTCTTGACTTCAGTATTTCATGCCATTTATATTCAATAGAGCACGCGCGAGAGCCAGAAATGCTCTGAAATAAAGTTTCCTGTTTACAAATTACATGGTGTGTGTTACTTTTGATTTCTTTAGTGGTCTTTCAGTCATTCAGAGTAACTGACCGAGGCAGCTGTCTGTCAGAAAAACATGGCCTTCGACATTATCTTCAAGTCAACAACAAATATTGGAGAAAGGAAGGAATGCCTCTCACATCCGTAAAGAAATCAAAGCAGTTTGACAGCTTCAACCAGTAGTTTTCTGCAGTCACATCAGTTGTTTTTTTATCATTGTAGAAGGATACTAACAAGTTTATTCACATCTAAATATATCCCAGGATGTCCCAACTGTGATTCTTTAAATAAAAAAAAATAATGTTCTAATTCCATGTTATCTGCAGACACTCAGTGGTTTGGGAGGTACCTTCATGTTTTACATTTTGCACTTTTTTGTCGTTGTTTCCCAGATGAAGGAGCTCTGGTGAGAGCAGCTCGAAACCTCGGCTTCGTATTTTCTGGACGAACTCCAGACAGCGTCATTGTGGAAATGGTAAGTGGAGACAAGTTGGATGGGAGCACAGCAAGCTACTGGGCTGATGGATGGATTCTCTTAAGCTTTTAAACTCGCCTCATGATGGCCTGGTGTGACTTCAAATAAGAAAAAAAGCCCAGACTATAGCATCAGACAGCGAAACTAATGACAAGAATTTAAGCTAAATCCAAGGAAGATAATGTAAAATACACAATTTAAAGCATGTGTCATTAAATACTGAGAAAAATTATAAGTTCATAAGCTGATATCAGTAATCTGGATTAGGTGATACAGTGTTGATGAATAAACTATAAAAAGTCAGCAGATATTTTGCTTTCAGACAGTTTGGTGTGCTGCTTTCAGGAATAAAAACACATCACATCTGTTGTAATTATATCCCAACCTGAGAGGGTGTGTCCTCTCCCAGACTCAGGTCACACATCCTGTCGTTAGCCTAATTACCTAACCTGATAACTGCACTCAGAAACCCTGAGGCTAAAAGGCCAGAACCATTTTAATTTTTTTTTTTTGTCTGAGGTCAGAACATTTTGTGTTTCCTTCCTCCTAATCTTCATTAGACCCTCTAAAGCTCTAAGCGTCTACTTAATCACTTTGTCTTGCACCTAGCAGTCCTCACAATTAGGGAAGTTAATTGAATTTTACCTTGTTATTTTCCCTCCGTCAGCTCAGGAGAGGCGACTGATAAACACATTTAAACTGCAATTAAGGCTGATTTGAAAAGGATGGAAGGGTCTGCTTGTGTTACTGAATATAAGCTGTCCGATAAAACAAAGATAGAGGTGTCTCTTTCAGACCATTTTAACTTGTACATTTCTTTTATTTAGCTCGGAACAGAGGAGAAATACGAACTGCTTCATGTGCTGGAGTTTACAAGGTAATTCTTTGAGAACTGTAATTATTTTAGGTATTAAATTCACTGCGGTAGTGTCTTTTTATGACTTGGAGAAACTTTTAGTTTTACTGAGATATCCATCCCTTTTTTAAATTACAGTTTGAATTTTGTTACAGCAGACATTGTGATGATTGAGCTTTGTCTTCGTGTTATTGCTCGACTCCAGAAGGGCTGTGTGTGTGTGTGTGTGTCTGTTAGCTAAATACCTCATGAATTACTTGACAGATTTTAATTAAACTTTCAGAAAGTAATCTTTAGATGTACATCTGTAACTGATTTCCTTTTGGTGTCAACCCCATCCAAAATGGCTGCCACAGCTACCTCACCTGAGAAAACGCACAAATGGCTGTAACTCAGTTTTACAGATATTGAGTTAAAGGTAAAGTTACCAACACATACTCCAGGAGCTAACACATCTTGTGAGCTCGCCCATTACATCGTTTGCAAGGTTTGATCAAAACCACAAGCATTTCTTCAAGAAATGCCACGCCTTTATTGTACCTTTTACCAGTTTGGCTTTTTTTGTTTCTTAGCGCGAGGAAGAGGATGTCGGTCATCATGCGCACCCCATCTGGGAAGATCCGCCTCTACTGCAAAGGAGCCGTGAGTGCCCGTCTCTCTCCATGGCAACGCATGACAGCCCATCATCACACATCGTTGCCACGCACACACACACACGATTCGAATGCTCCTCTCATCGCTTCTCGCTTATATCAGGAAATGTTGTCAATGGGCAGCAGAATAAAATGTCACACAAACAGACACACACACTGAGTGTCACATGAAGACGCTCAGTCTGCAGAACCTCCTGGATTGTTAGCAGCGACACTACGCTGAAAACATCATGTTTTTGTGTAGATCTAAGAATTGGAGAACAGGTTTCTGTTCAAACTCAACAATAAAAGTAAATCAAGTTCAACAAAGCAGTCATTAGTCAGGTTTACAGTTAAAATTAAAAATAATTTTGCTCAAAGAGGGCTAACATTAAGAATTATGGTTACTAAACATATTAATAGTTATGTATTTTTAAAGCTTTTCTGACATTTAGGCATGGATTATAATGTAGAAGGCTGTGTGTGTGTGCTGCTCTGTTTGAGGCCAGGATGTTACTGTTTCTCCTCTCAGGGTGTCACTAACCAATGAGAGTTTGTTTCCCTCCAGGACACAGTGATCTACGACCGTCTGGCAGACAGCTCGAGGTACAAAGAGATCACATTAAAGCACTTGGAGCAGTTTGCCACCGAGGGTGAGTGGAGAAACATCGCCCCCTGCCTTAGGTTGCCTCTAAGCTGCAGCACACGCTCCTCATTTATTTATGGTTATAATCATATTCTCCACTTTGGAATTACAATGAGTTTGATTTTCCAAAGATATTTTCCTCCAAAACAAATATTTATTTGAAGTGTGAAGGGTTTTTTTTTCCCAGGTATATTAAAATCTAGCAGTGCGCTTTTCGATGAAAACAGCAGACACTATTCCTTGTGTTCCTACTGCCCCCTTGTGAGGCACCAGGAAAATGATGTCATCAGAAATATTTGATGTGAGCTAAATATAGCACTCAGGACAGATTTTGAAGCTCTTCAGACAGTCGTTTGGAAAGAGCTGAAAATTGATCAATTCAGTTCAGTTTGTTTATATAACTCCAGTTCACAACAAAAGTCATCTCAGGGCGCTATATACAAAGAAGGAACAAATCAATAATGCAATTTAGTCCACAACAAATCCAGATTATAATCCAATTATAGTTAATTCAGTCCATATTGTAATACAATCACAGTCAGTACATTATGAAAAGTTTCTAAATAAAAAGTTAAAAAGCTTTCTGTCTTCTAACAAAGTGATGAGGTCTTTATTTAACAGGATCTTTACTATTCCTGGATAACTTACCTTTTTATTTTTGTGTCAAATAAACATAGACCAGATAGAATAGATGTGTGTAAATTAAACTCTGGTCAAATGGTGGCACATGCAATTTTTTGCATTAGTTTTCCTCTGGATGTTCAAATAAAAAATCGTTTTTATTTTTCTTCTATGGTTGATCATTTAAATGAGACGAGGGGGAAAAGGTAAAATTTGTCACGTACATCCATTAAACATGACTACACTATGAAAATGTATACATGTAGTTAGCAATCAGTCTGTAAGGAGCTCCATATGATGACATCTGTACAGAAAGTTTAAGCCACATTTTACTGATTCAGGTCCTCATGTCTCGATCTGTATTGATTCAGATTAATTCCTTCGATCTGGGTGACATTTCTAACGTTATTTAGAGAGCTACATGTTGTCAGGAGGTCATGACATCCGACCTGGGTGTTTTTAATCTTTCAGGGCTGCGCACTCTGTGCTTTGCGGTGGCGGACATCAGTGAGTCGTCCTTTCAGCACTGGCAGGAGATCCACCACAGAGCCAGCACCTCCCTTCAGAACCGAACCCTGAAGCTGGAGGAAAGCTACGAACTGATAGAAAAGGTGTGCCGAGAAAAACGCTCACATCCTGCTTTTGTGCAATTACTTCCTGTTCCCGTGACACTTTGTGTCCCTTGAACTTCTAAAAAAACAAAAAAAAAAACTTCTTCTTTCTTTAGATTTGCAAATTTTAAAAAAAGGTGAACTTAATTAAGTAAAAAAACAGCTTTAGATTTAATTACCTCCTGCGAGTTTTCATACAAACCATCCTTTGGGAAGGCATCTACAGTCAGAGTGAACTTGACATGAACTCTGGTGTAACCAGTGGGGGAAGCACAATTATGTCTGTAAACGTTCAAAAATGTGCCGATTTTGTGCGAGACTGAAGATTTTACCAGCAGGTAGTATTGGTTTTCGGTGAGGTCGGGCTGTATGGAAGCGTTAGTCAAACACAGGAAGCCACAGCTGTAAATCAGCCTCTTGGCATGTCTTGGTGGCTGCTCCCGGCTGCCCGAAACAAATGGAGGCAATCAATCATGAGGCAAACATAAAAGCTTTGAAAGAGGGAAATGTAATGAGCGCTGCTTAATGATCCGAGTGTGGCACTGCTGCTGCCAGGGGTTTGGGGTTCGTTGCAGATCGGGGCCACCCACACCTAAAAATATACACAGTGAGGCCACATGAGGGCACAATGGAGTTGTGGTCAAATGCTACAGAGAGGAAGAGACTTTTCAGCAGTGATCGAGAAGATTAATCTGAAGTCAGTCAGGTCGTGTTCAGGTATGTTATTGTGGAAGAATTTCTTTTTTTAGCATGATAAATTCTGTTTTTAGATATTAAAATTAAAGTGTAATTTTACTCCATTTCTGTTTTGTTTCTTTGAAAAACCTTTAAAATAAAATGTATTATTAAAATTTATGAATTATTTCCATTACTTTTACTGTAATAATTAATTATTTTAGTGTTGCAGCAATATTTCAACATCACAACCTTTGGATTTCTAACTTTGCTTTGTGCTTCAGTATATTACTGTAAACTACTGGAAGACATTTCTCCTGACTCCAGAGATTTGATTAAGCTTGAAAACCTAAATTAATTATTTCTGGCTAGGGCTGCACACTATATCTAGAATTTACCATCAGTTCAATATCAATATTGCAAAGGACTGCTTGGACTGCCATAAGTTATTATATTTCAAGTACTATGTATTCATATTCTATATGCTAATAATATATTTGGTCAAAGCAACACACTCTTACTGGCCTTGATGCTCACATCTGGTTTAGATGATGGCTATGACCATGCAGAAGAGAAAGTGAAGAGTTGGGAAAAACGTGGTTTATTCCAGTTGTTACTGTCATTGCAGTATTAAACAGTAATGTTGCACATCACAAGCTTCTTTAATATCATTCAATGCTACTTCTGGCCCAGTTGCACTTGACCTTGGTTAGCCATCATTTAGGAAACAGCGTTTTTCAGGAAGATCTCCTGACGACTGATCAGTTTACACACTTTAGCTCCAGTAACCTTAGTTACTTACCTTAGATTTAGACTTTTACAAGCCTCTGTCTTAATGCCCTAATGCGTCGGCTCTGAGCTGAAAAAAACACCTCCTTAAAATGATAACATAACAGCCCCACGCAGCTTCTGAGTACTCAGTGGAATCATGGTGGTTCTTTTATGATAGCCTTAGGAACATTATAACATTTAGCATCAAACAGTCAAATTGGGACAAAGCAGATAGTGTTTTGTTTGTCCCAAGGCTTTAATTCCCCATGTTATGTGATTCACAGTGATTAAACCGGACAGAACTGCAGCGGGGACAGGCGAGCAGAACTCGGGTCGCAACTTAAACAGTTTCCCCGGCCTTTCCTCCGCTGCTGGCTGCCGTCTCCCCTCAACCCCTGGGTCTTGTCAAATTTTTGGCCTCATGATGAGCCCTTACAAGTCTTTAACCAATTCCAAAGAACCACAGAGTTTCCTGGGAAAATCCAGCCAACTGTATTTGTGGCTGAGCTGGTGTGGCTAAAATCATGCCCAGAGATGTGCACCCACAGGGGCGCAGTAATTGATCCAAAACCGCCTAAGCCCATGGCGGTTTTACTTTGTAGTAAACAAACGCAGCTGATGAGAAGAAAAACACGGCTGATTGAGTGACACAACCCCGACTCAGATTTTTGTCTGACACATGAGGTTTTAAAGGCTTTCCTCTGTTATGTTCCCCACTTACAGACTTTTTTTTTTTTCCCTCTCTACTTTCTGTGGAGCAGAACCTGCAGCTCCTGGGGGCCACGGCGATCGAGGACAAGCTCCAAGATAAGGTGCCTGAAACCATCGAGACTCTAATGAAGGCCGACATTAAGATCTGGATCCTGACTGGGGACAAACAGGAAACAGCCATCAATATTGGTAAGAAACAACAGATAGGCTTTCTAGCCTTTAAACTTTGTTCTGCATGGATCCTGTTCTGACGTGTGTCATTTAAAGTGCCGTGCTGCTTCTCTCTCAAGTCATCAACGGCACACTTTTTAGATTTCTGTAGCTGTGCAGCAGGATATGTTTTTAAATCTGCCCCCTTTCACCTAGAAACACTGCTCTCACACAGACGAAAGCCCAGCTCTGCTACCAGCTGCATAATAAGAAACTGATGCTTGAATTGCTAACACATGTAAAGTAAAAAACATCCATAGCTGTTTGCATTATAGAAGCTTTTCCGTTCATGTTGCTGCATCAGGACACACTTTAGCCTTGTTTATGTACTTCCCTCTCACAGGTACCCCAGTCAGTGCCGTGGTCATTCCTCACCCAGCACCATAAACTACTGACAAGTTGAATGTTTCTCTGTCACACATATCTTGTGAAAGCATCTGTTGCAGAGTGATATATGAGCACTCCAGACTCATATGAAATAAATAAAATGCAACTATACATAAGCAGACTCCTCTCACACATCTAACTTCGTCAGACATTTTAAAGATGTTATCAGAAAGGCAAATAAGTAATGCTGGTTGACCACTCCAGTTCATTTACATGCCCTTGTATGAGAATTTTCTGATGTTAGGAAATACCAAAAGTATATCAGGCTTGGATACAGCTAACTTGGTAGCACAGAGTTTAGACAAATAGATATCAAAGGTAGCTCCGTTTGTGGCTGCACCTACCACTGAGGCCTGCCTGAATCAGCTCTTTGTGCCCACTGTGCCCAGATGTGAGGGGGCTCAGCAGAGCCTAATGCTCACTGCAAGTATTTTTACAGCTCTGCTTTTTTGACAGAGTTGCTCGGTAAAAACTCTGCTCACTATTGACTTTTCCCCGTACTGAAAGATTATATCATTGCCAAGATGATAAAGCGCTGCGCACTATTCCAAATTGGGCTTAGACACAAGAGAGTAAACACAGTTTCTTATCTGTCCACACAAATGTCAGCTCTTAATCAACATGTGATTCTTTCTGAATGCTCTCTGAAGTAAAAATATGCATCTTTAATTGTTGCTCCCCAGGCATCGCAGAGATTACTGTGACATGAGTGTTGTTTCACATTCCATAAGGCCTGTGGGACCAGAGTTTAGTTCCGCCTGCAGTGGAGAAAGGGACAGGATTTAACTTTGGTGAAATAAAAAAGAGCTCTCAAATGAGCTCAAACGTAAACACATTAAGCGGAAGGGCTGTGTTAGACATTGACGAGGGGGGAGGGAATAGAGACAGCGTTGAGATGGAGAGACATTTTCCACACAGCGGCAAATCTTTGGACGTTTGCACCTTTGCACTTAACAAAACAATCTGCCAGAGCCCAGACTGAAGCCTGTTTGGTTTTAACTCTGAGGGTGAAACTCACTCATTTCCTCTGTGTGTGTGTGTGTGTGTGTGTGTCTGCACTGTTGTATTAAACTGAGTGTTTCTGTATGTTTTGTGCATGCTCCTATCTCATTTCCACTCACAGAAAAAGCCACCCATGTATTCCCAAAAAGACAGGTTATGTGGTAACCTCCTTAAGAAAACTCAAATCTCTTTCCAGACAGAAGCAAAGTGTTGAAACCCACAAATATTTCTGTGGTTATGCCACAGATGGCTGCCTTCTCGTACATCTGCAGCACTGAACTGAAGCCTTCAGTCTTGGTTCATGAAACATTTCTGTTCTGAGAAGCTCCCTCCACCACTTGCTGCTGATCCCGAGTGTCTGTCCCAGCCAAGAGCTGAGCGGAGCGCTCCCCAGGGAGCCATGTTGGGTAACCCAGAGTTGTAACTGCCTGTTAAAACAGGAAACTGACAAACTCTTGTAAACCAAACTCATTAGTCATGTTCTAAGACACTGACTCTTGTTGTTTACATTTTAATTGCTTCCTCTTAAACTGTTGTATTGCTTGTTTGATTTTGTCAACTTATTTTTGTTGTTTAATATATTTTTTTGTTTACTATAGATAACTTAAATGGGTTATTAAACCTTTTATTAACAAAACTTTTTATAAACCAGTAGGATTGACACTTTATTAAAGATATATATTCTAACCCATATGTTTAACTACTTGTGTTTTCAAGTCTAAAAAATACTTTAAAAATGCAGAATTTAATTTTGTTATGCTCTCTTCTATCTCAGGACATTCCTGCAAACTCCTAACAAAGAACATGGGCATGCTTGTGATCAATGAAGATAGTCTGGATGTAAGTAGAAAAGATTTTGCCACAAATGCTACAACTTTAATTCTTTACAGAAATAATATTCAACCAAAATATGTACACTTCACCTCTGTTTACCTTAATATTTAACCAAAACTATGTCTTTTTAAAATGTTTTGCACCAATCTGATCCAAAAAGTTTCAGTTCCTGCTGTAAAGATCTGTTGTTGCAGGATGTCAGGGAGCTAAAGAGAAAGCAATAAATTAGTTGTGTTTCTTTTTTAAAGTCATTAAGAGACACATGACATTTTTATTAATGTAAAAACAGAATTTATGCTCCAATTAGTGCTTCTAAATACCTGAAAACAAAAAAAACTTTGACAAAAGTTAATGTAATTTCCTAAATAAAACTCTGAATACTTTTGTCACAGGCATTTGAGTATCCTCGCGTAATCTCTCCAAAATAACTGTCTCGATTTTGAAAGGATAAAGCTACAGGGAGCCTTCCTCATGAACCCACCACACATCCTCAAATCCACGTTTAACATCGTTAAGACGCCCAACAGTGAAGTCTGTTAACCCCCCCGCAGGAGGGCCTTGTCTGTTGTTCCTGGGATTGAAAAGGGCAAGTCCCTGCAATTTCAGCAAGAAAGAGCCGAGCTCAGAAGCCGAAGCCAAGACTCCGCTGGGTTCGGTTTGTCAGACATGAAGAGGAAAATGCCACGAAGTGGTGGCCGGCAGGGCAGGCGGGTGTTTCTGGGTGATGACGGACGGCCTTCACTCTGTCAGGCGTTTGTTAAGCGTGATAAATGGAGCTGAGGTAGAATGTAGGGTCGGTGCATTCACGAAGCGCACAGACCAGCGCTTCGAAATGTCAGCTTCCATTCTCCTGTGGTTGAGCAGATGCTTACTTAAGGCAGTTTGTTAAAACTCAGGAAGAGAAAGCTCTCCGCCAACAGAGAGCCAGGCCGCAGCACGAGGAGGTCTGAAAGTACTGTGAATGAGGTTTATTGGTTTCCTTTTTTTTTTTTTTTGTTGCTGTTTGAAGATTGTAATCAAAGCAAAAACTTATATTTAGTTGGGGCTAAATTTTAGTAAACTTTCTCCAAAATAAATTGTTTGGAAATACTTTTTTTGTTTTAAAACATTTTGAGAGCAGAATAGTGTTTTGAATATTGAAATATTAATTGTTGCAGAGTGCAGGTTTAGCCAGATTTGTGTCATTATTCAAATTTCTACAGAAATTTACTTTCGAAATAAAGTTTTTGATTGAAACACTAAAACATTACCTGCTGGAGTGTATGTCTAAACACTTCTAACCAAGCTGAAACAATCTCTATTTGTGGACTTCCAAGTTGAGGACAGATGATGACATTACATCCATACAAATGACCAGATTCCACATCGTGAGTGTCACGTCCTGTTGGCTGCATCACTCAAGACCTATATCAACAATGGAGCTCAGTCTTTATGGGACGCTCTTGTGGATCTCTGAATGGACACCACATACCCGCTCCAAAAACCAAACAGTAGCTCATCACATAGGCTGAACTGGTGATTATAGCCATAACAAAGAGGCTTTAGGGGGAGACATGTAGCATTAGTGGTAAAATTCCTCAGTGCAAATAAGGAGGGAAATGAGCGTACTACTTGAGGAAATGGTAAACTCTGCTTATCGCACTTTTATAATGGATTGGTTGTGTTCTAAACAAAGTGAATTCTTTCTCATACTTAAGTTGTATACAGGAGCTCATTCATGCATTGTCATGGAGATGGAATCAGAAATGGCTCTGATAACTCAGCTGGAGTAGTTGCAGTTGAACGTAAATATCAGAACCTTTGGGCCCTCTGGCCTTAACACACATGCGTCTGTCCGCTGCTCATCTCCTCATGCTGTTTTACAGATCCCATCAGGGCCGGATAAGTCCTCACAGCTGCTCTCCGCTTGTATCCTCCTGCTCGCTTTCTCTCCTGTTAATCCATCATCTCTCTCCGTGCGTGTCTCTCACTCTCCGGCTCTCGCTTTGTGAAACTCAAAGCCCCTCTCTCCAAATATTTCCCTTAAGCTGAGGTTTCAGAGTTTTGTTATGCCAAGCGAAAGTTGCACGGTCCCCACGGTACAATCTGAATGCTTTGACATATCTGACCTCCACGCCAGGCCAGACCCCTTCCTCCTCCGTTTCTGGTAATAGCCACCATTTTTTAAACTATTTCAGCTGTTTGAGCATCTGCTGAGCACTTTATGTTAAACACGTTCAGTTTCATCTTTACGTTTGACCTGCCTGATTGCTATAAAAGCTAGTATTTATATATGTTTACTTAAAACATTTAGACTTTAGTACATATATACTGCAATATTACAAAAACAGTTTTTTTTTAAATGGTTAATTTATGCTAATCATGTTATTTATTGTGCTATACCAATTTATTTGTGATTACTGTAGTGTTTTTAAGATAAAACGGTGTTGTTCAAATCCTAGTTTTTATGTGCTGATGACTTCACCATATGTGGAGAGGACAGAACGCTGAAAACAGTAATGGTCTTAGCCCTGCGTCCATTCAGACACCACAGTGGGACAGTTGGGCTTCTTGTCAGTCTTGTATTTATATCTTTTCATTGTCTCTCATCATCACGGTCGGATATAGTGTAAGGAAAACAGAATCTGTCCACAGAACTGATCAGTGTTAATGTCTCAGAGTCTGAGTGGAATATATCTGAAAATCATAATAAACATGTAAAATATCACGAGCAGCTGCTCTGCAGCAGTTTGAGATTAGTTAACAGATTTGTCTATTTTATGAATGAATAATGACTGGAACACTTATTAAGTTTGTCCTTTTAGACACAAGATTAATTATATAATAAAACTGTGCTTTCAGTGCACACTTGAACCCTCATTTTACCCGCCACATTTCTGGAGCTCAGAAGTTTGAACAAGGCCTGAAACACCTCATGATGAAAGTCACATTATCATTTGTAAACAGCGTGATGACATGAGTTCACGGAGCTCCTAAAAGCACTTACAGTACAGCAGGAAAATAATCCAAAACACAAGATAATCAATATCCAGAGTTTATTCTCAATGTAAAAGTGTTTAAATGTCTTTTAATGGACATATCAGTTATAGTTTGGTAAAATGCTGAAATAATAAAAATGATAGAGAATCAATTAAGTCTAACACCTCTGAATGGAAGATCTTGTTCTACATTATTGCGAGGATAATACAGTTACTTTGTGTGAAGTGCTATGATGCATAATATATTGACAAAAACAGTAAATCCAATATTTGTACCCATTTGAACATTAATAGAGTACACAACAGATACTTTTTTGTGTACATTCTGCCTCAAGAGCCATTTGTGAATGACATCAAAACATGACAAAAATGTTAAGACTACAGAAAATCTTTTTAACTCAGAAACCTCCAACGGGAACAAAAGGAAATCTTTGAAATGTTGGGACAGAAATGTTTGCTCATTTCCTTCAAAAACACCAACATTAAGGCTCGACATACAAGTCACTGAATGCAACCAATATTTTTTATTTTTTCTGTTGTTTCTTCATACAGTCAACAAGGGAAACACTTAGCCACCACTGTGGAATGCTGGGAGATGCCATTTACAAAGAAAACGACTTTGCTTTAATTATTGATGGAAAGAGTCTTAAATATGCTCTGACGTTCGGAGTGCGCCAGTACTTCCTGGATCTCGCTTTGTCCTGTAAAGCCGTCATATGCTGCAGGTAAGATTTACCCCTCGAGCAGTAAAATAAACCTGATACAGAAAGAAGGAGGATGGAACATTCAAATAGGGCGGCAACTACTAATAGTTTAACACCATTAAAGTCTTAGTAAAAAGTCAAATAATTCCTATTACCCAACACTGATCCTTATGTCCTCAAATGTGAAATATTTGTTTAAAACATATCACTTATTTGACACAAAGGTTAATTCTTTTTATTGAAACCTTTTAAAAAGTACGACACTAATAAATTAAAATGGTGACCTGCTGAGGCCACATAAATAACAGGAAGTGCTTCAGGATTCGAGTGACCCTGACGGCGTATAAGGCCTGAACTCAACACCATGTTGTCACAACTGCAAACCTTTACGTGCCACACTGTTACTGTGTACCTAATGTCAATTTTTACATTTATTCCCCCCCTTACCTCCACCTGCCTGAGCCTGGAGCGCGCTCTGTGGCCAAGATGATACACCAGGGGAATGAATGAGGCCTCTTAAACCTCAGAATGTAAACATTAAGAGTTTGGCTCTAAAAGACAGACCTGCAGTTTCCAACATTATCGTCAGAGAGTTGGTGCACAAAGAGAAAGCTCTGGTGTTTTACTAACACCTGCAGGCTTTGCTGGGAGGCATGAGGTTCATGATAAGTCCTGTAAATAAGGTGGTCATTTCCAACTTTTAGTGTTTTTTTTTGTTTTGTTTTTTTTTTTGTGACGTAAATATGAAAAAATAGAGAAAGTTTTTGAGACTGACTTTCAGAAATCAGCCCTTAAATTTTAAAGTAGTAGCTGAAATCTTTAAAATGAACTCAATTAATTCTAAAAGCAAATATAAAATACATGAAAGTCATTGCTGAATCATCAATGGAAGACACTTAAAATAAAACTAGCATTTCTAAAGAAAAGTATTTTGTCCCTTGCCTTGTATGGCAAAGATTAAAATTTTAGATTTTACATGATCTGTTAGCCTTCAGAGTACGTGTTGAGGATGACTCCCAGCTACCACCACTCAAAGATTCAGTTCAGTATCTGTAAAATCGACAGAGTTACAGCCATTTTTGTTTTTGCTAAGGTTGATTTGATGAGGGAATCGTCTTTAATAATATATTAAGTTGTAGATGAACATGTTCTGAGAGTTTCATTAAAATTTGTCCACTGGTTCATGAGATATTTTGCTAACAGACAGAAGTAAAAACAGACAGAATATGATTATGTGCCAGTAAATATATAAAGTGCTGTAACTGACTATAAGTTGAAGGAATCTGTGCATACAGGACAACATAAGCTAAACCGGATAATTATGGAAATCTACTTTTCCTTGATTTTAACCTAAAAACAACATTATATACACTTTGACTCATTTCTCTTGGAGAGCGGTCAAAGAACACGAAAACTTCCAATGGGTGGAGTAAATACTTTTTATGGGAGCTGGAGACAGATGTGGTTTCGTGCAGTGTCAGCAGCTGGCTGGCCTGGCACGAAGGCGCTCCAGTGGAAAGGTGTAACGCTCCCTCCTCACACCCTCGTGTTTCTCACACACATTTATTCATCTCATCCAGCCAGCAGCAGGTAATAACTGTCTGAGCACCAAGATAAGAAAGAACTTGTGATTTTAGACCAAACCTGAACATTTCGGAATTCATATTAGTTTTCGGCACACATCAATAATCATGTCTAACTGTCAGAACGTGGACTTTAAAGACTGCACTATCACCCTCCTTTGTAGAGATAGAGTTTATAGAACGGAATCACATCTGGAGGCTCAGATAGTGATGAATATGAGCTCATGTGATACAATTCCCCCCAGTGTTATAAAATAGTAATTTAATTATTCTGATTTTGAAATCTACTTTTAGAGATTTTAAGCTCTAGTTTGTAACGTTGATTACTTGACTTACTTGTCTTTTTGCTCTTTTTCTAGAGTTTCTCCTCTTCAGAAGTCCGAAGTGGTTGAGATGGTAAAGAAACAAGTGAAGGTGATCACCCTGGCCATCGGTGACGGTGCTAACGACGTGGGAATGATCCAGACGGCTCATGTCGGTGTGGGAATCTCAGGCAACGAGGGTTTGCAGGCAGCGAACTCCTCTGATTACTCTGTTGCTCAGGTGAGCAGGAAGAAAGTGGGGAAGAACCACCAGCACAATAAAGAGCTTCGCATATCTTGGTGATAAGCAAACCCATTTATAGTCACAGACAGGCAGAGAAAAAGTAAATTAACAGATGACACTGTTTGACCTAAATAATGTGAAATTAATAATTAAACGTGCTAAAACAGTGATAAGAACCCAGGCATACTTGAGCAGAAACAGAACTACAAACCAGATTATGACACTTTAACAATTAAAAACAGAAGAGATCAGAGTATGTTTACGTTGAAGCTGCATGGTTATTCGTTGGTTTAGCAGCGCTGTTACTAATTGCCATTCCTGCCACTGCCTTCTCATATAATATGTGTAAGTGATAGGTTTGCACATTGTTCCAAGTAACAATGGGGCCATATGTCTGAAAGGGCTTTAGCTTTTACAGTCAAGTACTAACACCTGTAAAACAAGCGTCTGGTGACACCTAATTCCCAACATAACTCTGCAGAAACGGTTTCTGGCTAAATGCTACTTTAAAAGCAATGCTACACATCCTGGTTACCAGTTTGTTTGAAACTCTGCATCGAAATGGGATACGTGGAAACAACAAAGTCCATTGAGTTTCAGTGTCACGGCTCCGTTAGACAGTGAAGGCTCGGTGCATCATGTTTCTTTTAAAGCTAAAGGGCGTCAGAGTTTGGGCAACAAACAGCCCACTTTCTGCACTTCAGTGTACAATTACTATTCAAGACAAGTGAATGCATCTGAAGTGTGTCCTTTAATCCATCTAGAGTGTGTTTGTCCTTCGATACCAGGTGGTCTCATAATGTCTTTAGGTTGGGTCCCTGCTTCAAATTAAATTTCACCTCCAGACTGTAACTGTAATTTGCTGACTGCAAACTGAAATCAGTCTTGGGAAATTGCATAACTTGTTTTTCCTATTCCTGTACATGAATTATGATAATGTCCCAGAGCATCAGATGTTCCTCTTGCTGCTGTAGATTTCTAGGTGGTTTGTTTCCACAATGGTCTACTTGAAGAACTCTGAGTTATCTGTCTCAGTAAGTGTAGCGTTGAGGGGTTTTGGGTCGAGGCACCTCTGCTGTCCGTCTGTCATCAGCTGAGCTCTGTTCTAACTGATGTTTGATCCAGCAAGGGAGGTCACACAAACCGAGGCCCACCTCTGAGCTTTTATTTCAACAAAGACTTCTCTGATGATGCTGAAAGATGGGCGCACCCTCAAATAAACAAACTCGTGTTACTCAAAAACAAATTAGGTCAAACTCTTCTCCTCCTACCTGCCATCAGTTTTATAAACTTAAATCCTTCGCCAAACACTTTATTTCTTTGCTTTCTACATCCTCACCACAACAACCTATGCAGAGAGAAGCAGAAATGGACTGCATCTTGCTCGTAACAATGTGAATACCTCGTTTTGAAGTTCGGATTGAAGGACAGTCATAGTTTTAAACACGTATCATTTGACATGTTTGTAAGAAGATATGAGGCTGCAGTGTTATCGCACTGATCAGCCAGAAATTTGCGCTGAATTTAAAAGTTCACCATAAACTCTAAATAATAATATAATTATGAAGCATTTATTTACCATTCCCAGTCTTAGGAGACCCGTACCCCCCATACGAACCCCTCTAATTGCAGCAGCTTAGAGCTCGGCCTTACAGACTGTAAGTGGACCTTTCTGGAATGTGTTTGTGAAAGTGTATTTGGCCAAAATGCCTCATCAGTCCTTCAGTTTTCAGTTGAAAAATGACAAAACACTTTCTTTAATGTTGAAGCTCTTCAAGCTGTTTTAGAATTCCAGACGTGATGTGTAATTATGAAGAACCATTAGACTTGTAGTGTACTCGGACTCCTGCTCTTCATTCATCATGTTGTTGCCCTCCATTTACTCCCTCCCTGCCTCCCTGCCTCGCAGTTCAAATACTTGAAGAATCTGCTGCTCGTCCACGGAGCCTGGAATTACAACCGTGTAGCCAAGTGCATCCTGTACTGTTTCTACAAGAACATTGTTCTCTACATCATTGAGGTGAGTTCTGCTTAGTGTCTTTGAAGACTGAAAGCAGAATCAAATAAAGAGCAATGAGTTTGATGAGCAGCCAGTTTGTTCTGTTGTTTGGTGAGTTTTGACATTTATGGACACAATGAACACAAATGAATACATTCACGGACTTAGACACTCAATATTTTGGAAAGAAATCTTTATATCACTAACAAAAAGTTTGTTTTTAGGAAGGTTTTCCCAATTTTTTAATCAACTTTTTTATTCGACTCCATTTTGTACATATAATAATTGGCAGTTAAAAACATTTATTTCCCTTTCATTCCCTTCTTGTCAAATAGTTTTCTTGCACTTTGCTTTTTTAAATATTTTAATGATATGATTTGTCATATTCCAACTCTTTCAGATGAACCAAATGTGGTTCTATAAGAACGTTTCACCTCATCCCCGTGAGAATGTGCAGTTCACTCAGTCACACAGCCGTGTTGTCAGTGACTGAGGTTTATATAGTTTTACACACGTTAATCCCAGCACATGTTTGTTGGTGTAGGGTGGGTTTGATGTTATCTGACAGAAACCAGAGCGAGTACAGATAGCTGCTTCAGAGGGATCACCAGGAATGACCCGGCAGGCTAAGTACTTCCTATCAGCAGCAGCTTCATCACTGTCAGTGCCCGCAGGTCTTCATCCATCTTTCCACTGATTTCTTGGATGAAAGTAGCAACCTTGGCTTTAAACTCCGACACTGCTGAGAGTTTGTCTTCCATCACAAACCAGAGATCTATACAACAAACCAGGATTTAGGGCTTAGCATAAGTACAGGTTTACCAATGTTTTTTTTTGTTGTCTTGAAGGTGGTTGACCTCTGACCTAGTTACATCATTATGATAATTTATTTACTGAACCTAAACCTACGAGTTAGAGACGCTCTAAACACTGAAGCTGACTATCCTCTTTAGGGGAAATATTGAATGGAGATGCTTTGAACCACTTATCTTTAACAGTTTTTATGAAAGCTGTAAACGTTGTACTCTTTAAATGTGTAGACTTTGCTTCTATTGTTGGAAATTTTTAAAATCACTGAAGTATATATATTTTTTTCTTTTCCTTCACACTTGTGCACCAGTTTCAGACTGTATATTTTCTTAAACTCCCCCTACAGAAAGCTTTCTCTTCAGACGTTTGTGATGCATTTAGGTTATATTCTTCGTTTTAATCTCTCATATTAAATTTAGCTTTGAGTGTATTTATTTTTCTGTTTATTCTTGGAAATTAATTGTTTTAGTTTATATTGCTGACTTGTTCCAACGCTGTTAGCTTTTGTCAATTTTCTTATCTCTTGAGTCTGAAAACTCGAGTTGACAGAGTTGATCAACAGGTTTGTTAGACTAATAAATGTGATCTTAATTGCTAGGATAACAACACATACTCTGAGTATAATGGATGTGCTTTACCATACATGTCCCGGGAGGTTTTATTGGAGAAACAGAACTGTGTTACAAAGTTAGAATGTGCTCCTTGTTGAACATTACAACCAGAGCAAAGCTTTTGTGCTGCTGAGATTTAGTCAGTAGTAAAACTCATCCTCGGTTTTTCTGTGTCCTTGAATTCAACACACTGCTTAAATGAAACCCAAGCAAGACAGATAAGAGCAAAGGAACAAAAAGAAAAGACATGATTTACACTTTGTCTCGTTTCCATGAGCGAAGCCAGTGGCAATCAACATAATCTGTTCCTGAAATTTGAGTCCTGTAACATTTTCTTTTGTTCATCTGTTTCTGTGACACTTGACCTCTGCTGCCTTTTTTAAATCCTCATTCTAGTTTATGTGCCATGAAAATTCAGCCGGCTACCCTCAGCATTCCAGTGTGTCTGCTTCTGCTTATTCTTACATACATATATATATATATATATATATATATATATATATATATATATATATATATATATATTATAAAATGTCTTTTTTTCTCCAGGCTGAAACCACACTTATGAATCTATTACACTTGTTCCGTCATGCTGCCCTTTTTTCAGATCAGGTTAAATACAAGTTATACACACAGATCTAGAATAACATTTAATTTTCAGCTAATTTGATTATCTGATGACAGCACCATTGCATTTATGAAAATGTTACATTTTAATGTTAAAGATAAAAAAAAATTCCCACCCTTCTAAACGTATACATTTCAGACAATAAAAACCCATTTAATCTTATTTTTGCTCTTCGTCTTTTATGTCAGTACTGAATTTACCTCAGCACTCGCAGAGCCTATAATCAAATCAAAACCTGTGCAGGGTTTTGTATCCAGCTACAGCTGCTTTTTGAAACTCACCGGCTCTCTTGTCAAAGGTCTTTTACAAAAACTGGAACATAACATCTATAGTTCCAGCACACCTTTTGTTGCCCTCTAAAGGCCCAAGTCCCCTCCCCTCATGCTGTGCTCCTTAAGGGGACTGAAGTAGATAATAGAGCATTTCTTGACTGTTTCACTGCCTCAGTATTTCAAATGTTCCCGTTGTGTAAGACCCTGACATATAACACACTGGCAGCCTCGGGGTTTGAGTAAAAGCTGCGTTTGTTGCCTTAATAGGTTTACATTTGAGCTCCCGTGTTTTTTCTCTTCGACTTTCAGACTAACTCTCAAGGAGAGAATCGGGGATGTTGACGGGAATTTTAACTTTTTGTTCGCAGCGTCATTGTCCGGTACAGTGAGTGTGGCAATTTGAATGCCAGGGCTGGGAGACTGGGTTCTTAGGCCCCTTTTCATCTCGCTCTCTTTCCTTTGGGTCTTTGATTCCCCATAAAAGACACAGAGCAGGAGGTTAGGGACCCTTTTGCTATTGTGGAAGATTTAAATGGGAGTTCAACTTAGTTTGAAACTCTTGGATCATCTGAGGCTTTTCTGAGAGTCATTAATAGTTAATTATTGATAAGTAAGAATGTAAGACTAGAACTTTATTCAGCGATTGGCAGGTGCAACCACTTTATAGTTTTAAAGTGTTTAAGGATTGTCATATTTGACACATGACTTTATATATTAATTGAAAATTGAAAGAATTTTAAACATGTGGCCCAGTTTTTTTTAGTGGACTTCAGGCTTTAATTCAGAATGTTGACTTTGCTAGATTTCACAACTGACTAAGGAATAGTGGTAAAAAAGAGCTGAATTCAGCCACATTAAGGCTAAGAAACGTTTCTAAAAGAAGCCATAGCAACTAAATTCAAATGAACGATCTTTGTGGCCACGCGGTTGATTGACATATTGCTGGGTGCTTCATAGTGGAGTGATGGACAAGTGGCATTTATGAGGCAATTACATGAAAGCTCATTGAGTCGAGCTTTGCGTATTTGGAGACCGCTCGGAAAAAGAGAGCAAAGCTTGCCGACCAGTTTCACTGAATTAATCCACAGAGGCCGAGACTGGTATTGTAAGAAAACCTCTCTTTATAGCTTCACATATTTCCAGCATATTTATCAGCTCCTTTATTTATTCAACATTGCTAGCTTTGTGTTCAAATTCTAACCTTAAGAATATCAGGACTCACACTGCTGGGGACAGACATCCTTCCCACCCCCACCTCCCAGCCAATATTTCTACACAAGGCCGCAGCGCTGTGCAGCAGCCTTGGAATCTGTGATTTCTCATTTGCTGATGAATATGCAAGTCTTCTTACCCGCTTGCCCCTGCCCAATCCTCCCCTTTATTGTAGCTCCCACTCTGCTCCATCGCTGTTTTCACGATGTGCAGCGAGGGAAAGAGGCCAGCCACACCCCTCCACTGAGTGGCACTCAATGAGGAGAAGAAAAGGGGAAGTAAAATCCTGCCTGGTACTTCCCCTAATGAGCAAATCAATGCATCTGTCCCTCAAGAGATGGAGAGAGTGAAAAAGAGGGAGAAGCTTTTGGGACTTTGACGACTAGGCCAAAATACTTGCACAGAAGCAGTTACCACACTCTATGAATGGGAGCCTTTTTTAACTTAGCACAACAATGTATCAGCCCAAAGGCTCTTATTGAGCAGAGCAGTAATTAATTCAGCAGTTTGACCTACCCACTAGCCTCTCGTTAGCATTGCTTGAGCCATGCTAATAGTTGAACCTGCCTCATGACTTGAGCTCCATCCATACATAACCCATAGCAACGGCATCTGAATGCATTCCTAAACAAGCCAAGATCCAAACATCTGAGACCGTTGTGGTGCTGTGAGTCGATGTCTTTGCATTCAGAGCAACATGGTCCCATATTCAGCTGAACATCCCTCCCTCCTGTTAAAGAAATAAATCATAGGAGAGTGCACCTGAGTGTGGCCTGGGATCTGTGTTAGTTGGGTGTGGCAGGGTCTGGGCATACATACAAAAAGATGGGCTTCATCTGCTGCCCCCCATCATTTGTTTTAATGCATGCGCTGACACAATGCAGTGAGACAGACCAGTGTGCAGACTGGTATTGGTTGTGCAGACAGTGGCAGCAGCGGGTGGGGCCGTCAAACAGCCTTTGTCCCCATCTGAAAATTTGTAGCAGTTCATCCCTTCATAATGACGTTAAATGAAGCGAGGAAATTCTTGGTAGGCCATGGCCAAAAACACAGCTCCCCTTATGTTCTCTTGACTGTTTTGGCATGAGCAAAAAGCCTGTTCTGGATCACAAATTGTCAAAGTGCAACACTGCGAGGTGCACATTCTGATTCAAATTGGAAAAGTTTTCAGTTTTTGCAGTCAGTTCTACTTCTAAATGTCTCAGATCGATGATCTTTGCAACAATAAATATTTTTAAAGGCTATGTTGCTTCTGTTCTATGTTCAGTACCTTATTTTGTGTTCAGGTAAATATAAGCCATTAAGCCAGAGTGATGAGTCACTTTTCCACACAGCAGATGGTTTACATTACTTTTACCTCTATTTCCAAACATAAAGTCAGTCAAAGTCTTTCTTATTGAGCTTACCTAAGTGACGTTGGCCGTGGAACTAACCTCATCTGTCTTTCACATATCATCAGGTGGAGCAAAGTGAAAAATACCAGAATGTGATTTACTGTGATAAATACAATAGACAGTTTGCAATGTGAAGTTGGAAGTCTGAGAGGCTTTACAACGTTTTGTCATTTTTTCCCTCATGGATCTGATTTTGGCCCCTCTCACTTCCTTGAATTTAAAATGTTGCCACAGTCTAATTACACGTTGATTACAGGTCACCACTTTGAACCAAACTAAACCACATCAGTTTAAGAACTGTGACAGGAAACATTCAGTTTTGTTCAGCTGAATTCCTTAAACAGTCCTCACCAGAGGATGCAGCACCTTTAAAGCAGTTCAGAGTATATATACCAGCTGGATCCGTCCTGTTTTTGAGTCATACACATAATGTGATGCATCCTGCTGCCTTTGAGTTCTGGCAACAAATAAACGAACAATAAAGAATGTGGTATGTTCTGTTAACGCAACAACCTTATCTCAAATCTAACACCAGTTATCACTAATCCGACCTGTAACTATATTTGAAAGAGCATTTTGTGGCATTTTGTGTTGTTTCACCATCTTGTTTCAGAGAGGCCTCCACTGAAGTGGTTCACTGATTCAAATTACAGCATTAGAACTACTTGTCATTATAGTTATAAAATAATGAAGTACTTAAAATTAAAATGATTATGAGTTTGGTATTTGAGTTCCAACTGCTATTATTCCACTGCCCTGACTCTTGACGTGTGATTTTTTATTTTTTATTTTTTATTTTTTGTCTTCCTCAGATCTGGTTTGCATTCGTCAATGGCTTCTCTGGACAGATTCTGTTTGAACGATGGTGTATCGGCTTGTATAATGTGGTGAGTGTTGATATTTGTGCTGTAAAAATTCCACTTTACTCTTCTACTCAGTTACCTTTTCGACTCAGAGCTGATTACCTGTAGTACCTTAAAACTAATCTGTTTTGCACCAGTATGGCATTTACATTGTGAACATTGTCTTCGTTATTTATGACCAGATGTCAAGTCCCCACTCCCTCTGTGGCCTAAGCTATGTGCTGAATGTGGAAGAACAACAGCTTTGCTTGCACCACAGAGTGTAGTTAGTAAAACCAGCTACATTTGGATGTTCAAACGATTAGGAAGACTGGAGCAACAAGTGAGCTGGCTGCTAATTTTGGGAGTCCCGCAGGGCAGTCTAACGGGACTGCTCCTAATGAACTCATATTTCATAACTGTCGTAAATTAAACAGGCAAGAAAGAAATGTGCACGTTGTACGGCAGTGAGTTCATACTCAAACTTTGAATTGGAAAGAGTTCCAATCTGTCAATAAAAATGGTTGGAAGCAATTTATTGGATGAACTGTCAATCCAGACAAATACCTCCTGTTTTATCAGTTACATAATAAACCACAACCCAGATAATGAGTGTGATACTGGGGGGTGAAAAGAGAATTTCAGTCTCTTTTTAATAATTCCCCAAACTGGGGGAATTCCTTTGGCTCAGTGGGAGTTTGTTGGAGGCAGTGGTCTGAATCCGCCCCTCTATAGAGATCTTCCTGGGCTTGGCTGTGAATAAGAAAGGAGCCCAATGGAGCATGTCCTGTTGGCCCATTGGTCCTGCAAACTGAGGCCTGCTGCCTCCCACTCCAGATGGGCCTGTGGGGATCTCACACCAACCAGCCCCTCAGTCACACAATACCAGCACTCCTCTCCCAGCAGCTGCTATATAGAACATTACACCATCTCTAAGAAATTACACTTAAATACTAGCTTCTTGGTCCAGAACATTCCAGATGTTCATTGGACGTAGGTTTTACATATGAACAGACTAAGAGCATGACGAATCAAAATAAGAAACCCCAAAAGGTTTAAGGTCAGTGGTCTTCAATAACTGAACTTAAGTGTGCTGCAAGTAGAGAATAGAGTGCAACAAAGTGTTTTAAAAGTTAACCGTATGGAGGTGATGGGAATGACACGAGACAAGCATCTGCTGTTTCAATTAGAACATTTGTAGCTTTGCCTAAAATTGTCAGATTTTATCTCAATGATTGTTGTGTTTTTGTGCTTTTTTTTCCCCTCTAATGTAGCTCTTCACCGCTTTACCGCCTCTCACTTTGGGGATATTTGAGCGCTCCTGTAGGAAAGAAAATATGCTGAAGTACCCAGAGCTCTACAAAACCTCCCAGAATGCAATGGGTTTTAATACCAAGGTAATCTTTGTTGGTCATGAGCTCTCTCTTTTGTTTTTTCTTCATCTGCATAAAATCACATTTAAACAGAATATTGTTGGTGCAGATTTTTGTTTTAGTTTTTAATTTTTTTGGAAATATTTACAATTTAACCAATGCAAATTTATTAATTTAAAATGATTTTATTCTGCATAAGCAAATGCTTCACTAGTTGAATAAAAGGGTAAAAATCCAGCTCTTTTAAACAGCTACTTTAACGTTAGTGACAGGAGAACTTCCTTTTGTTGCCGTGAGGGATTTATCTGCCGTTTCAGCGACCTGGCAGCTGGAGTTAGTGGGTCCCCCCTCATGGTCTGGCTTGGCCCAGTTTGGTCTAATCTGGCAGGTTTTTGGGGGGCTGTCTGTTAGCTTTCCCCTGCTGGTAATGAAGTCGTCTCCTCCTTCCTCCTTGCTGAGCCGCGGACTCCTGGACCCTCCTCACAGGCGTGGTGACCTGGTTAGCACCACTTGGAGGTGGATTAAAGGCGGATTGGCCATGGTGGTCAGGGGCAGGAAAGGTCAGATGGGTTTGGGGATGCAGCAGAAAGAATGAGCAAAAAGGGAATGAAGAGCATCCTGTCATTTTGTGACAGAATTTGTTGTGGAAAATTGAACAATTTGTTTAAGGAAAAGGAGTCGTTTGTTCTGAGGCCAAGGCTATCAGATCACATTAAAGCCAGACGGGATTTGACAGCACGTTCCCAGTCAGGCTTCACCCCCAGAGTTCTGACCAAAAAACTCCTCTTTGGTTTTAAAATTAAAGTAAAAGTAAATCAGATTTTATTGGGCTTTAGGGGACAGTTAAAAGTAGCAGGGCAACTCTTCCACACTTTAAAAAAAAACAAGAAGTCTTTAAAAAAAATCCAAATAGCTGTATTAACAACTAAAAATGATCTAACATTGTCACATTTTTTAAAATTAAATTATATTTAGAAACCAAAATTATTTTAAGAGTCTGAATTTGTATGTAAAATACAAAAAATATTGTTGATCAATTGTTTGGTAGTTTGGTCAAAAATGAGTTTCAAGAAATAAAGCCTTCTGCACAAACACTTATTATAAGTTTTGTAAGACATAAAGCTACATTGTTCATTTTATTTACAATAATTACTTTGTAGAATAAAGCTGAATGACCACGCTTCTTAAATTTTATATGAATTCGGCTGTACGGAGGATTCTTCCTTCATTAACTTTTTAGGTTATTTCATTAATTATTATTATTGTTTCTGTCTAAGAAGGATCACAGAATTATTTGTCTGATAGTTAGAAGCATATGAACCTCCGTTTTGTTTGGGCCATATTTTCCAAGACCCATAAATGATGACTCGGGCAGGTCAGCAAGTTGTTTTTGCTGGCTTGTCCCCTCTTTTCCCGAGATATTTTCCTTGCAGCTGGCCCGAGGCGAGGCGAGAAAATCCAGCAGGAATTTGGCCCCTGGAAACCTGTCTTTCTGCACCCCCCGGCCCTTTTGTACACAACAGATACTGTCTTTGTGAATTAAAGCTGTTTGTGTTGAGGTACAAGCAGGAAGAGGCCCGGGGTGTTATAGACTCGAGGCGGGGGGTTCAGCTTTGTCTCTCATTCACTTTTAATTACATATTCAGCACACTTCAGTCCCCACAATAAACACTCCACTTATCCAGCCTTAATAATAACTGCAGCCTAACGACAACTATCACCCCTTACACAACTCTACTGCTTCTCTTAAGCTCTTTTTCCCCCTCTTCTTACCTCACCCGTTCATAAAGGAATGGAAAGGAGAGGGCAGCTCTGGAAATATTTGGCTCCATATTAATTACTGGCTTTCATGTCTTGCTTTTTTTGGCAATTATGGCTTTCACAAAGGGCCAAATCTTCACAGGACAGAGCAGGCATTCATTCAGAGTGGATCCTACGCAACTTATAGGGGAAACAAGAAAAAGAGATACCCAGATGGGTTAAGGGCTGAAATAAAGCATCCCACTGTGACAAATTATTACAAACTTTTTAAAAACGTCATTAGCGCTCATGATTGCGGAGAGGAAGCTGGGACTTGTTTGCCCTCCCTGCAGAGTTTAGGATAAAAGCTGACAGAGAGCTGAGCTTGTCAGCGTGAGACTAATTGGCATAAATGTGATTGTTACATTTTTTTAATACATGTTTGACCACAGAGCTCAAGGACTGGGGGTTTGCTCCCCGCTCTGTGTATTGGAGTTTGTGTACACAGTGAGAGGGTGAGGTAATCCAGGGTGGGGGTGGCTGCCATGGGACTTTGTTTAGTTGGCAGGAAAGGTGATGAGGTTGTACCACTGAGGTCAACATATATAAAAATCTACTTTTTTTTCCTGTCATTTATTACTAAGCTTTTTTATTTTGCACTTACAGTATGTTACTCTGCTTTCCCCTTCATTTCCGCATCCTTCCCTGGCAGAATATTCGGAGCAACCGAACAACGTAAAGCAATGTTGCTGGTTATTTAACCTCCAGAAATCTTGTGAAACTCACATTTTTCAGTGTAAGTGAGCTTCCAGCTTGGCACCTGCCAACAGCCATTTTCAGTTCACCTCCTCCATCATCGGCAATTTACTTTCTGGCCTTGACGAAGTCTCATCCGTCAGAATTAACGCCACAGTCTGGGTCAGAACAGGGGAGGAAAAGAGGGCACAAGTGTGGAGCGATTCTTGGCCGAACAGATTTCACGGCTGTTTCATGCTACATTGCCCATTAGTGTTTTATTTGGCTCTGCCACTGAATAAAATACATTTGAAACAAGGTGGTTTTGGAGTGGGAGTATTGATTTAAACGACTCATCCAAAGGGTGCGGGTTCGCAAAGACAGACACTCACAGACGGTTTTCCAGACTCCTAATAATTACCATAAAAACGATTTAATCTCTGTCAGCTCCATCAGTCTTCCTGTGTCTGCTATGAGACCCGTTTTTGCTTATTTAAACGTTCCTCTCACTTATTACTGTCCCACCTTAAATTCTTTTAGGAAGAAAATGAAAGTTTAATGAAAAGTAGTGAGTGGATATTCTCCTCCTGCACCACAGACGTTAATGTTTGATATTCTTAAGCGTTCGGTTTTACCAGTTTTTCCTCGAAGGTCACTTCTGTCCTGTTATTTTATTCTAATAAAGTAATTATTTTAAAAGTTAAAACCTCAGCACTGATTTTGCCTGCTTGCTTTTCACTGCTAATGCCCGTACGGGGCAGCCTCTCTCCCCCTCCATAATACTCAGAGGATATACAACGTGTCTGTCAGCGGGGGGGCCATTGAGCGAGGAGGCCCCGACAAAACCGCCACTTAGCCCAGCGCTGGGCTGGCACAAAGGGCCCAGGTCAGGGGTCACCTGGAAAGCTGGAGCTCCCCACACCCTTTTCACATGCTTTTTCTTTTTTCTTCCCACTTTGTCTTTCCCTCTCACTCAACCCCCTCCCCCCTCCCTCCTCGCCCCCTTCCCCTCCGTCCCTCTCCCTCTCGCTTCTGTTTTGCAGGTCTTCTGGGCCCATTGTCTGAACGGCCTCTTCCACTCCGTCATCCTCTTCTGGTTCCCCCTTAAAGCCTTCCAGCATGGTTAGTGGCTCCCAGAGACTCTCAGTGGACGGGATAAAAAGGGAAACCGGTCAAACACACACACTCTGTCTTAATTACTGCTCTCTTCAACTGTCCGTTCATGAATTGCAAACATGTGGCGTCTCCGGTCTGAGAGACATGCGGTAACTAGCATGCGCTCATGTTTGAACCGGTCCTTTGCAGCTACAGGCACATCATTTCTTTTTTTTTTTATCATTTCCACCTACTGATAATACTTTTAGTGTCCATAAGGATGTGTCTGTACAGAAAAATGACACTTTTATGCTATTTCAAATCCATTTAGAGGAACTTCAGATGTACGAGTTTGTAAATCTAAAAAATGCAAAGTTTCTGTGTGTGTGTGTGTGCAAAGAAAATGCGGATTCTTAAGCCTGTAGGTCTTGGCTGGCCAGAGCCGAGGACCACACAAGTTTGGGTCTGCTTTCCAAACAAAGGCGCCAAGCCCGTTCACTCTGACTGACAGGCTGTCAGCACAGCCTCGGCGCTCAGAGGACATGTGACCGGCCGGAAGTAAAGGGGAGCAGAACCTCTTTGTCTGCCGACAGTCGCGCTGTTGATGTTTGAACCGCAGCCCAAACTCACATTAACGTTTGGTTTGTTTTAATCTTATTGTAAAATATGAGTCACAGCTTCATCAGTCGAATAAGTTCGCTCTGATTCAGTACAGAATTAGCCAGGAAGTTTAATTTCTGACCATCATGAAGGAGCCACAGTTTAATATTCCAGCTTCACTTTATCTCAGATCCTGTTAACAAACTTCCAGCGTCACTTAAAGAAAAAAACCTGACAAGTTATTCATTTTTTTCTCTCTGAGTGTTTAGCAATAAAGCTCCCTCAGTTAGGCACTCAGAACGATATCCGGTGCGCTGCGTGACACACACAGACTTGAAGAAAGACAGTGATCTGTCTCTAAAAGCCTCTTTTTGCTGATTCTCCTAACAGATACGGTGTTTGGCAGCGGACAAACTCCAGACTATCTCCTCTTAGGGAACATGGTTTATACAGTAAGTACATCAATCTTCTTGAGTTGTTGCCGAGTCCAGTGTTGGTGAAGAACCATCAGAAATGCTTTTCTTACTCGTGAATTCTTTTCTTCTGTCTTTCATTTGATGATGAAGATAAAGCAAACATCAGGTTTTATCTATGAAGCATTTTACAAAACATTACAAAGCGCTTCAGATACATGGTTTTAAATATACAGTATATGATCAAATTCTATTAAAAAATCACAGATTACCAAATGTCAGAGGTTTAATGAGACTGTGGTTTGTGTTTCTACAGTTTGTGGTCATCACAGTTTGTCTGAAAGCCGGTCTCGAGACCTCGTCCTGGACCATGGTAAGGAAAGGACTTTTACTTTCACCTGTTAAAGTTCTGTGAGCTCCATCATTTAATATGGCTGCTGATCCTTGTGATACGTTTTACACACTTTCCGTATCTCTGAATGTCTTTACGGTTTTGCTCCTGGGGGGCTTGTAAGAGTGAAACCGGTGAAATGTATGGAAACTCATTCAAGTTGGCACTCTTAGGCCCACATGACAAAAACCGCTCAACAAATCTAACTGTAACATTTATAAGTACAGTTTCAGCCCTCTGTACACTGAATAAAAATGCTTTTGTTTTTCAACAGTTCAGTCACATCGCCATCTGGGGAAGCATCGTCCTGTGGGTGGTGTTTTTCCTGATCTACTCCTCCCTGTGGCCCCTCATAACTCTGGCACCCGACATGTCAGGCGAGGTAAACAAACAAACGCTTTCATGTGGTCGGATGCGTACATCTTTCCTCAGCACTGCCGGTGTAATCCTCTGACCCCGACAGACCCGTAGCACCTTATGACTTACTTTCTGCTGGTGGGAAAGTCCTGAGGAAAAAACTCCACCAGGTTTTTACAAGTCGGGCCAGAGGAGTGTAAACTGTCAGACCTCTGGCTTGTGTTGCTTAATGACTTAATTGGGCCAATTTTCCTCAGTGTTTGTGTTACATTTCCCTCTCTGGGCTCTGAGTATCCACAGATGATGCAGAAATAATGAAGAGGTCTGCTAATTAAACGAGGAAAAATGGAGTCCAAAACCTCCACAGTCTTCACAAACAAACTGAGTTTAAATGTTCTTTATAGTTTCATTAAATACCACAAATATTAAAAAGTGCCATTTTCTTTTAAAAGTTGTTTTTTTGGACATGTGAATGGAGCAGATTTACTGGTTCACTGCAGGTGTTCAGGAGGAAACTCATAAACATTTGACATTTCCCAGTTCAACCTGGGGGGAGGGGGGCCGAGGTGTCTTTTCATTAAAGAACAAAAACTCAGTAGGAGCTTATTTAGGACAAAAAGGCTGAATACAACCTGCCGAGGAGGAAAATAACCTCCTACAGTAAATATTGTCTTTGCAAGGATGCTGGTAAACAGATTACATCATCTTTTATTATTGGGGCCTTTTAACAATGAAAACATTGTAAAACAGAAAACTCTGCCTCAGGAACAGTTCTTGTTGTGCATATAATTACTTAAAGATAAATAAATAAATTCCAAATGAAGAAAGCACAAACTTGGATTAGCTCTGCTGAAAATTACTTCATAGGTAATAAAAGTACAACCAAGTTAGTGATCAGTGAAAACAAATCAGGAACTATCTGGAAATATTTAAAAATGCAACACTTTGCATTTCAAATAAGAAATTCTTACTCTTATGATAAATTAAAATGTTGCACAGGAAGAGTTTTTTTTTTCATTTTATAAGAAAGAGCAGTATTGAAAACGTTTAGGAACAAATCTGTTTGACGTTCAGATTAAATTAGATCAAACCGGCTCAACAGTCAGTTTTCTTAGGTTCAGGTCAGGATAAATGGATTCTCAGTCTCATCCTGAAATCAAACTTATTTTCCAGGTTTTGTTTTAAACTAATTAAATTAGGTTTACAGGATGAACATTAGGAGGACATTTAATCCATCCAGTCTTCAATGATCATTGTCAGAATGTGCAAAATTAAAGAGATTTCTTTCGAGGCTCATTTTAATGTCAAATGTTTGCTTTGCAGTTGTGTTTTGGTTGATGGTTAAAGTTTCCACTTTTCAAAAGAAAGCTTTTTTTGTTTGTTTGTGGCGATGTTCTTCAGTCTTTGAACGTCAGATAAAAATCTCTGTTACTCCCAGTATGTTTGGTTTTGATGTGGAACCACTACAACAGTATTTTGGACGTTTTATATACGCCCCTGTGGGCCGGGTATTTGTACGCAGAGGACCTAATAAACAACATAACGACATGCACATGAGCTGAAACGGCTCAATGTTTTTCCCTCCCTCGCTCGGTCACACGGACACACCAGCTACAGGTATGTTAGATCCGTGCAGGGTTCAGTCTGCACACCCTGCTGCTGTCATCCATGCCCCGCAGCAGCCCACTGAAGACAGTAATGGTGTCCTGTGGGTAGATGGGAACTCTATGCCCAGCTCTAATTCAGGGACAGCAGTATATCATGGAACGGCGACACATCCCTCTGAAACCTGAGAACACATCAGAGACACAATCTCCACTGAGGAGCAGGATTATTGACCCACATATTTCACTGCGGCCTATTCAATGTTTACCTGAATCTTCAGAAAATATTTGCCCTCTGTCCTTCGAACTATTTTCTTTCTCTCTCTCTCAACATTTTCCTCCGCTCTCTCCTGTTTCACCCCCACTCGGCTCTGCCGGCTGAACAACGGCCTGAGGGCCAACCGCAAAACAGACACCAGAACGCTCTCTCCTGTTTCTGCTCTCGCTCAGTACCCAGCTCCAAACACTAAGCAGAGCTCAGCCTCATGTGGGCGCATTAATCAGTGTCGGGGAAAATGTTCTTTGGACAAATGACGCAGCAGGTGCAGGATCCATCCGTAAAACGCCCTGAAACAGCAGGCATGCTGGGCACAGGTACTCCCAGACGGGCTCAGCCTCAAACTAGGCATCTCATCCCGCTTTTCAGCTGACAAAAGTCCAGCGCAGATATCAAAGAAAATGTCCGATTATTCTGTTCAGGCAGTGAAATCTGCCTCGCTAAGAGGCTTAGCTTCCCCTCAGGAGATGCTTCCCATCGGCTCTGCGGCTCCGACCTGCTGGCTGCTGAGCTGCCTCTCCCGGCTCCTGACACACACCTTTGCTGTTTTTCTGTTTGGCTGCTCTGTCAGAGTCACACGTCTGTCAGCAGCTCGTGAATTTTACCCTCCGGCCTGTGCTCAGCAGAGTCTTCCACAGTGATAAGAAACATTTTTTGAGAACAGAATCACTTTACAAAGTCATTTGTTAATGTGTAGCATGCTGGGAATATTATTTATGTCCAGTTGTTGAACTGTTGATGGGATTATAATCAGGGCTGGAACCTAAAATCAGTTTGTAAAACAGCCAAACATATTTGTATTATTTACAGTCATTCTAACAGGCTGCTTTATATTTTGGGTCAGATTTATTTAGTTTGGTTTTTGTTGAATTTAGTGTTCATTTTGGGAAACTTTATCAAACTTTTTTTTAGTTCATATCAGCTTTTTTCTCTTGTTGCTGTTTACAACAGCAGCATTAACTTTGCCTTTGTAATTTTTATACAGAAAAAACATACAAACATCTTTTTTTATTTTAGTCCCATAACAAAGATGTATATTTTATTCCATGTTGGAGGAAAACAGAAGAGCAGTGGTCTCACTTCCATTACTTCTTGTTAGAAAAACAGATATCATTTATCCAAGCAACATGAAGAATAAAAAGCAGAAGAATTTGTTGGTTTTGCTCGTGGCTTTTGGGCTGTAATGACCCAGCAGGGCAGCCATTAGAGCGGTTGCCTCACAGCGAGGAGGTCGCAGGTTCTCCTCCTGGCCTATGGGTGGAGTTTCATGTTCTCCTCGTGCACGGGTGGGTTTTCTCCGGGTGCTCTGGTTTCCTCCCACAGATCAAAAACATGCATGTTAGGTTAACTGGTAACTCCAAATTGTCCCTGGGTGTGAGTGGGAGCGTGTCCCTGTGATGGACTGGAGACCTGTCCAGGTGTCCCCCTCACCTTGGAGAGCGGCGCCAGCTCCCCGTGACCCGGACAGGAGAAGCAGGTTAAAGGAAATGGATGGATGTGACTTCACTGCTTTAATCCGTCTCCTCATTATGATGTGATGATGGTTTTGCATTTTTTGCTTGATTGTGGTTGATAAATTTCCAAAGTACACTATCATTTTTCGTTTTCTGCGTTTTTACCCTTTCATGTCACCAAATGCTTGTTGGGTTTTTAAATTGTTATTATTTCTACATAATTACAAAAGCAGCAGAGAAGAAGTGTATTTCTCGTTTCAGACAGATTATCCATCAACGGTCCTGTGCAGTTTGCAGTTGTAGCTGTTTATTGTTATTTGCAGTGGACCTTAAAGGATGTTTGACAGTTGAAAAGAAGCTGCCGAAATTCCTCAAAAAAGCAAAACAGCCTTCCCAGTGATGGATGCACTTGTCTGTCACATAGAGGTTGTAAACATGGATGCAATAAATTGCCTCTCTTTGTCCATCTTTCATGTAGCACGCTGAGCTGTTCCTCAAAAAAAAACATTTTAAACCAGTGGATAGACGCGGAAACAACACGTTTGATTAATTGTCGAATATGTTTGCAAAGACTGGTGGCATGTTTTTGTGTCTGTAATGTAAGATGTTAAGAATTTTCATTCTTTGTGCTGACAGAAAAGGGGATTATTGAACAGTTTTCATCACTGCTTGACTAATGTGGTATTTTTGGATCCGAACTGCTTTTCAAGGCTCATGAGCGGGTGGTTTTAGGACTTTTTGTTCTTCTTGTGCTCTCTTGGCTAATGATTGATAAAAAAACAAAACACAGGCTTGGTGTAATAACTTTGATATACAGTATCTCCTACAGGCAGCCATGAGACTACTGAGTGTTTAAAAACAGCCTTCTTTCACTGTTTTTCCAGTCTTGCTGTCTTTGGTAGGAGATGCCTAGAACAGAATGAAGGTCCATCTGAGAAACTCGTTGTTTTCAGTTTTTATGGTTGATTTTCATTACCAGTTTGTTCCTGTTCAAGGTTGTAGGGAGCTGGGGCCTGTCTCCAGCGGTCATTGGACAGAGGATGGGACACACCTGAACAGGTCACCAGTCCATCACAGAGCCACATAGAGACAGATGAGACATTCATACACACACTGACGCCTAGGGACAATTTAGAGTTGCCCGTTCCTAACAGGCATGTTTTTGGTCTGTAGGAGAAAGCTGACACATGTTCAGGGAGAACCTGTAAACTCCACACAGAAAGACCCCAGCCAGGAGTCCAACCTGCACCCTTCCTGCTGCAAGGCAACAGTGCTAACCAAACGCATTCTCCAGAACGTCTTGAAATGTTTCTCAGAGGTTCCCAATGTCCTCGCTTGAGTCACAGATGCTCATAGTCTTGTTCTTTGAATTTTGAACATGTTAAAAAAGTCATCGCTGGTGTCTCCAAAAGTCTCAAGAGCAGTAGAGCTGTACTCCTTTGACAGAAAAATGTCCACGTCTAAAAACCACGCCAATGGTGGATAATAAGTCTTTATTGGCAACAAAATAATGTTTAAGGGCTAGAATCCAGTTTTACAAGCATGGCTTCTTGGTCATTTGGTCTCAAACACTCAGAATTCAGTGAAGCTACAAACGAAAAAATTGCCTTTTTTCTCATAATTTTTAGCCTATCACAACACACCCCTCCACGCCAGAGGACAATACTGTCTGTCCAGCCAGACGAGTTTATTAGTTTGTCCTAAAATCTACAGCCGGGCTCCCTGGACCTCTCTCACGCCGCCCGGCTCCCGGGGGCCCCCTGGTATGAGACACGCAGCGTCAGCGTCCACCAACACTGCTGGCTGCGCTCGAAGTCCTGGAGCCGTTCCAGATGCCCTCAGACAAACACGTGTTGTTTGGAACTACTCGGATCTGTTTGGATTTAGAAACTGTGACGACAAAATGATAAATGTGGTTTATTTAGGCTTTAGCTTTACTTTATTACTTAGACTTTCCACAGTTGGGCTTTATGTTTATCTAAGTTAATCTATAAGATTTTACTGCCTATTTTTTAAAATATGGGATTAGGTTTGATATATATACACATCATTTGTAGCTCAGAGTTACTATAAATTATGATAAATAAATATTGTATGTAGATTGAACTCCTGAACGGCATCATTTATTTTTGCGCTGCTTGACTTTGATTTGCTGTGTACACACCCCAGGTTTATTTTCAAAAGGATCTCAGGACAGCTTAAACACGCCTGCTAAAATGTGAGATGCAATGATGAAAATGAAAATAATTAAACCGATTCACAACCTCAAAGGAAAACAATAAAAACTGTAAATGTTCCCACCAGGGCTGCATAAATTTAAAAATGACATGAACATTTCCTACGCTCCTTTCTTTTTGTTTAGCTTTCTGGTGACAAAGAAAGCTTTTATTTATCTGAGTTTTATCTCAAAATCTAGGAATAAAATATATTTTTGATTTGTTTGGAGTGTTTTGTCTGACATCGAAGTCAATTTGCAGGTAAAGGCAAACAGATTAGGTAATTTGGGCAAACTGAGTACTTCCACTGATGTGTGTGTGTGTGTGTGTGCATCCTGAGGGTCGTGCCGTGTCACATTTCAGGACAGATGCCGTCGAGGGGCCTCGGCAGTCTTAAAGAAGTGGCGCGTTACGATGCAGGGAACTCGAGTTGGACACTTTGACGTGTAATGACAGAAAGTTTCAGCGTCCCGGGCCAAAGCAAACAAGTCAGAGAGCTTGAAGCATTTGTCTCCACCACGGCGATCCGCAGTCTGCTCGCCTCTTTGAACTCAAAACACAGCCTCATTACTCACGAAATAAACATTTGTTACTTACAGTTTTAAAATAACTCATTACTTACTTCATTAAAAAGGAGTTATGGAACACAAGAAACCTCTGTTGAGGGGATTGCTTTTACACAGCTGTGGCTTTAAGCCACCAATTAATCAGGGATATTATTAGCAGAATATGGTATCGTGATAAAAAATGTTTCAACCTTAGAGTTAAAAAAAAGAAGCACACCTACAGACTTCAGGTTTCCTGCCGTGTTGATCTTATTTTATCTGAGTGTTAATCATTACATCTTTTATGCTCCGTAGATAAAACCTTACATCAAATAAAGGCCTAAAATTCCCTGAAGGAATGCATATCACCCGCCGCCTTTTTTACCAGAGGGTTAAACTCAGATCAGTTTATGGTGAGAAGGGACTGAATTATAATCGATTTCATCAAACCTCATAAATTACGTTCTGTGAGGTCTCTGAGGAGGACTCTCAGCTACTACCACATCACTTTACCTCAAAATAGGTCAATTTGACAATTAGAGCCATTTCTGTGTTGACTAAGGTTGATTAGCTGTGGTGGCCATCTTGCTGTAGATGTTCATCCAATTGTTACTTCCTGAGAGTTTCATTAAAAGCCGTTCATTGGTTCTTGAGATATTTTACTAACACAGACACAGACTTTTCAGCAGTGGCAGTAATAACTGCTGTAATAAACATATTATTCTGAGCTCTACAAACAACATTTATTTGTCTTTTGCTCTTTAATAACAGAGGGTCTCAACGCAACACACGGCTGAAATGTTTTTCTAAAAACAGGACAGGTTCTTCCTCAGCCCTGAAGGGCTCTAAGGTGAATGGGATCATTTAGTCGTGGAGGATTAGCTCACCTTGAGCGCGTTATTTGAACCCACGGTCTCTGTTTCAGTAACACAACAGTTTGTTTGGAGCAGCTTTTGTCATGAATGCGACAGTGAAGTGGATGGAGATGGTCGGCCTTTATCAGGTGTTTCTTCTCTTAAAAAACTCCTCTTTTTATCCGGTGAGCAGCTGAACTCTGCATTGTCTGTAGTGAGCTGATATAAGTGTGTGTGTGTGTGTGCGTGTGTGTGTGTGTTCACACAACAGGCCAAAATGATGTTCAGCTCAGGGGTCTTCTGGATGGGCCTGTTCTTCATCCCGGTCACTTCACTGATCTTCGACTTGGCCTACAAAGTGTGAGTTTTCTCTCTGCTCTCCTTGTTCTTCGTCACACCATCACACACACACACACACACACACACACACACACACACACTTAAAGCAGGGAATTCCTCCAGTATCTCTCCTATCGCCAGAAGAAATTCTTCCTGCGTTTTTGATCAGGCTTGGTTCACATCAGCTCACAGCAGATTCGTTGTCAACTTTTATTTGTCATTTATGCTTCTGATGTCAGTTTGTAAACATCCCATCATGTTACGTGTCTGTCACCTGTTTGTTTTATTGAATCTTGATGGTTTGCAGTGTGAAGAAGGCGTGTTTTAAGACCCTGGTGGATGAGGTGCAGGAGCTGGAGGCTTTATCTAAAGACCCTGGAGCGGTGGTGCATGGAAAAAGGTACTTTCTCCCCATTTCACCATTCATGTCATTTCTTTTTTGGCTTAATGATTTATGGGGAAATAGATCAGAATCTAGTTCTATTTAATAAAAGGTAGTTTATAATAAAAGTGAAGCCAGAAAGTAAAATAAGACAAGTGTAAAAACCTCGTATCTGTTTAAAATATCACTTTATTCTTACTGTTTACTGTATGTAATAATATACATTTAAGATTTATTTCCTGGCCAATGAAAACATTTCTTCACCAGATTACAGGTTTCGTAACTCGTACTCATGTGACTTTCACAAGAGAATCAGAGAAACTGAAACAACCTTCCCTAAATCTTTGGTGGTTGTACTTTTTACAGAAACGATTTTAGTATTCTGACTTTTCTGCTTGTTTTACAGTTTAATGATACAAAAGTGCCTGAAAACTACGTCAGTGTGAACTTTCCACCACCAGTTACATGCAACAATATCCTCAAATCTCCGAAGCCAAACTTGCTTTTCTGTCTTAGTAGGTTTTTTTTTTTTTTGGTTGAACCCAAAGTTTAAGCAAAAATTGTCCACATTTACCAAAAGTTAGTTTGGTCTCTCACATCCAAGACTTACAGCTTCATCTTACATAAACAAAGTAAAGAACTTGTGCCTCAGTAGCTTCATGATTTATACATACAAGAATTTTAGATTTAGGTTTGAGTTCAACAATGCAAGTAACTATATAAATAACATATTTAGTTGCAAAATCTTTCCCATTATTGTGATGTAGTCATTTAGCAGATTTCTTAGTGTTTACAGTTAATTCAGCCAAGTAATTAACTTGCATAAATAAAATCCTAATTGTGCCATGAAGTAGTCTTCATCGTTGACCTGTTTGTCAGATTAACACAAAGTTAAAAAGACTAATTTGTGTTGTCTCAGGGCAGGATGTGTCCCCCCAACCCTGTCAGCTTCACTCAGCTGGAGCTCTCCCTCTTCTGACTAAAATATGAATCATCTTTTCCATGTTCTCGAGATCAGTTTGGATGAAGAATCAGCCTGTCCTCCCAAGTCCCTCAAAATGTCACGAAAAATCCACGGCTTTTCTGCCAGCAGTACTCCTGGGTGGACGGGAGAAATCTTCCAATTGCTGCTAAATTGCAGGATTTTGACTGTAATATCTGTAATCATGTCATAAGAGTGGTTCTCTCCCCTTTCCCCCCTCCACCCAAACATGGGATGTGTGATTTTTGAGGACCAGTCCTGCTTTATTAAAGGCTCGCAGCATTTACAGTGAATTAGTCGAAGCAGGTCTGGTGTACTCATCAACACGGAGCAGATCAGTGTGAGACGTCCTGTTGGCTGAAAGTGATCCTCCTGCCTGGCTGCTGTCCCAGACCCCGCAGGCTGCAGCCGCACACGCACACAACAAACATGTAGACACATACAAACACATGAAGAAGTGTTCCACACACAGATGTATGTTGTTTCACACATCTACACTGATTTCTTTTAGCCAGCCTGCTGTTTCACATCCTTCAGGCTCTCATCCAGCCCGTCCTCTCGCAGCTCCACACTTTAGCTTCTCTCCAGGATTTCTGAGCTGTTTGCAGGTCCGATCACTCGGACCGTCCCGATGCATGGGTCATTAACACTCACTGTTTCTGTGTGTGTGTGTGTGTGTGTAGCTTGACGGAGAGGGCTCAGCTCCTGAAGAACGTCTTCAAGAAGAGCACAGTCAGTATGTACCGGTCCGACTCCATGCAGCAGAACCTGCTCCGTAAGTTACTCACAAATTCATCTCTCTCTCTCTTCTTTTTGTCCAAATAAGTTTGTGTGTTTGTGTAGCGTTAACACACAAGTCACCTGAGTGAATTTTAGTGAAGTAAAGACATGACAAGTTGTACAGAAAAGGCCTAAACTTCCCTGACGAGCAGCATGTCGGGAGGAAAAACTAACAGGTATTAAAGCTCAGACAGAATCAGCTCTGGGTGGGCTGCCATCTCACCTTTATTTAGTTATTTATTTTCCTTAACCATCTTTCTGTTGGTGTTTTTATTATGATTTACTCCTCAGAGTGGAGGCAGCATATTATCCTTCATCAGTTTGAGATTTCCAGAGTAGCCTGACTGTAGATACAGACCGATTATTGGACAAAATCAGCAACTGGAGCTTCTTGTACAGATTTAATCCATTACCAAGTGAGTAAATTAAGGTGCAGCAGCTGCTACAACCAGCTCACTGTAGCCTACAAGAAAAAAAATTCATAAAAACTCAAAAAGATAAATGTTGTAAATCAGCCATCAGCTGCTGTGATTTCTGAAAATCAGCATCAGTCTTCAGACTCCTGCCTGTCGACCTTTACTTAAACTAAACTGAGCTTCCAGCCTTACACTGTATCTCTAACAAATGGTTTATATATTTATATTTTCTAAATCTATTTGAAACAGCGTTTCTGTTTTTAAAAAATCAAAGGAACCATCTCTGCTCAGACATGAATCTGTAACCAGGTCGGCTCCTGTCGGTGGTTCTGTCAGGGAGTTTCTGTGCAGTTAATAAACTGCTTTGTTGTTGGTTTTGTTGGTCCTGTACAAAATAAGCAGCTCAGACAGTGTTTGTTTCTGCTTTCAAATCTGGACCTAAATCACAGAGGAGAGGACTCAGTGAGGGGAGGGGGGTAAAAATCTGTCAGGCTTCTTTTTCTGTGTCGACGGTAAAAAGTTACAGATCTGAATGAAAAATCCCAGCTCAGGTCCTGAAACATGAAAACGATTCAGTCTCCATGAGAGGGAGAGAGAAATCTGAAATCATTCAGAGGAAAAGTCAATTTATTTTAATTTAAAAAAGGTCCAATCTGAGCTGTCAGCATAAAACTGCCCAATGAGGGTTTTTGGGTTTTTTTTTTGGCATTTTATGGCTTTCTGGGTTTTTTTGTTTTTTGGTTTTTGGTTTTTGGTTTTTGTGTGTGTGTATTTGTCTGATCTGTGTGTTTTTGTGTGTGTGTTTTTGTCTGATCAGTGTGTTTGTGTGTGTGTGTAAATTTGTCTGATCAGTGTGTTTTTGTGTGTGTATTTGTCTGATCTGTGTGTTTTTGTGTGTGTGTTTTTGTCTGATCAGTGTGTTTGTGTGTGTGTGTAAATTTGTCTGATCAGTGTGTTTTTGTGTGTGTATTTGTCTGATCAGTGTTTTTGTGTGTGTGTATTTGCCTGATCAGTGTGTTTTTGTGTGTGTGTATTTGTCTGATCAGTGTGTTTTTTGTTTGTCCCGTAGGTGGGGATGAGATCGTTGTTGTGTGAAACCTTTTTCTTTTTGTTTTTAACTCATTATTCAAACCTCACCCAGCTCTGTAGCTGCCTTTTAGACGCCGCTCTCCCCTCCGTCTCTGTAGCTTCACTTCCTGTCCTCCCTACTCGTGCTCCTCTGTGTGTCGAGCGAGATAACCATGAAATGATGAAATGTTGCGCTGTTGTTCTCCCACAATGCACTCATGCCAGCGGGGTCCTTTGAACTTCCCCGCTGGCCTCCGGCTTCTGAGCGAGTCATTTGACACCTGAAGGTGAGTCAGGGGTCAAAGGTCAAGTGAGACCCTGTGGGAGAGTGGAGGTGTAGATGATAGACTTCAGATAAACTTCATGGGGGAGCTGGCTGTTGTTTCTGTTTTAGACTCGATACATTTTAGTTTTTACAGAAAATCTTTAGGAAATCAGCTTTTTTTTTACCAAGAAAACAGCTGTTACTCATTTGTTATACGAACAACACAAAACACCAACATCCTGACAGAAATCTGCCCTGATTGTTCTTTTTATTCTTTTTATTTTCGCCTTTTTTTTTGCTTTTAATCAAGATTGAGCCAGCAGATACAGAAGAAGAAGAGCTTCTGAATTGATACAGAGGAGGAGAAGATGAACTTTAGCTCATTTATATTTCCACACACTCAGCTGCAGATTCACAAAGCAGCGTTATTATATATTGTTATATCATCACTGCTGAAATATACATTTTTCACATCTAACTGCTAAAACGCTTGTGTCCATCCATAATTCTGACAGGTTGAAAAACGTTCAGTATTTTCCTAATAAATCTTGCTGAGTTCTCGCTCTTCGATTTTGACTCTTTAAGTGCTCTCATGTGCGAACAACTTGCTCCGGACTCCTCCTTCAGCCCCTGTTCACGCGTACGTGCCTCACAGCGGGAGATTTCTCTGCTGCAGATACGTTTTCACAGCATGAAGGGAGAAGCTGTGAGCAACGCTCGGGATTCCTAACGTTCTTTAAAGAAAAAACAAAAGGTTGAGGATCCTTGTTTTGTTCAGATTAAATTAACTGTGTCCTCTCCGTGTTTGGCAGACGGGAAACGTTCTGATTTTGACAAGAAAAAAAAGCTGATTTCCCAAACATTTTCTTTAGATTTAGTTTCTTCGTTAATCCTTTTTTAAACATGCCTCATGTGTCGTTTTTGTCCTGATCTTTGATACGACAGCTCGCTTTAACGGCTTCGCCTGGTTTTCAGATGGTTACGCCTTCTCTCAAGACGAGAACGGAGTCGTGTCCCAGTCCGAGGTCATCAGAGCGTACGACACGACTAAACAGAGGACCAGCGAGTGGTGAGCTTCCTGGCCGAACACCTTGGAGCCGCAGCTGCTGTTTCCGCCGGTGGTGACACCTCCGTCACCAAGGGAAGTTATGGACGACGTGAAGAAAGAGACGTTGTCATATTTAAAAAAAACAAAAAAAACAACACAAGGAACGAAACAATGTGTTCACTATCAGCTGTATTTGTGTGTCCAGCAGAAATGATGAGCACTGAAGTTCTTCACTGTCAGAGCGAACCTCTCCTTATTATTGAATGACAGATTTTAGCACTGAGCCAGAAAGCCTAAAACCATTGTTTGAAATCACGTCTAAACACTGTAAAAAAAACAACAAAACCAACTAAAATCACCGGACAAAGAATAGCTTAGAGGAGTTGAGTGCCAAAGAGCAGTCGTCGTTACAATCGTCATGAATTCGGAAAACTTCAAAGCGTATGCAACTAAATGTACTCCCACGCTGAGCGGACCACTCCCGGGCAAATGTTTGTAACGTTTTCAGTTTCTTTGTGCACTTAAGTGAGCGTCTCATGTGTAAGGCCTTACATTTGCTCATGCCTTCATCGTTTGTTCTTTTTAAACGCGTTCATTTATTGACATTTTTATGTTTTTTAGTTCGATTTCAGACGTGCAGATCTCGTGCCTGGTTTGCTTGCTCGCTTTTAATTCGTGGTTTTCTTCCGGCGACCAGCTGTAGTCCCGTTTGCACCGCTCCTGTCGCTGACAGCCGAAGGGCGGCGCTGCACGCCACAGACCCCTCCCGTCTCCACAATCACAGCAGTGCCTACCTGAAAAGATTCCCTCTTAGAGTAAAGAGATAGCCAAGACTAGCTTAGTGCTTCGTGCGAACTCACAAAGACGAAATCACTGTCTCCCCGCCGCAGTATTGCACTCCTACAGTGTTGAAACTACAGATTCGTTCCAGCAGAGGAAGAAGCTCACAGTGGCTGTAGTGTTTCCCTTGGAAATGGAGATTTTTATCCCTCTAACATAAGTGCCATTAGCTTAAGGGAGAGAGAAATCTTAGCCTGGAAACTCCACGACAGTATCGAAACTACTCTGTCTCTGTAGTTATTTTGTGGATTTGTATTTTTATATTGGAGATATATGACTTTTGCATTAATTGGCTTTGTAATGAATCGTCTGTAACTTTGAATTCTTTTCTTCTTCCTTGGATAAACTGGCAGGATGATGTGATGAGGAAACGTCTTGTTCTTAATATTAATATTGTTCCAGCTTGATTTATTTATATTTGACTACTTAGTGTCTGTGTGATTGCTTTCTTCTCCCTATGGGAGATCAGGTTTCTGATTGTGTGTGTGTGTGTGTCGGTTCATAGCCTGCATGTGCATGTGTTGTACGTGTGTGAATGAGTGTGTGTGTGTCACCTCTACTGTGGATACTGTCTCTGTCTGCGCTGCATGTCCGTGTCCTCTGTGTGAGACGGGGAGTTTAAGGCGTCTTGATGTTTCTTTTATTTTGTGTGTGTGTGTGTGTGTGTACAGTGATGCTCGCTCATGTTGTCCGTCTGCACGACTTCAGGTATACTTCTGATTCATCTTTGTGTGCTGCTGCATGGCCCGTATGGGGAGCGGGAGCCTGTCGGTGTGTGTGTGTGTGTGTGTGTGTGTGTTCAGACTCGCGGCTTCGACAGAAGGTGTTGCACAATGCACTCGATGTACCTTTACAGTTGTGGATACCTGCTATTATCTAGTTTGGGTTTGTTTTCTTCACGCTGTGTAGCTCTACTTTACAGGAATGCTCTTCTGTGTTTATAGTTTCTGATTCTTTTTCTTTTTTTCTTTTTATTCATTTTCTCTCTGCTTCTTATCGGTGTGAAAACTTAATTGTCAGAACTTTTCCAAACAGCTGAATGTAGATGTCGTCATTGTGGAAGGCTTGGACTGTTGCTTCGACTTTGTTTGTTTAGTTTTTTTTTCCAGAAAAACAAAACTCTGTTGTCCGTGAAGGCTGCATGAATGGAAAACACAAACTGTTCTCTGACGTGTTAACTGTGCTGCTTTGATTCCCCCTCAAGTGTTGATCACTTTGCAAACGAGAAAAAACAATAACACACCTTTAACTTTTCTTTTTAATATCTGTTTTACTTTATGTTCTTTTGTTCAATGATTGTTCTGCATGTTGGGACTGCAAACTTATAAATGTTGTCTTTTACTGCCATGAAGGACTACTGAAATAAACTACAATCATGGAGGAACATACATGCTTCCAATTCTTCTGTATTGGTACTGTTAGCATCCATCCATCCATCCATCCATCCATCCCCTTTCCGGGTCATGGGGAGCTGGTGTCTGTGTGAGACACAGGGGACAGCCTGGACAGGTTGTAAGTCCATCACAGAGACGCATGGAGACAAAACAGACAATCATTCACGCTCTCACTCTCACTGAGGGACAGTTCAGAGTTCCATCCATGGACAGTGATCCTGTTTCTCTTTATTCTTTGTCTTTTCCTTCCATATCCTTTTTTTTAACATATAACTACTTCTGCATATTTTATTTAAACAAGTCAGGTGTCAAGAAGGTCAGCTCATTCAAGACATTTCAGATGTGGCTTTTTGTAACTTTTATTTAAATTGTTTAACTTAATTGGAAAATCTTTCTCCACAGAAACACATGGAGATCTCCAGTTCCTTCAAGAACTTTGTTCTCTTTGAAATCTCTTTCAGCGTACTTTCTGTTTTTGTCTTCTTGTGCTACTTTTAGCTCATGTTGTGTTGTTAGAAATTTAGCTGTGTAGCTAGTGTTTAATTTTAGCTTCTGTTCTGCTCCTTTTAGCTTCACCAACTCAGTTTCAGCTTCTGCAGCAAAGTCATTCATGCCTTTTTGCAGAAAGTTCTGTTTCTCTAGCTTTAAGGTCAAAAATATCATCTGAACGAAGCTCAGAATCCTAACAAATCCAGACTCTTGGTATCAGTTTTTTACTTCTTAGTGTCTGATCGTACAAAGACTGTAATCTGTTCCTGTAACGGATGAGCACCCAGGCTTCCACCCCCGGGGCCCCGTTCTGTATTTGCTGTAAAAACATAACAGACGCCATCTTTTAAAGGGATCCAAGGATAGCACGTTGATTAAAGAGGCGGCCCCGAATCAAATGGAGGTGACGTTTATTGTGCTTCGGTTCTGCTCCAACAAAACTCAGAGGATTCAGTAACATCACTGAACCTTTGAAACGTCTGGGTTTCTGAAGAAAAGGCAGGTAAACTTCAGGTAAATAAACTGCAAATATACACAGCAGGTTTCTAATTTCTTAATCGTACCTCTATTATAGATCAATTTATTGTTAATTTTTTTTAAAAGTAACTATTTTCAGTTATCATTCTTTTAGTTTCTAAGTGTAAGAATTTCCAACCTCTAGTTTGTTTTTGCAAACTGAGTATTTTGGTTAATATAAGCAATTAGTTTAAATAATTTTGCAGAATAAATAGGAATAAAAGAAGTAAAATAATTTAAGATGCATTTAGACAAAAAAAAGAAAGCCGTAAATAGCGTTTTAAAGTTGTAGTTGTGAGGCTTTGGATCCTGGTTTACGCTGTGATGACTGTGGTCACTGGTGGTGGCCTCCAAATGATTTATTGCTTCAACACTCACTTGATGAGCGGCTGCTTTTTCAGAACAGAACAAAGGAGCACTTGATGTATCTGATTACAGATCAGCCAAACAAACCCACGTTGTTTTAATAAAGAGGGTCACTGGGAAATAATTGCTGTTTACTGCGTTTGCTGCTGCTTGTCCCACGACTTCCTGAGAAACTTTAAAGCTGGTCCACAACAAAAGATATAAAATGTAACGGCTTCTTTTTTTTCCCCCTTCTTTTGACATAGTTTGGATAAATGAGTGTGGTTATTCTGAAAGCATGGCGGTGAATACGTCGTTTCCCAGGACTGTGCTGAAACCATGACCACAAATGCTAACAAGGGGGTTTGATTACATGAAAAACCTTCAGAATAAAAACTGGGATGTGTTCTTGATCTCATTATCAGTGTAAATAAAGGCTCTTGTGGCTTTCTTAGAAGTTTTAAAAGGTTTAAAAGAAGCAAAATTTATCAATTTAAACCTAAAACAGAGTGTGGGAGAAAAGATAATCCTGGTCCGGCTGAGGGAGAACAGACAGGCAAAGACTCACTTTATCTTTCCAAAAGATTATGATAAAGCTGTGAAAGCGTGTTCTCCACTTGTATTTGTCTTTTATGAGCCAGATGTGGAATGTGTTGCTGCCCTTTAAGCGGATCTGCTGAGATATCGAGCTGCATTCTGTGACAGAAACACAAACGGTCTCTGGATGTGGCGGGAAAGCTCCTCGGACCGAGCGATTCCCAGATCCGTTTCACGGTCAGGTAACCGGCACACGGAGCGGCCTTTGTGGAGGTTTTCCCTTCACCTGCTGCTGCAACCCAAGCCTGCGCTTTCTGCAGGGAGTCGTCTTTAACACTGTGACCACGCCACGCTCGTTGAACACTGACAATGACTGATCTCAGCGCTGCATTCCTGCTGGGAAGTCTGGCGCAGGAAAAGGCAACAGGTAGCATTCAGCAGCGGCGATGAACCCGCCGCTCCGGTTTCCTTTCTGTCTGAGGGACCATCAGGTGCCTTTTTGTGCTCAAACGGCAAAAAAACACAATGTTTGAACAAACTCCACCAGGATCAGTCCACACAAGTTACAAGAGACAACTTTTATTTGAATTAGGGAATCAATATTAGGATTTAACTGAAACCAGGGAAAACATGCTGTACAATAATCTGCAGAAGTTCACATTTCCTCTAAATGAAAATGTACTTTTTTAGAAATCCTTTTTGACGTCAAAAAGTCCGTTTTCACTGTCTATTAAACATCTGAGACAGCATTCCTCAGGACAGTCTTATCTGTCTTTTGTTTTGTTTTTTTATGGGTGATATCAAGATTTTAGTCTGTGAGCTTCCATCCAAAATTCTGCTAATATAAAAGTGCATAAAGGTAACAAAATGGCCTCCGACAGGCCGGGTGTTGGGAAGCTCCCATGCTGGTAGCTCCATCATGATTTCCACTGCACCTCCCTCCTCTGTGCTCATTCACCTGCACGGAGCCCCGCAGCGCCGTGTTTGCCCCCCCCCCCCCGGTGATGTCCGTCTGCTGGAAGCCCTGTCAGCTCTGTCCAAAGTCAGCAAAGCCCTTCGCTGCTGAGAAAGCGTCGGGCTGCAGGGGGAAGAAGTACTGCTGGGGCAGCAGGAAGCTGGCGCTCTGGGTGGGGTGAGAGGGCTGCTGCAGCTGCAGCTGTGGGTGCTGAATGCCTCCCGTCATGGGCGCCGGCGGGGACGTGTAGGGGGGAGGCGGTGGCGGAGGGAGAGTCTGCGGGGCCTGGGTGGGAGAGGAGGCCGAGGAGGAGACGGTGGCGGAAACCAGGCAGCCGTGCTGCTGCTGCTGCTGCTGACCTCCCAGGGAAAACCTCCTCATGGAGCTGCCCCCGCCGGCCGAGCTGGAGCTGGTGGTGGCCGTGCTGGACTGCCGGGACGGGGCGCGCAGGCTCGGCGGCACCGTGGTCAGGATCATGGGGATGGTCTCGCCCTGGCAGCTGCGCAGCGAGAAGCGGATGGGCGGTTGGGTGGGCTGCTTGGGCCGCAGGCAGGTGCAGCAGTAGACCGCCACCAGAGAGCCAACCACAACGAAGGCGACGAAGATGCTCCCCACCATCAGGAAGGGAACGTAGATTGGCTCTGAGGGGGAGGAGACACAGGAGCCAGAACTTAATTTAATGTTGTTTATTCATGTTTGTAAAGAAAAAACCAAGAAGTGTCTCCGTGTAGACACAAACACTCATAAAACTCTGATTAAATGAAGGGAAAAGGAGGAATAATTCATGTTAAATTCAACATTTTATGTTCGGCTACATGAGAAACACAAGGTTTTAAAGTAAAGTTGGAGGCAGATTTAGTCATTTTGGGGTTGAAGGTGAAGCCAGAGGTCAATATGTTCCAACCCAGATTGATCTAAAATGTAACTTATTGTTTATCGCTGTCTTATTTTCAATAACAGCATTTAATCTCAAAATCTGTCATGTTTCAAGAACAATAAGAATTTGATTCTTGATTTCTTAAAAAACAACAACAACAACACACGCTTCTCTACTTGTTTGCAAAATATCTGCAGAGATTTGAACAAAACTTCCTGAAAGTAATCACTGTGTTTATGACCGATTAACGTTTCGGAGTCGAACTGATTCAAGATGGCCGTCAGAACTTTCCCAGATGTTGAGCTCAGACTCGGTGCGTTAGAGGTGTGTCCACCTCTGGGGGAAAGTTAATGACTAAAACCTTTAACCTGCGCTGCTTTTATGTGACAAATAACTTTAAATAACTCGCCGTGTGTAAAAATGTTGTGATTGCTTCAGTTCTGAAAAGGAGCCGTCAAAGTGAACGTGCTTTATGTTTGGCAGCACAATGGGCTGGCTTGTGAGGGGAGCTTTGAACATTCCTGGACCGTAACTGATCTCCACTTTGTCCAGTTTCATCCTTGGTTCTTTAAAATAACATATAAAAAGAAAAGAGGAGGGGGATTTGTAATAAAAAACAGCACAAGAGGCGGATCTGCAGGAGCGTGCAGGTTTTCCTCTGATAAGAATCTGGAGCGTGCTGCAGGTAAGACGACTCCTCTGCAGCTCAGGTAGGAGCAGGTGGTGGAAAACTGGCCTGAACAAATACAACTTTTAAACAGGATCAGTTCATCCAACTTGAACAGCTAATAAAAAGAAAAGTAATAAAAACCTACAAATGCTCCAAACCACCAGAGAAATAACAGGGTCTGGATTCCTGGGTTAAGGATTTTTCTTTTTTTCTTCCCAAAAGAACTAATTGTTGAATTTCCCATTATTATCTGAAAGGACTACAGGGTGGTCTGACTGCAGGAAAGCCAACAGGCTCGGTTCTGACTCCTCAGCTCAGATGACCTCTGACCTCCACACACAGAAAGTCCTGAAGTCCGTCCAGTTTCAGCTTTTTTCGTGGACTTTATGATGAGTTTGTTCGTTTTATTTTGAAGCCAGTGTGGGACTGTAAACGAGCACCGTGCAAAGGAGGGACAGAAGGCTGAACTCACGCGCTGCGTACTCGGTGTTGTCCACCTCCCGGTCGTTGGTGCACACGCCCTGGTCCAGGCGCGCGTCCGCCGCCGCGCAGCAGTAGCGCAGCGCGCAGGAGCCGCAGCACACGGTGGCGTCCGCGGTGTCGAAGTCCTCCGGACACTGGAAGCCCTCATGATAGTTCCCGTTGGAGTCCAGCCAGCCGTGGCAGTACTCTCCCTGAGCGTCCGATATCCGCAGGTTCCAGGTCAGATATCCCAGCAGCAGGCAGCTCAGGAGGCGCACCATCCCGGACACCGATGAGAGGAGGAAGCTGCTCGTCCGTTAGGTCATGTCTCCAGCTCCCAGAGCGCCTCAGGGGCATTAAAAACAACAACAACAACAACAACAAACTGATCTAAATGAGTTTTAAAAGTCTCATCCCTGAAGGGGACTGTGGTCCTGCTCCGGGGTCTCCTCTGTCTCATGAAGGCTCCGCTGACCTTCTGTTGGACACGGAGCAGGAGCAGGAGCAGGAGCAGGAGCAGGAGCTGTGAGTCCACCTCAGCCGAGTTGGGCTCTTTTGTCAATCAGGAGGAGAGGGGGGGCAGGTCGGGACGGACGCGCGCACGGCACCCCTGCTTACCAGAACGTGCGCGGTCACGTGTTTGAGCGGCAGAGCAGCGAAATCAATAAAAACCTGTTGCTGAAGCTGCAGAAGTCCTAAACAACAACAACAACAACAACAACAACAACAATAATAATAATAATAATAATAATGTCCAAAAATATGACTTGTTTTTAAAACCTAAAATCATAATAATCTATTATTTTTACTTCTTTGTGCTTTAAATGACTTCCTATTTATCCAAACCAAAAAGAATGAGTGTTTGTTGTTGTTGTGTGTTGGCTGTGGTTTTATAAGTTAGTTGTGTTAAGTTTTGTTAGGTCCATATATCTGTGGTCATGTTACCCTTTTTTAATCCTTTCCTTTTTAAATTATTGTCTTCCTGATGTTCCTCTTTGCTCATTTTCATTGTCTTAGTCAACATCATGCATACCTTTGTTGTTCCGTTATCTTATTTGTGTAACGTCTTATTTTGAGTGTGTTGAAATCGTTTTTTACACGGCCCATTGTTTTTTTTCTGTCTTTACCTTTCCTGCAGCTCTTTGTCTTCATTTTAAATTTGTTGTTTTGTTTGTGAATCTAAACTGGTTATTGGTTTGTACTTCTGGACCTTTAGTGTTCCCTGTGGGCACTAAATGATGATTTGTGCTCAAATAAGCAGCCTGTGAGGAGAAGGGTGAAGCCAGCAGCAGGTCTCCATCACCTGCTGAGGCAGCGCCCCCTTGTGGCTACAAACTCAATAAGGGCAGATTAAAAACACAAACTTACAAGTAAATGTTTTATTTACACTGTAGGCCTGGATGAGTCTGTGTGCTTCTTTGCTGCTGAAGCAATAATGTACAGCATTACTGTAAATGTGTTATTACGGTAAAAATACTGTAATGATCAGATTGTACTGTAAAAGCTGTTTTTCATTACTGTAGATTTCCCAATGCATTCTGGGAAAATAAAATAGTCCTCCATCTTGAATGGAAAGGCTCTTTTTAATTCAAGAAGAATATTCTGTTTTATGCCTCTTTTAAGTTTAGGATATAAAACAATGTTTTATTTCAGCAGTGGCGCTTTTTAAAACTTGTCTCTCTGCTACTTAAGGTTAATCTTTATTCGCAAACAAAAGCTAATGTAACACCAAGTTAAAATTAGTCTTGGAAAAAAAAAAACTACATTAGACTATTTTTTAGCTTTGTTTTTTTTTTCCTTGGAAATATTTAAAAAACGTTTTTGGCGATACCTTAGCATAGCTAGCTAGTCAGTGCTCTCGGCAGCCATTTTGTAATTTCTGTGACGCTGTAGCTAGCGTTAGCATAGCATAACTGTAATCCTATTTTCTTGAAAGTTAGTCAAACAGACAAAAATGACAAAAAACCCCCCCAAAAAACAAACAAACAAAAAAAAACAACAACACATTTTTAACTGCTTTGCTGTGGAGGGCTGCAGATTATCGCTTTATTAAGGACCGACATTCCAACCATCATTGCTCAGTTTGTGTAGGTCTGTTTAGTCCAGTTTTGCACAAAATATATTGTAATGTATAAGTTCTTGTTGTGTTTGTGGACTTATGTTCAAAAGTAAAGCAGCATATTCTTTTTCCACTTGTGTATCTGTAGGCTTTCTGCAATATGGAAGCCCATTTCTGCCACTCTGATGGAAAACAAAAACAAACTTTTATCTCATAATTATGAGATACAAGTTGTTGTTTTTTTCATCAGAGTGGCGTAAATGGGCTTCCATAGTGTTGGGGGTTTTCTAAGTTACCCAACCTAAACAAAGAACCACACAGAGAGAGAGTAAATTGTTTTTAGGATACTTTTGCAAAAGGAGAAGTCACTGGAGCATCACCTTTTGGATCAAACTCACAGTGAGTTCTGAAGTCCAGCATCAGCATCTTGTTATTAGAAACAAGGAATGGGTCAGGACCGGTTCTGCCACACAGATTAATCACACAAATAGAACTTACAGCATGTAGTGAAACATTCTGTCTATCAATCCTGATACAAAGATTATCAGAGGTACAGTGACGGTACTTGGGTGATTGGCTGGCCTACTTAGATGATTTGCTGACGCCTGTAAGCACGATAAAATGTAAACATGATACAAATGAACTCAATTAATATCTCTGACATCCGGTGTGACACGTAGGCATGTTTTGCACATAAACACAAAGGCTGGTAATATTGAAAAACCCTAACACATAGGCTCCAGTAAAGCTTGCTCCAGTTGTGCTCCCGGGGAGGAAGGAGGTGAAGTCCCGCCCGTGCGTCTCCCTCTGGAGGAGTCTCGGTTGGGGATTGGAGCGGAGAGTTGTCAGTAAATTAGCCCACCCTTCACTCCGTGTGTGTGTGAGTGTGTGAATGTGTGTGTGAGTGAGTGAAAAGAGAAACAGAGCCAGACAGTGGACGGTCGGCTCGCTCCCATCAGCTGTCTGTCAGCACCGAACCGACCCTCCCGCCCGCCGCGCTGTGACACCACCTGGCCGGTATGGAAGGAGACATGCAGCCCGCAGACGAAGGGCCCTGCGTCCCGAAGATCATGTGCCGACAACAACGGGGTCCTCACAGCACCCTGAAGCCCTTCCAGAGCAAGCGCTCGGCGGTGAAGTCGCGCTCGGAGCGCTCCGCGGCGGCCGAGCTGCGTCCGTTTGGAGACGCCGGGCATCCTTTCCCCTTCCATCCCGAGCAGACGCATCCTTTCCAGCATCACCACCACCAGCAGCAGCAGCGGCCGCAGCAGCTCCACCAAAGCAGCGTAGCTATCAGTAGCAGTCAGCAGCATCACCAGGCTGCCCAGCAGCAGCATCATCAGCAACAGCAGCAGCGTCTCCCATGTGAGAGCAGGCCCAGCAGCAGGGTGCCGACATCCACCTCAGCGGCGGCGGCGGCGGCGTCACGTCAGCGGCGCGCCGGCAGCGGCGCGGCGGAGCCCCGCTTCTCTCCAGACTGCACCTATGGGATCAGCACAGGTGGGTGTCCAACTTATCCAGAGAGTGATCCGAAGGGCTCCCCTTACTGTCTGTATATGAAGATCTGGAATAATGAGATATTTTCAGATTAAAAATATGGGTTTGCTGTGAATTAACAGACTCAAAGGCAAAAAGCCAGCATCCTTCTAGTTGCTCCACATTCATCTCTTCATATTTCTGTCCCTGTTTCTTTCTTTGTTCTTTCCATCAGCAGTGATTGATTTCCTCATGAGAGCAGTCATGATTGAATCTTCTGTTTATGTGCTCAAAATTACACTGTGTGTGTGTGTGTGTGTGTGTGTGTGCGCCCTCAGCATCTCCTGTTGAACTACATTGTTCCCTCCTCAGCTGCTCTTCATTACAGGGCCTTGTTCGGGGAGAAATGTGTTCCTCATCATGTGCAGGGCGGGTCCATGGGAACCAGCGTGAAGATGAAAGCGATGAACCTTATCCTGGCAGTTTCAAAATTAAACATTAGACAGCGTGTCCTTTAATCACGCACGAGTCTGTTGCTCTCTGCAGGCAGCAGAGACTTTACAATTAAGTTTTCAGACAGAGCTGAGTGCCGCCGTGCTTCGTAACTGCAAAACTTCACATGAACTATAAAACTACGTCGTCTGGCATGAGTCTTTATCTTAACATTGCCACTAACACATCTTAAGATCATCTGAACATCGGCTTTTAATCCTGATGTTGCGTTTAGGCTGATATGCACATAAATCTGTCATTTAATAATGTCACAAAACCTTTGAGTAAAAAAAAAAAAAATCTTTGCATGTCACACTATAAGTGCAACATCCTGTTTGAGTTAAATGTGCCATCCCTTTGTGTGATAATGACACACCAGAGTGCTGTTATCTGCACAAAGGAAACATTTTGTTGTCTCTATGGTTGTGGAGGAACAAAAAAAAGAGAAGAAAAGAAAGAAAGTGTGTCCTTTACTTATGAAGAGCAGCAATCCTGGAACTCTGCAATCAGTTCAGCAGCACACAATAACGCAAATTGCACTGAAAAGCCTTTCCCAAAGAGTTGTGATTAAAATAAATGGGCCTCATAAATTTGCCTCTGCCGACCGTGTTGTTTTTAATGAAATTTTATGAGGCTCACAGCTTCCCAGTGCCACAGAATTGGAGGAGAGGAGGAGAGACGGAGGGAGAGGGAGGGAGGTGGGTGCGCGTGCAGGGCGAGGGCGAATGATATCAGATACATCTTGACGGGTAAACAGAGACAGAGCGCATATTAATAAATGCGACACATCTGCGCCAGGCTGATAGACACGTCTGAGCGAGTGGCGGTGCAGAAATGACCGCCCAGAACTCGTTTTGTGTCGTTCGTGTGGGTTTCCGTGGGTTTGTTTGCAGCCGTTGTGGACTCATAATCATTACATTGGAGGTGTGTGAGATCATTTCACTGAGACGTGCCCAGACTACCGGGGAAAATGTACACCCAGGCTTGTTTTTGGACAATAACTGTGCGCTTATTGTCTTCGGCAGATACTGTGACCTTAGAGTTTATTGACTTCTGAATAAATCAACATAATTGTGCTGATATTTCTCTGAACAGACAGAGACAACCGAATGCTCCTATGTGGAACATTTGGCAACAAAAAGGCAGTAAAATGAGGCACTTCTTCACTCCAGTTTAAGCTGAAGTAATTAATAACTCAAAAGAGAATATGTGATAAGATCCATAATCTCTTTCAAATGAAACTCTTATTGTGTCTTTGGAGGAGAACTCTCTAATGACCTAACATTTCGTCTCCTGATTTCTCGTCCCTCGTCCTCAGAGAACCGTCTCATCCTGGACGCCTTCGCCCAGCAGTGCAGCAGGGTCCTCAACCTTCTCAACAATGGCCGTCTCCTGGAGCCCCCGTCCTCCTCGCTCGCCTCGAACATCAAGGTGGAAGACGGGCGAGACGACCTTCAGGGGCTTCACTGCTCCTCGCAGGGAAAGCTGAAGTCTGAGGAGAGCTCCTCCACCACCGACCCTGACGAGGAGGCCCAGCAAAGCCATTTGAACCAACAGCAGACGTCCGCTGTCCTCCGCATCTTCACGGACTCCCTGCAGAACTACCTGCTTTCAGGGAGCCAGCAGCAGCATCTGACCGTGGGCCTCGAGGGCGAGCAGTGCCCGCCGGCGGAGCCCGGCTCAGGGGCGTCTCCGCCGAGGCACAACCTGGGCGGGTGGGGCTCCCCGGCTCCGTCGGATTCATACGGCCACCCGTCCTCCACGCTGCCCGAGGAGGAGGAGGAGGAGGAGAGCTGCTGTCCACGCTGCCTGGAGCTGGAGCAGGAGGTGCTGTCTCTGCAGCAGGAGAACGAGGAGCTCCGCAACAAACTGGACAACATTCCAGGTGCAGAAAGAGCAGCCAGGGGTTTGCTGGGGTTTGATGCGAAGTCTTCCTGGTACAGGAGTTTAGTTAGTTCAGACCTCCCTCAGCCCAGTCCTCCTGTCTCCGTTTAACAATTATAACTATTGTTTTAATGACATCCATGCATTAGTAATGGTCACTGGTCTCAAAAGTTACTCTTTTAAAGCTTAAACAATAGGAGAAGCAGGTAACTTTTTACATTTGAAGCCAAATAATGAAGACAGTTGTTATCTCCCAACTGATTCTACATCTTCAAAAACATCAGAAAAATTAAATGTTTTTCACCTCACCAAGGAGGCATGAAGGTATCTTCAGAGAGGAGTCACTTTTACTCCTGCTTTAAAATATCACAGCCTCTGCTTTCAGGGATCAATAATTTATAAACAAAATGTTGTAAAACTACAGATGAAAACTAGAGATCATTTAGTTTATACATCTGGGTGTCTTATTTTAATAAACGGCATGCTGCCAGTCTGAGGAATCACAAAGGATTTAATCAGATGAACTAAAGGGCTCAGATCAAGGACAAGACAAGCTCATTTTAAAGATTCAAGCATTTTGCAAAACCTCTGCTGCAAAATATAATTTACTCCGAAGAACATCTGGTTCCAAAGTGAACCTTTTTACACTGAGCTTGTTTGTTACTTTGATTTAAAAATAAGCGATTCATGATAAAAATTAGCTTTTTTACTCAAGCTGCTCTAAAATGTTACTGAAAGCTCAGGTACTGTCTGCTGCAGGTAAGACACTGACTGCTTCACACAACCAGACAATCAGTATGAGACTGAGATTTGTTAAAAGAATTTGCTGTAAACATTTTCTGAGAGACGTTTAATGGACAAAACTGAGTTTTAAGATTCACATTAAAAGCTGATAACCGAGCAGTTTTCCCTCAGAACAGCTTTAATCATCAGGTTCTTGTTCTGTTCTTTTGTTTTGGTATTTAAAAGCACCACACAGTTTGAGCAGCACTGATCCAAACCTCTCCTGATAACATTCTCCTGGTTTTTTCAAACTTCAAACTGAAGCTCAGTCTCTCTGATGTTAAATTTATTAAATGTTTGAGTCAAAATCATCATTGAAGCAAGGTTTTTACAGCCAGAATAAGATGGGTTGTCTTGTTATTCCAGGTAATTTTACTAGCTCGGGTTTGTTTTTCTTTTTCCGCAGTTCCCTGTCAAAATGTTCTCGACTACTTCAAGACCGTTCTGGAGTTTCACAACCAGCTGGTCCAACCGATGCCAGAGGAGCAGCTCACAGAGGTGGGGCGTCAAACGAAGTAAAAACGTCACGTCAGGTCTGGTTTGATTTACTGTGAAAATTAAATTAAACCTTGTCTCTGCAGGAGGAAGAACGGCAAACAGTCTTTGAGGTTTGTGATTTCATTCCTTGAACCTGCAGCTTTTTAAGGTCTGTTTGGGTGATTTTGGCTCAGATTCTCGTAAGCTCGAGAGTACGCCACATCCAGTTTATTTATTAGCCCTGAACTCCCTCTGAGTTTCGTCCTCCACCTCCTTCCAGGGGAGCAAGCAGCTCCTGGAGAACTATCCGCTCTTCATCACCAACAAGCAGTGGGACGAAGCCGTCAACTCCTCGAAGAAAGATGGCCGACGGCTGCTGCGCTACCTGATCCGCTACGTCTTCACCACCGATGAGCTGAAGTTCTCCTGCGGCTTGGGCAAAAGGAAGCGCTCGGTGCACTCCGGAGAGCCGGGCCTGGAGAGACGACCGCTTAACCCCGTCAAAGTCAGCTGCCTCAGAGGTCAGAGCAAGCAGACAGGAGAACAGCAGCAGCTTCAAACCAGCTTCAGGATTTAGGATTTAAACCCAGACAGAAAGTGTTTAGTTATGAATGCAAACATTAGACTGGTGCAAGCTGATTTTCTAAAAACAACCGAGGCATGACCGGTTTATCTGTTCTGTCTCTGACTAATTGGCTTATTTGGCTGAATTGGTCAGGATTAGGTGTTAGAGCTGTGCACAAATAAATTAATCCTGATAATAACCAGGAAGCCAAGCAGCAGACGACGTGACAACACTAACCTGATCAGTTTCATTATGACTAACTTTATTAAATGAAGCTAGCAATTCTTAAAAGAGTCCATACCACCTGCTGCTTTGGGTGCTAAAGTTTTAAAGAAACAATCAGTTCGAGCTCTGAGTGCGTGTTGGGAGGACTCAGGTACTACCACACCAAACTGTAGCTCAGTGTCTGTACTACAGACTGAGTTGTGGCCATGTTGTGTTTGTGAGGGTCAGCTGCGGCGGCTGTCTTGAATTGAGTTGACTCTAAAAGTTTCATTGAACTCTGTTCAGCAGTTCATGAAATAATTTTACAGACACAAAAACACACACAGAAGCAATTACATGATCATTTTCTTCATAATAAAATAATAAAACTGCAACCTTTTTAAAAACTCAGCTGTAGTTCGAATTATTTGATGCAACCAAAACAAAGCTCAGACATCAATTTCAGCCACTTTGACCGTTTCTTGCACACGTTTTCATGCTTTCTCCTTAAAATCCTGATTAAAATGAAGATTTCCTGTTAATATTTGTGATCCAAGAATGACTTCTTTTTTTTTTTTAATCCCAACTGGGTCCAGAGTTTATCCGGATGCACTGTGCCTCAAACCCAGACTGGTGGATGCCCTCAGAGGAGCAGATCAACAAAGTGTTCAGCGACGCCGTGGGCCACGCCCGTCAGGGCCGGGCGGTGGGGACCTTCCTGGGCAGCAGCGGCAGCAGCACCAGCAGCCTCTACCTGGACGCCTTTGATGGACACCTGTCGCAGGACGAGCTGTTCCTGAAGGGCTGCCAGAATGGTCAGTCGGACTGAAGCTGGGGGAGAAAACTAGAGACAGAAGCTTCAAATGTAGCTGAACAACAACATATCCTGAAACACCGACTGTATCCTGTCAGTGAGGAAAACATTCCAGAGAGAGTTTAATATACAGAATATCCTCCATTCAGATAGTTTTTGTTGCACATTTTTATATCAAAGCTTTTGTTTCGTTCAGATTGACTCCTGATGGTTTTAAATTAAAGCAGTTTAAGTCTTCCTTTTGCTACTTTCTCTGTAGTTTGACGTATTGATCAGTTTTTTCTTGTTTTTGTTTTCACTTCTCATTTCAGTTTGAGTTGGGTTTTAAAGAAGTTATTTTTGTGGTGAATTCTCAAAGCCCAGATTTTATGCATCTTTACGTTATCCAAGTGAAGCTGCACCTTCGTGAACTCCATCCCAGAAAGTAGCATTTACCTTTGAGTCTTTAAATGTGTTTGTGAAGCGGTGGGCGCACCTTTACCTGCAGCTCTTTTTACAGGGGAGGGCCTGTTGGCTGACCCGTTCACGTGCACTTTGATTCCCGTGTTTCCTTCATCTGAATCAAAAGAAAACGTGTTTCTGAGCAGAAATATGTTAAAAATCCAGCTTCCTTTTTTTTGTTTTGTTTTTTGGTAAGTTCTTCTTCCTGAAACTATATACACAAAACAGTGTTTTTGGGTGTTTAGAGGTAATTAAATCTGCTTCCCAGCTTTATGGTGGTCCTGAGGTGCAAAATATGATGGAATCCTGGGACTCAACAACAACAGACTTTCAAATGTTTGAAAGAAAAGAAACGTTTCAGAAAAATCCTACAACTTTCTAACCTGTTTCAGAAACAAAAAGGAAAACAAAAAAATGTAAAATTTACAAACCCAGTACATGTATCAGGTACTTATCAGGTGGTATGTACCTGCTACTGGCCTGGTACTTACAGGGTACACACCTGGGTACTTAGCTGGTAACGTTCTACCCTGTATTTACCTGGTACTTACTGGGTATGTACCAGTAAAGTACCTAGGTACTCAGTACTTACCTGATGCTTACTGTGTATGAATCTGGTAAATACCGAGTATGTACCTGGTAAGTACCCAGGTACTCAGTACTTACCTGATACTGGGTATCTACTAGGTAAGTACCCAGTATGTACCAGGTAAGTACACATGTACTTGGTAGGTACTTACTTAATACTTACTGGGTTTGTATCTGGTAAATACCAAGTAGGTGCCAGGTAAGTGCCCATGTACTCAGTATTTACTTGATACTTACTGGTTATCATCCTGGGTACTTACTTGTTGGCTTGTTACCCTGTACTTACCTGGTACTTATCACGTAAAGTATGATGTATTTTTACCCGGTTGCTGTAATCCAGTTGTGTTAGAGTTTTTTCCTGTGTTTCTGAAGTGTTCTTTGTGTTTTATTGTTGGGTTTATTTGTGTTTATTTGGGGTTGTTGTGTTTTGCACCTCAGACTCTACCTCTCAGCACAACGTTTGACCAAAGTTTTTCTTCCTCTTCAACTCGTCACCCGTCCACTGATCTGTCTCCTCGTTCTGTTTGTGTGGAGCGGCAGGAAAAAGCAAAACAGGTTGTTTGGTTTGTTTTTCAAATTCCAGAGTTTTACTACTGAGTTTATTAAATTCTGACTGAAAGGTTTGTGGAAACACAGTAATTTGTTGTGTTTTCATGTTGTAACAGAACACTAAGAAGCCTTTTTGTGTTTGGATAATCCAGATTTTTGGTTTAGGGCAGCTGCAGCGGAAAAATGCCTTAAATGTGTTAGAAAATCTTCACGGTGTGACGTGTTACAGTTGTGTGTCGGATCTCATTTAACGTGTGTTTACGGAGAATTCTTTCTTAAAGCTCTTATTTGCACTTTTTCTTGTCTCACTGAAGGCAAACAGTCAAATCCTCGCCTAAAAAACACAATCTTTTTTACATTCTGGTTAAATTCTGAAAAGCTTTGCTTTGTGACCGGGTTTGTTTCTGTTTGAATGTATGACTGTGTGTTCACCATCAACAGTGCTGTGTAAATGTGTAATATAAAGTACAGTTATTGTGCAAGTTTCTTTGTTTTTTTCTAAAAAAAAGACCACGTCTCCCTGTTTAAGAAGCCAAGTAGAAAAGTGCCAGAAACCTTAAAACTGTTGGATCGTGTTGTTTTTGCTGTCCTGAATGTGAGTGTTGGTTTGTATTTAATTCTTTACTCCAAGTTGCTGTTTATCAACACTGTGAAACATCAGATTTTTACAAATACAAAGTTTTTTTTTAAATTCCCGATAAATAAAAAAAGCACTAAAGTTTAAACCCTCTGTCTTTATTTATGCATTCAGAGTCAGTTTTTGTTCAGTAAAATTGTATTAAAGCACACCTAATTTGTTTACAATCAGCAGGATTTTCTTCTAATCTTTCATTTGTCACATTTTAATGTTTTATTAACAATTTTAGTTTCAGGGAGGCATTTATTTTCTTTGTTTTGTAGTTTTTTGTGCTTTCCTGTCATTTATTTACTGTTTTATGTACAGCTCTTCGGCCAGCTGCAGTTCTTATTAAATATGTTTTATAAAAAACTTGAACTGAACACTTTTACAGCAGATGGTAAATAAAGACCCGGACCTCGATGGTTGTGTTAGTTCAGAAAACTTCAGCTCTTCCATCTGGATCCTTTAAACCTGTTTAGCTTTTTTATTCTGTGCAGCAGAAATCCACCAGGTGGCGCTACAGTCTCAGGAATAATGTAACTCATTGGTGAAATGATTTTCTCCAGTTAAAATCAGGAAGTCTGTACAATCCTGTCCATGACAAAAAACTTAGCCGCGAAATGAAAACTGCTAAAGTTAAATATAAAGCAGTCTAATTAAAACGGTGCAGTTGTTTTTATTGTGTAAATGTTGATTAAACATTCATGCTGTTGGTTTTCTGCTTTTTATTTTTTCTCTTTTTTGCAATCTAACTACCTCTGCAGACTTCTTCGGTCGTTTATACTGCATACATAAATTGTGATGACTTTTGTTTTTATAACTTTTATACTTTATAAAATATTTAACTTTATTGACAAATATTTTCCCCTTAAAATACACACAGATCTCTGCAGTTGAAATCTGCCTCAGTGTTTCGCCCTGTTTATCTCCTTTGGCTACTTTTAGCTTTTTGCTGTTGTTTGGCTACGTTGCTAGCCTTTTGCTACTTTTAGCTCTTAGCAAGCCTTTGATATGTTAAGCTAGGCTTTTTCTTCTTTTAGCTAGATTTTGAGACTTTTAGCTATCATGTTGCTACATTTAGTTTTTAGCTAGGGTTTTGCCACTTTTATCTAGTTTTTTGCTACTTTTAGCTTTAACTCAGCTTCATTCTCACCTCATTTTAAGAGAAAATGTAATTTCTCTCGAACAACAAAGTCTTTTTATTTTATTGTAATTTATTTTATTTTTCTGAGTTTTAATTCAGGACATTGTCCCTAAAGCTAAACTGTAATAAATGATCTAAAACATTAAACCATGAGCTGTAAGACAGCAGCAGCAGCAGCAGGCTGGTGTCTGATGGAGGCTGTTTCTCTTTAACTCTGCCCCCCCTCTGGCTGCGGCCCTGCTGCTGAGGACAGGGGCGGGCCGCGCCGCGGAGGACACCAGGACCAGAATCTGGACCCGGGACCGATGACACCCGCTGGACTCCTAACGTGACTCGTGCAGGCTGAGGTTGGAGGGTTGAATCGGGCTGCGGGTCTGTCTGAAAGCGGCCCGAGGCTCGGCGGAAGGTGTTTTTTTTTTTTTTTTTAAGGGGGGGGGGGGGTATTTTTTTCCTGCAGAGAGGCGTTTTTGCGCAGCTCGGAAACTCTGGCGCATGAAAGGATGAAGGAGGGGGGGAGGATGGATGGATGACCTCCCAGTCATCTGATCGGACTCATCACCGAGGGACCGTTTGGGGACAAAAGACGAGCCTGTGCGCAGCCGAACAAGATGATGTCCCTCATAGACCTGGACGACGAGCAGAGGTGGGTGCCCACTCATGTCAATGTCACCGTCCTCCGCGCGCGGGGACTGCGCACCAAGGGCAAGCACGGCAGCCGCTACCTCTACACCATCATCCAGGTGGGGAAGGAGAAATACACCACGGGGCTGGTGGAGAAGGCGGAGGTACCCGCCTGGAACGAGGAGTGCTGCTTCGAGCTGCTGCCCGGGATCCTGGAGGACGGCGGGCGGAGCGCGTACCCGGCAGGCAGCGGGGACCTGGTCCTCACCGTCATGCACCGGGTGCTGATCGGACTGGACGTGTTTCTGGGTCAGACCATCATCCCCCTTGACAGGATATTTCAGGACGGAGTGTGTCCGAGAGATGAGTAGGTTGGCTCTTTTTTGTTTATTTATTTATTCCACCGGATTGTTGTTGTTGTTGTTGTTTTTATGGGTGACAATGACTTCAGTATTTCTTTATTTCCCTCCCCACGCAGCTCTGATGATCAGTCATGTGCGTCTTTTAACCCATTCTCTCCCAGTAAGAAGCTGCCCAAGCCTTTCACCCTCCAGCCTTGTGGCATTTCAATCCTGAGGACTGATTCAGCAGAGCTCCATAAACAAGATGAGCTGCACTTTTCTGTGGCTCAGGTCATGCTGTCAGGCAGAAAACCTTTATAGCCATAAACACGTCATTCCTTAAGGCTATAAGTTTCAGAGGACACTCAGTCTGTACTTGCAGGCCTTATTAAACTAAAGAATAACCCATTCATGTCTTCCTGATTCCCTCTTTCTTCATGGTGTTTATATAAATGTTCAGAAGATAAGTGACATAAGAGACAGAGGGGTCATTATATTCAGCTGCAGGCTGGAGATGAGCTTTGAAAGTTGATTATGCAAGACAGATTTTTTAAATATATATATACATATATATTTACAAATAAACAACTTTGTGTAGATGCATTTAAAGGGATAGTTCAGATTTGTTGAAGTGGTACTTTAATGTTGCACCTTCACTCCTAATAGTCTTCAAACGTTACGTTTCTTATTGACCCACACACACACACTTATACGATGCTTTTTAAGATATATAAATATTTACACCCTGTACACATCACATCAGGGGGACAGTGTTTTGCCCAAGGACACCTAAGCATTCTGCAGGGGTTGGGCATCAAACCCTCAGTCCTCCAGCTGAAAGACGACTTCCCAGCCGCTGGGCTGAAGTCGTCCCTGTGGAGAGGTTATGATCAGTTAATATCTTACCTGTTGTAGATAGTTTCCTCAGTGGTCTCAGTTTGGAGAAATAGAGTTTAACTCTGACCAGACTGACGAGCTAACGGCTAGTCCGACCGAGACTGAAGTCGACCGCAGCTGTCTTCAAACAACTCCATTCTCAAAAAGTTTAATAGCAGTTTATGTGAAAGCTGTTTTATGACCTTTTACGGCACTGTCAGTGTGGCGTGACGCAGTTATTTACGTTGAATTTTACGGTTATTTGTGAGTGCAAACAGTGGCAATGGCAGCCAACTGTAGTACTTCTGGTGCATCCCGTGGACACTTCCTGCAGGAATGTTTTCTTCTTCCTGCAGGAATGTCTGTGAAAAGAAAGCCGTCAGCGTTGTAAAGGTTTACGAAACGTTTGACAGATGGCAGTTTTGGTCTCAGCCCCTCTTGGACTAGATGTTAGCTTGTTTCTCTAAACTCAGGTTGTTTAAAGACCTACAGTATCTACAGCAGGTAAGATATTATGTGCTCATTACCTTAATAAAATAAAGAAGATATATATTTATATATTGACAGGGACAGACTGTAGTTAACTGACAGGGAGGTATGAGAGGCTCTGTCTGTTTTTTTGTTGGAGTTCTGCTTTCGATTACTCACTGTCATGTCTTAAAAATCATTCTTTTTGCAGAGTATTAGCTCCGGCTGACTCACCAATTCAGTCAAAAGCACCCTGAGTGGCCTTTCCTCCCTACAAACACATGTCTTTAATCATTACTTTTTAGGCCTATTCGAAAAAAAAAAGAAGACAGATGGTGGTGAGTCCACTTTTCTGGGTCAGGGAAACTTTGGAATGTGCCTTTTGTCTGCATGTTGATTTATTTGTTTGAAAAGAAAAGATTAATATAGATTTAAGATAACTAAAGGAATGTGTCACACTCATAAAGAGGTGACAGGTATCACAGCTCACCTTCCTTTCAGCTGGTATTCAAGATAAATCCTTACAGTTTTTAGATATGATCAACTTTAACTGTATCCAACATTTTCATGATTATACTTCACCCTAAAACAATCCTCAGTACCTGATGGTTTTTGTTTAAAGTGACATAACTGCGCTGACTGTTATGTGAAACACTGAGGAGCAGAAAAGAGTAAAACAATACGACACATCTGGATTTAATTGTGGATTCTCCGCCCTCCAGTGAATTCCTGCTGTTAGTTTTGGCTCCATGATGTTTTCTGTGGTCCACTCACAGAGCCGAAGAGGCCCGGACAGAGGGGACGATTTCATTGGTTGATCCCTCACGTGTTTTTTTTTTATTTTTTATCTTTATTTTTAGTAGAATTTTTGTTGGGATTTCCTGCTGTGGAAATTATAAAAACAGCTGGTCAAAGACGGAATTTAAGCCCCCCTGATGTGTATTTTCAGATTTTTTTCAATATTTGGAGAGTACAAAAAAACAGTTTTTGGTTGTTATTGCTTATTTTGTCTTTGTACCAGTTTTAATTGACAAAAACAAAAAAATCATTTTATATCCCAGATTCTAACTTTCTTGTTTTTATTTTTCTGCAGATGGTTCAAGCTCAACTCCAAGGCGGGCAGAAAGGTGAAGGAGCGTGGCGAGCTCCAGGTGACAGTCCAGTTCACCCGCAACAACATGACGGCCAGCATGTTCGACCTCACCATGAAGGACAAGCCTCGCTCCGCGTTCGGAAAGCTCAAGGACCGCGTCACGGGCAGGAAGAGGGGCGACGTGGAGTCCTCCTCGGCCATTGTGCCAGGCCGCTACGCCGCCTTGTCGGGGTCCCTGGGGCAGCCGTTTGGAGAGGAGGGAGGAGGAGGTGTGGTGGACTCGCAGGCGGTGGAGATACCAGAAGAGAAGAAGAGCAAGGTGAAGGACTTCTTCAAAGGGAGGCTGCGGAAGTCGTCCGACACCAGGTCGTGCTCGTCGCTGGCTTCAGAGAGCAGCATGTCTTCCATGGCCAGCGATAGCCTGGGCCCTCCACCCAGTCTGGATCTGCTGTCAGACCCCCCCAGCTCCCCCATCTACACTAGCAAAGTGAGAGTGGACACAGATTTAGCTAAAAAAGGTTGGTTTTTCAAAATTATTCATCCATTTAACTTGCCGCTCAACAGCAAACGTGATCAGTGTTTGGCTGCAGGTTTTCACTCAGGGGTTAGTGAGGACCAAATGTGAGGCATGAGGATTAAAATGTGCAAAATATTTCAGTCAGTCATCAGAAGTCTCTGTATATCTGCAACAGATCCTATTAGACTGCAGACAATCACAGTATTTACACTAAAACTGAAAAGCTTGTTAACATAGTGTGCCCCAGGCTGTATTTTTAAAATCTTATATTATGGATTTTGTTTTAATTAACAAACCATCATGTTTTTCCAGATCTCACTAAGGAGCTTTAAGAAACCCAATCAATCAATATCTGTAAAGCAGAATCAGTAAACCAAGAGTAAAATGCAAATGTAATGATTTGAAATAGTTCATGTTTCAAAATAAAACTCTTTTCTCCCGACAGCAGAACGTGAAATGTGACCTTTAATTATGACAAGCAACTGTGGATAAAAGGGTTTAAAAAGCAAAGATTCATTCAATAAATTTAGGGCTTTGTCTTAAGTGCCTACTTTGGCGGTAACTGGGAAAAGCTGTGACCCCTCCAAAATATATATATATTTGTAAAATTTAGCAAAAAGAAAGTCTAAACTGGTGCAGACAGGGCCTTTGAACTGGAGTTGCCACAGGGAATTTATCAGTGCAACTAATTGCGTAAAGTGATCTCGTGGCTTTTTTGGACTATTGACGTTGCGTCTGCGCTTAAAGCCACAAACAGCTAAACTTAACAGGGTTCTTCTTTAGTCCAAGCTCCAACTCTGGAGCAACTTTCATTCTAACAGATAAACAGACTGACAACTAAACTGGGCTGAAAACATGACTTTTATAACAAAAATAAAAGGTTTTGATGTTACTTTCTGCAAAAACTTCCACCTATATGTCAGAGATTCAGATGGAAAACTTATTTTCATCAACACATGAAACTTCTTGTGTTTTCCTAACAGTGCTCACCAGCCAGCACACCACGAAGATCCTCACACACAAGCGAGCCTTCAGCGACGAAGCCAGTAAGATCACAACATCCCTCCCTCGTACAAATGCTGCAGTGGAGTCCCTCAAGGGTCGGACCATGACTCAGTCCAAGTCGTCGTTGTGTATAAACGGAAGCCACGTCTACGATTCCGAGCCGTCGACTCCAAAAAGCTCTGCCGCGCTCCCGTCCAAGCTGGTTCTGCTGGAGAAGTGCTCGCCGCTGTCTCGCTCTCTGCAGAACCTCACCAAGAGAAGTGAGGACAAAGGCTCCTTTGCAGAGGGCCGACGCTGGTCCTTTGACAAGTTTAAGAAAGAGGAAAAGGAGGAAGAGAGGGGAGCTCCGGCTCAGGAAGCTCAGACTGGGGACCGGCCTGTGCAGGCAGCGGTGCCGATTGTCTCGTCAGCTGGTGGTTCACCTGACAAAGGAAGGAAGTTCAGAAAGACGTTGTTCTCTGCAGGGAGGAGTGATTCTCTGCCGGCTAAGTCTGACCTTAACCAGGCTGGCTCTGCATCTGAGGGGAAGTTCAGAGGCTGGTTTGGCTCCGGTGACTCCCAGAACAAGCCAAGGTGAGTATGGATTATTTACCGGATCGCTGCCGAGCTTCCTGCTCATTGATGAATTTAGTTTTTACTGGAACACACTGTAGGCTTTTATCCAGCCGGACGTGCTGAGTCAAGCGTTCGTTCTGCTCCTTCCTCATTTAAAAAATTGCTCTGATTTACTTTTGGCCATTTTAAAACCATGCTGTTATCATCATCTCTCAATTAGCCCTTCAGCATTGCCATTTTTTAAAACCTCTATGTGTTTCTCTATCAAAGTTGCAATCAGTGGGTTTGGAAAAAAATAAATCTTGATATGAGCTCACCCGACACAGAAGACATCAGGGTGCTCGAATGGCTCCGATGCATCCGCTTCTTATTTGTGTTCTTTGCTTAATTTATTTTGCAAATTTGTTTTGCTTCTTAAATTCATGTCTCCACAAGTCTGCCTAAGTTTTCTGACTGAAGTTAGTCCTTCTTTTTGTTGAGAAATATCAGTTATTATTCTGTGTACAGCGATGTTCCCCATTTGGTGACCTGGCACTTGATTAACTAAGAGGACTATTGTGCCCTATTTTCACAGGCTGGAAGTTTCTGCTAAGGTAGAAAGCAGCTCAGACGTACCCCCTTCCCTCCCTCCCTGCTCCCCTGTGCCTCCTCAGTGCTCCTATCCCTCTGCTTCTCTTTCTAGTCAGGTCCCACCTGAGGACCACAGTCACACCAGTCCCTTCACCCCTTCCTCCTCCCCCTCTTCAACTCCCCTGTCCCCCTCAAACCCCTTCCTCCCGTGTATTCAGCGCAACCCCTTTTTTGAGGAGCTCGTAGCAGAAGAGTCGGAGACGTTGTCTTCTGCTGCACCATGCTCCTCCTCTGGCTCACCCCCTTTGCTTTGCACCACTCGGCCCGCTCCGCTCTGCACATCCAGCTCTGAGTTTAAAGCTAGCACCACGAACATGGTTTCCATAAAGCGGGAGCGCCCCAGGCCAGTAGCTAAGCAGATATCACTCCCTGCATTATCGTCCAAAGCAGCCACCCCTGATTTCCCTAATCACTCCGCCCCTTGCTCCGCCTCTGAGACTGCAGGAAACTGGGATGACTCGTTTGATGCCTTTGCCTCAAGCAGACTCAACTCCCCTAAAGGTAGACTCCTACCAGAACAGCCGAGAACCAGCCCAACTTTATGCCGTAAACGTAGTTATCCTCCACTTGACGACATTGTCTGTAACTATGCACAAGAACCAAAAACGTGCCAAGACGAGCCTCCACCTTTACCTCCAAGGAGGCTTTTAAGGACTCCGGTGAATGAGATTTTCTCCGATGGGTGGCTGCACAGAGGTCAGGAGCTGGCAGTTCATAAGGAAGCCTACCTCCTCTCTCAGACTGGCGTGGCCTCACTACAGCGAGGCAGAGAGAGCGAATGCAAAAGAAACAGCATTTCCCCAGATCCTCACACAAGCAGCGAGTCGTCGGACTCCCTCAGCGTTCACACCCAGCTCCAGTCCAACAATAAGTCTCTCGGGGTCACATATGAAGAGAGGCTCAAAAAGTTTAAGTATGAACCTCTGGAAGATGAAACCAACTGCTGGGGAGGGATGCTGTTTGAGCAAGACTTATATGGACGTGTGTGCAGAAGACCTTATGGACAACAAGGAGTAAATACTCATCATTTGTCACTGAATGCTGAGGAAAGTGCTGGCAATAAGATCTTGTTCAAGAACTCAGGAGCTAAAAGACTCTTTGAAAGTGACAAATCTGTTAGCGACCTCTTCAGCGTGTCATCCGTTACTCCCTCCAAGGTGCCAGATATCTCTTACACTCCTGCAGAGGGGATGGAAGAAGCTAACTCGTGTGAAACTTCATGCCTTAACAACAACATATCTTTCTCCCTAACTCTAGGGGATCTGAATATGAATGTAAACAACTCGGACTTTAGTTTTATTGATTCTGACGGATCTTCTCAGTCAGAGGTAGTTGATGTTGTCAAAAGCACCAACAGTTCAGATGGGACTTTTCCAACAGAAGATCCACAGGTTGTGATTCACCACAAGGAGCCCAAACCTGAGGACGTGTTCACTTTGAAGGACACCTACATTCCTGCCATGAACTCCTCTTTTGAAATAACCGTGTCTTCTAAAAAGCTGTGCAAAGTACCTCCAGTTTGCAAAGACAACTGCCAGGATTGCCTGTGTGAACTGGACAACGCAGCACAACGTGCTCACAGCAAGGAAAATACCCAAACTCCTGCTTCCACGATGTCACAAAACTCAACATCTAATTCATCTGACATTAAAACTGAGTGTAGAGAAGAACACGTAAGAAGTAATGATGGTGATTATAACGGAAACTTACAAGACAAGTTAGTCAAACCTAGCCAGATTGGGTCATTTTCAGGGGTTGTTAGTGCACGAATAAGACCGAAAGGAGTGTCCCGACAGAACAGCAGTGACAGCACAAATAGCCAAAGCAGAAACGCAGACCGAGACTTGGAACAGTTTTTATCTCTCATTCAGAACCTTACAGAAGTCAGTGAAGGACCATCATCTTATCAGCCCACTAAATCAGTCCTGTCTTCCTTACAAGCGTCAGGACAGACTGATATGCTTAAAATTAGCCCCGGTAATGATAACACATATCAAAATGTGTCTAAAACTCAATCGCAAATATGTTTAAAGGACAGCGCGTCGCATGTAGAAGACAAAAGCTCTGAGATGAGCTTTGAAGATCTCCATGCAAAAGTTGCACCAAGCTGCAGAACCCCTTCCAAAACAAAGATTGGGGAATCCTTGGAAGAGCCTGAACTCTGTCGCCCCCCCACCCCTCCTGCACTCCCCCTGTCAGCCGATGCCCCTGCCTGCTGCCCTCACACACAAACCTCAGTCACGGGGCTCAGTGGTGGAGCCAGCTCCTCTGTGGCTGTGGCCTCCTGCACCCCCTCCTCCCCCTCCTCCGCCACCTTCAGCACTGACCAGCTGCTGGTCGATGCACGGCACTCCCTTTTACCTGAGGAGACACAGCCTGCTAGCAGCCTGCCCCGTCAGGAGAGCAGGTGAGACTCCCCACACCAGGACACGACTCGGGTTAGAAACAACAAAACACGCAAATGAGATTTTTTTTTTTTTCGGTTTGTTTGTTTTTTGCTCTAAGTGCTGTGATGACTTTGCTTCCTCTTGTGCTGGTTTGTGTGACGTTGAACACATTATTATTGAATTTAAGTTTTGCATTTTCATCCAATCTGATTGGATGACAGCTGCTGCCTCACTTCTGGCTTTGCTTTACATTTATGTTATCCATTTCATATTTTAGTTTCCTGTTTGAAATGTTATTCTATATTTTGCTGTCTCAAGTCAGTTGTTTTTGCTGCTTTTTTGGCTACCTGCTAATGAAAGCTACATATGTATATTTGCAAAATAAGTTGGATTCCCCAATAAAACAAAAAAATTTGGTTCACAGTGACAAAATTGATATTTTTAAAATAAATAAAAAGAGAGCAAGCAGAAGTGCAACTTGGGTTGGGAATTATAAGATTAAGGAAAATTATATTCTGCTGTTTTATTAAAAGCCAAAATTCTCTTAAATTTTCAGTCGTTCACCAAAGATTTGCTGCAACTTGATGGATAAAAATGCAGTTTTAGTTGTTCAAAAACAAATAAAAGACCTGATTGGTGATTACTACTATTTTGTAAGGTGAAGAATATGTTTCTTTGATGGGCTTTAGATTTTACAACATGTACTGATCCAAAGACATGCAGCCTTACCTCACTGATTGGTCGTATCCTACATGTTGTGAACACAAGTAACGCCCTCATGATAAACAGCACCTCTGAGCTGAAATGTTAGTCCTGGCCTCTTTGGTTTGCAGATCTCATCCAGTGAAACCGTTAACGTCCAGCCAGTTCGAGAAGAAAGAGGGTCGTTCAGTTCTCGAGAAGCTGAAGTCTACCATAAACCCGGGCCGCTCCGCCCATCAGGTCGCACCTGAACCTGAGAAGAGTCAGGTACTGTTAAAACACTCAGGCAGGGGGCTGGGTTGGTGCCTTTCATACAGTGACAGATGCTTCCTAAAATACTGATTTTAATGCTTTTCTTAAGCCATACATAAATCTTTTATCTATATAAGAATCTCCATATCTTGTCTTGCCCTGAAATGAACAAGTTTAGTAAAATACCTTCACTGTAAAAATAACTAGTTTTTAAAGTCTGACTTATAATCAAATATAAGTTGATCCTTTTCAGGTCCCCAAAATAAGTTAATTTAGATAAACAACAGAACATGATGTATTTGAACATGTCATTATTCATTTACAAAAACATGAGAAAAAGAGAGTAAAGTATATTATAGGCTTGTTGTTTCTATTGGAAAGAAGGACAAGAATTAAGAAATGCTGCTGATCATGTGAATTTTATTAACTGATTATCAGTTAAGGGTGAGCAGCTCTGCTTATCGTCAAACCACAAGAATGACGTTATGCTCAGAGCTGTGAGATCTAGCTTAAAGTATGTGTTCAGGATGACTCTCTGCCATTTATGTGTTGGGTAATGTTGATTAGCTGTGGTGGCCATCTTGAATTGGGGTGACTACAAAAGTTAATCATCCAGTTATTATTTTCTGCAGGTTTTATTAAAATTCATCCAGTGGTCGTCAGATATTGAAGAAATGAATGTATACACACAAAGACACCGGCAAAGACATTATCACCCTTTCACCTTCAGCAGCATGCAGTAAACACTAAACAAGTCGAAGTTGTCTGGAAGTGAACTTTTTCTCCCTCCCATGTTGCAGGAGCTGAGTGCCGCCCGGGCCGCTCAGTACCAGCACCTCACCAACATGGAGCTGATCTCCCTGCTGCTGCAGCAGGAGATGGACATGCAGAAGCAGCAGGCAGCCTCTGAGCAGCAGGGGGCGCAGCTGGAGAAGTGTGAGGCCGAGCTGAAAAAGGTCAAGCTGCAGGTTCGAGACCTGGAGGACTACATCGATAATCTGCTGCTGCGGATCATGGAGCAGACGCCGACTCTGCTTCAGGTTCGCTCCAGACACAAGTGACGCCGCGGGAGGCTCACCTTCCAGAGTACTGTCAGAGGCTGGGAGTAATTATTCTTTACAGCCCGATGCAGCTCTGATCTCACAATCATCCAGGTCTTCTCACTGCAAATACTGCCCTGTGGATGTAGACACACTTTTAGCCATCATGCATGCAGGGTACAATCTCAGTTCGGCACAAAAATGCAACTAAACGGCGTGTTAAGGAAGAAAATATGAAAGCAGGCAAATTATTTCACACGTCTGCTGTAGAACAAGTTAAAGTAGTCACCTGTATCCAGCTTAACTTTAAAAATCAGCTTTTGCATGTGCTTCAAAGAAAAACAGACAGGTAAGAAAATCGTTTGGAAAAGCATCGAAGGAGCTCATCTAGGAATAAATATACTCAAAGGATCTTTTAAAAAAAAAAGTATTTGCAGCAAAAATCTGTTTTTCACAATTTTTCAATGTTTTTCTCTGTTGGAATAAAGTCTGTAAAAGTTAAATCATTAGTTAACTTTGAGTTTTCAAAGAAAACCTTAAAATAGGAACAAAAAAGTAGCATCGTGCAAAATACTGCTTTGCAAAATCACATCTGTGAAAAGAAGCTTCTTACACTAAAGACTGAAGAGGACAAAGCCTTATTTCTTGCAATTTTGTTTCTTTTGAATGTTTTTTATCTTTAGAAAATTTTAAAAAAAGTGTTTAATATATACTTTTCATTCAATTTTTTGGCTAAAACAGTGAAAATGCTTTAGTTTTTGTTAAAGTTTTATTCCTCATCCATATAGAAATAGTAATATTTTACTGTAGGAATAACTAAAACCAGTTAAGTGAATAAGTGTAGCATAAGTTATTACTTTCAGAATGTTTTTCATTCGAATATATTCTAACGCCACTCACTGTAGCTACCTGCAATGCTTTATAAGACCGCAGAACTGTAATAATAAATCCAATAAAGTGCACATGAACAGCAGATTATAGTTTTTTGTTGTTGTTGTTGTTGTTGGTAAATTATGTTTTTATTTATTCTGTATTGTTTGTGTGGAAAGTCTCGCAGCTGCAGTGCTTACTTTTCTGCACTAGAGGGCGCTCCTGACTTCAGGAAACCTGCTAATTAAACATCTTTAATTCTACAATTCAATTTAAAATTAAACCTGCATGGAGCAGCTGCCTGCCAACACATTCCTGGGACTATTGTGGAGTTCTTGTTGTGAAATGCTGATTCTTCCCAAAAGTCTTGCGTTTTGGGTTAAACGGATCTTTCTAAATGCTTCTGAGAACGCATCGATGTTCTCATTGACGACATTTTTGTTCTAGATCATAAAGGTACTTTTTTTTTTTCCACAGTGGATGCAGAATTGTTTCTAAAAGCACGAAGAGAAACGGTCAAAGAAACGACAACAAAAACAACTTTTAAAGGCACTCATTGCAAACTATGAAAGGAAACATAAGCGGGTTATCCTGGACTTTATCAGACGGTGCAGTCTGAAAGAGTTTCCTCTGGTCCTTTCCAGATGTGCTGTTATGTAGTGCTGGAACGCAGGTACGCACTTCATGTAAACATGAAAACTGTCAGACTTCTCGATCCCAGACGGCACCGGTGTTGTCCTGTTTTCAGTCACTTCGGTCGTTTCTGTAGGGAAACAAACCCTCGTTGTAGTCGGGAGCTGGTCACAAATTGTGTTTACTAATTTTTAATTTAAGAGATCATTAACCATCAACATGAAAGAAAAAAATGAAAGAAATTGTGCGGATTTTGTTTCTTACCTTATGATTTTATCTTCACGACATTGCAGTGAGTACCTTTTAAGTGAAATACTTTTACCCATGACCAATTTAATGTACTTGTTTGGGCCCGCTCCGTGTTCCAGTGTAACTGCTGTGATCCAACTAATATTTAATGTAAATTATTCCTTTTAACAAAATTCACAAGAAAGTAACTCGTCTTTGAAAGTTTGTAGTTTATGCTGTTCTTCATAAAACATTAAAGCAGCATTTTTAAAGCTGTGATAACATAGTTCAAGATTTGATTTCTTGAACTTGCATTAGAAATCTTTCTCAAAGTTAGCTGTAAATAAAGATTCTTATAATTCAGGAACTTGAAGGCTTGCAGCTAAAATGTAGTGAGAGTGAAACAAAGTGTTCAACATCTTTTATTTGCAATTAATCTATAGTGTAATAGTATTTTAAGATATATAGATTATTGTTTATCAGCATTTTGCTCCTTTTGTTGCCTAATGAGTAGTGAAGCTAATTAGTGTAATTTACAAGCATTTCACAGAAAACAGTGGAGTTATGAGCTAAGGGGAAATTAAACTGCATATTAATTAGTTTATTAAAGAAATCTCCCCCCAGCAGTCCTCTGACCTGACGGTTAAAGAGTTTTAATGAAAATGTTCAGAGATTCATTAAAGGTAACACTCACTGCAAGGTCATGAGGAGAAAAACAATCATAAAGTAAGAAATAAAATGTGCCTTTTCCCCATCATGTTAATGTTTAATGTGTCTTTAAAGCCAAAATCTTTTGGCAAAATCTGTGAACGGCTGCCAACGAGTAGAAAAGGTCGAAATGACTGAAAATAGGTCAACCGTGGGGACATTTTAGATATATTTGTACAAATTTACTCTCAGATTTGTTGCATAAAGTCTGCAGGCAGGTCTTTAAAACTCATATGAAACAGACTTCAGGACAGGGCGTATTTCACCTGTTTACCTGAAAGATCTAACCTGTGTAAAATATGGTGGACTACGGCTCAAACTTTCAGGTGGGTCAAGGCTTTGTTTAAATCAGGTGCGTACCTGCACACCTGGAGAAGAGCAGGAGTAAACTCTGTCAAACTGCAGCATGTGGTGAAGTTCAGGACAGGCTTTTTTCTGCTTGCAGTGAGAAGCTTCCACGCCTCTCCTCTCCTCACATCCGGTCCTTCCTCCCAGTGAAAACCTCCTGACTCCTGACTCCTGGTTATTTTGCACCCAGATCAATCCGAACAGTTACGCAACAGCTTTCGCCGGATCGATTAATCGGGATGTGTAGTCATGCGCGTCAACTTTGCCACTGTTTCAGGAAACCGACAAACTACACATCCCGGCATCCTCGGCGGCACATCGCTCCACTACTTCCAGACTGTAGTTAAAAAGCCGCTTCGCTCCATGAATGAGAGATAAAGAGTTGATGTCATGGCGGAGTCCGCAGCCTGTCCCGGTTTCCGGCTCGGGAAGCCCCGCTACGACCAGGTGAGTCCGGCTCTTTCTGCTCCTGACATTTTGTTTTCAGGGTTTCCATCCTCCGCCCCGCTGCGCTCCGGCTCTGGTCGGATCTGATCGGATCTGATCGGTCCGTTTCTGGAGTCCCGTTAGACACAGAAACTAGACCCGCTTCGTCCGGATCAGCTGCTTTACGCACATCTGTGCTGCGCGAACCTGAACGCATTTCCTACCTGAAACCCTCAAGTTTCACTCCTCCTCCTCTTTATTTCCAGGGTTGTTTGTGCAGATTGTTGCCCTCCTGTGATCGCCATAAATCCACGCCCATCCGAGCTCAATTTCCTGTGTAAAAACTAATTTGCTGGTCAGCCCTGGAAGTTAAAGTGACCTTCAGATGGCTCATTAACTCAGGAGGCATCACTGGTTGCATTTCAATTTATAAATCTCTCCCCCACCCCTCCCCACACCTCCCCACCTCCCTCAGACTCAAGCCTGGAGGAAATAACTCAGCAGATGGAGATGAAGTCCACAAGCCTGGACAACAAAGACAGTCAATGCAAAGGTCAAACATATTAAAGGGTTTAAAGAACTGTTTCAGTTTACCCCAGTTCTGAAATGAGGGTATGCACTCAATGTAAACAAAGCTGAATCGCAGAACTGACCTGCACGAGGCTGGTTGTAGTCTGTGTAGGTACACAAATATGAATATAATTAAATATTGGTGATCAAACAAGGCAGTGGGGTGAACTAAAACACAGAAATAAAATTATCTGAAGCTTTTGACTTTTTCCCACTTTTTGCAAAACCGACCTGGTTCCTGCAGGAACATCTGAAGCGAGGCCAGCCTGAAAGTGAAGCACACACACACACACACACACACACACAGAATATGATTTCAGAACAAGTCAAGGAAAAATACGGCTGCAAAAAACAGGCAAACCAGATTTAATTATGATAAAACAACCAGACCAAGTTACAGACAGAAGAGCCACAGAGAAGCAAACTGACAACAGAACAGCCGTAACGAGAGGAATTAAATGCAATATGTCCACAAACTGATTCAGAAACTGCCTAAAGGTCACACTGAAGAACTGCAAAGAGTGGACAGAGGAGGACACAGACACTCAAAGAGACGCTGGATTCAAATTAAACCCAAAGAAGCAGAAAACCACCTTCATTCAGGATTATTCAGGTGTGTTTACAGACGTGTAACAAAGGACCCTCTGGTTTAGGATTATTTATGAACACGTCATCAATAATTACTGCAGGATGTTTCTTTGCTCCCAGAATTCCTCAAACACAGCCTCCTCTCCTTCCTGTGTGTTTTTTCTCTCTGTTTTTCCAACATTTTCTGCACCTCTCACTTGCTGCCTACCATCTTTTGGAGGCAAACCTTGACCCAGATAAAGCTGTTTCTTTTTTTCTTTTTCATTTATTTATTTTTTTATCAGAAACCTTCAGTTCATGACGGCTTGTTAAAGATGCTGTAAAAACCTTGCGGGTGTTGCATCAAAGCAGATAAAATGAGGCCATCTCTTGAATCAGCACAAATCCTGCTTGTTTTTTTTTTTTTTTATCTGCACGCACGGCGCCCGGCTTCCATCTTCGCCTGGCTGTGTGCTCTCCGGGGAGCTGGAACTCATGAATAATTAAAGCCGGCTCCTCACACAGATCCCCTCACGTCTCTGCGCTGCGGCACACACAGCCTGTCAGAAAATAAGAGACGCGGTGATAGATTGTTTGTCTCCCGCCTTCCTGAGGACTGAAAGTATTTCCCAGCAATTTCAATCAGGATCTGCAGCGACTGAGATAATTAAAGCAGAGACGGCCTTTCTGCTGCGTTTTCTACCCTTCATAACTGTTAAATGTCTCAGAGGGAATCTGATTGAATCTGGTTGCCATGTTTTTGCTCAACCAGGTTGCCAAATAGACTCTTGGCATGAGCTGCCTTTGGGCCCTTTCAGAGCGCTGGCGTGCATTCTGAGCTCCTGGCACGCCGAGGAAGAAAACAGAACGGGGAGCTTGACCAGCTTCGAGCCTCACATGGAAGAAAATGTGGGGTAGATGTGAACTGACATTGACTGTTTCTGCTTTTCCTCCAAAAACGGTTACCTCGAACCTCGTGAAAGTAAAAGAAACTTGAACGTTTGCCGTATTATCCTGCTGCACATCAACAGAAATGGATGTTTATTACAGAGCTTTTAATGGCATCCCAACTGTTTGTTTCCCCCGGAGAACAATTCATAGCAAGGAAAGTAGTTTTAGTTTAAAGTGAGTGATAACTGGGTCTCAGAAAGGTTCAGAAGCCTGTAAAAATTAAATATATTTGAAAGTATGCCTAAAATCTGACTCCTTCAGAGAGTAAAGACAATATAAGATGTTTGTGTGTGTTTTAATCCACTTATAGATATTTTTCTGACACAAAGGTTTAATTTGAAAAGCCCTGACAGTCTTGTTTGGTTATTTTTTCTTCAGTATGTTCCAACAAACTCCTTCAGCGTGACTTTAAACGAGTCAGCAGCTCTGCCTGATCTTTTCTGAGTCGGTTTACAAAAATATCTCAGGTAAAAGGTGGAGTTAGGGAAGCAAACAGAGGGCAGGTTAACATAATAATTCTTAAACACTTTTTCTTGTGTGGCCTGGGAGCCCAGAGAGAACAGAAATTTCAATTCTCAATATGTCTGTGATATATTGTAGAAATGACAATAACGCTGACTTTGACTTTGACTTTGACAAGAAGGGATGCTTAATGCGTTTCCTATAATTAATAATTAACTTTGTCTTGTTGTCTTTCCCAGAGTTCATTCCTTGGTCGTCTGAGACATTTTGTGGACATCATCGACCCCAGCACCCTGTTTGTTTCAGAGGTAAAGCACATGTTTCTGCAAAATAAGGAGTTAGGTCTGATTTTCCCATTTTTCGTATTTACCCAACCTGATTAAATCTTCTCAGGCCTGAGTAAAGAAACCTCAGCGCTAATACCAGCAGAATAGTGATAAGTTTAAAATAAGATGTGTTCTGGGAATATCTAACTTCTTTTTCTGTGACCAGTAAACTGCTTAATTTTGTAAAAAAGCCAAACACATGACTGGACTTCTGGTTGTGTTACAACATGGCTCTGATAACAATAACTGAATATATTTGGTCATGATTTGATGTTTAAAGTATACTGTTCTGTTATTTTATTGTCAAATAAAAAATATTGCTTGTCATACAGACCATGATATCAACTTTATTCTAAAACTGCAAACATTTATCTTAAAGTTGGTATTTTTTGCTGTTTTTATAGAAAAGCTTTGATTATTTCCAACAGTATTACTTGCATATTTTTTTTTGTTATTTTATTTTGTAGAAAAAGTTACAAGAATGCATCCGACTCCTCGATGAGCACAAACACGGCACTCTTCCACCCGGAGTATCTGATGAGCAGGTGGGTCATGTTGGTTTAAAGGTTTAAAACATTTTAACATTAATGTATAATCTGTGATATAATCCTCAAGCTGAACGTCATAGATATGAAACGGCACACATCTCAGGTGCTGAGAAAAGCCTTACAAAAAATAAATTGTAAGTTCCTGAAAAGCATGAAAGTGTTGAATGATAGAACCTAATAATTAACCATATTTCTTCTTTAATACCACACGGCGGACCTGTTTAGTTGTGGGAAGCTCAGAAGATCAAGCAGGTAAGTAGATCGCCAGCCGTAACTCCACCTTCATGCATCCAATACGTTTGGCTCTGGACAGCATGAGGAAGCTTTCACGCTCTCTGTTGCAGGCCATCATTCACCCCGACACCGGAGAGAAGATCTTCATGCCATTCCGAATGTCAGGTATGTCCTAAAGATGAAGATCTTTGTGAAACTTGGCCGAGCCGCTCCATGCTGTCATCACTTTTGTTTTCCGCTGACAGTCATCTTTTCGCTGTGCAGGTTACGTTCCGTTCGGAACGCCAATTGTAAGTGTCATACGGAAACCACACATTTAATTCATGCATCCCATAGCAGCAGTACAGATTTCCATGAACATGGTCGTATTTGGGGACAGATGAAATAAATTTGAACTTATTTTGCCGCAAAATAAGCTCTTATTTCTTGGTTTCATCTAGGTCATTGGCCTTCTTCTCCCAAATCAGACTGTGATGTCTACCATTATATGGCAGGTACTGGAAATGAGCATGCTGTATTCTGGTGGACTTGGAACCTTTAACAGTTTCTATATTTCTTTATAAGTGTGGCACTTGCTAGTTTTAAAAGTAGAAAAAACAATAAAATCTCAGTCATTTGTGTTTTGATCTGTGCTGATCTAATAGTTGACAAAAGTCACTCCAAGAGCAAGGAGAGATATCATCAGTCAGATCAAAAACTAACACAAACTAAACTGTAAATTACTGAAGACCTCTCTCATATTGGTCATTGTTTATTAAGAAATCCTTTAAAATTAGTGTTTTTTTATGACAGATTTATAGCGAAGAACATCACTGCTCGATCACACCGACCAACCAGAAGGCTGTTAGGAAATGTTTTGTTGTACAAAAACAAACTCGTAACTATCCGTGGCAACGTTAGAGCCAAATGCAGGATGAAGTGCTAGTGGAAATGAGAGATGTAAACAAAAATGTTAAGTGACCAGAAAACGGATCCGAACTAAAATTCCAGCTGACTGGGAATGTGATGAATCCGAAGAGACGTAACGATAAACAAAATGAACGGCAGGAGCAAACAGACACTTCTTGTTGGTGAGACGGAGCAGGAGTGAACAGACGAGAAGCTTCTAACAACAAAACAAGACAGGATGTAAAGGTGACCAGATTACAAAACATGGAGACAGAATAAAACCTGAACGTTCAAATAAACAAATACAAGGAACAGAATGAAACTAAAGCTACATTAATGGTGGTAGTTTCATGGTTTGGGCCCTGATAAAGAAGAAAATAAGGCTGTCTGAGAGCGGTCAGGTCTAAGTGTTGACACTGATACAGGATAAGTGATGAGGAGGAACCTGAGCTGAGCACATGAAATCGTTCTGCACAGAGAGACTGAAACTCTCCTCTGCTGATATCCAGGGCTGGCCAGTCGTAAGAAAGCGTCAGGTGTAGATGGTTTACATCCTTTGTGCCACAGTGAATCCTTTTGGGGATCATTGTTTGGTGTAACTGGTGTGTTTTCAGGTTCCTGCTTGTATGAGTGGACTCTGCAAACCAACCTTAAAGATGATCTTCTCAAACCCTGTAGGGCTAACTTATTAAATCCCGTCTCAGTCCACTTCCACCTGACACACCCAGCCATTAAAATATCTGCTTACTCTAAGTAAAACACATTTTAACGAGCTGCTTCAAAACTGTTTCTGAGCTCCTGTAGATTAGAACTTTTTAACTTACAGATTTATGCAGAAATATAGAAAAGACTGAAAGGTTTTCAAAGCTCTTAGCACCACTGAATCCCTGCCTTTATCGTCCATTTTGATCATCTGGTTAGTCTTCTTTAGCCTACCTCCCGACCTGTCTCTGTGTTTCTGATGGTCCTTCTTTGACTCTCCTCTTTGTCTTGTTTTTTTTTTTTTAGTGGCTGAACCAGAGTCACAATGCCTGTGTGAACTATGCGAACCGCAATGCCACAAAGGTGGAAACAACTTTCTCTATAATCATGTCTTTTTACTGTTCTACGCCATCATTATTCAGCTTAACATCTTTTTTGTTTCCATCTTTTTTTTTTTTATTTCAAAATTTATAGACAATAATTGTCATTCCCAGTGATAAAAGTTTGGTTTGGATAGTAGTTTGACAGAAAACTGTATATAAAGCTGTGAATTTGTTTGTTTGTGTGTCTTCAGCCGACACCAACATCTAAGTTTCTTCAAGGCTATGTTGGAGCCGTGACCAGTGCTGTCTCTATTGCAGTAAGTGTTATTTGACACTGATGTCATTGCTAAAAATAACCTCTTTGAATGCTACTTCTCAAAATAATAACGGCAGTGTTCAGGTTACACTAAAAAAATCAATACTTTTCAGAAGAAAACAGGATTCAAAGTTAAAGTCAGCAGTGCTGCAGTTTCCAATGTTACTGTTGGATTTTATAAGATTTAACAAAAGTAATCTGCCAGAGAAGTACCAATAAAGTGTTTTGTATTTTAGGTGGGACTGAATGTGCTGATTGAGAGGGCCAACAAGCTTAGCCCTGCCACCAGAATGATCATTCAGAGATTTGTTCCCTTCCCAGCTGTAGGTGGGTTTACAAGGAGCCCGGTGTTTGTTAGAAAGAGCCTTTTAATCATGAGCCACAATCTTTTATTGATGCTGTTAGGTTTTATACATTATACCAAGATATGTTTCCATGCAAACTAAGATCAAATTCCAAATCTTGTTATTTTACCATCATAATATGTATATATTCTAACAATTTGCACATCAAATGAACAAATACAGAGTTCAAGTATTACAGCATGTGTGAAAATGTCTGAGCTTCGTTTTTTCCTCTCCAGCGAGTGCAAACATCTGTAACGTGGGTCTGATGAGACACAACGAGCTGTCTGAAGGCATTGATGTGCTGGACGGCAACGGCAACGTGGTGGGATCCTCCAAAATCGCTGCAAGACATGTGAGTGACTTCCTGTTTGACATCATGGGGCCTAATGTCGGGTAATCCGTTACTTCCTGCTTCACTCGTGGCTCTCTGAACCGGACATCACAATGTTGTCATCTTTATCCTCAGGCAATAATGGAGACGGCCTTCACACGTGTGGTCCTTCCAATGCCAATCTTTGTCTTGCCCCCCATCATCATGTCCTACGTTGAAAGGTTTGTGCAAAAATACATGTCTGTGTTTTGGTTTTTGGTCATTTAAATAAGAACCAATGCTGATCTTGGTAATAAAGGTTAAATTATAGCTGAAAAATCAGGTTTGGATGTTTGTCATTATAAAACTTACACCTGTATATTCAGATATATTCAGTAAAAACAATGTCTAAAGATGACAATGTTTTATCATCTGTAATCTGCCATCAGTGGTAACAAACCACACGTAGAACACGTCAAACATGGATCTTTTTCTCCACATTTATTAGGTAGAAAAACAACATAAATCTAGGTGGGTAAGTTAGCAAATGAAATTCATGTAGAGGGCCTTTTTATGCTTCCCGGTGCTTGTAGTCACTTTTCTAGATAATTGCAATTTTCAGTCATTGCTCAGATAAGAATTATTTTATTAAACTTTGTCACAAAAGTCAAAATATATCAACAATACATTTTCTCTCAAATGATTCAAGCCTTTTTGTTAAACTCAGAAAATGTGTTGTGCCATAGATGTTCAGAGAAACTGTATTTAACAATCAAGTTAAATGAATGTTTTTAAGTACTCATGTAAGTTTCTGTCTGAGACGGTTTTGTCGTTTTTTTGTGTAAAGATACACATTAAAATTATGCTCGTGTTGAATCAAAGTCGACATATATTTTCTCCCAAAGTCACTTCATTTAGGAAGAATGTGCCAAAGAAGGACTGAGCCATAAAGAGAGGCTGTTTGGAATAAGAACCTCACACAGGCAGAATTTCCCACCCTCCAACTGTGCAAAACAGCTCCCCCCAAATCTGCACATGGTCCAAAAATAACTAGGCGTTGCAGCCTCACTTTCCCTTTCATGTGCGTGTTGACTTGTTTCAGGCTGCGATTCCTGCAGAGAAACCGCAGATTTCTGCTGCCCATCCACAGCCTGGTGTGCCTGATTACGTTCGGCCTCTCGCTGCCCGTGGCCATCAGCCTGTTCCCCCAGATGTCTCAGGTACACTTTGTACGATCAGATGAACTGCTGCTCTCGAGGCCAGATGGCTCCGGGAGCAGCTGTGGAGAAATTCAAATTACATCTCCTCCAGTTAGCACCCACAGCGCCGGGCCCACACCTCCTATTCTGCCTGTCTTCTCCTCTCGTCTAATTAAAAATGACTTTCAAGGCTAAACACAGAAACTGCTTATCTTCAGCATCACGCTTAGATTTTCTTTTTTTTTTTTTTGGCAGATTGAGGTGTCTCGCCTTGAGCCGGAGATCGCCATGGCAACGGATTGCAAAGTGGTGACCTACAACAAGGGTTTATGATGGATGGCGTGATGCGAGAGAGGACGGGGTGCGAAAACAGCATTCTGAATGACTGTAATTGAGAACTTATTGCAGGCTTTGGGAACAATCTGCTGCAGAATTGTTTATCGTAGAGTTCCAGCGTCACTAAACCTCCTTCTTACTGTTCTCAGGAGCGCAGCATTTATCAAATTGTTGTTTTTGAGAGCTTGAAATAGCATTTTTTGTGTTGTTGCATGCACTTTGTATAATAGAACAGATTCTAACTGCAAAAAACAGTTTTTAACATAAATATATTAACTAATATAGTGAATATACAACATATTGTTCTTCACACTTGCCATATATATTCAGTCTATAGCAGCAAATTGTGTAGCACAATGTTTTCAGACACCTACAAAGGTTTATAAATTGTTTTTGAACTAATAATTTATGATCTTTTTCTGTACTTGAGGTTGGTTGTAAAACGCTGTAAACACACCTCGGCGATGTGGCAAACCTGTCAGCAAAGACCTGACTGTTTTATTTTCATATCTGACAGACGTGGAGCGATTTAATCTGGGTTTTTCAGTTCCCACCTTCGGAAAGAAACCAGAAATCTGCCTCTAAATCTTTCTTATGGTCACAGGCAGACTTTCTCACTCCGGTTGTTGTTTGTTTATGAACAGCTGAATTTATTCAAGCTGCTTGTGAAAGAAAAGAGTGAAATCTGGCAGCTGAAAAGCAAACAAACAAGAGAAGCAGCAGGATATAAAAAGAGTTGCAGAACCAAGAGATTTTGTTCTCAGCGTTTATATTGCTGTATGAAACTCTTCAGGAGCCGTAGTTCTTCTGTCATAAGTATGTTAATGTGGAACAATCTTCTAATTTAAGACAAATACTAAAATGCATGCAGCAGAGACAGGAATGTAGAGTCATATGAAAGAGTATATTATCCTATTTTATAGATTTAGTCTATATTTAATACAGAAACTGTCACAAGAGTACATGCTACCTATACAAACGGTTGGAAATATCACAATAAACAGGTATTTTTAGTGTACCTGTAACTGATTTTCAGCTTTAAGGTGATAAGTTGTCTGTTTTTAATGCAGTTTTCCTGTTTCTTTTCTGCTCCAAGCATCTTAGAGGAGGTGAGGAAAGAACAGAGGATGAATGACTTAAAGGATCAAGGAAGTGAAAAAATAGTTGTTATTGGTCGTTTATGATGTGATGCAAAGCAGGAGTTTAATCACAGGTTCAACGATTTTAATTATGTTTTGACATGAATAATTAACTTTTTAATAAGTGATGTTTAATGATTTCTCTCCTTCATTAGCATCTTCTCTGAGTCTTCGATCCCACGTTGCATGCCATGGTACCAGTTTTTAGTTTTGATTTTAGATTTCTGAATAAATTTGAGGAAAAGCCTGCAGCCTCTGTGTCAGAGGGCGCTCTGTGCTGCAGATATGGATACACTAACGTACGTTTATGTTTACGGTGACAGCTGATCACACACCAGCTTTCTGAACCTATGTAATGAGAAATAATCCACAGAATTAATAACTTGGTATTAACTTCACATCTTGACTGTATTAAGGACATTTCCCTACACTACTGACTGTTCTAAAACCACTACTTTGGCACTCAGAAGACATTACTTTTGTACAATATTTAAACTATAACATATAATGTGATTGTTTAAAAGGATTTGTATAACAAGTTAATTAAATGTTTGCTAGATAAACAGTGAAAACCTTTTTGTATCTATAATTTTACAAAATCTAATAAATGCTCTTTCACTATAAGTGTTTTCAGCTGCTTTTGTCAAATTGTGCATTTTTTAAAATTTATTAAAAAATAAATGAGCTTGTAAGAGGGATTTGTTGGTGTATTGTATGCAACAATCATTTTAAATTTATTAGCTCCTTTGCATTCCTTGTAGATTTTATTTTCCTGCATTAAATCGTATTTTTATTTATTTTTTTACCTTTTTTGAGGCAACCTGCAGAAATTGGCGCTGTTCAGCAGCCCACCATCAGGGGGCGCTGCTGCGTCTCGTACAGACTTGGTGTCAGAGTTGAAAGGGCAAAGGTCGTCAGAAACATGGCTGCTCCCCTGGATGACATGTTTTCTCTCTGTGTGGACCCCGGCAAAGTTGCCGGCAGCGTGGAAGTCCGATTTATAGACAACATTAAGGTGAGAGTCGCTCATTTCGTCGGGTTTCAGGCGGCTGAGGTCGACGTGGATCCGCGGTTTGATGAGACGTCAGAGAAGCTGCCGTTTCCCGCAGCTCCGTGCTGCGTTCACGGCCCGTCAGAACCCCGGGAAGCCTCACATTTATCTGCTTCTTTCAACCCCAAAGCGACGACGTGTTAGCGCTGAGAGGCTCGGTGTTTTCACATGTTTAAATCTGACCCCAGTTTAGCTCAAATATTAATCTTATCCCCATTAGTTTAATTTTGAGCAGTCCATCCCAGGACTCAAACCAGCAACTTTACAGGTCCTAGAAGGACTCAAACCAGACAACAGCTCCCAAATCTGCCATTATTTGTGAAATATTTATTACTTTGTGTTGATAATTGTTCTCTCTTTTATCACAACTAGAACATAAAACGTTATTTTGTTTGTTTGGTTGCTTTACATAGAATCGAATTATTATACAATACTTTGCTTTTCAGTTTATTAAAATTAGAAACTCTAAAAGCAAAGAAAACTAATAAAATGCACGAACAGATAGACTTTCCTGAAATAAAATGTAACTTTGATTTTATACTTTTTATGAACCTTTTTGTAGTTTGTATGGTACAGGTTCATTTGCTTTGGTTACTGACTAAACATCTTAATATATTTATCTTAGAAACAGATCACTGCTACTTTATTATATAAAGTGAATATTATGGGTTTAAATTTGGGCTGCAACTTTTTAAAAATAATTTTAATTCTAATTATTATTTGAACAAGTTTATTCATCATCATTGGCCTTTAGTTTACAGAAAAAATAAAATACAGACACAGCACGTTTATACCCTACAGAAGAAACATTTTTAAGATTTTAGTTTGACAAATTAAACTAAATGAGCTACTCAAACGTTTACCAAACCCTAATGTTTATTGAAGTATTATAATATTTAGATTATAATAATAATATGTACAAGATCTGTGGCCTTTTGAAGTATCTCTCTGTGTGTTTTGTTTTTGTTTATGTTTGTGTTTCAGGGTAAAGGTCTCTTTGCTAAAAGCAGCATCAAGAAGGGAGACACCATTTTCACCGAGCGGCCTCTCGTTTCTGCTCAGTTCCTGTGGAATGCTTTGTATAAATATAAAGGTGAGATGATGATAAAGTGCCGCATGTTGCCTTTATTTGAACCTTAATGGGTTTTTTGGTCGATGGCTCAGATAAATTCAAACTGATTCTGAATATTTACCTAGAACCAAACCTGTTAAGGGTGTGGGGATGAGATGAGATGATTTAGGGTTTTCTGTGGAGATTCCTCACCAGCCTGCTGTATGTCGAACAGCCTGTGAGTACTGCCTGCGCGCTCTGGAGACTGCAGAGGAAAACGCCCGAAGACTCAGCGGCAACCCTGCGCTCACCCTTCCTCACCCCGACCTCTGCCGGGTCCGACCGGAGCTGCACCAGGCCTGCCCTCAGTGCCAGGTAGGTCCGTCCACCTGCAGAACCACTGCTGGTCCAAATAATTCTTCTTTAGAGGCCGAGACTCACAGTATGGAACAAAAGGACCAACCATACAAGTTTTAAGTAAAGAAATTAATATTTATAGTGAACAAAAAGTTTTTTAAATGTGTTTCTTTCTGCTTTAGAGACAAGAGAGAAAAAAGATTGATTTCAAACAATTAAAATTCTCTTATTTCATTTTAAGTTTTATTTTCTTAAGTAACACAGAAATCACATTCCTGATCCTAATGAAATTATTTGTTTTAAGGTATAGATCAAGACATTATCTTTTTGAAATCTGAGGTGTTGCCCCCTGCTGTTCATTTTGTAGATTGCATGTTTTGACACTTCGATGTTGACCTAATTTATGGTTGAATGAGTTCTGTTTGAGAAATCCTCAAATATTCTTTAATTATTTAAAAATAAAAACTTTTTCACTTGACTGATTTCTCCAAACTCAGCTTTAAAGACCGAAGGAAACATTTCAGCGATTCTGTTCTTGTTGTGTTTTAACAACATGACATTGATGTATCGCTCCTCGCCTTTGAACAATGACGCGATGAACCATGCGGCCGTTTCTCCTCCCTCTCCAGGTGAAGTACTGCAGCAGCGAGTGTCGACAAGCTGCAGCCGATCAGTACCACCGGGTTCTGTGTCTGGGTCCGTCTCAGGAAGACCCAGACCACCCCATCAACAAGCTGCAGGACACGTGGAGGTGAAGGATCGTTTCATCGTCTCACCGTCTCCTTGCGTTCTTGTTGCTGTTGGTCGTGTCCATTCACCTTTAAGGTGTTCTTTCAGGAGTATGCATTATCCCCCAGAGACCTCCAGCATCGTGCTCATGGCCAAAATGGTGGCTGTGGTCAAACAGGTCAGTGTCTGCTGGCTCCGGATGTTAGAGCAGAAAACCTTCATGTTTTTTTTTACATAAATAAGCTCTAATGGTCACCATTCATACCTGACTGTGGATTAAGGATGATTTACCAATGAAAAGTGTCAAAAAAGAAGTTTGTAAACTTATAACCTCAGTTTCTTTGTGTTTCTGGAGCGATGATATCAGCATCCCAGAGCATCTTGGTGTGAAAATGAGCCGAATCTACAAAAAATTAGATTTTCATAAAGTTTTGTTTTTCAGTCAAACTTGAAGCTTCTCAGCACATGAATGAAGTGAAATTCGAGGCTGATGCTGCGAGAAATAAAATCACTTTTGAAAGAGGCCAGGTTGTTGAGAGCTGAAGCTGATGTTTCCTTCAGCAGACTGTAAATAAAGCTGAATGTAATCAGTTTAAACCTTTATTTGTTTCATATTTTTTATTTGAAACAGGTTTTGATTTAAAAAATAAGTCTAATATAGGTTGATGCAATTACAGCTACACTCCAAAAATAAAACAGGTTATTATTAATTGACAGAATGTGATTTTTAAGGTTTTTTTTTTTCCCCCAGGCCAAAGATAAAGCACGCTGGCAGAAGCTGTTTTCTCACTTCTGCAGCCGGACAGCGAATGAGGAGGAGGAGATCGCCCATAAGCTCCTGGGAGAACAGTTCAGGGTGAGTTTCCTTCATGTTTTATATCTGAAGGTCGCTGGAGTGTGAAATGTTTGAAATCTGCCATTTCAAAAGCCACAGCGCAGCTCTCCACAGGTCACTAAGCAAAGAAGTCCAGTCTGATGATTCCCTCGGAGGCCTGAAGCTCCCGCCGTGGCCGTTCATCCTTCTGATGCAGATTTTCTGTTTGTAATATTTTATTTTTGTCGTGTTCTGTGCGCAGGGGCAGTTGGCTTCGTTACACAGCCTTTTCACAGCAGCACTTTATGATGACCATCTCAGCCGGGTGAGCGCGCTTCAAATGAAATCTGTCCGTGTTTACAGTCTGGCACTCATGCTGAAAACACAAAAAAACAAAACAAAAAAACTGCCAAGAAGAGATTTTACCTCAAAGGCAGCTAATTATTGTGACTATGTGCCAGTTTTATTTATTTATGTTTTGTGTTGTCCCAGTTGGGTAAAATGTGCCTTTTTATTTCTGTTTCCTGCTGAAAAACAGTTCAAGTCAGTGGTGTCCGAAGGTGGGGTCGGGATTAAAACGTGTCACCGAGACGGGGTCCTTAAACGATCTGCAGACACCAACTTAGACGTTAAAATGATTGTTTATGGCATATTTTAATCGTTAGAAACACTAAAAACAGTAGTCATTAATAAAGATGATATGGATGTTTGTGTTGTCACGATGCCTTCTGGTTTTTTAAGGATTTATTTAACATTTAAACAAGTAACAAATGGCCTCACAACACTTGGCCACTATTATTTTGTGGTTCAAAGGCTCAAAGGTTTGAGAATCACTGATTAATGACAGGAATTAAGGTTTTAAATTAACATTAAGATGATTTTTCTGATTACTTCAAACTCATTTCTAATAAACTAAAAATAAAATCCTTTCTGGGAATTGAGGAAATTAAATAAATCCCTGAGGACAAGTTTGTCATTTTCAGAATTGGTAAATATATTTAGAACCAGTTTGGAAAAATTCATTTTTTATATCTAGTTTAATCATTGTTTGTTTTATTATTATTTTTTTTATCAGTTTCAAACTGAAACAGTGAATATTTTATTGACCTTTTCTCTTTATTTGTTAACAGATTAAATTTACTCATTTTTTCCTATAATTAACATAAATAACATCAGCTGCTGGCAGCTTTAAAGGAGGAATAATATCTGAAGTTGGATTTAAATCTATAGGTTAAAGGTTTTTCTTGTAAATCTTTATTGATGAATTCGTTTCCATTGGTTTGTTTGAGCAGTAGATGTTTACATGATGACCGGCTCCTTTAACGTTTCAGAAACCTGCAGTTTAACCTTTAACCTGACCCATGAGCTTCGACTCGTCATCTTTTACTTTTCTACAGTTGGTCACAAACAGACGAGACATTTGAGAAACTTTGGGAGAGTTTTCGCTCGTCTTCTGTTTGTCACAGAGTCCCACGGCTGAAGGTTTTTCGTCTTTAAGGGCTGTTTTCGTATCATTTGATCGAAATACTTCATCCTAAAGATCCAAACACGTCTCCGACCTTTGACCCAAATAGTTCCAGCTCTGCTGTAAATAATGTTTGACTCTCGCGGACTCTCCTCTCAGCACAGAAAAAATGGTTGACTGTGTAACTTGTGTTGCAGTGGTTTGTGCCCGAAGGCTTCTGCTCCCTGTTTGCTCTGGTGGGGACAAACGGGCAGGGCATCGGCACCAGGTAAGCCCTCGCCTCTGACCAGCCCTTCAGCTCTGGAGTTTGGGTTTGACAGGTGTCTTTGTTCCTTTGACCCCAGTTCCTTGAGTCAGTGGGTTCATGCCTGCGATGCACTGGAGCTTCCCGCCCAGCAGAGGGAGCAGTTGGACTCTTTTATTGACCAGCTGTACAAGGACATCGAAAAAGGTCAGAGTTTTTATCTCGGTGCAGCAGAATTTTCTGGAAGGGGGGAGAAACGTTTTTTTGTCTCAGCTGAGCTGATTTGAATCCTCGTATTGTTTGGGTAAGTGTTTATTAGTGTCTGGGTTGCAGTTTTCAGCAGCGACACTGTTGTCATTTTGTGTGCAGATGCATAAATTTGTGTCTTTCTCTGCAGAAACGGGAGACTTCCTGAACTGTGAGGGCTCTGGACTTTTTCTGCTCCAGAGCTCATGTAAGTGTTAATGATGTGTCCTGGAGTTCATTCTGTGAAAATGACATTGAGCCAAAGATCATTTATTTATCTGTCTTTTTGGCTCGTTTGACCCTTCCAGGTAACCACAGCTGCATCCCAAACACAGAGGCGTCTTTCCCCGACAATAATTTCCTGCTTCACCTCAGCGCTCTGAGTGACATCAGCCCGGGAGAGGTCAGCTGACACGCCTGGGTTCGCTGTAACAGATTTTGGTTGGGAACAAATGGCGGAACATCCCTCTGTAGCTCAGTGTACTCCTTGTCAGACGGTATTAGAAGGCTGAAGTCTTTCAGGACTGGAGTGGGTTTGTCAAGCTGTCAGAAAGATTGAGAAGCCCTTCTGCACGGCACAGTAATGTCACATCAGCTGTGCTGCTTTCAAAGCGCAGCTCTCCTCTGAATGCTGGCGAAAAATGAAAGTTTCACCAGAAAGAGGGAAAACATTTTTTTTTTTTTTCCCTTTCTGAGAAATAGCAACACTAGTAGCATATTCCTGAAACTAAACTCTACATACCATCGGGTTATTGGGGCTCCACAGTCAGCTCAAGGGTGTGTTTTCTTCCATTTTCAGGAGATCTGCATCAGTTACTTGGATTGCTGTCAGCGGGACCGAAGCAGACACAGCAGGCACAAAATTCTGAGGTAAACACCTGTAATCCCTGGGATAAATCATTCAAACATGGGTCACACTCGTATGATTTCTACCTGGATCAATGAAACAACCTGCCAGGCGATGATGGGCAGTCCTGAGGCAGAAACAGTGTGGAGCTTATGCTCCTCATTGATGTCAACATGATGTCCGCATGATGTCAACAAATCTTTGAATTACACCCCAAGTCTCAACCAGCGCCAGGAACACAGAAAGTTTTACTGCATTCTCTTTCATTTCTCAGTCTTAAAAAAAAAAAGAAGCATTTTCATTCCAGGTTGGTGCTCATATCGCGCCAGCTCATTTGAAGCAATAAAAGCGCCACAAGTATTAATTACAAAGTTAAACAGTTGGGTGCTTTAGCGCGCAGCAGCTGCAGAAAAAAAAAACCCGGCAGGTTTCATTAGCAGCAGAGAGCTTCTTATCGCTCGCCGCCGCTGACGAAAGCGTGATTGTGACTTCGCCCGCGTTTGTGTGCTCGTCTGTCTGTTAGCAGAATATCTCATGAACCACAGGACAGATTTTCAGGATTAACTTTAGGGGTCGACCCAACTGAAGGGAAAGCCAAATGACCTTAAGAAAAGCACAAAAAGAGCAATAATTCAGCTAATTCTACAGATATTGAGCTTAATTTGCTGTGGTAGTAGCTGAGAGTCATTCCCAACAAGTGCTCATTTTACAAGATCTCACAAAATCATGAGATTGTGCAGAACGTCATCGGCAAGGTTTGACAAAAACAGCTAAGACTGTCCTTTTTCAGCATCAGATGACGTTTGTATAAAACTGAGGGATGAGCGATCTGCATGCTCAGCCTGTGTTTAATGCAGCTCTGTCTGTGGGTGCAGCCTTGTGACTGAGCATTTTCCTCCCAGGGAGAACTACCTGTTTGTCTGCTCGTGTCCAAAGTGCGCGTCCCAGATGGACGAGGCGGATGTGACATCTGAGGAGGAAGAGGAGGAGGAAGGCGAGGCAGAGGGGGAAACAGAGGGGGATGAGATGGAAGACGAGATGACAGATGTTTGATGAAAGACTTTTCGACACATTTCTGCAACTGTAAGGCCAAAAACAATAAAAGACGAGCTCGGACCGTGATGTGCATGTCACCGGAGCTGTTCCAAAGTGTAGAACTGTGTCCAAATTTCCCTCAGTTTTAAGACCGTCTGCTGTATCTCAAAGCTAACAAATCAATTAAAACACCAACTTTGCAGGTGCCTAAAATTTTAGGATTCGTGGGTGTTTTTAACTCATAAGAATTACAAAAATGGCAGGAAGCTTCACCCCTTGAACCTGCCTTCATTGTTTTGTTTTCACAGCTAAATCTTCAGTGGTTGTTGGCAAACACTCGCGTGGTATAAATCCAGCTCGCAGGGAACAAAATCAGTATTCAACCTGTGTTTCTGGCACTCGGCAGGTGTGCAGAGAAATTTGTAAGGTTTTTATTATGCTTGCCTCTTTCATGTTTTACTCAAACTGTTTCTGCCACTTTTCAAGTACAATCTGACTTTAAAATCCATCTTTCACCCTTTTTGAGAAAAATGACTCGTTATCATAATCAAGCAGATAATTGGTTACTCGCTGCCTTTGCCTGCTCAGTTTTTTTTTTTTGCTGCTGGAATAATTTTTTGTACTTTTATGAACAGTTTTTAATGTTATAGGTACTCATTGCAAAGTCATGAAGAACGGAGAAAGACAATTTGTGAAGTAAGAGACCAAACCTGCACATTATTTCTCTTATATTAACTGTTAAATTAAACATTTGTAGCCGACTGTTTACCTACAAAAAGAGCTGAAATGTTAAACTTACCAGCCTTATTTGTTTCCCTACACAAACTACAGTCAGCCTAATGTAGGTCAGTCATGTGACTCGAGCTTTCTGGGGGTTTTCAGCAGCTTCAGACGAGTGATTTGTTGTCATTGAGTGTGGACCAACATCTCAGACCTGCACATCTTTACATCTGGGAAACTACTGGAGTAAACGCTTTCAAACGGCACCATTTCATGTCGTCCAGGGTAACCTGTGTGTTTGATTTCATTTGCATTGAGTAGCTTTTTAATAACAGAATTCCAGTCATGACAGCCTGAGGAATGCTTCCTGAAGCAGCAGTGCTGTGGGACTCTAATAGGACAGAATAATGCGATTAAGGTGTATAAATGTCCACATAGCTTAAATAGGTTATTTGTTACTCTAAATATGAGCATATTAGAATTAGTTATAAAATAATTGGTGTTCACATGCCAGTGTTTTAGTCAGAATGAGATTATAGTAATTAATATGGAAATTTTTCTCTGCATGGATTCATTCAGACCTGCAGTGGAGGAATAAGGATGGGGATACGATCGCGGACCTGTTTAAATACGCGAGAATCCAGCTGAAGGTCTTGATTAGGCAGTTCAGACGGATGATTGTGGCAGACCTGCTGCAAGTGGGTGGAACTTGTCGTCACGGTTCTGTGTAAATCGAGTAACTTTAAAGCAAAGACCAAGCGATTCATCATCAGATCAGAGACTGCTGACTCCACTGTTTACCTCCACCAGTTGACTTCCAGCTTCACCCATCAAAAAGATTTTAATTTTTCCCCAAGTTAACTTCTTGAGAATGCAAAGTAAATAATCCAAGACGGTTTAATTCTCTGCTGTTTTTACTCTTTATTTGCTCTTTTTGACTATGCATGCTGCACAATTGAGCTTTTTATTTCATCATAATTCCGTTATAATTACAGGCCTGTCATTGGAAAGGCATTCAGCCTGTGAAATACCATTTGGACTTCATACAATGATCTATGGGTTTGAGTTAACCCTCATGTAATGTATTATGGAGACCTTGAGTGGAAAATTGCTTTGTCAGTTACTGTTTGCCCTTTATTGAGAACTGTATTTTATACCATGGTTCCACATGAACGAGATGGCTGCTGTTGCCTCACATGAATCAATATGGCAACAATGGTCTGTAATCACAAATCCCAACATTTTCCCTTAAATATCAGGAATATTGAATAATTCCAGCTTCCTCGCTGTGTGTTCGGCACAGTATGACTGAAAAACACAGATACATGTAAAAATTAAAATGTAACAGCAGCAAACTGGAGCGATTGTCGTTTTTACTACTCTTTCATAAACCATTTAAATTGGATGTGTGTTGAGTCATTTATCTGGTTTACACAGCTCCTGCCTTTGCTACACTGGACTGGACTAATATTTGTTCACTCATTGCATATTAAAAACAGAGCCTTGGCAAAATGAGTGTTCTCAAGGGGAGGGGTTGGTCTCTAAGGGAACACTGATTCAAAACAAAACAGTGAGTTAAATAATAATAATAAAAATAAGCCAGTTTTCTGAAAAATCTCCTCTTGTTTTGAGTTGAAGTTTTCCTACAGTTGGCTTTGAGGACCACTCTTCTAGTTTTTATTCATCATTTCTTTCTTGATTGCATTGTCCTATTCCCAAAGGCAGAAGTCACCTGACTCAAACTGTTAAAGAGTCCTTCGGGTAACACGAGACGTTTTCACACATGGATTGGAGGCCTCAGAGTTCAAACCATAACGCTGTTGACAGTTTTTGCTGGACAAGACTTCACGTAACAGTCTGGTACTCTAATCATGTGTGGACCATAGTTAAAGCTAAAAGTCAACCAGCAAAATATTAGTTGGTGATTTATTTATTTATTTTTTTCCAGGCAGATGCTAAAGCAGGGAAATAAGAGCTCCTGTGTGGTTCTGTTTTTGAAAAAGACTTTAGGACAAGATGTTGCTTTTTTAGTGCCATTATACAAATATCAGACGGCTGTCCTGGAAATTTAGGTGAATTTAAAGACATGTTCTGGTCAGAAGAGACTCGTGGTGTCCAATCCTGGTCCTGGAGGGCCACTATCCTGCAGGTTTTAGTTGTTTCCCTGCTTTGACACACCTGATTTGAATGACTGAGTGATTAACAGGCTTCTGCAGAACTTGAAAACCTGCTGAAGAGCAAGGAAACATCTAAAACCTGCAGGATAGAGGCCCTCCAGGACCAGGATTGGACACCACTGTGTGACCAAGATAGTACCCCCAAGAATGTCCACATGGGTTTTATTTGGTTAAACCTGAAATGTTGAACATTACGAGTTATCCAGGTCTTTCTGTGTTCAATACAAGCCTGTAACTTTAATAACTGATTATTTCATCAAGTTTTATTGATCAGCATGAAAACAGAAATCATGTTATCGCACAAAGGAAGCATATGTACTGGAAATACAAAAGAAACCAGTCCAGAACCCTGTGGAAGGCCGTAACTTCATGAATCTTTCATACAGAACTTAAAATAAATGCAGAACAGCCCTCTTGATTCTGATGATCCTGATGTTTCGTGATTATATTTTGCGGTCAGTCAAATGCAGCACAGACAGGATCGATAAAGAGACAAGATGCTTGTCAGAAGCAATTAGATTATTTATGACTTAATTCAGTGCACTTTCAAAACTGTGATGCACTCTAAATTTAACTTGTCAATTTTTCTGCAATGGACAATTAGTCCAAAAGATAAATGCTATTTTTTTTCCCCAAAATGTTTGACATAAAAGGTTTGAAATGCTGTATAATTGGGTAAAACATCAAGCTCAAGAATGGGTCCTGATTGTTGCATTTACACAGGCATATCAATGAAAAAAATCATTTGAAAATGAATCCTAATTAGAACCTAATTATCTGAAACTGTAGTGTCAAAACAGAACAGCTGTGGGAGAAGAAAAAAAAACAAAAAAAACTGTTTTCTTTATTGGACAGAATTTGTTTTCTCAGTAAACAAGTCCATAAAATCATTGCTGCTAAGCTCTGAGGGAATAAACTGTTCAGCACCACTGGCTCCTGGACACAGTGTGGAAAATAAAAACCTGAGATTATTCTTATTTTCTCAATCAGCTGTGAGGCGTGTTGGAGTTTCGTCCTTTTTCTTGTTATGAAGCAATCTTTCAAGGCTTTCAGATTTGATAAAACTGCATCAAGGAGTGCACCTATTCCGAGTCAATACTTTCTTTTTAGGCAGAGCAACAGTGTCCTTAGCCATTTGGGAAGAGGCTGGTGCAATATATATCAACTCGACATTCCATTTGGGTTGGAGGGAAGTTTCAGAAAATCTCTGCAGTATTTACAAATGGGCTGTAGGAGGGAGTGCTGATATTTTGTTCATTTTATCTATAGAACTGTCAGAGATGCACCTGCAGTAAAGATGTTTTTTTTTTCATATTTTACATCAAATGTTATTAAAAAAAAAAGATCAGAAAACAGAGAGTTTTGGCAAAATACCATTAAATGTTCCATCTTAATGCCATAATTAGGGCAAATACGACTGTAGCAGTGAGCAGGTTTAGTCACTTTTTGGTGCAAACATTTAATTAAGTGAAGGAATTAAATGAATACAAAGGTGGCCGTTATTATTTTTAAAATAAATATTGAAATTAACCATTAAAGACCGACTGAGACTTAAACTAAGAGCATCTTATGTTGAGAAATGACAGAATAACAGCAAATATGGTCAAACATCTCATGCAATATTGTAAGATTTTGCATAATCTGTACTACTACTTATCTACTACCACGTCAAATTTTAGCTCAATGTCTGTAAAACTGACTAATTTTTAGCCATTTGTTTGTTTGCTAATGCCAGTTAGTTGCGGCGGCCATCTTAAATTAGATTGAGTTAATTGGATGTACGTGTACATCCAATGATTTCTTTCTGTTAGTTTTACAGAAATCTGTCCCGTGGTTCATGAGATATTTTACTAACAGGCAGACAGGGGTGACAGCAACAGTTGATGCCAAAGTTTTAAGACAAAATTTTGGACAATGTGTTGAGATTTGAGTTGGTAATGATGCTCAGCTTCTGCCACATCAAATTTTAGCTGAATATCCGTAAAAGAGGCTGAGTTATAGCCATCTTTGTGTTGACTAATGTTGATTAGCCGTGACGACCATCTTGAAATGGGCTGACCCCAAAAGTTATTGGACCAATAATTACTTTCTGAATGTTTCAATAAAATCTGTTCAGTAGTTCATGAGATATTATGCTACAGACAAACACATACACACACAAACACGGACAACAACATTATCACCCTCGGTGTCAGGCAGTAATAATAAGTCAGATAACAGCCCTGTGGAAAGACCAGCTAAATACAAACAAACAAAATTGTTGTCTTTAGTCTTTCTCTGAAGGGGGAGAGACTGTGGCATTACGAAGATTTACAAATTAGTTTTGCTTTCAAGTTCAGGAAACGTCTTCTCGTTAATGAAAGACTCAATTTGCTGCGTCTTTAGCTGCCATTCATCCTCCTCTGCCAGAACGTACGGGTTATATGAAAGTTAGTAAATACCTAAAACCTGATGAAAGTGGGTTTATTCAAGGTGACACAACTGCCTTCATAAAGCTAAATCTCCGTTAGAGAGAATGGATCCATTTTACGTTCTGTAATAAGACTGTTCAGGACAGGATTTGTAGGGAGGAGATTCTATGTTTAAAAGTCACATTTAATTGTTTTTGGAATTGGCTGTAAATAAATATTGGATTGAGAATTCAGACTGAGATGAGAGACAATAAAAGAAACACTGACAGATTAGCGTGCTGGTGTTTATCGCACACACAAGTCAGCGAGATAAACGTCACTTTGAGTGAAAAGGCAGAGAGATGTTTATTCAGCGCGACACAACTTAAGATCTGAACGGTGAAGTTACATCATTACAGCTTATAGGAAGGGAAGTGTGGGACTGCTTGTCATTCGCAGACAGATTTCTGGATCCTTTAACGGGAAATTTCAAATTTATTTATAACTTTATATAAAAAATATAAATAAATAAAATTGTCTTTCCATAATTTTGCAGAAAGTGACTCCCCTCTCGTTGCTTGTTGAACACTGAGACTTCCTGTTGGGCTTGTTTTAGACCCAAAAAACATTATCGCCCATCTTTTACCTTTTGCCAGTCAGCAGTACTGTTTTACCCGTCTCTGTGTTAATTTGTCTAACTGTTAGCAAAATATCTCATGAATTACTGAATGGATTCTTTAATGACACTTGCAGAAAGTAATTATTGGATGTTCGTGTACAACTGATTAACTTTTGAAATCATCCCAATCTAAGATGGCCGCTACAGTTAATTGACCTTACCTACACAAAAAAGGTTATAACTTTCTCAGTTTGAGCTAAAATCTGATGTGGTAGTAGCTGAGAATAATTAAAAACATTTAACTTGAGCGCTGACTGATTAGGCAGAATCCTATTATAAATAAGAAAATGCTGAATCAGCATTCACAGTATAATTCAGTATTTTTATTCTAATGAACTGAACAAACTGACAGTAATAACATCTAGTTAAGCCTAAATCTGTAGATTTCTCCACTGATTCGAGTTTACTCCAGACCTCATTTGCATCATGTAATTCCACACAGGTTGAACAGAGGTAGATGGAAAGAAGAGAAGATTATTTTTTATGAAATGAAGCACTTATTGAACCCAGAGTGTCAGAGGTTTGGACCGTTGGACCGATCTTCAGGTTGAAGGTTCCTTTTAGATGTTACTCAGTAAAGCCATGTCAGAATCTCCTCAGGACCTCTGTGACTCCAGGAGCAAGGCTGGAGCAGCAGCCCACAGAAGGAGTTGGACTCAAGCAGCCATCTTTGTTAAACGAGCCTCCACATCACAGAGCCTGCCTGTTTCAAGTAGGGAAAGCTGGGAGGTCAAAGAGCCTGCAGTGACAGAAGAGGGCTGGATAGAAGCTCGCTTGAGGACAGAAGGGGTGAGAAGTGACACAAGTGTTTGAGGAGAGGCAAAGAAAAGAGGGAAGTTTTGTGAAGGGCCATTATGACTATGCAAAGAAAGAGCCTTTTATTCTGGTAAATCAAGTATAAAACACTTCAGATGTATTTCAGAGACTAAAAGTGGCGTATTACTGTCGTTGCCATATTATGCAAATGAAATAGGGAAAGAGTACTTGACTCTTTTTAAACAGAAAAGTGGGCATTTGCAAACTATTACAGTTAATGGTAGGAGCAGGAAAAATGTAACATTACTTGTACAGCACATGGTTTTATCAAAGGGTTTCTAGTTTCTCAGCCTGGGTCTTTTAAGTAGTTCTAAAAACTTTATAGCGTGAAAATAATGAAATGTATTATATCATGGTTATGGTTATGGTTATACTATGGTTGACTTGTTTGAATAAATTCCAAAACTAATGCTGCACATTTTTACAGCGAACAGAATCCAGTATAAGATAATTTACAAGCTTTTGACAATTACACTTTAAGCTTCCTTTAAAAGCACAAGAATATTTTATTGTCCTCTTTAAAAGGCAAAAAGCCAGTATTGTTTTTGCCTGTGCCGGTTTTCATTTGTCTGTAGCGTTGAACCACTGGATAGATTTTAATGAAACTCTGAGAAAGTAATCATTGGATGTACATCTATAACTAAATAACTTTCAGAGTTAATTTGATTCAAAATGGCCACCCAGGCCACACTGACTTAACAAACATAAAAAGTGCTTACACCTAAAATTCAATGTTACTCTTATTCAAGATGCTACCACAGCTTATTGACTTCTGGCAACACGGAAATGACTTCCTCAGATTCACAGATATTGAACTAATCTGAGATCTCATAATATCACTTCAGGTCACGTCATGAGATGATTTTAGTCTAAAACTCTGGCACGAACGGTGGCAGGCATTATGCATTCCCTGTAGGAACACTAGGCCTTAATTTCCAACATATTCACCCATCTTGCTAAACTGAAACTTTCCACCAACCTGCTGTTGATTTATCTGCTGAGGTCAGCTTTGTTTATGACCGCTGGTGCAAAGTTTTCTAAATGTCTCTTTGGATGCTTAAAGTGGTCAAACTATGAAATGAGAGCTGTTTTTTTTTTTTTTTTTTTTTTAGACCCAAACAAAGCGACTCAGCTCGAAACAGGCCCCCATATGGAAACAATTTGCAACCAACATTAACTCTGTCCACATCAGTTACCGCAACAGATACCACTGCTGCCTTGGAGGGATGCCTCCGAATTAACTGATGAATGACTGCTTCATGTGAAATCAGCCGACCTGAGGAGAAGTTATTGCACTTTAGCTCACCCTGCATTAAAATAAACACTGTTTTGAGAACAAAAAAAACATGGCTGCTGAGTGACCCGATGGCTTTGATCAATGTTTGAGATTTCTATGGTTCATTTCTGCTGAAATAATGTTCTTGGCTACCATCAGAATATTACAAATTATCAGCAGCTCCTCTGCCATGTAGTTATCTGTGATGCTTTTAAAACATTGTGGGCAGCTCAGTAACCTCACATTCATCTTCGGTAAGAAACGTTTAAAGCCTCATTGGCATCAAATAAATCTTGCGGTGCTGCCTGAGACTGTGGGACGGAACATGAAGAATTGAGCTGTGAATCATTCAAACAGAGGCTGTTACATTACCCCACAATATAATAGCACACGGTTTTGACTATCTGAAAATTACATTTTTCTTATAGCTGGAGTAGTTTTGTGAGCACATTCCTTTGTGTAAAAAAAGCAACCTTACAGTGTGGTGAAAGATAATGTCCTAATGCAGCGTTTTTCTGCATACAGAGAAATGTGCAGCGATGGATGAATACATGAACTCCTAAATGTCACTCTTCATTCTGAAATACTGAGCTGATTGCCTTGCTTTAAAAATAGTCTGTGTCTTTCTCCAAATGTTTCGCCAACAATACCTTGATATTTAGAGCCAGCTCATAATCCCACCTAATCTTCTGTGGGAATTCATTATGAAATTTGATCCAGGTAATTATTGCTCTCTGAGGCCTGGTCCTCTGACCTCTCATCTAGTTAATTTAGATTTTACGCACCCTGTTAAATCTCAAAACACCTTCACTGTAGATTGAGAAGGACTGGTGGTTCTTTGCCTCCCTACTTTCATTGAAACATATTTAATTAGTGACCACCGTCAATTAACTTTTGGAGTCAACACAATTTAAGACGGCTGTCAGAGCTGACCTTAAAACCCCATAAATAACTATAACTGAATCGATTTTACAGGTACTGACCTAAAGTTTGGTGTGCCAGTAGCTGAGACTGATCCCCAATGCATATTCTGAGCTCTAAGAGATTGCATTAAATCTTCTTTTATGCTTTGCACTTTATATGCCAAAACAAACTTTTGTATCCACAAATGCACATGGTGTTTTATATGCAGGTAACTTACTGACAAATGTGTGATATCTAACTTATTTTGAAGAATAAAGGTAAACAGTAAGAATGGAAAGTACAGATAAATGTTGACTCACAATATGGCAAGAAGTCACTGTTGTCCTTTTAATCTAATATGTTGCAACTGCTTATTAATGGTTTATTAGGTGTTTACAGCTGAATAACTGCATTTTTGACTTATAATTAGTAATTTATAAGAGTACTCTTATTGTAAAGTGGTCCCAAAAGTCTACTTTGACTTTGATATTTGGCCAATTAAAAGAAGACTATTGTTCTATATGTGGAAGAGGTCATATGTGATCAACTGTGAATGTCTAGATGGGTTTTTTTTAAGGTCATGCCAGATATTCCCACTGAGACCAAATATGGTCTGACTCATGTGGTGCAAATGAGGCATTTGAAACACTCTGACTATTCAGCTTTATCTCTTGCTATCTCATTTTCACATCTCTTGCAGGACATTCAACACATCCTTGCTAGATGAGACTAATGCATTTTTTTTCTTTTGGACTGTGGCCTTTCAAAATCCGGGATGCAAAAAGGAACAACAATGTCCAATTATGTGCAGCTTATTTTCACCAGTCAGAATCATAAGCATGCAAGCAAGATAGTTCAGCTAGATAAGGCACTTTTCAATATCAAGGGCTTCTTTCACAGCCTGTGGGCAGCTGTTTAATGGACTGTTCATCACACAAAAGGTCACATTTGTGAACCAATTACAACCACAATCTTTCCCTACAAAGTGAGACATGAATGAGACAAGATATTTCTGTTATTTAGCTTTTTCTTCATTTAGGTTTAGAAAAGGTGATGGAGATGAAACGGCCACATTCAAAGAAAGTGGACGCATGAAAACATAAAAGCTACTTTTAAATTGGTGATGAGTAACATCATCCATTAAAACCGACAAATACACAAGAGACATTTCTGCCTATCTGAATAAAATATCTTTACAAACATCAAGCCGAATGTCTGGCCTTTAAATCTGAACCATTAGATTAGAAAATCTTTCAACATTTTATTACTGTGCGGTGACAAAATATTTACATGATAAATGGATTCTTTTAAAACAGCAAATAAATAGTTTTACTTAGCAAATAATAATAAGAAATTAAGGACAGATTTATTTTTAAGGAAACATTTCAAATCTTATAAAGTGTTTTTCTGTGGAGAGATTATAAACAAAATCTTACTTGTTGCAATTAGCTTTTTTAATGACTTTAGTTTGGAGAAATAAAGTTTCATTCTGATTGGACTGATGAGCAAATGGCTAGTCTGTGCAAGGCCAAAACCAAAGTGAATTTCTTCTGCCAACAACTCCCATCGCCACTTGAAATTTTGAACTCATTCCAAAAACTTGTGCGACAAATTTTCTCTCAGTCGTCACTGATTTGTCATAACTATATAAATGCTGTCATGGACATTTCTGTCCACATCAAAAAACCAAACGTACGATGAGTAATAACTATTAAAGAACAAATCTGTCTGTTTTCATTTTTAAAGTGTACTCCAGTAGATCTTAAATGTGGGGGCAGCTGAGGATTCAGTGTGGACAGAGGTGGGAAACGGAATAATGTGCGCAGCCTAGAGTACAGCTTTGAAAGCTGTAGACATGAAAATTTGCTGTGATTTTCAAAAACTAGTCAATCAAAATGTGTCTGCACGGCTCGCTGATCACCTCGGCGCAAACGCTCAGAATTTGGTGAGACTGCAATGATATAAATGTCTCTTTTCTTACAATTTTCATGCAACTTGGAATCACCAATCGCCTCCAATACTCTCAGCCCAGTGATATACCACCTTTATAAAGAATTCTATGGTGATTTGCTTGTGCAGATAGCAGCTAGCTGTAGCACTTCCCATGCAGCTAGGTGATCTTCCAGAAAGAATATCACGTTATGTCTGCTGGAATAACCTTGTAATATGAAATGTAATGTGAAATGATGAAACGTTTCATGAAATATTTGAGACAAGAGCTATTTTAAGATGGCAGGAATCCACTTTAGTCCTGGCCCTGCTGGAACTAGCCGTCAGCTCATCAGTCTGGTCAGAATTATTCTCTTTTTCTTCAAACTGAGGCTGTCTACAGCAGGTTAGATAATAATTGTACATAACCTTTTCACAGAACCCTGCTTCTAAAGATCTGAAGTATCTCTTCACTATAAAGGTTCCAATGATGCTGTTCAGTATTGAAGACAACAATATTACAAGCTCAGTATAGTGCTAAACACAGTATGGTCAGTTTAAGATTGACAACATGAGAGAAAGCTATGAAAAATATTTAATACAAAATTATCTTGTATCCTATTCTTTCCATTTGGTTTGTACATACAGATGAGTGAATTGGTCCCTGGGTTCTACACTAAACTAAACTAATTTGTCATCTCATCAGTCTCTGATGGAAATGTCTGCAGGAGCCGCTGTAATTCAACCCTCTAAAAGATGTATGGGCTCCATATTTGAACTCAAAAGAAAATGATCCATCATCTGCAAATTTCGCTGCTTCGTCCCAAATGGATTGGCTTGCGTGTGAAAGTGAGCCAGCCTCCCCTTCCTCCCACATCAACATAAAGCCCGAGGACATGGTTTGACTGGCGTGGGGCGGGGGGTTATTTAAGGATCTCACCATTTCCATTGATTACATATAAAAAGACCACAGCGGCGCCACGCTTCCACAAGGCTCCTTTATCATGCTTTTATGGTGAGATAACCCACATACCAATTTCTACATACCAAGTGTTACTTCCAGAAATATTCATAATAGTTTTGACCTAGACACTTGGTAAGTAAAAAGAAAACAAAACGGTATGCAAATGTAAAATTTGAATATTGTTTTTTTTGTGCTGTGTGATGTGCAAATAAATATTTTTTGTCACTTAATTTGTTGAATTTATTGCATCATGCCTAAGGCTCACATTATTGGAGAAAATCTGGTTAATTATGAATATCCCTTAAGCACATTAATTATGAGCAAAATGATTTCCTGGAATAAACAAGCATAAAACCCTGTTTCCAAGCAAAGATGAAAAAGAAAGATGAGTCTCTTTGTACATTTTAAGATTTTTAGAGGCAAAGCCAATGTTTGATCAGCCCTTTATCTCGTTGGTACCGCTTACTATATTACAAATACTGTGATATTTTGACAAATCAAACAAATCGTATTTAAAACCAGCAGTTTCACCACAATTAACACATATATCAACAAAAGGTGTTGGGTATTCAAACCTTTAATACTGTTGGTGTAGCTGATACTGTGATACCAACACCTAGAAGTGATGGATGAGAATGTGGGGAAAAGGATTATCTAATTGAAGGAGAACAGACTTGAGTCAGTTATTCTCCCCACCTCAGAAGTCCCCGAAGACGACCTGAGTGTGTGTTGAGCAGTTAAGACTCCTGCAGGAGCGTTGAGCACGTCTGCATCGCAGAACCCTGCTCTCCAGAGAGCATTTGTTCATGCAGAGCAGAACTTCCTGGCAAGGACAACATTCTGGCTGTAAATACTGTTTTATGCAAACGTGTTATATCCACACTTGTGGTTTTTCAGTGGTGTCAGCTTTTGAGCCTAATTAAATTGCCATAGATTATCCAGCTTGTTAGAAGCACACCACTAAAACTGTTCAACTGTTATTACAGGATCCTACATTAAGCACCAGTTAAACCATCAGTAATGTTCAACAATATCATTTTTGCAACCATCAGGCCAGTTTGCTCTTTAGGGGAAGGCGTTTTTTCAGCTAGATAATGAAAAAAAAACACATTCTGCATTTTTCATAGCTTGATATGAGTAAAAGCTCTATTACGCAAGAAAAGGAATATTTAGTTTTTAAAACCACCAGTACTACAACAACCAGTATAACTCAAAATGATAAGTATTAAATACACTAAATAGAAAGAGTTTTCCACCATGTTTGAGATGCTGGAACATCAGTATTTGTTTAAATTAAAAGGTCTAAAATGGAGTAAAAGAAAATGACTAACACAGAAAAAGTGTAATCAATGAAAATATTAGGTCTCTTCAGTAAACATTTAGAGTTTAACTGCTGAGTTAAAAATGTATAAGCTAGTGCTTGGTGAGATTTGGACCAAGCTGACTCTGGGTAGTTTTAACTTAACAGGGTTATCGGTTTGACCCAGCCTACTGGGTTAAGTTTTTAGACCAAAAACTTGATTTAAATGATTAATTAGCTACTAAAAAGTTGAATTAAAAAGAAAAACTCCAGCCAGCCAGGTTAAGTAAATTCTTACAGTTTGTTTTTACCATCTCACCTGTACTGATTACATCTTAAAACAGAGGTTCAATCAGGCTTAAAATGGTGGCCTGTGAATAAAATGGCTCATCTCAGCTACTAGGTTCAACTTTTTGACCCAATATTTGGTCAAACCATCTCAACCCTGTGACCCAACAGCTCTAACCCAATAATTAATCAAAACAACCCAGCAATTTTGAATATGTACCATAAACCTTTGCTTTCCAAATACCCAAGTGTTTTAAAAAAAAGAGGTTATGTAATGTGCTGGCAGACCTGACCTGCAGGTTTTGAAACATAAAAACATTTTTTTTATAGTTTCCATTAAATGTAGCTATTTTTTGCCCAATTAAAAGTTTAAAACATTTGTAATTAAATGCATTCTTTCCACTCTTCAGGGCACTGCTTTGTTGAAATACAGACATTTTATCCCCCATCTAATGCGTGTTCATCAGATGAACAGATGAAACATTTTAAATGGGACCACTTTCAAAGACAACAACACGAGCGCCGCCGCGCCACATCTAAGTAAAAATTTCCCAAATGGCAGCGTCACAATCCTCCATGACCATTTTCAGCCCAGATAAACTGCTGAATCAGTCACATCTTGTTTATTTGCACTGTCTGAAACAAAGCTGTTCCAAAAAGTTTCTTATTAGAGTTTCTGGGTTCAAAATCCACCAGGACAAAATGCGAGAATCAAGCACAGGCTGGAAATGTGATTAAGGCCTAAACCTCAGAGGTAGCGGATCCCACTCAACAAATCCCACCATACCCACCGCTATAATTCTGCCGTGGATCCTCAGGAGATGTTTGCCATTTTGTTAGCATAAACCTGTTTAGTGCGACACAGGATGAAGCCCCCTAAAGTGACAGATGTTTTTCTAAAAAACGATGGAAATTACTTTTTTTTTTTTTTCGGGTGGGTGTGGGAAATTTTGTGTGCTTGAGACACACTGGTTGCTTCAGGCTGTTTAAAATTTTAGCGTGATGCAGAATTTCATAATTTAAATTTTTTTTGGAGAACAGCTTGCATGTTGAAATAAAATACACTCCTGTGTGAGAGCAAATAAACTACACAGTCTCTCGTTTTCTCCCTCCTCTTGCTGTTGCACAGACCATCAGTTAAAAAAACAATTTGAGGTTATTTCACACACTTTGGATTAAGGGGTCATTGGTGTCTCAACTAAGGTGCTTTAAAAATGAAATAGTTTGGCATAGAAATAAAATACGAGTGAATTCTGTCTTTGGAAAAAAGAACACCAACATTCTTTCTGAAAATGAGTTTTAGGTCTCTGCTAAAACCAAATTGCTTCTGGGATTTGAGAAGACACTTTTTAGCTATTAAAGTACCTTGAATGGGAATAACCTCATTCTTTGTTTCAGATGATGGACCATCCTCAGCTGCCAACTTGTGGAATTGCATTACAGATTTTTGCAACACAGCCATGTTTGTCTAATTGCAGTGGGCTCAAGTAATGACGAAGAGAGCGAAAACAAAGCTCTCTCTCATGAGACTGGCAGTCAGTTTGTGTGGCTGGTTGAAAAGTCTTGAGACACCAGAGGGAAATCCATCAGACCTTCAAAGGGACTGCACAGCGGGGAGTGTTGGCAAACAGCTGGTTTGGACAGCTTGAATGTGTACGACACAAGCTCCGTTAGAACTGCACACAATGAACAAAGCATTAGCCACAACTGATAGATGAGCAAACCATGTATATATTCAGTTATTTTGAACTGGGAGTACTCAAACGTTTAATAAAAGATTTTAAATTCTGACCACAATCTGATAAAGAAGAGTCCCGACTGTGGAGGCTTGTGTAAAGTACCTGGAGGTTTTCCTGGTACTCACAGTCCAAAAACATCCATGTTAAGTTTATTTTATGAATTTAAATGAATCTTAGAAGTATGTGTGTACCCTGTACCCTGCTTCTTTCTCAGTAACATCTCAGACGGGCTTCAGCCAACCACAATCCTGATTGTTACAAAACTGATTTCAAAATTAATGAATGAATGTGCAAAAAGTTCAAATGGAGGATAAAAGGAAAGAAACAACGTGGGAATAAAGAATATCCTGGAAACAATGCTTTTTGGACAAAAAGTGAAAATGTAGTGGGGGTTAAAAATCATTACAGAGTCCCTTTGAGACTTAGAGGGAAAGGAATAAATTTTCCATTTGACTTCATATTTATTTAAAGGCTGCTTATGTGATTCCCAAAAGCTATTTTCTAAACACATAGAATACAAAGTAAATGGATAAAATGAAAGACCAGATGCATCTTTAAGGTCCTGTGTCAGGTCTTTGCTGTACTTTCCCCCTTACATCTTAAAAACATAGCTTGGAGCTATGGTTGATCTGCTGTGGACTGTTACTGTTCGCTATAAGAGGAAACTACAGTGAAAGAAACAAAATGTGCCTTTGCCATATATAACAAAGTGCAAAAATAAACAACTTTAAATCATTTTTAAGTTAGTAAACAACACTGGTTCACTGCTTGAGTTAGATGCTTTTCAATGCACGAAGCACTAAGTGTTAAGTGATTTGAAAAGCCCCCCAATACAGACGTTCGTTTAAAAAGAAAGTATTTGACTGAAAATTTGTAAAATTTGCAGCTGATGTGTGATGAGGCAGTGCTGGACAGAGGACCAAAGTAAAGGCACACAGGCAAGAAGCAGACCTCAAAAGCTAAGGGATAAATGGAAGACAGGAGTGCTGTGCTGCTGTACAAAAGAAGAAAACATCAAACTAAAACACAATCAAGAAAAGAGCACCCCCTCCCCCCTTCAAAACAAAACAAAAAAAAGAAACTCACACATACTAGAAACTATATATTAAAAGAGAGAGTTGGACAAAGGTAGGACCAGGTGCGCAGGGTGAACAGAAAGCAAGATGAACTGAAACAAACTTAGAAAAACCAACAACTACAAACACAGGATTTTGTCAGAACCTGCAGAAAAGAAAATCACTAGAAAACAGAACAGGAGGGAAGCCAAAACATGACAAATCCACAGAAATATAAAACAATATCCAATAGCGATACTTTGAAAAGAAAATCTTCAGAAAGCCTGGAGAACTGTTACTCAAAACTAGTTTAAAAGATTGTAAGAAAGCCCAGTTGGAAGAAAAATACAAAGAAATAAGGGGAAAATCAAGACTTTTGCACAGAGCTGTATATGTACAGTATTGAGCAGATGTTCATATTCGTCTCATGTAAATTAATAAATGTGTTTCTATACAACTCCACGCTCTCTCTCACACAGGAAGCCACTGAATTATGGATGCAGAAACAGGAAATTCCTTCTTTTACCCTCTGTCACTCAGGCTGTGACCTTGCACTAAATCAATTAGGAGTGCTGCAGGCAATCAGCAGACCTCCCCGGAGACTCGGTAAATGTAGCCTTAATTCATAAGGCCCTGTTGGACCTCTCTGCACAGATCCTACCTGACGGGTGGCTGCAGCTATGGTTCATGCAAACACTACAGTCATTTCATGCTGAGCAAATCACAGAGCAGCACGGGTGAGATTGTTATGTTTCCTCTGCTCTGCTACATCCTGTCTTATTCATGAAGGGTCCTCTTGTGTGTGGTCAGGAGGTCTCCGTTCCACTGGGTGATCTTTGTGAAGGTTCCTTGTCCCTCCCCCTGCCATTGTAATCTGTCAGGTGACTCATCTTTTGTGGCAAGTCTTGTTTTTGCCTTGATGTATATTGCTGATTTTTATTGATGCCAAAAACTGCATGAAAGTGTGACTCTTTAGGGTCTTAAAACCAATCAGTTTATTTGTTTTTAAAGCATCTAAGAGATCAAAGGCTTCGCGTTCCTTGAAGGAATGCATATCACATATCATATTTCATGTCAGAGGTTTAGACTAAGATCATCTTGCATTGAGAAATGATGGAGTTGTTTTCATTTTTGGTCAAACCTTGAAAATGCTTTTATGCTTAACCTCGTGCATCGTGAGATGTCATGCTCTGAGGATGTGTTACTGCCACTTTAAATTTGAACCCAAAATTATATCTTTAAACATGACTGAGTTCTAACTATTTTTGCGTTGGCTGATGTTGATTAGCTGTGGCAGCCGTCTTAAATCGGGCCGACTTCAACAGTTAATCAGTTGTAGATGTAAATCTAATGATTACTTTTTGCATGTTTAATTGTAATTTGTATAATGGTTTCAATATATATTTGGTAACAGACAGACACACGAACACAGGCAACCACCTTCGCCTTTCAGCGGCAGGTGATAATTAGTGATAAACTGTGATCTGCTCAGTTAAAAAAAAAAAAAAAAATCAATATATGTTTGTCAACCATTACCTGATCATGGTTATCGTAGTGAGCCAGTGATCCTTTCAAGCTGAACCAAAGGCTACTGGATATTTTACTTTTGTTTCTTAAAAATATTTTTCAAAAACTTTCAGGCTTTCTTCCCTTTTACACCAATCTGCAGCAGAGGTGCATCAGCCTAAGTGTGAACTGGTTGCTTAGAAACGATGAGTGAAATCAAAATCAAACTTTTTTGTTCACATCATTTTTCAAACTCCTAATTTTCTGGCATTAACAATGTAGAAAGCCAGCAAAAATATAATTTTACCCCTATTAAACTGTAATATTTAGTCTTTTTTTTGTAAAACTAAGTAAACCTTCCCCCAAATTAAATTCTTTAATCTTAACGTGACTGAAAAGTGGCAACAAAATAAATGATTCAACGCTGCTGTAGCCAGTTCAAAAAGCTCAAATTATGTTTAGAAATTGCACAGAGAGAAACATTCTTTCATATTTTGGACAGCACAAAGTGAAACATAAATAATGTTACTGTAGTTTTATGCAGAAGACAGTCATGCCATGAGACCACACACAGCTCTGGAAACGACACCTAATCCACGTCTGTCTTTCATTAAGGTCATGTTTCATCAATTACATTTCAGTGTAAAAGTTAAAGAAATTACTGGCAAATAGCTCCTATTAGTTCTGATCATTTCAGGCTTATCTGTAAATCCCACATGCAAAACTTCGAAGTTCATCTCTGGCTGTCTTGGTGTTTCCGTTTCGGGAACCTGACACTTGCTGAGGCTTCCAGCCATTCAGCGTTTATCAGCAGGATCAATGCAGCATCTGTGTCTTTCCCCCCACGAGACCCTGTGGGATGTAATCCTTCTTCAGCCGAGCAGATCCTGAAGCTTCCCATTCACTTCCATTCCCTGAGAGAAACGGGCACATTTCCCGTGGATCTGAGTAACTGTGTGCTCTGTGATGTTTGTGCAATATGTGGTAAGATGTTTGCATCATGAAACTCCCCGACGCACGCAGTTTAGATTACAGTGTCTTCTCGTGGAGGGGGAGCGTTTATTTTTAAACCACGAAGCATTCACGTGACATGGGAAGCTCGCCATTAATTACGCCGTCACATAAATATTCATACGTGTGTCATACACAGTGAGGAAATAATTGAATTCTCAGATCAAACAACATTCTGAGATATTTTGTGATTAAGTGGGGCTTTGCACTGATTTCCCTCGGTGAGACCTTTGTGGCTGTCAATGGGATGCTCAAAAAAAACATCTGCCCAGTAGAGTGAAGTCATTTTTATGAAAATCTACCTTCATCAAATTTAATGTAAATTTATTTTAAGTAAATTGTTAAATCTTATTCAGTTATTTTCATTATTCAAATAAACAAGAGACAGTATAGACCCTATACAGAGGGAATCTGCAGCTCTTTGGTTCCTCTGCAGCAGATCTCTGTACCTTTAACCAAAAATAACATGGAAATAGTACTTTAATAGGTGTCTTTTAGCAATTCTTCCTTCAAATTTTATGCAAATCTGTAAATAGAACTTTGGTGACAGACTGACAGTAATAATACAACAAGCAAAGCAGATTAATTAGTTTATGCTAGCATCTTATTAGCCTGTTGGCCACTTCATTGATCCAACATCCTACCAAGCAGGATGTTTGTTCGCGAAAAATCGCCAGATAATTCAACATTATAGCACATTTAAAGTTGAATGGAATAACAGAAAAGTGCACTTTTGCACATATTGTATTATATTGAATTAAAATAAAATTATCTACAAAAATATGGCAAGTTCCTTTGATATTGTTAAGCAATAAACACTTACTTTTGATTAAAACTTTTGCATTTATTATAAGGAAATGAGCAAGTCACAAATACATATCTAACAGAATGGTCTAATTTTTATGATTGTATGTTGTATTATACAAAAATACCAATTAATGCCAACTAATTATTATAGGTCTAATTTGTGATTTGATAATGTGACAAACAATAGATTTTAATATGTAGTTTTTGTATAAAACCTAAAGAGCTGTCTTATCTTTATTTCAAGCTTTAAATTTGTTTTGTAGCTCTGGACAAACTTTATTTAGTGGGAAAAGAAGCTGAAATGGCTGTTTTGTGTGTGAAGGTTACAAACCTTTGTTGGTAATTTATTGTACTAAAAAGCACGATTTATGATCAGTTTTTAGCTTATTTCTCATTTAATCATGAAACTTTGTTAAAGTTTCATATTTTTTGGGAAGAATCTAGTAAATTTCTTGAGTAACATTTATTCTAATCTGTAGCTGCCACTAACCTGCCTCTCAACAAGGTAATATGATTTTTCATAACCTCAGCTAACAGACGTTGCATAATTGTCTCAATAAGCTTTGATTGTAGCTCCACTTCAACAGCACTCCTATCAAGCATCTCTGGAAAGGTAAAAAAGAAACCTTCAAACTGAGATGAATTTGTTCTCTTACAGCTTTCAGATGAAGGTTTTTCTCAAGCATTTAAAAGGCTTCACAGACTCCTCTTCACAACAGCCTCTAATAAAACTTGTAGTGTGCTTGTTAATCATGCATTCTCTTCTCCCAATTCTATCACACCGTGGAAGCTTATGAAAGTGATGGAACAGGATGTAATTTTATCATTCAAAACCACCAGCTAGTTAGTAGTTATTAAACTGGGCTAACTAAGATTAAAAGCTTAGCCTGAGCTGAAGGAGAAGGAACACATTTAAAACCATTTTTGTGTTTTTTAAAGTACCTTAGCTGTAGTGGCCTTGAATGGAGTTGACTCCAAAAGTTAATCAGTTGTCCAGCGAGTGTTTCCTTTCTGAGAGTTTCGTTAAATTATTTTAGCGGACACAGACAAACAAAAACAAAAATATTATCGCCCTCGCATTCGTTTGGCTGGTGATGAAAAAGAAAAGCCGAAAACTAACTGAAGCGCAAATCTCAAAAAAACTGTTTCCTTTTCTCACATATTGAGACAATAAACCATTTGATTCAGTGCCTGCAGATAAAACTGTCATCATGTGCCACTAACTCAAAAAACCAAACAAACCAGCAGATGGTTAGAAGAAAACCCCCAAACTTTTATCCCACCGTATCGCACCTCAGCAAACTAAATTTCTAACCGTCCAATCGAATTTCTGACATCGACAACTGCGTCGGGTCCTTTACGTGAAGCTAATATTTTAAGAACAAAGATATTAATGGAGAAACTTTTCAGCAACTAACAATTTATGCAGGAGTACATTTTTCCTTCCAGCAAGGATGTCTTGAAGGTAGCTGTTTCTGCTGTTAACAGTAATTGTAAATGAATCAACAAGTCAAACACAAAATGAAACAAATAAACATCAATAAGCAGCTTTTTACACTGCATATTAAATTGTGTAAAGTTAAACTACCATTAAATACCTCCAAATATTCCTACATAGACATATAGGTAAAAAGAGGACTAAATTTATCATAATTTTAACAAGCAAAGAATATCTAGTTACAGTACATTACAGTGATTTCCGCCTAAACAATAAAACACAGGCAGTACTGTACGAGATCTGGGACTGCAGAGCTGGAGCCGTTATTTATTAAAGCGTGGAGGGATGACACCTACAGCAGATTGCCTTATTATTTATAATGCTTGCTGCGTGTTATGTGAGTGGTTTTACAATAGCGGCGCGTGAGAGCACTACTGTGAAGAGAGTTCAGTCAAAATGACAACTTCTCTTGTGGCATTTACTGACAAATCATTAATTTAGGGGTTTTCAAGTGATTTATGCAACCTATGCTGAATACTGAATGAAGTACAATTAAATTGAAAGTGGTTTGGAATTAAGACATTTTATTAATATGTGCAGAATGTAAAATATGAGTTGTTAATATACCTCTAAACTTAATGTTTCACTGAATGTATTGATTATTTTGATCTAAGAAATAAATCCTTTTAATTTGACTAACAGCTGTTTAAATACAATTATAACTTTGATCAGTAACAGTACTGCCATAAATAAATGAATCAGGTCGTAATATTGTTTTAGTTTTGTTTTGACAGCAAGAATGGACTTTTCCCAGCTATGCAATCATAACTTTGCATAAATAAACACAACCATCTGTTCAAGTGGGGGCATAAATTCTTGGATTATTTACAGGATTTTGTATTTGGGATTAAGCCTGTTTTTTTAGTTGTTTTTTTTCTAACATAAGAGGCCAACATTTGTACAACCAGCTAATCATCTAATGGCCTGCAGGACTTGGGCACAACTCCTGAAGAGCCATAACATTAATGAAAAAAAAAGCTCCTTGTAAATTTTAAATGATTCACAAGTGTTTAGTGTCACTTAACAACATATTTTTTGTCCTCTATGCAAAGTTTTCAGTCCATTTTAGTCCAGTTCAGTTTAATTGTATTTAAACCCCCTTTTTTGTTGTTGTTGAAAGATGTCTTGCTAAAAAAACCAATGAATTTTTTTAAAATCATTTAAAAAATGTATTTTTAAATGCCAAACCTCTTTGTATTGGAACACAACAACAACAATGTTTAAAAAATATTTTAGATTAAATGTTTGCTTTTTTAAAATCATTACAAGCCTACAATAACTATTATTCTTTTGTACTTTTTATTTTTTTTGCGGTTTCTGGATTTGTCATGACAGATTTCATTACAGAAACGTTTTTTATACCTTAGCCTGTTGGGTTTACATTTCAGCAGCATTTTAGTCTTTTGTTTTTGGCTAAATATTTAGCTGGAATTAAAGTACCAGGAAATGATTTTGGCATAATGTTTTATGTGTGTGTGTGTTTGTGTTTGTTTTTTTGGCGCCTAAATAAAGAAAAATAAATGTGAGACACTTTATTTACACACAGACACACAAAAATATACACAGAGTGTTGGACCGATTTAGGATAAGGTATACAGTAACTCGAGGCAAACTAATGTTTTGATAAACTTTCGCTCCAATGTGGGAAAAGTGAATGAGATGAGAAGCCCTCACACAACAAACGACTGACTGCCAAATCTGTAGCACTTACTCGAGGTGTAATTTTTAATAAAGAAGATAGAAACACTGTTTAGGTTGATGTTTGGTTGATTATTTATTTAGAATCATTGTTTTTTTCACATTGTACTCATAACAGCTACAGGTTCTTTGCTCACTGAAAAGCCAAAGTGTTACATGAACAACAGTGGTGACTTTGACAAGTCATGAATATATTTAACCATTTTTTTTAGGATAATGCCATGTATGCAGGGTTTGGTTGATGGGTTGAAACAGAAACAGTGATTAGTAGAAAGTAATGTTTACTCAGGAGTTAAAGTGTTAAGACATGAAAGACATTCCTCTTCTTAACTGAAAAATAAAACCGTGGTCCATTTGGATTTCGGCAAATGTATCCTGATTTTATCCAAAATCAGAACCAAAAGACCACACGGAATGTGAGCTACCCCTCTTCAATAACCCCTATTTATAATTCATGAAGTAATAGAATACATTCCTCACATCATGGAGTTTACCATAGAACATAGTGCGGTGCAATATTCATGAAGACCTCAGGCAAGGATAAGCAATGCAAGGGATGGCGATAAACCTATAGGGCTGAATGCTGCGTGAGTTGAAGGCTAACGTCTCTTTGCTGCAGGCCTGAAAAACCGAACAAACAGCAGATATGTTGGAGCTGCCATGCATCCAACATGTATCATGCAATTCTCTGTTGATATTAACTATTGTTACATCAACAAACGCAATGAAAAGCACAAAAAACAGCACGAAAATGGTTTTGTGTGTTTATACATTTGCACCCATTTGTGCTGCCAAACAGCTAATTTCCTAAATAACCACTTGTATGACACATATCATAAACCACAGAATCATTTTCCTGGAGAAAGCTGACACTCGACTTTAGCCACTCACTCTGAAGCCCATTAAATGAGGACACAAAGTAAATTGCTACTTCTTGTTTGAGAAAAAAAATGACAGTGGTGGTGACTATAAAAGGTTTGGGACAGAATAAATAATAAAAAATGTAAAATTCTCTATGGAATAAAAGAAATGTAAGCTCTGGAGCATTATTGCACTCTGTCCTCATGAATGCAGAAGGTGTTTGACAAGTTAGCAATAAAGTGGTGACAGTGAAAGTTTGTTGATATGAGATTTATTGGTGCCATGACAGCCTGTGTAATCGTGGTTTCAATTTGAAACCGCTAGAAACAACATGGCTGCAGAGCTGTTTGTTTTACGGGGAGCATGAGAAACAGCATTGGTTCCCATTCTGACCTTTGTCCCCACCAGATTCTGTCTTCTAATTTGTCTAATTGCGTTCTGCCCCCCGGGGACATGACCTGCATGGAAAACATCAGTGAAGCTGTGTCCACGTCGGGTCAGAGTTAAAACACAGCTCATGGCCTACAACCAGAGCCATGCTTCACATCAAACTACCAATAAATTATTAAGCCTGCATGTCGACTGAAGTCTGGACTTTGTAGCATTTAGTTTTTTTTTTTTGTAACAACACAAACCTCTAAAAGGAGAAGAGACTGTCTACATAACCCCCAGCTCTTAAACGGATATCCATCAGACTTTTCAGGTTTTCATTTCATTTTTTTTTTTCACTTTTACAAACATTGGGATACTTTTAGTTGATATAGATTTACTGTTTGGTAAAGTCATTGTTCAAGCAGTGCTTTGATAGCTCAAACCACTCTGAGAGCAACTTTGTTCTCAGAGTCAGCCGATATAATAGTTTAATACTAGTCTTTTTATATCAGTTTAAGCCTTGTTAGAAAAAAAACAACAACAACATTTGTACACCAACAAAGGGAAAGTTCATAAAAGGTTAGACAAGACAATAAAAACAATTCCAAATTTGACTGCATCATTTGGAAACACTTTGTAGTCTTGAACTGAATATCCACAAATTTAAATGAATGCTTCCTTACATCCCCATGGGGTCAGACTGATCCAAAACCTTCAGGATATATTCAGAAAAAAAAAACACTGTTAAAGAGGTCTATCCAAGTGAGAATTAAAAACCCCGGGATTTTCAGCAACAAGCAATGTTGTCTTTGCCAAATGAGTTGAACCTTAGTCACTTTTTGCAGCCAAGCGACCTAATATCATTTGTCAGGGTTTGGTGTTAACCAGCCGGCTCCTCAGAGATACTGTTTCATGGTATCATAAACTGCTGTGGAGTGTTTTGACATCTGATAAACTTTAAACACATTAAATGTTACTCCAACTCAGTTTGCTGGATCGTATTTCATTGTTTCAGGATCATTAATAACACAACCCCCCCGTGATGTTTTAATGGAGGGAGCAGTTTTCTTTCTGAGTCCCCTCTGAGCAAAAACAGTGTGATAACTGGAGATCCATGAATATACACAAAGCTCTTCATTAAGCTTGACCACTCTTTTTAAACCTCTTGGGATTTCAGTCTACATTGACTTCATTTGAATTATAGATTACAGCTGTATTTCATAGTTATTAGATTTTTTTTAGTCTATATCTACCTTTTAACTGACAGAAGGACGTGTGTGTGCGTTACATTTAATCATTTTAATTTGCTGCTTTTTTTTTTGCTGTTCTGTATGTTTGGAATTCTGTTCTGTGTGTCCCACTTATAAAAATCAAAATAAAATCTGCATTTAAATAAATCAGTGGCCCACAGTGGCCCAACAAATCAATGTTACTAAAACAAGACATGACAGCCGAGCCAGAGGGGGGAGAACTGACAAGTTTAGACAACAAATCTTGATCTTTGCATCACGTGTTATTCCTAAATAGATTTTCTTTTCATTATGAAGAAACGGATAAAAAAATGAAGTTTGTTGAACGAAGAAATAAAAGAGAACCACAAAAGCACCCTTAATGCTCAGAGGCTGTGTTGAGGATGACTCTCAGCTACTACCAACAAACCTCATCTCAATTTCTGTAAATTTGACAAAGTTTTAGCCATTTTTTTTGTGTTGGCAAAAGTAGATTCACTGTGGTGGACATATTGAATTGGATTGTCTCTATAAGTTAATCAGGTGTAGATGTACATCCATTGATTATTTTCTGAGAGTTTCATTAAAATCCATCCAATGGCTCATATTTTAATTTGCAAACAGGCAGGGTTGACTCAAACAAATATTGTCAGAGTTTTAAACAAACTTTCAAACACTCTATTTACATTGAGTCACCCTGATTGAAAATATCACATGTGACCTTTCTTGTTTCACTAATGTAATATATTGTAAGGTGATATATATTAGCTACTTGTTAGCCTTTTATTTTCTGATTGCATTGGGTGAACCTTTTAAATCACAATCAGCATTCAACTGTTTACCGCATGCAGAAATAAAATAGGGGTGCATTATACACTTTTAAATTTACTGCATTGTAAATCAAGTGGTATTGATGTTACATTATACTCTTATGAACACCTGTGCCACTTTTTTATGCAGTAGTCAAAAATAAAAGTTCTAAAGTCAGGTAAAGCGTTCTCAAGAGTGGGAGGAATTATGACTCAAGTGTCTGAAGCACAGACTCCCACAAGTTGGAAAAATTGAAACTTGAGCACATTTTACTTTACACTAGTTTTCACCAGCAGCAGCTCTTCCTACAAACATCTGCTGAGCACATCTCGCTTGAAAAGGCAGGATTATTGCAAATTCTCGCTGAAAACTCAAGAGGACACCTCTGCTCATGCACTTGCACTCCCCCACACATTTTTTTTTTTTGGAGTTTGCACTCACATTCACTAAATCCCCGGAGATGAGTTAAAACACAAAGCTGTTGATCCAGGTGCCACCTGATTTGTTTTGGCCACTCGTAACGTCAGGAAATCAGTGAAAGATGTTCCTGGATAACCTTATCACCCCTTTAAACCTCCCACAGAGATGGATGGCCTCTACTGAAAAAGGGAGAAAGGATTTGTACATTTGCTGCACCCATAGTAACCTGATCCCTTTGCTCCACTGAACAATAATTCCTAAACCCTGAGGTGGAGAAACACAACGTGTATGAACCATAAGAACAAACTTCATATGTATTATATTCAATTAAAGGCCTACCATTTCTTAAAGAAAAGCATGACAGAGTTTTAATTCAAGATGGCTGCCACAGCCACATTTTGCAAGATGTTAACGCTCGGAGTATGTGTTGAGGATGTCTTTTAGCTACTACCACATGAAATTAACCTCAATATCTGTAATTTATCTCTAAATTATAGCTAATTTTGTTTTGGTAAAGGTAGGTTAGATGTGACAGTCATCTTGATTTTGGTTGACTCCAAATATAAATCAGTTGCAGATGTACATCCAATGTTTACTTTCTGAGAGTTTCATTCTGATGAATCCATTAGCATATGAGATATTTTGCAAATGTACAGACAAATGAACACACACACACACACACACACGAACACACCCACACACACACACACACACACACACACACACACACACACACACACACACACACACACACACACACACACACAGGCAAAATCTAAAGACAGGATTAGTACTGAACCTCACAGTTCTGGGAATCTATTACTGCAGTAGAATATGCTGACACTTTTCTTTTTTGTGCTATCTTTCCAACAAATCAATAAATCCTTTAAACAGTATACGTTTTTTTCACGAATTTGAGTTTGCATGCATCTGTGTGTCTTCGAGCCTGCAACTGAATGGTCCAAATTAAGTTTAGGACAAAAACTAGTCATCCACAGGGCAGTAATATAACCTTCCACAGTGTGCAGCACCATCTGTTGCAGTGAGAAGTAACAGAGTCACCGTCTGTGCAAATATCCAGCACACCGTCTAGCACCAGTGTAGAGTTGTTCTGCTTGGCATGGCCTATGCAGCAGCCTTCCCAGATCGCCGTGACAACATACACCTCAACTTCCTGGCATGTTTGACAGATACTCAAGACTCTCGTCATCAAACACTAAAGATGACAGGTTGGATTTTCCATCCCTGCCTTTTAAAAGAGACTCTGCTGCTAATACTGGCTAGCTTGCAAGATTTTAAGCCTCACTAAACCACATTAAGCCTCTTCAAATATTCCAGAATGAGACAATTCTGGCATTTAAATGAAGCTCCTGCAAACTGTTTCATGTCTGTTCCATAGTAACACACTTACAGTTGTTAGAAAAGGGCAAAATGAGGAAAAAGGAAGTGTTAGAGGGTTCACAGAGAACAACAACCATACTGTTTGCAATCAAGCACAGATGTGACATCACTATCCTGGAAGCAGTATGCATATGTGTCCTGCTCTGTAGTCAACTATGTAAATGTTACAAGCTCTAAAATAAAGCCCCAAACATGTGCAATCACCATAAACCTTTTGCATCCACTTTAAACCCACCTTTTTTATTTAAAAGAAAGATTTTGTGGCTGATTTGTTGATTTTTAATCCAAACAAACATAAATGTCTCAAAAATGGTGACATGAATTAAGAAAAGGTGAAGTAACATGCTTTCAAGGCATAATTTCTGGCTGAAGCCCTGCTTTTTCCAGTGAATGTCAGATGGTTGACAGTTGATGCACGCCCTCATATGAAACATCTGAACTTGGGCAGCAGAGTATTGGCATTTAAATGCTTTATGTTTACTCTGTTAGATATTCCAACCTGGAAGATGCTCAAGTGTTTGCAGTGTTTTTTTTCTTTTTAAAGTATTGAGAATAAATAGGAGCTGGCAGCTTCCTTTTTTTTCTAAATAGTAAGTTGTGATATCTCAAGAAATGGTGGTAAGTAAAGAAGACAAGCAATAAAGATGGTTTTCACATAATTAAAACCAAACCAGTGAAAGATTACACCCACACAGGTGGCTGTCACTAATATCACGTGCTTAGACCTTCATTCAAGTTTCTGTAAGTTTTTACAGACTGTTTGACTGACATCACCCTGACTGTCTTGATTTATGCAAATACTAAAACAGGATAAGTAGGGGATTCATCATTATTGAGCTTCAATGACACCAAAAAGTGATGGACCAAGGTTTATGTCCAAATGACTCAGGTTGTGCTTGAAGCCTGGTGACATGTTGACTTCACGCGCGGCTAATTTGTAAATCACAGATGATGGGGCGATAACCACCTCATTATAGTCTACTGGGAACTCGCCAGTGTTGCAGTGGGAAAAGCAGGGGTGTAAATCTGAAATTTAATTCCATTTAGGTGCTTCACTTTCAAGGTGTGCTATTGTGCCTGCTGGCTCACTGTGACAGCTTCCTGGGACATGCTGTTATCTCAAGAGACACATTTTGTACTGCAGCGTACATCTGTCTGACAAATTAAAAGCATGCTACATAACATTTACAATAGCTACACTCCATCTACTGTAGCTCTGTGAGTTCTTGCAGTCAGTTTTTCTACAACCTAATATGCTATATCAAAACAGTTTGTTGGTGCAAATAAACTTTGTTGCAAAACAAAGCTCAAACTTTGTTTCCCAGCAATATTTTTTTCAACTAATCTGGGTCAGATGAGCTCGTCTCAGGTGTGCTGTATCTCACTGCAGTTGGCAACTCCAAATTGCGAGAAAATATGCAAATTTCTTGTTGCAGTCTCACTGAATTTTGAGTGTTTGTGACCAAGCAACCTGTGAGCCATGTGTCTGCATTTTGAGCGGTCACATTTTGAGAATCATGGCCTATTTCTGTGTGCATGACTTGCAAAAAAAGTATTCTAGGCTGAGGACTTTATTTTGTTACCCACCACTGCCCACATTGTGCTCACCTTGACAGCTGCCCCAATGTTGATGGTTTAATCTACCGGTGTACACTTTTTAAATGAAGATTGGCAGATTTGAACCGTTTTTTTTTTAAATAATTATTCATCATTGGTGTGGTTTCTATGCACACAACAAAGTTGAGAATGAATCGAGATGGGTTTCGGACACCCACAAGGACTTTGTGACTGTTCTGAGAGAAACATTTGTCTCAGATATTTTGCCCATGTGCAAACTCTGTGACTCACATGAGGAAATTGATAACCACTACCAACATTTCGAGACATTTTGAAGACTTCGTCAAAATTGCTGTTCGCCAGCCCCAATTTGTTGATATTATTGGTTACGACTAACCTGACACATGGTTCACCCATTGACCGAACAGATTTTGTTTTTAATTTTTGACACAACCTTCCCTTTTCCAGTCCCTTTGTAATGATGAGAGGACCTGGATTGTCAAGTCCTAAAAATGAACAAAACCCCAGAGAACAGATCCTTTACTGAGGTCACCACTCTTCATTTCATTTTCAGACAAATGTTATCGTATTTCACATAAGAAGTTAATGAATTCCTACTTTTACTTCTGTTCTACTCGGCTTGTTAGTAATTCGCCTACAGATAGAGACTGACCGAACAAATAACACAGGAGATTTTAAAATAAGGCACGACATTTAGAAAGTTTACCACATCTCAAAAAACACACATAAACAACACATTAAATGGGATGTTCTTAATGGCTGAATAAAATAAAAAGACCAAAGTGAAATCAGCATTTGGCAGTCACAACAGCTGCTAATTGGTTTCAATGAATATTTACAGTTCTGATGCTTTGACACACAAATGATTATAGGTAAAGTAACTAATTACTGATTAATGTTGTGTCCTCTGCTATGGCTCACAAAGATAGGAAATCAATGTGCCTTAGCCTAAAGCAAGGAATGAGAGCTGTCCATCTTTCCTGTTTACACTGCGCCTCCTCTTTAAATTGAGAGAACATTAGACAGGTAAAAGATCTTGGATCTGTTGGCATCCGTAGGACAAAATAGTAAAATTAATCAGGAGAGACTGGAGCTTCTCATTTAAGAGACAGAAATGCCACATTCTACAAGCTGAGGTGATTCAGATCACATTAGTTTGCCTGTTCTCTGTAACCAAACTCCACTGGGAAGAAGGCAAATACTTTAATGTGTTGGAAAAACATATAAACCTTCCTTTTAATTCTCTCCATATGTCTTTATTTTTTTGTACATTTTGATGTTGACTTGAATTATAGATACATAATGCAAATATGTACTGTACCAAGAGACCCCCATGGCACAGAGTTGTTCTTTTAAGATTCAAAGAGCAGCTTCAGAGCCTTTCTCCCCGTGTTTAAGCGCTCCAAGTCCCAATGGAGATGTTTAATATATTGTTTCAGATCTTCTCACAGCAAGCTTGTTAGAGAGTGAAAATTACAATTGTTCAGGCGTAAAGACATTTTACAGTTACAGTGTTTTCGATTTGTTTCCTCAGAAAAAAAAAAAAAAAAAAAGCAGAATAAAAATCTTCAAATAATATAGCCAGTGTTGGAAGTCCAGTGGAGAACTACAGCAGAGCAGCTGAAATAGCTTTTCTGAAGTCTTCAGTTCGTCTTTGGACAAAGCTGGATCATCCTTTTGAGCCTCTGGGTTGGTTTACAGGCACTTCCACACGCATACAGTAAAGCACACACTGCGCCTGGGTGATCCAACATGGTGACCCTTTGTTATCTGCTCCTCACCAGCTTTGTTTGCACGAATCATCTGGAAACGGCGTCTGTTGTTGCTGTTTTGAAGGTGCAGCAAAGAAACGAGCCAATAAAATCTAAACGATCGTGATCTACTGAGGTGCACCTCTGAAACATAAAATCAAAGGATGATGAAAACTGTGAGTTTTCCCACACAGGAAAATCTTTGTCTGTTTTTTTATATTTATTTTTTATCACCCGCTGCAAAAGGTGAATGTGGAGTGATAATGTTTTTGCGTGTATGTGTGTGTTCAGGTGTCTGCTGGGACCAAAATACCTCGTTAACCACTGGATGGATTTCAACGAAACCTGCAGAAAGTAATCACTGGGTGTACATCTACATCTGACTAAGTACAACTACAACCTTTGGAGTCAACTAGATTCAAGATGACTGACACAACCAACTGACCTTAAAAACAATACAAGATGGTTGCCACAGTCAACTGAAAACAACAGCAACACAAAAATGAGTATAATTCAGTCAGTTTACAAGATATTGTGCTACAGTTTGGTGTAATTGTAGCTGAGAGTCATTTGAAACAAATATTCCCACTGCTACTCACTTTGCAAGATCTCTACTTAAAACTTTAATATCAACTTTTGGAGTCAACCCTGTGTGCCTGTTAGCAAAATATCTCATGAACCACAGGACGAATTTGAGTGAAACTTTCATAACGTAACAACTGAATGTAGATCTACAAGTCATTAACTTTTGGAGTTAATCCAATTTAAGATGAATGCCACAGTTTATCAACATTAACAACACAAAGATTGCTATCACTCTGTCAATTTTACAGATATTGAGCTAAAATTAGCTGTTGTAGTAGCTGAGAGTCAGTCGCAACACGTACTCTGAGTGTGGCGTCTTGCAAAATCGCATGAGTTCAAGCGCCTTATTTTCAGTTTGACCAAAATGGCTGCAACTCTGTCCTTTCTCAACACAAGATGGTCTTAGTTTAAAACTTGGGCGATGGGCTAACCCGAACCCTAACCCTACAAGCAAATGCTAGTCCTTTAGTTGTTTAGGTGAGCAGGTAAGAATTTTTTGCAATTTAGCTCATGTTGTCTGTAATCCAAGATCCACCACCCTTTAAGAGTTTTTGTGTGAAAAAATAGAGACAGTTTCAAATTAATAATATTTAGGTTTTCAACAGAAGTGTTATAGCAAATTTTTACAGGTTTGCACACATCAGATATTATAATTAAGATAAAAAATGAGAGTAACACGATCCTCTTAACAATCACACCTGATTAAAAATATTATTTAGCAAAGGCTGTCAATTTATCTGTAGGCCTACTCCCAATTACAGGCATGTTAACAACCCACATTTGGACTAAAAGAACTAAAACTTTGTGCAAAGAGACCTGAAATACAATTTAGGTCAAGAGGAGAGCGCTCTGCTTCATCATGTGGTGCCATTAATCTTTTGTTTCATTTTCTTTGGGTCCAGTAAGAACTCTGTCAGTGTGTAACACTGTGGGGGGCTAAGAGTTCAAAAGTTACAGCAAGACATTTAACTGCACACACAGAGAAAGGTTTTCAACATCATCCTCAGCCTCAACTCAACAAGTTTCAACAAGTTTTTCTTCTGCAGCTCATTTATTTGCTTTCTTTGACATAAAAAAATCATCTTATGTAAGCAAACTGAGTGGCTAGTGTTAGACCTTGAGGTGATAGGAAGGGGATAAATAGAAATGATTATGAAAAGGGAAACCTTCAGATCACAACTGTTCAAGATAATCAAGCTTACAATGAAAACTATTTAGACTGTTTGATTATTAAATATGAGAAATCAATAGGAGAGGAAAACAAAATAAAACGTCATTTAAGTTCAAGTAATTGGAATAAAATTGCACAGAGAAGTTTAAGATGAGCCCAATAAACCAGTATACACACACAGTATAGATCTCCGGGGGGGAGAGATAATGATGTTTCCGTTGCAGAATTACCATTAAGTCACTTTTCATCACGGCTAATCCCTGACTGTGTGACCAGACTGCTTAATGTCTCTTCCTGCACAAACAGTTCTCACTCTCTCCCACCTTCTCGGCGCTTCCCAGCGCTCAGCATCTCTCCAGCATCGGACTCGAGATCTCCTGCGACCACCTCGACGCGCCAGCACAAGCCTCCCCCACGATCCCGGACCGTTCAGCGCACGGGGCAACTTTCACTCGCAGCATTACGCATGGCTGTGCCTTTGCGCAAAAGCGCGATCGTCAGAGCGCCTCCGAGGGAACTGACGGGATTCTGAGGCACACAGAAACACCGCATCTTGCTCCAAATCTACAACAGGGCCCCTTTCAAGAGAGAGAAAAAAATATATTTGCGCAAATGAGGATTTCCAAATGCACCACGGGATATCCTTTTCTTACCTTGTGAATATCCCGCTGTAGGTGAAGTCGTTCCGACGCTTAAACTGAAATTCTGACGGACATGGATCTGTGGGGAGTTCATCTGTTCCTGCTCATAACTTTTGGTAAGTAATAACTTGCCTTATTTGACTAAATGTGTCTGAAGTTACATATTAGAGGGATAAAATCTAGTAAAACAACCTGCTTCATTCGGGTGTGACGGAGAATCTGTGATTTATTTTCTCGGGTTTTCTGCACAAAATTGTGTGATTATTGTTGCTGCGTTTCAATGAAATGTCAAAAACGCACGAGACACGGATTATGGGTCACAAATCAGATGGATTCAATTGCGCAATATGGTAATATAGGAACGCAAAGTAGTTTCCCATTTACACGCATGTGCCAAAGTGTGCGTGTTCGCTGTGTGGGCATCTGTGCGCAGGGATGCTTTGAGTCTGTGTGAGGACATTTATTTCTGCTCCCTCATTTCTGCGTTTATTGAGCGTAGTGAATTACCTGTCTATATAGAAATATGTGGGATATAAATGGATGGGTCATATGCCTAACCATTACATTTAATCTTTTCTTTACGCCCACACTGAATATCAGGTGTATAACCTTCCATATGAAGTTTTATGGTAGAATTGTTTTATTGTTTAATCCTCCACAGTGTCCGCTGGCAGCAGAGCATCAGTCATCACTGTGCTACTTGCTCTGTGTGTAACTGAATGAAGCTGGAATATTGATTTTTGTGGCAACAGTACACAGACTTTGAGAACAGAGAGGCGCATGTTGTTGGTTCCCTGGTTTTTTTTTCTCCCTACTAGATAAATGTGTCCATTCTGATCCTGGTGTCTCAGTGAAAACTTATGTGATTACATCCACTGATGGCCACAGCATCAGCAGAGAGTTTCTTCCTCTTTTTTTCTGCTGGCACCAACTTTCCTGCTTAACAAAGGCAGTAAAATACATTACAGCATATCTTAACCCTGTTATTAATTATTAATAAGCCATCCTCTTTTAAAGTCATTCATTAAAGACATGAAAGGAGATGCCAGGAAGAAATACTGAATGGAAAAGGTTTGCTATTTGAGTTGCCTACTCTCTGTTTGTCGAACTTGAACAAAAACCGGTTTTTAATGGTTTGGTTAGTAATTTATTAGGAAAAAAAAGGCAGAGGCCTTAATGTTTTCCAACCAGATGGTTAAACACAACAACACTTTCACATTTCTTCTTGCAAACCTCTACATTCATGATGAATTTTAGAGGGAATGTGATAAAAACACTGTTATTTGCTGCCAGCTTTTGCTTGTTTCATCATCCATTCAAACTAATTAGCCAAAATGATCAAACTGAGAAAAGGTCAGCCACCACAATCTGTTTGGATGACTCAACTCATTCTGAGCAGCTTCTGTAACATCCATAGCTTATTTGGACAGAAAAAACATAAAAAAAGACACACTTTATCTACCTCTTCTAAGATACCTGCAAGCAACAACAGAATGACCACAATTTTCCAGAAGAAGCTCTTGCTGGAAATGAGAGCCATTAAATGCTGGCATTCTTGGGTTGCTTTTTGTTGCCTCTTTTTGTGNGAATCAGGAGACAACTGTGAAAGAGTTTTGTGTGCTCACAAATAAAAGCACAGCGAGATAGAGCCAGATGATGTTCAAGTTTTCTCAAAAAGAGAAAAAAACATTTTAGGGGAATAAGAAATGTTTGAGGCTTGGCAATTGTTGTGGAAGCAAACACACACAGTACACTTTATGAGAGCAACTTCAATATTCAAAAGAGCTTTTTTTAGTTTTTCATATGAATACCAGAAAAGTGTAGCTATGAATCGCTCACAGACTTCTTTAACATGGTGATTTGTTGTTTTCCCTGATCATTTACATTTATTATCATCTGTCTGTTCTACCATCAGCTCTGATCTTGGTTTGACAAGCATTTCTTTTCTCTGCGTTGTTGTGATCGTGTTGGTTTAACTGAGCTCATGAACCTTGAGCCACGGTGATGTTCAGTTCAAGTCTGTCGGCCCTGAGGAGGAGATTAAAGGTCATTTAAAGAAGCTGCAGGTTGATACTGGGCCAGTGGTGGCACCCCTGTTGTGAAGCGAATAGCTGAGTGTCCATGCTTTGATCTTATCTACATGATAAATGTACACTGGAAGTCTCTTTGACGCATACACACTGAAGCTCAAAATTATATAATTAAGCTTGACGGTCCAAGTTAGATCTTTTTAAAAGCCTTTTTCCTGCAGTATTGGCATAAAATGACAGAATGAGCACTGAAATCACACCTCAAGCATTTCACGTCAAGGTAAAAAGGCCCAGTATTGAGGTAAAATGAATACTTTTTATAATATTAATAATACGTGAAAGCATAAGAAATAATCTCAAGTGGCACACTACTACACACAACTAGTAGAAATCCACTAGGAGCTGCCTAAAGCACTTACTGTAGATTTAGCATTCACTACTCCTCATGCAATAAAGTTTTTCTGTTTTATTAAGCCACATGATATTTGGTTTTCAAGGTCTCTTAAGGGACTGTTTACTTTTTTGATTATTTTTCCAACATGGAGGATTTTTAAAAATCTTTTGCCATCCTGTTACATCCTCTGATGTAATGTTATTTACATTGGTGGATAACTTGCATCCTTAAAAGATAAACATTTTTAAGCATGCTATTTCATAACAAACCTGCTGGGCTCTTGCATGGGGATTTGGGTCTAATCTCATTGTAAATATGCATGTGGCCACTCATAAACAGCCAAGCATGCTCTCATGTCATCTTCACGTAGGATGGATGGATGTGGAGGAAATGATGTTTGTTTGGAGAGCACTGCTGAGACATTTTTACCACAAAAAAAAAAAAAAAACTCCACATATGACACAAGATCCATTTTATTCTTAAAATCTATTGCTTGTCAAGTTCAAGCTTGGTTCACAATAATGCTAAAATACTGATTATGCAGCACCTAATTGTTGTAACTCTCTTTATTTTGGCTTCAGTCTTTGTTGTCTGTAGCTGGTTAAGAACTCTGACTTTTAACTGGTCCCAGTTTTATTTTCATGGTTGTGATTTTTGGGATTTATTGTACAGCTCTGGTTGTTTTAAATATGCTTTATACATAAAGCTGATTTAGTTTAATTTATATAAATTCATTAAAAAGATGTTTCCCAGAAGTCCTTGCATTGCACAGTAAATATTTATGCCAATATCCACAACATCTATATAATCATATGGACGTTTAAAAAAATAACTATGACCTTATCAAAAATGGACGTCATAATGTTATTTTAAAGTGAGGTTAAGTGAGTAGAGCTTGTCTGGGTGGACAAGAAACTGTTATATTTGGCTTATTTGTTTATTCTCTGGTTTCAGATGTTTTTTTTCTTTTAGTTTTTGGATTTTTACGTTTGTATGTCTGTTAGCTCGACTTCCTGTATTACCTTGAAATGATTTTTCGATGTTCATTCCACTGATTTTGGCTTTCTGCCTCGCTCACCTCTCACCTGTTTTCAGTTAGTCGATTGCTACCACCTGCTGTTAATTTGTGATGACCTTCCTGTGTGTTTATACTGCCTTGTTTTCTTTGTACTTTGTCAGCTCTTCCTCTTACCACCTTGTTTTCATTCTGACCTTGTCCTCTCTGCTGTTTTGAATGTTTTACTTATTCTCGATGCCTGCTTTGCAGTGCTTTCTGTTAAGGACCTCTTTAAGTACGTTATTTATTTTTGCATGTTTGCACCTGGGCTCTCACCTCAGATTGTGACAGCATTGGTTTCATGAGCTGCCTGATAAAATTAGCGGCCTTGAGACACATTCTGCCTGTTGGGGTTTTTTGAGAAGAATTTTGCAAACCTTTTCAGAAAATTTAGCAAAGGCAACCCTTTACTTCACCCTGCTCAGCATTTACCATAATTATAGGTCACATTTACTGACATCTTGGTAGCATTACATGTTTAGTTGAGTATTACTGTCAGCAGAAACAGAATCAAACCTAACTTGGCCATGTAGTTTACAGATATAGTTTTTAATTTTAACATGAATGCAGAACATTTGATACTGATGCTAATAATTGTTTTATCAAGCCCTTTTTAATCTCTGAGTTGTCTACTAACTGGGATAATTGAAACTGAGACAAACTGAAACACATTTCTCCTGAAGAGCCTTTTTACTGAATGCCAAGAAGAAATAGAAACACTACATGAATACAGTGTGGATAAAAGATTGTTCATTGGTACAGTAGATGGAAAACAACGTGGCTTGGCTGAGACGTTTCTGTGTGGGCTTTCCATGTTCTCATTACCACCATGTGTTTTCTCCATGAACCTCTGTTTTCAATCCAAACACCTGCGTGTCAGACTAATTGATGAGTCTGAATTTGCTGAATGTGAACCTTGTGAGGGGGTGTGATGGCCTGGCCCAGGTCTAATCCAGCTCTCATACAGTGTTAGCTTCGAATCAGCATCCCTGACCCTGAACAGGTTCAAAACAGATATAAAAAATATTATATCCCATGAATCTCAGAGGCTACAGAATATAAAACTTTAAAGACTGTTGGGTTTTCATCTAACCCATCATTAAAGAACATGAGAGCAGTTATTTGCAGGTAGAGCTGGAGGTTAAAAGTTTTTTAGAGGAAGAATGCCTGTTGGACTTTTTCTGAGGACTGCTTCTGCTTTTCTGTCCAAAACCAAGCTTCACTATTTAATTATTGAAGTTTCAAAATCTCCACATTGACATTCACCTGATATCAGTCAGTCTGATGGCTCTGACCTTTAATGGTGACATTATTCAGTTTCTCACATAACAGTCTTTGTGTTATATTAAAATATGATAACTTTGAACAGTACATAAAGTTTTAGAACAAAGGAGTTGCCAAACGTCTGAAAGGCTGAAACAGACCCACTGTCAGAGCCTGCTGGGGGAGGGTGGAAACCAAAGACACACCATTGATTAGGACTGATGTATGCTTGTGCAAAATGAATGAGTTTAAGGCCCTAATCCATTACTGTAATCAAATGCCTCCAGTAATATCCCTGTTAACTAATTAGCAAGTGTTTTTATTTTGAGATTAATGTGACTGAAGACATTCTCGTTCAGGACAATGAGCAAGAATTATTTAGAGGCAAAGCAGAGGTGTTTAAATCTGCTGCATCCAGTATTTGATATACAGGTACAATCAAAAACAAATTACTTCCTCATCTCATATGTTTTGCTGTACAAGATGAAAGCACAAATGCAATTTTTGTTGCCTAAAGCTGCAGTTTCCCTCAGTTCTGCAGAGGATTTTAGTGTTTTCCATCCCACAGTCAAATGACAGACAATCAAAGTTAGTGTTTTACAGCTAAGCATAAAGAAGAAGAGATTAACACACAAAAGTCATCTCAAATTGTGAAAACTAAGCTGAAAGCAAAGTGAATGCTGAAGTTATTTAGACTCCAAATAAAAGACGGTGTTATTTCATATCTGCTGAATGCATTTATACCCTTCAGTGGTGTTTTGAAAACAGTAATTTGACCACAAACTATGAAAGTATTAGAGAATTCTTCAGATAATTCTAAAGAACCAGTGGTTAAAATTGATAATATAAATAGTCTGTTTTTTCAGCTGTTTCAGTAATACATTCTCCTTGAAACTTTAGTTTCTTGTCATGTCAGTAAATAACATTTTTTTAGCTACAAAACCATGCCAACCATTCTTCTTTCCAGTTTGTTCCAATTTTGAATGTTTTGCTATCAACTGCATTTACATGTTTAGTTAATACCAATGCAAACAAGCTAATTATTTGTATATGAAAATAATAAGATGAAACACAGAGGTTATAATAAATGCTAAATTAAAATAGAAAAAGTCTGCTTCCAAGGATTTGCATAAGATGCATTGAAGTGCAAAAGTACTGCATGCATGTCTCTCTTTTCCCCCCTAATTGAATGTAGAAACATGATGGCTGGTAAAAAACAAAGCCCGTATTTTGTTGGATCAGCCTGGAGGTTCTGCAGTAGCAACCACTGACAAAGGTTTTGGCAAGAAAGGCCAGTGAGGTTGAAGTTGGAGGAACAATCTAGCTCATGGTTAAAAGCTTTGTTTGTGGAAAAAAAGCCTAATACTTGGTGGTCTGAACATTAGTCTTCTCAAAAGTACATTTTGTTTTGTTTGATTTGGGTCTCTTTATGCCAGTGTTGAGCAAAATGATTTTCTTGGTCCAGTAGCTGTTGTGCTGGATGAAAATGTGGATGTAGTGTAATTGAATACAATGAAAGGCATGAACACTGAAAATAACTATGAGAAGTGGATGCTGCACAGTTTCTTTGAAAAGAAATTTGGTTAAATATAGAAAAAAAAACCCACTAGTTTTTCATGTAGCATTTACTTTACCTATTGTTATGTCCTGGGGCGGTAACTAATCTTTCAGATTATAACTCTTCAATAAATGGAAGAAAATGTTCTTTATTATTCTAGGATTGATTTTTTTTAAATTATGGAAAAATGTGGAGAATTATAAAAAGCACCAGCTGTTAGTTTTCACACTAAAATGATACTCTTAAGGTGGAAACAGAATTGTTCCTGCTTTCTGTGTCCAGTTTGTCTGTGACGTAAACTTTGCCATTTTTCCTGTCCGATAACATCTTGCAGCCCAGATTTTGAATACAGCAGGACATGCTCTACCATCTAAAATGGCGATGCCAAAAGTCCAACAGACAAAAAAAACTCAAACTCAAACCAAGAGCAGAGGAGGAAAAACAGCATGGGCCCTTGTTTTGAGGAAATGCTGTGTGAGGAGACTTGCTGCCATCACCATTTGGATAATTAATTACTCGGGAATCACAAAGATATAAAAACTGTCTTATTCGTGGTGACAAATCACTCAAACTTTCTTTCTTCTTCTTGTTGGAATAGACAGTTAACAAATTAATGCATCATTTCCACCTATGACTGTAGTGAAAACTATTGGGTCCTGAGTGGAACGCTGTGGTGCAGCTGAACTACGAACCTGAGCACTGAAGCACACAAACGATTGCCTACGTGGAAACCGAAAAGCATGAACACCTCTGGTTCCACTTTTAATGATAGTGATACTCAATCTCCCTTACAAAAGAAATAAAATGAAACTCATAAAAAGTTTAGAAACAGAAGGTAAAAAACGATACATCCATCCATATTTTAAACCTCTTTACAATTCAGGGTTGCAGGAAGCTGGTGCCTATTTCCAGCTGCAGACGCAGAACTGACCGCACAAAACGCTGTGTCTCCTTATCCATTAGACCTTTTTAGAGAACTCAGAAGACGCCTCTCGGGTTATAGACATCTAGTGGCCTCTGAGGGCCAAACTGAGTCTCATTAACTGAGTGTGTGTGTGTGAGTGTGTGTATGGTTGGTATCCAGGGAGAGATTGTTTCACACTAGTATTACAGCCTCATTGTGACAAAATTTTAAATGCAGACCTTAAGCTCCAAATCCATTAAAAGAAAAAAAAAAAACCCACACTTGTTTGTCAATGGTTGCAATATTTTTCATGGATTTTAAAATACAGCGTGTCATCAAAACAACATGGAAGCACAGCAGTTGTATTGACTTTGCTGAGCTTTAGAGAAACATAATCCTCTCAAAAATGATAAGTATGTGCTTGTTAATATTAGCGTTTGCTCCTATTTAGATGTAGTAACATTGCCTCAGTGTTGAGCTTCACTTTGAAAAATATGGATGGTTCCTCTGCTTTCTTTTTAACTGTTTGGCATTAGTAAAATACAACAAAAAGATGACTTTTTGTAGGAATGATCACTTGTCTCACATTTCTTCCTCTAGTCAGAAGAAAACAGCTGTGTATAATATTCACTTATCACTTTTGTTATGAAGACTAAAACACTATATAAAGCAAAACTTTTTCTGCAGACTATATTTTCTAAAGGAATCACAACCTAAATTGAATGAAATACTAAAAAACTAAAAATGTGTCAAGTTTAATTTTCCTCTCTTTAATGTTGCCCACCACCAAAGGCAAAGGTAATAAGGTTTTTGCCTGTCTCTGTGTGTGTGTGTGTGTTTGTTTGTCTGTAGTATTAGCAAAGTATCTCCTGATCCACTGAATGGGTGTTAATGTACCTTTCAGAAAGTAATCATTGGATATCAACAACTGATCAGCTTCTAGAGTCAGTCCAATACAGGATGGCTGCCACAGCTAATTAACATTAGCCAACACCAAAATAGTTATATTCCGGCAATTTAACAGATACTGAGCTAAACTTTGATGTGGTAGCAGCTTAGAGTCATTCTCAACACATACTCTGAGCTTAAAATTGGGCGTAACATTGTTTATACAGGTTAACCATTTATATAATCCTTAAGGTTTATGAATTTGTGGCAACAGCTGAAATAAAACCAGTCTCAAAGCTAAAAGAAAAAAAGCAAAGCAACATTGTGTTCAAATGATGGATGCTGCAGCCTCGTATCAATGTGGCACCAAAACAGGGTTTCATGCAGGATGAATGAGCTCACGGACAGAACTGTTTGATATCGGTAGCTTTGCATACGTACAATAGGCTGCATAACTGCAATAACTCAACTAAATTAGGTTCAGCCTAAGACTTTATAGGATTTAATTACTGTTTTGTTGTTTGTTTACATTCCCAGGCAAATGAATTACTTCATAGTGCAGCCTTAAAAGATATATTTGTTTCTGATCAGAGCTCACATAGACCATATACAAGCTAAGCTATGGCAGCAAACAGTTTTTCACTGGAATTAATTTGCCATCTCATGGCTAGAAACATCTCCTAAATAAATCAAAAAAGCAAAATCAGTTTATGGCCTCATTGTTGCTACAACAATAAAAATAAACCTACTGGAAATGCTTGTTTTCCTTAAATTTAAATTGAATTATTGTATAGATTGAAAAAATTGAAGGAAAGAGGAAAAATGACTGAGATCATTATCTAGCAGCAATCCAAGGCCCCTGTGAGACCTTGTATTCTGAATCATCTGAATCATATGCTCTTATAATTACCGTTACAACTCCTGTAAAGCCTTTGAAGAGAGAGAGAGAGAGAAAACCATCTAATTTTAACACAGCCAAATGTCAGCCCTTTCTTCTCTTTTAGTACAGGAACTACACACTTATATGAGGGACAAGCAAAATCAGTAATCATCTGACTTGTGTAAGAGATCCTAAAACCTTTAAGTTTATGTCTGTAAAGACTGTATATTCATAGACGGTAAGAACACACGATAACTTTTTGTAAAGACTAACATTTGTGGTACAAAAACTTTCATGAAAGCATTGCCTTTTCACAGAAACAAATGAAACCACATAAAATCACTGTCCTGCTGGTTTTCATGTGAGGTTTATTTTTTTTAATTTTTTCTGTTTCCTTCCACAAACCAAAGACATCAGGGACAAATCAAATTGTGGAATAAAGTTTCCAATAAAACAATAAATACCAAGCTTCAGCTGGACAATAGATTCTTTGTTTTACAATACTGTAGATTCACAATCCTGGGCAGAGTTTATATACCCAGTTGTAAGCACAAGTTCCTAAATGAATGAAAATGACCCAAATTGGAATGAGCACTTCATTATAAAACATCAAAATAAGTCAAACCCATCATTTTAACTTAAAGAAATGTTAAATTATTGTTGTCTGAAAGAATGAAAATTACTCAACCTTCTGGACATATGAGACACTTTTATGCAGCAAACATTTCTCTTCTAAAAAGAACCTTGTAAAGGTTAATATTTGAACTGTGTTGTACAGCCTCCTAATGAGGAGATTATAGCGGGAGGACTAAGTGTGTGTTACTTGATTCCTGTAGTCTTCCAGAAAAGGAAACACATTATGACCAAAGCAGCAGAAAGGAACCAGCTGGAGGGCACCTGTCTGAGTGAGCTGCATCAGATTTACAACATCTGCTTCATGCAGGACAGGACGTCACCTCCATTTCACGCAGCTAATGACGCAGGCAAAAATACTGCAAACTGAGATGACTGTCTGACTTAGAAATTAATCTAAAAGAAAGAAAAAGTTACAAAACCTCCAACTTATCAAGAGTTTTTTTCATGTGTGCACAGTTAGAATTAAAATGTATTCTCTAAGTAGAAATTGCTTTGTTTTAGAGGGAGATTGGCCACCGTTTCATCATGTTTTACATGTTCACACGTCTCATTAACGGTCAGTGTGCGATAAGAAGTTGGCTGTGTTTGTGGAGGCCTTTGACTCTGTCACCACCCTGTAGATCCAAATCCGGTTCCTCTCCATGCCTTCTTAGGTCCTAATTAATTAGATCAAGAGAATGCCACTAAGCATTTGACAGTCTCTGTGAGTGATAACAGTGAAACCGGAGCCACTTCCTTATGTATCTGCCCCAGGAGAAGAAGCACTCCAAATTAGGTCCATTGACTCTCTGCCACACACATCCTGAGGGATTCAACCTTGCTGCTGTGATAAGAAGCTTGGGGCTGGAGGGGGGGTGGAGGGTGCAGGCTTTGAAAGCTGCAGCGGGTTTGAAGTTTTCTTTTCTTTTTTCTTTCTTTTTTTTTCTTTCTGCGGTGCTGTCATAACATTCAGCATATACAACTTGGTAATACTTAACGCAGTAGATTAACATAAATAGTTTTCCACACTCAAAAAACAAATCTGACTGTTGTAGTTTCATAAACACAATTTAAATCTATTATTAGCATTAAAGGCCAAACATTTCCTAAAATAATGCATACCAGCCACTGCTTTTCATGCCAGAACATTAGACTAAGATCATTTTATGATGAGAAATAATGGAGCTGTAGCTGTTTTGGTCAAACCTTAAAAATAAAGTCATGCTCAATCTTATGCAGCATTGTCAAGCTTAGTCTCTCTTCTGAATGACTCTCAGCTATCATCACATGAACCTTTAGCTCGATATCTGTAAAATAAACCAAATTATAGCAATTTTTGTATTGGCTAATATGGATTTACTTTGTCGGACATCTTGCAGTTAAGTCCATTAATGACTTGTGGAGCCACATTCACTGGTTATTTCTTGGAAGTTTCATAAAAATCCTTTGAGTGGTTTGAGATATTTTGCTAACAAACAAACAAGATTAACTCCAACAGTTAATGCTCAAGTTTTAAGCAATGAGTAATGAGTAGCACTTGGGGTATGTGTTGTAAATCACTCTCAGCTACAACCACACCAAATTTTAGCACAATATCTGTAAAATTGACTGGATTGTCACCATTTTTGTGTTTTTGTAAGGTGATATGGCTGTGGCAGCCATCTTTAATTGGATTGGCTTCAAAGGTTAATCATTTGTAGATGTACATCAAAAGACTATTATTATTATTATTATTATTATTATTATTATTATTATTATTATTATTATTATTATTATTATTATTAATAATAATAATAATAATAATAATAATAATAATAATAATATTTAAAGTTGCATTACAATCTGTCCAGTGGTTTATGAGATCTTTTGGTAACAGACAGATAAACACACACAAACATGGACACAAAACCTTCTCTGCCTTAGCTTTTCAGAGGCAGGTGATAAATATGCTTTTGCATCTTGTATGACAATATGAATGTTATAAAATAAATTACTAAGTGTCCTTCTGATGTCAGAAGATTAGGACTGAGATATCACCACAATGGAGGTTTTCAGGCATGTGTACAAAGTTTGATACAATCTTTTTTATTAGCCATAACTGCAGTGGTCCTAAGTAATGACACATGAAAAGCAATAACTGACATAACAAATGAGTAATAATCCATCCTTTGTCACCCTTTTTGTTATTTTTCTCATGTCCAGTCAGTGATGGAGCTGCCACCAATATTGTTATGCAAAAAATAAGTTAGAGGGCTTTTTTAGATCCATCAATGTCAAATCTGACAGTGGAAAACAGGTTGTGCCCGAGTGCCTTTTCCCTCGATAATTGGCATTTCTAAAACAAAATCATGGATTATTCAACTTTATGCACCATCCTGTAAAAAGTATCTGTGTGTGAATGTCTGGTCAATGTTCTGATAATCAGAGGGTAAAATAAATGGCTGAACAGCTCTGACTTGTAGTAAATGAAAGTTGAGCAACTGTTCAGACATTTTTATATTCTGCCGCTGTGACTGATCCTGTTCATGTGCCAGTCTGTTACCAAAATATTTCCTGAGCCGGTGGACAAGTTTTAATGCAACTTGCAGAAAGTAATCTTTGGATGAATACTTACAACTTGAAATGTTGCCATGAACTATTTAGAGTCAGATGTGTCTGTCTGTTAGCAAAATGTGTCTTGAACCACTGAACGTGTTTTAATAAAACTTTCAGAAAGTATTTGAATATGCATTTATAGCTGTTTAACTTTTGGAACCAACCCAATTTAATATGGCTGTCAAGGCCACCTGACATTAAAAACACACAAAAATGCCTATAATTCAGTCAGTTTTACAGATATTGAGCTAAACTTTGATATGGTAGTAGCTGAGGATGATTCACAACAAACACCCTGAGCATTATATATCCTGACTTAAAATTTAGAGTAGTTAACTATAAACTGTTTTTTTGTTAATATCCTTCGATATGGTTGCTAATGACTGTTAGAGTAACAGAACAAACTTACATTGCTGAGTTTGGATAGGGCTAATGTTTCATGCTGGAAGAATGGCTTCTCTTCATGTTAAAGCGCCTAACATGACCTATGGAGGTTAGACAAACTGCAAGAACTCAGATCTAAGTTTTATGCAATAGGATGTTGATCTATTGCTCTGCACTTCACATGGTTTGCATCATTATAAGACACAGCACGACATGTCTTACAGAATCCCTTATTTGGACTATCAAAGAGGAAGGAGTCTTTTTAATAAGATAGGAGTAAGCGCAAGAAGAAGAAGAAGAAGGGCGCAGGTATCCGAACATGTCCTTCAGCCTTGTAGAACATCTGTTTAGGGTTACAAAGAAGGCATACCATACAAAGCGTGACGTCAATGGAGTGCCACATATTTGCCTGCAGAAACAAAATGAGTTTCATGATTTAGATCTTATGCCAAGTATTAGTGAGATTCTTGGTTCTGGGTTCTGCATTTAAACAACACATTTAACTTCATGAATGAATTTCACTCTGCAGCAATGACAATTTATATGCAAGTGATTCTTTAATTAGTGGTAATAACTAGAACACAATGTTTTCTGATATTTAATGTAAAATAGTAAAATCATAAAATGACAGGATATAACACTCCAGAAGCCAGCTAGGCATTTTAAATTTAGTCTTAGTTTTCACAACTGCTTAGTTGAACTATAATAATCACAGCATTGCAAGCTCAGAGTAAACTGACAATTTTTTCATTATGAATTGTGTCCATTATTGTTTTGAGGTTTTAGCTGAAGATATTTACCCTCTTAAAGTGGCAAAAATCTGTGATTATTGCTTAAAGTGCTTGGAGTCCTATTTTCTTGAACCATATCTGTGTTTACGGAGTATACCAATAATATATGTTATACATTTCTGTTGTTGCTGTGTTCTGTGACTGTGGTTTGAAAGTAAAGTGTCCTGTGACCTTCCTGGTCAGTACATTATTCCTCTTATACATAATACAACACACAGCTCAGACTAAAAATTTTTATAAAACACGTAGTTATTTTCTAGCTTTCCTTGAGTCAACATCATCAACAAAGACTGCTTTTTATTATGTATGCAAATAATCACATTTATGAGAACATATAAGTTCATTTTAGAGCAGATTAACACACTAGGAGACCTTGAACAGATTGTTGGGAGGTGACACACATTGCATTCAGTATGAGCAAGCCTTGACAGTCTTGGTATTCAGGGACAAAGGAAAGGAAGGAAAGCAATCTATGTGATTATCATACAAATGGTAATGTAGTGCACACTTTAACTGAACAATGTTATAGTTGCTGAATAATTTTAGAGGCTGTACCTGTGTAATTTTCAACTTTTTTTCTTTTCTTTTGCCCCTTTATTGACTCAAACCTTTTTCATTCCATAGACCTGCTTATGCCATGAGTTTATTCAGACTGCTGCAGTGCACTGAAGGCATCTACCAAGTTCAACTTTGATTATCAGTAAATCAGACACTTGTCTTATCTTTTCATCACTAAACTGTGTTTTACATTAAAATACATTAAATGCATCAGATTTGAACTTTTCCCTCGCGCCCCTGCTACCGTCCCACCCTCTCATTTTCTCTAACCCACACTTGCATGTTTTTCATTTCCCCTCTGCAATTTCTGCTTTTACTTTTCTGTCATGCTCGTTTAGGCAGCAAATGGCTTAAATTACATTTTGAATTTGGTGTCACTGAGCAAATTTTCATCATAAAAAAGCCAGTTCTCCATCTGACTTGTATCTAGCCTCACACATGTGGGAGGTCAGTTGATTTTGAAAGTATTTCTCTCCAGCATAAATAATGATTTCAGTCCTCCTCACCCCAAAATATTCAACATTAGAAACATGAGTGTTCCATGAATAATTCAAACTTTCTAAAGTATGTTTTTATTACCAACTATTTCAACAATATCTGATAAATAATGTTTATTTTTTCACAAGCTTGTTATGGAGGATGCTCTAAAAAGTGTGATATTAATGAGCCACATCTGCTCTTACTATTAATTTGAAGCCTTTTGTGACTCATCGGTTTCAGGAAAAATGTTGTTTTGAGTCAGAAAAAAATATATAAAACATGACAAAATGTTTTTTTCCAGAGCTAAATTCAAACTTAACCTGAAGCTGAATTTATTCAGGCTGTGCATTTTGCTTTCACCTAATGTTAGCAGTGTACTCAGACTGTTCAGCTCCTGCGTTATTAAATCTAACCCCTTCATTTACACCTAAATAAGAAAAGTTTGTACATTTTCCTTTGAGTTCAAATGTTTTGTGACTGAGTTGATAATCAAATAAAGACAGCTTATTCATTTTGAACTGGTTCACCCAATATTGTCAACAGAAAGAGGGGAGAGACAGACAGAGAGAGAGAATTGTTGCTTATTTTTCAGCAGGAGCATCTGAAGTAGCTCCTCTTGCTTTGCACCTCGATCTGAAACCTGCGTTAGTTTGAACGAGGCAAACGACAGCAGGAGAGCCATTCCAACAGAGAGAACACATCTGCAGAAGATATCAGAAGATAATGATGTGCTCTGGTGGTTAAGATGAGAGATTTGCTATGACAGCTCTCTCTGTAACTATCACCTAAAGGAGAAATTTGTTGAATGTTAGGTTTATTTTTCCTTGCCATAAAAAACTTTGACACTTTGTGCACTGGGAAGAGCCAGCTGAGAGGCATTTTCTCCACAAGCTCTTTTTACCCATGAATCTGTAGAATCCTCAAACAAAGTGAAGTTATAAAATATTTCTCAAAAGGAAATGTGAACATCTGTTAAAGTTTGTGCAAAACAGCTACAATTGATGTAACACCAACCACCTTATGTAAAGTAGAAATTTGCATTGTACTTATTGCTCTATCCACTACTTGACCTTACAACCTTGTAAATATTTACATCTCAATTTTTATACTTGTATCACTGCTACAGGTCTGTTTGAAAGTTACTAAACAATTATTTGTTGCACAAGTACAATGACAATAAAGTTTCTTATTATCACTTTAAGCACTTTTTTAATTGTCTGATTTGAAGTGAACAAACTGCAGTATGCAGAGTTAAAATGAACACAATATCTGCTATCAAATCTTTGGAGAAAAAGACAAACAGAACCTATTTATTTTTTCCATATAAAAGAAAAATGATTAGAAATCTACAGAATTATTTTCCTCTTTTTGTTACTATTTACTTTTTTATAACTGGCCCAATGTTTTTCTCAAAAGAAGAAATTGCTGCTAGTTCATGACGGTTAAATTTATTTTGTTTCTTAGGTAACTGGGGAAAAAAACTTAAATTAAAAGCCTTTTTCTTTTGTTTTGGTTAGTTCCATCAGTCCATTTCCATTAAAGAAGTTACAGACACAGATGAATTAGTTGGTAACCTTCCACAATATTAAAAAAATACATCTGAAGCCAAAAAGCTGTCCACAGGAATTTCTACCAGAAACTTTTGTTCTTGTTTACTTGCATTTTGGCAAAGTCTGGTCTGGCTTTTTTGTGATTTTCTACCAATAGCGGAGCCTTCTAGGGTCTTCTTCCATGAAATTCATTATCATTCAAAATGAGACAGGTGATCAGAAAAAAACATACCCTGATCATGGAGTTCAGCTAAAATAGTTTCCTTAGCTCTTTTTCTACCATCAGCACTATCATCTGGTCAACCTGGGACTGCATTTTCTTTTGTGGCCACATTCTGAAAGGTTGACTTCAGTCCAATTAACCTTATATTTTTTAATTAAATTGGCAGATGTGGTTAGAGGAACACAAAGCTGCTTGGAACTGGTCTGTTAGCCTTTATCTCTAACATGGATATCTATGATCTTCTTTCTGAGCTCCTCAGACAGCTCTTGCCTTTGCTTTCTCTGCACCATGTTCAGTGAGGTGCACCCAACGATACCAAGTGGCTGTTTGTTCGCTTTAAATAGACTGAATGGCTGATGAAAAGCTTGAAGGCACTTGTGATATTAACTAAGGTCAAACACTTAGTTTGAAAGATGACTATAATTGAATGATTGTTAGTCTCTTTAAAAGTACCAACAAATCTGTCCATGCTATTTATCATATCTTTGTAAAATAAACAGCAAATCATGTCTTTCCATATTTACTCTATCACATACTGAAGGCATGCAGATACACATTAGTCAAATGCTTTTAACTAAATCAGTTTTCACAAGAAATTAAGTATTGCTTTAATGACCTGTAAGGAGACAAACAAATTATATTCATGTCTGTACATTGCAACAAACACTTACTTATTTTTTATTTTTTTGCATTGGCTAACGCCTCAGCAAAGCTCTTTAAGTTTCTCATCATTTATTCATACCTTCACTGATAATTTGTTTAATTTTACATGCAATTTATGTTTTAATTTTTAAACTGTGGGGAAAATGTGCAGTTCAGCCTCTTGCACAAAAATACTCGGACACATTAAGGATCTGGAGATGTTTTGGTTGATTATTGCTCCACCTTCTGAGCCATGATCAATCCCAAAATATTAATTAAACACTGTCCATGGAAATATAACTATTGACATGATGCCTTGTTGTTAGATTGTTCACCAGTGTAAGTTCTTACAGATAGCTGGTCAGTCCTTGTGTGGCAGTTTGTGCACCTTTGTGGTGTTCTGTTGACCTATGAGGATGAGTCACATTTGGAGTTGAAAAACTGGACCTTAGTGGTGCTCCACCATGTGCTTTGGAACTGTAAATAATCCACATGTTTATTCAAATACAGAGGGGAAGTGAGATCTAATGAGAAGTGGTCACTTGAGACACAGAAATGCCAGATGTGAAGTGATGTACTTAAAGAAGTCCATCTGTAGTACATGGACTCAAAGTGTATTTCGATGCCAGGGTTTGAAAAGTTCTAAAGTGCTTTTAACTCAAACTTTTGTGACGAAAGCTGAAGTTCAAAGTGAAGATCAAAAGTTTAGTTTAGTTTGCCTTTATAGTAGCACAAATTTGAAAAAAAAAATGTGTTTGATAAAACCAACAGAATTGATGTTGGAAGTCCAATAACAGTCCTGAATTTGTCACATTTTGATTATTCAGCAACTCTTGCTGCTAAAGACGAAAGGTCTGAAAGCTTTCTGTCTGTGTATTTGTCTAAGTGTGTGTGGTCGTTTGGCTGTTGTGTTAACAAAAGTATTTGATGAACCACTGGATGAATTATATTGAAACTCTCAGAAAATAATCACTGAGTGTAGAATGTCAGCTCAGTTCAAGATGGCCTCCACAGCCAATTGACCCTTGAAGACTCAAAATGGCTACAACTCAGCTAATTTTACAGATATTAGGCTAAAATTTGCTGTGGTAGTAGCTGAGAATCATTCTCAACTCATACTCTGAGCACTTCACATTGTGAAACATCTTTTCTTAAAACTTTGCCATTAATTGTTAGAATCAAGCAAAATATAAAATAGCAAAATATCTCACCAAGCACTGGACAGATTTCATTGAAACTCTCAGAAAGTAATCATTGGATATACATCTACAACTAATTATCTTTTGGAGTCAACCCAATTGAATATGGCCACCACAGTAAACTGACCCTAGACAACACATAGCTATAATTTACAAGGTTTGATTGAAAGGGCTTTGACATCCATCCCTTCTCATCATAAAATAATCTTAGTATAAAACTCTGCCATGAAAGAAGCGAGCGATAAGCATTATTTCAAGAAATGTTAGGTCTTTAATTGTTTTCTGTTCCTCACATACACGTTTTACTAGAAAGTCCCAAAACACTTATAATTTTTATCATCACCTTTCCAGACAGAAAGTCAACATGTTTATTGAATCTCTTTGTTAAATTATGCTTTAGCTTCGGTTGGGGATTGGCCCTGCAAGCTATAATCCAGACTGTCAGTTTGACTGTGTAACTTTGAATTTCAGAGCTGAAATTAATTAGGACATTGTTTTGGTTTATTGCCGATGGAAGTTAAACTGAAGTGAGCGAAAGAGAAAATTTGTAATCATCTCATACAAAGTGCTTTTGCTCTACATGCTGAGACAGAAATGCGTAATGGGTTTTTGTTAGAATAATGGATGGCTGTTTCTGCCAGTCACTGATGCTGTTTGCAAAATTTCTGAAAAAAATGAAGCAATTTTTACTAGAATACTAGAAGTATGTTGCCATACCATTTTACATCAAACCAAATGACGATGTTACACTTATAAGGCTAAATGTTATGACTCCTATGACTTACTAATGAGAAGAGAAAAATGGCATCCTTCTGTTCATATTGTTGAATTTTTAGAGTTTGTGTTGTGGTGCATTTTATCCAGCTCAAAAAAAAGTTGTTTGCATGACTGACAACTCTAAAAATAAAAATAGTTTCTTAGACACTCACACTTCCAAGTATTATTGAAAAGGATATTTGAAGGTGAGAGCTGACAGCTGTGTTTACACCTGGCCAGACTTTAGAAAAGGAAGATCTTAGATGAATTGCAGTGGCTAGTGTCAGCCTTGTATTGTCTTTATTCCTAAGCTGACTGAAGACTTATGTTCTTTTTGATCCCTAAGCTGTGCCTTTTTGTGTCTCACATCCCTCTGCAACCTTTCATTTACGTTTTGTTACTGAGCCACTGCAGATCACTCTGTCTTCCCCCTGGGCCTGCATGATTGAGTCCTCTGCCTCAGATTCTACAATAACAGGTTCACAACTGGTCATCATGACCCATATTTCACATTTTGTCATCCTAATGTGGGCTCTGGGTGAATGATAATTTCTCGATTTCTTTCAAAAAGAGTTTTGATTATACGTGTGAGGACACCAATCATGGAGGCAAATAGAGCCATGAAATCATACTGAGACCCAATTCAGTGCTGCTTGTAAAAGGCATGCAGCACATTTAAATGACGTGCAGCTGAGAGACCGGACTGTTGCTTCACATCAACTGCAGATTGTGGCAAGACCTGTTAGAAAACAAAAAAACAAAAAGAAAAATGTGGTAAAAGATATTATAATAATTCATTATTGCCCACCAACAAAGGCAGAGTGATCATGTTTTTGCCCTTGTGTGTGTGTTCGTCTGTCTGTATTGTTACCAAAAACATCTCAGGATCCACAGAATGAATTGACATCTATATTGATTAACTTTTAGAGTCAGTCCAATTCATGATGTCCGCCACGGCAAAGCAATTTTAGCAAACACAAAAATGGCTATACCTCAGCCAATTTTACAGTTATTGAGGTAAAATTTGGTGTGATTGTAGCTGACAGTCATTCACAAAACATAATCCAAGCACTAACAGATCATGCAAGATCTCATGAGACTGCACATGATGGTGTTTTCAAGGTTTGACCAAAACAGCTATTTCGCAACATAAGCTGATCATAGTCTAAAACTCTAACATGAAAAGCAACAGGCAGTATGCTTTTAATTAAGGTATAACACATTGCTTAAAATGTATTCTAAAATGCAAGTATTCTTTAATAAAATGGTTTGTGACTGTCACTTGGTTCGTGGTGTATTCAACATCTGAAGGATCTAAAAATATGAAATAACACTTTGAAAGGTTAAACTACTTTCTCCTTTTTACTGTAAATAATCAACCTAATCATTTTAATTATTTTGTCTTAAAAATGTGGCCAAAGAATTTTGAAAATTAAGGCTTTAAATGGATATTTATTAAAAAGTTGCTCCACTGAAAAGGAGTGTGATGTTTTTAAAGGGCTGCCATGGTGCCTCTTTTTATTGCAACATTAAAAAAGTGAAGGTGATCAATCAAAAAGCTCTTTATCAAGATTCAAGTGTGAGCTCCTCTCATCGTGGGATGTTTTTGCTGCACTTCTCAAGGACTAGAGGCATGCTGGGAGCCTGAGCAACGCAGAGGACAGAAGGCCGTTATGTACTCTCATCAGTAAAAGTACCAATCAATCAATGTACTGGAATGTGTAGCCCCTCCCCTGACAGGTAAAGACTCTCGAGTGGCAGCCACAGCTGGAATATATTACAGCGCTGCTGCAACATCAGATCTAACAAAGTGCTAACGCATCGAAGAGCTGAGGCAGCACTGACCTTTATTTATTATTTTTTTATTTTCTTCTTCTTTTTTTAAAATGGGAACTCTTTACAGACTGCAAAGTTAATTCAGTAGACAGAAAGACAGATACTGTTAAACAACTGTCTGCTTGTTAAATTCTTGTTGGTAAAGGTGGCTTGAAACTGTTGTTACTTTTTTTCAGTTTACACATTAAGTGAAGTGCAGTTTGGATCATATAGGTCAATGATTTTCAAAAAGAAAGATATGTTGTTTCAAAATTTCTCATAATATCTAATTTTATTATTAGATTAATTGTGCCACTCTGTAACGAGTGTTTAATCTAAAATAAATAGTTACACTGATAATCCACTGTGCAACATGAAACAATCTTTTTTATATAGTTAATTGTGCAGTTAGTGTGACCCATGTACCATAAACAAAAAACTTAATTTAAAAGAAAAGCAAGTGTTGAAGTTCACTTATGTGCTTCATCTAATTGCATCATCTTTTGATTGTTAATGGTCCTGCCATTCTTTTAAAAGGAACACGAATTTTGCTGATTTTTTTATGTATATGACCAGAATTATTGTTAAAAAACATTGGGGGTGGTGGTGGGGGGTGGATCTCTGCCTCAAGTAGAGGAGCTCCAGTGAGTCTTGTTCATGAGTGATGGTAGGACGGAGTGGAAGATGGATCTACCGGTCAGGGCCTTGTTCACAGCAATAAGGCCAGTACTCCAGTCAGTATTGGTGAAGAAGGAGCTGAGCCTGAAGCTCTTGATTTACTGGTTTATGTTTCAACCATCACCTATGATCTTAAGACATGGTATAATGACCAAAAGACCAAAATCCTAGATACAAGCAGCTGAAATGGGCTGCCTTTGTAGGGTGGCTGGGCTCAGCCTTAGAGATGAGGTGAAGAGGTCCATCATCCAGGGACAGCTTGGAGTTGCTGCTCCTCCACATGGAAAGGTGAGATGGGTTTTGCATCTGATTAGGATGCTTCCTTGACACCTCCCTTTAGAGATTTTTTGGGGATTCATCCACAGAGAGGAGACCTCTGGGCTGACCCAGAACTTACGGAGAAATTATGTATCCTCTCTGGCTTGGGATCCCTCAGGAGGAGCTGGAGAGAGTTGCTGGGGAAAAGGTTTCCCACCTGGACTTGTTGCTTTTGTGACCCAACCTTGGATAAGTGGAAGAACACAAATGAACTGCTGTGATCGATAAATAATAATAAAAATAAAAAAAAATCTTGTCTAAACGTGTCCAATAAAAAGCATAAGATGAAATAATAATCATGAGACATCAAGGAAGTCTGGCTAACTGAGTTTTGGGGTTTAAATCTGCTAGTGCTAGTGTGTATTCTTAACACATTAAAGGCCAAGAGGATGAAATTATATCATGTAATTTGGTGACATGAAGTTATCCAGATCTAATCACACTAAGACATTTCAGATGATTATTAGCAATTTAATAAGGCTAATGGCTGCTTAGGCGACGTTCCAATTTTGTCATAAAATTGAATAAATTAGCAGCCACGTTGTACGCTGACATATATTTCAAATCAGATCAGTGATGTCTGTGTATTATTTGTTTGCACTAGCTGGCACCGGTTCTGCTTAGAGCTGCAGACAGACAGAGCTTTCACGTTGGAAGGAAAAGACCATGTGCCACCACGTTCCCTCTGGAAGCAAAGGATCATATGCTGATAAGTTAATTGCAATCATTACAGTTGATTCACCCCCAGCGTCACCATTTCCAAGTGAAGATAAAGCATTTTTTTTTTTGTGCATGACATTGAGCTTGTACTTGACAAATCATCACACTGACATACAAATTGGCGCACAGACACACACACACACACACACATTAATTTCTTCTGTTTTGCCCTCAAGTAATCACAGCATTTATTTTGCTCACATCTGAGAAAAGTAACAAAATTCAGCTTTTCCAAGTCAGTCTGATGGATACTGCTTTGCATATCAAAAGAAGCTTTTTTATAATTTCCTTTTTCATTAACGGTAATGAGTTGTGTTTCCAACTTCAATCCAAATGTTGGAAACTGCCTGTTTAATTTTGACAGAAAAAATGTTTCTGCAGAAAAACAAGGGGTAAAAACAGTTATGTAAAGCTTTCAGTTTAATTAGCAGTTGTAAATTTGTCCTTTTTTGTCATGTTAAAAAAATCCGTAAAGATTTCCCAACCACAGCAGTTTAATTGTCACTGCTTCGTGATTTTAGCCAGGTAAATGTGACAACATGCAAAAGGATGCGACAGCCCTGCAAATATACATGTGGATCATACAGTAAAAGACTAAAATTTCTTCATTCCTTAAAATAATATGTATTGCAGTTTGGATTTGGATGGCTCTGCATTGTTGCCATGACAAAACATTACTGAGAGTTTGTGTTATTTTGCCAAATTATATGACAGGTTGCTAACTGGTTATGTTGTTCACTTCCTAACATTGAATTATAGGTGGCATGTTATAGGTGACATGGTGGAAAATGACAGGGATCAGTAGTGACTGATGAAAATACGAGTGTGTTAAAGCATAAATTTAGACATGCTGAGTAGCAGGATCAGGCAGACAATTGTGGTTTCAGATTGCTGAGATGTATTGTAGTGTTAGTCACTAAAAGTGATGCAGTTTGAATGATAGCAATCTTTTGTTCTTTTTTTAAGACAACCTTCACATTTTCACAATTGTGTTACTTTTGTCATTTTACTGTTCTTTTTGTACCTAATGTGCTTTTTAAATCTCAGCTCAGTGTCAAAATCTATGTTTTGTTCCAGTGTGTTTTTAGAGTGGAGCTGTGTTTGACACTGACACCTTATGTACAAGCAATGAGATCTGATGCATAAAGTCAAATATTGACAAATGCTAATCCCAAATGTCTAAAAGCAAACAAAAATATCAGAACATCTGACAATAATATGACAAAACTATGCACAGCTAATTACTCACTGGAGACACAAGCTTTCCTTAGATTCTTATGCAATTTGATGGAAATGTGTTTTTAAAATAACAGTTTTTAATTTAATTGCTTTTTAAAATTACAGCTAGGCAAGGTAATGTGTTACACTGAGTGGACTGACAGCACTGAATGCTTTGGCACGATGCTGGACTGCATTTAATAAACCTGAAAATGAGTCTTTCAAATGTCCAGCTGGTAATATTTGCATTTAAAAGAACATTTAAGCATTATTAAATTAAACAAGCTTGCTCAAATAACATTTTGTACAGCTGTAATGAAGAACATTCAGTCAACACTAATTCTTTTAAATGAAGGTTTGGGTCTAATAAAGACATTCATTGTATGAAAGTATTTGTCTGAGTTCTTGTTGTTTTGCTGTGAACAGAAAATAAAAATAATCAAGAAGTGAACTTCTTGATATGATATTCACAGTTGTCTCTACTTGTCCAAGTTTTCTTTTCCTCAGTTAGGAGAGAGATTTATTATCTTATACCTGTTAGGCTCATCTAAATGATTGTGTAAAGTTTATAAACAATCTGTTCCAGGTAGCATATTGTCTGCTACTAATTACATTTTTGTTTAGGTTAACTTATTCCCACTGTCTTTCTTATGGCTCAAAGTAACAGAACAGGCTGCAGGTTTGTAGTTGTGTCTGTGAGTGTGTTTGCAGGTGGGTGGCATTGCATTGGTATGAACTTTGGCACTTGGCCTAGTGCTTCAAGAGAATTTCAGCCTGCCAGCGATTTTAGCCTCAGGTGGTTTGAAAATGCCTTAAGAAACAACCCAATGGATGGTGGAGAGTTTTGAAGAGATATTGCTCATTCTGCTTTAGTTTAGTAGCAAAAGCTGTGAAGGCAAACATTGGGATTAAATTTATGAGACATCTTCTCTGCTGCATAGGTTGAATTTTAGTGTTTAAGTTAATCATTACCATTATTTTTTGATTAAGACTTTCTTTCTCTCCCTTCTTCATTGTTCAGTCAGTCAAAAGAAACAAAAGATCTGTCAAAAAACTGAAAGGATGATTTCACATATAGGATCTTCTAGAAACAATGCAGAGATACTTCATTTTTTGCTGTTTATAGCACACACAGTGGTCCTAATTTATCACAAATAATCTTGTAAAGCAGTAAGCAGTAAACATCATTACTATCATTTAGGTAAGAAGGATGACTTAATAAAGACAATTTTGTTTATTACAGTAATGTCAAAATAAGATATTCAGAGAACTGCACAAACAGAGAAAATAAGTTGACAACAAAGGAAACAAAAGCAAAGCAATTTGAAGTTTAAACATTTGTGGCAAAGTACTATAGTATTATTGGATAGAATAGGTCTTAAAATCATAAAATCATTCCAGATTAGATGGATACAACCTTAAATGTAGAAAATCACATGGCATTTCACATACACAGATACATAAGACAAAAAGAAACAAATAAAAACAGTACATTTTGTGATTCATTAGCCTAAAGTATCACTTTAAGAAGCAATACCCAGAAGTATTTCTGCTTCACAGTACGTGAACTCTTTCTGACTTTGTTATGGAGGAATTCTGTGCCCCCACCCCCTCCCTTTACAAGGTTGCTTCTTTTCATTGAAGTTTGAAGTAATTTGTTTATGTAACCTTCTGTTTCAGTCCCACCACAGCATTTCTATCAGGTTTCAGTCTTAACTTTGCCTGGGACACTGCAACTCCTACATTTTCTTTCTTTCCTTTTTTTGTAGCCGTTCTGTTGTAGATTTGATGCTGTGCTTACAATTACTGCCCTCAGTTTCATCTACAGACAGTTACACATTTGTTTCAAAGACTACTTTATTATACAAAAGAGTTGATGGTCCACTCACTGCAAGTTACCCAGGCCCTGTGGCTGCAAAACGATCCCAAATAATCAGCATTCCACCACTGTACTGGTATATGGTGTTCAGTTTTTGATCATCTGCGGTGCTATTTGAAATTTTTCTGCTTATGAACACTTGTTATTGTAGAACGATGGAGTCTAAATTATATATAAATGTGTTCCATATTTTATATGCAGCAACAACTGATTCTTTAAGATCAGATTCTGTTAACAAACACCTGGATGCTCCAGAGTACCAAACTGCTCGAACATCTGCTTTTAAAATTGTCGTGACACTTGGTCATGATCAATTATTTTATTAGCAGCACCTGGTTCTTTTGCTGTTTAACCATGGGATTCCCGTAAAAGTGATGAGGGCAGTTTCTTGCAAACCACTTCTGCATATTTGCTTAGCTTTTCCTAAATGAACAACAATGAGGACCATTTTTTTCACTGTTCAGATATGTAAACTTTAAAACGTGGTTGCTATAAAGACAAGCGCAATCATATAAAAAAGTAAGTACTTCATTTTTTGGTAAATTGTTTTGTTTATTTTTTAAAACTGCACATTTAAGAACAGATTTGTATTTGAGAGTTCATCTCTCAGGTCATTTTAAATTTTCATGTTTCCTTTTTTAATAGTTTTAAAACAAGGTGGATTGTTCTGTTAGGAAAGGGGATGAGTTAAGCACGATTTTCTGTTGTTGTTTTGGCTTCAGCTTTGTTGATGGTGTAGATGGCTGTGCTAGTCATTCAGTTGGTCAAAATAATAACATGTATGATCATTTTCCCCAAGTATGAAGGGAAACACCACCTGAAGGTCAAAAGTTTTCTTTTTGATAACCTAATGAGCATTTCAAGTGACCACAGTCTTGTACATAACTTTGCATCTGGAGTCACTTAATGGTTTTCATTTTGAGTGAAATTCTAAATTTATTTGGCACACAGACGTTGCTGAAAGTTAGGTTGCAGTGACAAGGAACAATTTTACTGTAGTTTCCTTATTGGCTTGGGTCCAGTTAGGTAGTATTTTAACATGTAAAACACTAACTGTACATACACAGTGAAGAAGGCTCCACTGCCTGGCCTGTAAACCTTTGTTCTTCTCAGAAAATGATGTAGCATAGATCTTAAACAGAGACTACACGGGCCAAACTAAATCATTGACTAAATCCGATGGGGTTGAGAGATATACTCTTCCCATAAGACCTAGAGAGTTTTTGCTTTACTGTAAGTCTTCAGTCTTCCCCTGTGGCAGTGATAACCCTCCAGACTGCCACTGATGTGATTTATGCGACTTTAACTGACAGGACTTATAGTCTGAGTCCTGTTAAAGCTGTTGTTGATAGATAATGCCAATAAATGCCTTTAAGTCCTGAGCTCCTTAACAACCCTCTTCACCGCAAACATGTTCACATTCAAAGATTAAAACCCACAACAATTCTAAAAAATGTACTACGTAAAACAAACACATTCACAGTCAAGTTGTTACTAGTCAGGTCATACCATGAAGAGCCAGACAAACTTTAGTGCTAGGGGACCTTTGGTGCAGCATTGGTCTTTTTTACAGCATCGAGCCGTCGGATCAAGCTGACATTGATGCTCACTTGAAGCAGCAGTTCAAGTCATGAATAACAACTATGTTCTTTGCCTCATTCAGATATAATCTTTTGTTTATGATTCGTTTCCTTCACACATCAGCTCTGGCATTTGGGGATCAATTTGCATGTTTCTTGCTGTCACAAGCAGGATTGTGAGTTTGTGAAATTTTAAACAATAGATGGAAAGTAATTTGACATAAAGGAGGCAAAGCATGAAATATGCATGTTTACAAAGATAATAGGCCTGTTGTTTACATGTTTTGGTCCTGAGTAATGGAGATTAAGTCACACAAACATGTCTGTCAATCTGACAGCCTTTGGCGAGATTTGAATCAATAGTTAAGCATAAAGAGATGGAGAAAGACAAGGCAGAGATGTTAACAAAAATTACCAACTGCAAACTGTGAGTTTTGTGCCTCTATGTTGTCTGCAGGTGTGCACAACACATGTAAGACTCTTTAAAAACATTTCAAATCTTCTTTCAGTACAAATTTAAAAGAAATTTATATTCTTTCAAGTGAAAAACTGTTCGTGGACATCAGTTAAAGTGAGACTCAAGGTAAAATATTTATCATAATCACCAACACAGATCTATCTTTTTTATCGTTGAAGGCTAGAGGATATTGTTCCCAGTTGTGTAGGCTGGTTTGATGAATAAGATTTTTTTTTTGGCTTTTTATCAGCATCAGTATGTAACAAGTTATTTTACAATAATTTCTCTGTTTTGAAAACAGTCAAAAGCCTTTTTGTAAGACAAGAGGACACGATGTGGACAGCATTCAGTTTTGTATCTCATAAAGCCAGCTATAAGTTGACTGTTTTCATTCCTGTTGAAACATTTAATGTGCTCTAAGCAGAATAACATAGTTAAAAATCAGTACATGAATTATTTAACATATAAACAATATGTTGGCAGATTAAATATACCAGAAAGCAGCTGAGACTAGTGTGAACTGAGAGCACAACTCTCTGTTACAATCGCTGTTTGATTTGAAATTAGATGGGGATACAAATTATTTGTTTAATTTCCCATGACAAACAGAACAGACAACAATATTACAACACTGAGAGGTAATTAAATAGACTTTTAAGACTGCTATGGCTTTACAACAGTTCATTGCAAATTGTTTTGTTCTTTTTTTCCTGCTCATTGACATAAAGCGATAATGCAGACTTTCTTCACTCTTCTCCACGTTTGAAAATCCTTTAAAAATGTCAGGATCAGTGCAGTCGTCAGCAGTGTGTTATGGTAGATTGTGGCAGAATTCCCCAGCAACAATGACGAGCATCTGCATGTTTATGCTCTGTGTTGGTCACTTCATCAGCTCATTGTTCTCACTAAAGCAGCTCAGAGGTGTGATAAAAACACCAACCAGAACCTGTGAGAAAAATTCCTGGAGTGGTTTACGGCTACAGTATGAAACTATCCTGAAAGTTAGGATAGCATATTTTGTATAAGACCATAATATCTGTATATCTACCTTTAAAACTCATGTCTGTTCTGCTTCTCCTCTTTAAAATGATCCAGAGGAGCTGAAAACCCAGCATTAATTAGGTATTTATGATTTTTTTACTCAAACGTTCCTGCATAGAGTTTGAATCTACACTGATTGCACAGGAGGTGTGAGTTTCAGCAACAGTCACAGAGAGACAGAGTGTTTGGCTCAAACTTCTCTGAGTCAAAGCACCAGATAAAGAGACGGTTCTTTTTGCAAGGATGGAGAAGAGGAGATGGTTATCAAAAAACTAAATGGTTTCTATCCAGAACCTGATGCAATCTTAGAGGCATGAGAGATCACTTGGAGGAATACAGGTTTTAGGCGCTTTCTGTCAATGCCGCTCAAATGAGGCAATTGCACAGCTGCAGTTGTGATCTGACCTCATGTTGCAGACTGCATAAGAAGTTTACAGCAGCCCCACTGAAAGTGGAAATGTCTAACAGCATGTTTTGACCAGACCAGCTTTTTTCATTTCTTTACAAAACATTCTGAAAGCACCCGTTATCAAATAAAGTAATACAGAACCATTATTTTATTTCTTAAAGACAATTTTAAGGAACAATCAGCTCAAATATTAGTAAATTTGTCTTGTGATTCTTGCAACTGCATCAAAAAAAGGGTTTAATGGTTGGTTTCTGTTGAATGTTTTCCCTGCAGAAGTGTAGATGTTTGGTTTGAATTAATGGTATGATGAGTCATGTAAATTCAAATAAACAAATGCACTGCGAATAGCAAAAAGTGTCTCTAGAGACACAACAACAAGCTTAAAGACTCGTTACTCGACTTGTTCAGAACTTGAGCATTGGCTTTTATTGATTTAGTTAAAATATTAAGTTTTTAAATTACAATTATTTCCATTGTTTGTCATCAGAACTCCCTTTACCTTTTGGGTTTGCACATAATTGTGTGAAAGTTTTATTATTTTGTCTTTTGTGGTGTATGATAATATGTTATACGTTTAATGTTTTCAAGTCAGAAATATTTGATAAAAATCACAGTATACTATAGTATACTAATATGCTTGATACTTTTATATGACATCAGTTTTTGCTTGATTGTCATTGACAATTCTTTAATTTGGTAATATTGCAACTTTTGAAAGTAGCTGCTGTTTGAAAAGAATTATAGGTTTTTTTTTTAGAACTGCGTAACCCAAAGTATTCTGCTGAAATAGCAAATGGCTTTTCTTTCTGAAACCTTGAAGCCAAATTATGGAGATTTTCTGGGTCTTTTGTTTGTTTGATGTATGCAAAAAAGGTGGAGCTGACATTGCTTTATTCTGAATGTAGATGATATTTCAGTCTCATTTTTGCAAATTCAATCTTCTCTACTTTGATGTTGGAACTTGCTTATTTTGTGCCTTGAAATCGAGTAATATTGTCAGATGCAGAGAACGAGGCGGCAAAGATACATCAGGAATATAAAGACCACATCTTGTTAGAAAGACTCTTACGCATTAAGAACAAATTATGCTCACAACAATAACTTAAATCCTCATATTTACAACTCTGTGTTACTTTCACACTATGAGAGGCACATTTACTTTACTTTAAAATATCATATTTCCCATCAGCAGATTAATAATGAATGGGATCAAATATAACAGTCACTCGAATTTTATTAAACTGTGCAACTTTGAACTCCTTATATTTTTATGACATTTGATAAAAAATTTAAAATGCTAAAGGATATTAATAAGTATGAATTTTTGCCACTAAGATATCTCATTTTTAGTTTAAGTTAAAGTTTTTAAAAAATTACTCAGAAACTCACAAAAAAGTTAATTTATCTAGAAAAAAATTAATAGAACCAATGACATTTTAATAGAAACGTTCAACAATGGAAGAAAGACTTGATGACAAACTGTGAATGTTAAATTATTTTAAAACAGAACAAACATTTAATTAAAATGCAACTATTTTACTTTTTTATATTCTGACATCAACATTTTAACAATTTAGGGCAGATTAGCTGGAACTGTTTCAATAAGTTAGTGCAAACTATCAAACGAATATAAGTATTAGAATTACAAAAAATGATTTCTTCATTATATTTAAGAGTCATTTACTATTTATAATTGCACACACACCTACTATAGGTTAAATAGTGCTATGAAGAAACTTATGAAACTATGTGAATATACCCTGCCTGAAGACTTTAAAGGCAAAAAAGACACTCAGGATTTACTGAGAATTATTATTCTTTCTTTCCCTGAGTTTTTAAACTTAATCTCTGTCTGTTCTGGTAAAACAAAATTAGATAACTTAAAAAAGAAAAAACAGATAAAATAAGTTCAGAAAAATACATTTATAGGTATATATATATATATATATTTACTGGAAATAAAAATAATATTTCAAAAAAGTAGTTTAATTTACCCACATTTGCTCCAAATATAGTGTCACTGATGGATTGTAAAGCAAAGGTGGAATGTTAATGGTGTTACTAAGAGTTGTGATCACTAATAAAGTCTTAATTTTATTTCAGATCCGGCACATTTCAGCTGTACTTAGTTTTTGTTGTTATAATTATCTGCTGCTAAAAGCTAAAGGGTGATTATGGTTTTGCTTGTGTGTGTGTTTGTTCATCTGCCGTGTGAGCAAAATATATGATGAACCTTTGTGGACAACTCAATTCAAGATGGCTGCCAGAACTAATCAACCTTGGGCCAACACAAAAATTACTCAGTTTTTATGGTAGTAGCTTAGAGTTCTCTTCAACACAAACTCCAAGTGTTAACACACCTCGCAGTACTGCATGAGATCATACATGAAGTCATTTTCAAGATTTGACCAAACTGACTACAACTTCTCTCCCCATCATAAGATGATCTTAGTTTAAAACTCTGGCATGAAATTAGAAGTCTAGTATTTGTTGAAAGAATGCTAGCTTTTTAATTTTTTAGTCTGAATCCTTACAACTGTAATCAGTCTAGTCACAGCCTAGTTTGGACCTCAAAGCCCGTTTTTTAAATTCAGGGTCTAGTTAAAATTTGAATCAACATTATGAGTCATCTCTTCGGCAGTTTGCTGCTGAGCCATCATTCCTGCTGAACATTACAGGTGCAGAACAGGCAAGGCTGTGCTAACCCGAGTCTTTTGTGATTTTTCTTTTCTCTCTCACTAACAGGCTTTTACTTGCTGGTGGCAGAAACAATAAATGACTTTGTGGCGTCAGTGATATGACATCAAATACAACCGAGAAAACAGCAAAATTATAGGCTTCACTGTGACAGGGAAACAAGCAGACGCTACTAAGTCTGCAAATTTAAATAAGAAATAAAGTTGCTACCTTCTAACGTTTGCAAATTACCACATCCCCTCCCTCAAGTAAGAGACTTCAGATGAAACACACATTTTATTTCTGTTTAACGACCACACCAATTTAACTGCACAGAAAAAGAGCTGTGGGCTGCCAACTTATCAAAGAAAACATCATTTGTTTCTTTAAAGCTGCACTGCACTCATGGGGATGGTGTTACAGGTACAAATCCACCAATTACATTAAAATTCACTATTGATGCAATAATAAACTGCAGGAAATAGAAAACATTCATTTTAAATGGAAAAAGACCACATTTAACAAGCAACAAATTTAATTGTAACTTGGTATTAACCCACATATTTGGTTCCAAAAAAGTTACTTAAATAATGCAAATTTTCAAAATAAAAAACCTAATGTGATGGGAAACTGTTGTAAAACTGGTATAGTGGTACAAGTGATTAAACACAAATAGCTTTAATTATGTCACCACTCCTAATAACTTACAAATGTTAAGAGTAGGTAAACAATAGTACTTTGTGCATTAATGCATCACGTTTTCACCCAAAGCTTCACATCCTTGAAGGTATACATGAGTGAAGGTAACATTCCAGCTGACTTCATTAGGTTTCCTTTCCCCATTTTATCTCTGCTGAAGAGGACCATTAAGTCGGTCCGCAAGGGTAACTGATCAGCTAATCTTCTTGTGATTTATGTGGCAGGGAAACTGAGAACTTACTGAAGCTCAGAACACACAGATTACTGACGTGGTTAATAGCCTAAACCTGGTACACTGAGACTAGCTTATTGGAAATGTCAAATCAAGTGACTAATTTGCATTCATGATGTATGATGTCTATTTCAGCATCTGCCAAGGCAGCACAAACTGACACTCGGTGCTAAAAAAAAAAAAGGTTCCTGTAATTTTTTTTCCTCCACCTCCAGGTCACTGGCAAAGGTTGACACCTTTTTATTACCCCCATTCACACATTTTTTTTAAATGTGCTTATCTGACGTGAGCTGAAAAGTTGTTGAGAGCTTGAATTACTCCTGATGTGAAGCTCAGTTTGCCTGTAAGGTTTGAGTAAAATTCAAGCTATTACACTGACAGAATATGATGACAAAACTGCAAATAGTTTTTTTCTTTCTTCTTTTTCTTTTTTTTACTTTTATGCATGTATGTTTTAGAAATCTAAACATAACTGAAGCAATATCGCTTCAGAGTACAGTGTAAACAGGGAACTGCAGCATTGAATACAAAAAGGTGAATTTGAGGAAAGGGGTAAACAGAAAATATCTGAAACACAGATAATCTGCAGTTTCAGAGCTTGAATGATAAGATGCACTATGTGGGGTCATTCTGAGAAATATGTTTTCAGAATAACTTTAGGAAGATAGAGCTAGAAAAAGCTTAGGATTCACAAACATTCATTATATCTGGAACAACAAATTCTTGTTAGGATCTCTTTGTCAGATGGGTGAACATTTGGGTTATTGTAGAGTTAATGCACAATAAGTTGGACTCCACCAGGGCTGTCTTATGTCTCTGATTCTGTTTATGGTCTCCATGGGCAGGATCTCTAGGCACAGTTGTGTAGAGGAAGGTCTCAGGTTTGGGAATCTCAGGGTTTTGTCTCTGCTGCTCACAGATGATTTGATTTTGTTGGTGGATTGAAGCCATGACCTTCAACGTGCGCTGAGATGGTTCACATCTGAGCGTGAAGCAACTGAAATGAGAGGCAGCTCCTCCATGTCTGAGGCCATGGTTCTCAACCCCAAAAAGGTGGAATGCTCCCTAATGGTCTTAGGTGTGTTTCTGCCTCAGGCTTAGGAATTCAAGCATCCGAGAGTCTTGCTTACAAGTGATGACAGGATGAAGCAGGAGATGGATCAACAGATTGGGGCCTCGTCTGTAGGGCCTGGTATGTTGTGAAGAAGGAGCTGAGCCAAAAAGACATAGCTCTCAGTTTGCTGGTTCATCTATGTTTCAACCCTGATGTATGGTCATGGGGTATGGATCATTACAGAAAGAATACAAGTGGCTGAAAGGGGCTTCATTCTTAGGGTGGTAGGCCAGCCTTAGAGATAAGGTGAAGAGCTCCATCATCCTGGGAGAGCTTGGAGTAGAGCTGCTGCTCCTCTACATCGAAAATAGCATCTGAGATAAATCCATTCTGTAGTTTTGAGTCAGTGGAATTGGTTTGAGCATCTGACCAGGATGCCTTCTGGGCGGCTCCATCTGGAGTTTTACTGGGCACCACAGGGCAGAACCAGAACTCGCTGAAGGAATTATGTATCCTCTCTGACCTGGAAACATTTTGGGATTTCCCAAAATGAGCTGTAGTGAAGAACATCTGGACATTTTCTCCTGGACCTGTTGCCTTTTCAACCAAATCATTCATAACCAGGAAAAAAAAAATGGATGGATGGAATGCAAAATAACACACTGATATTTGACTTGTTTTAGGTGTAAATAAGGAAATACAATTAAAAAATAGCTTTACAAAACAGGATTTTATTCTTAATCAGGGTCCTCTGTTTTAAATATGTTCATATTTGTGTCTTTTTTAGGGTCTTTTCCCGAGTTGTGAGCAACACAGTCAAGTCAGTGCAGTTAAAGTACCACCTATACTCCTCTCGTCACTGTTTTTCTGTTACGATGGACTGATATTGAACAGGTTTAAACCATGAACCTTAAACCATGAATGACCTCTTCTGAACTGTATTGCTGCACTGCAGCTTGTTCAGTCTGATTTCCTTTTTTATGGAAGTCTCTTTGTTTGATGTTCATTTTTATGTATCATTAAGGTCTGCTTTTATTCCTGATTTTATCAATAACACTTTCGTTTAGATGATGAATGAGTACTCTGTGACCATGAATTTTTAATAAAAGTCTTTATTAAAAAATGACTAGAATTACAGAGGATAAAATGTCTCTGAGTTATGCAAGCTGTCTGGCTGCACTTAAAATCTGAAAGAATCCTTAAATCACACTGAATACCAGATATTTAAATTATTAATCCCCTTCCAGGTAAGAAAGAATCCCAAAGTCATACAATAAAGTTGTAATTTTTATCTGTCATCCTCAGTGGCTTGAGAAACATCAGACAACTTGTTCTGCTAACAAATGTTTTACTTTTTTGTTTTGAATCATCACCTCAGTAGTAATGTAGTTCAGTCTTTCATATTCTCTGTATTTTTTTGTACATTATACGCTTGAAAGTTAAGACATCTGGTTCAATGAATCGACTTAAGTTTTGCAGTACAACCGGGAATCAAAGCAACTTAAAAGACAGGTGAATTATTAAAAGGGGAGCAGTGGCAAAATACTTCTGGCACCACTGAACTTTAACATAATAGCTAAATACATCAATTCTTTAGTTTTCAAGCCATTTTCTTGACATTTAACACAAATGTTGCAAGACACAGACAATTATTTATAAGACATAAATGTGTCATAAGATATTAGCCATTGACACAACACAAAGTCTCTCTAAGTCATTACAGATCGATGTTTAGTCCAGAGTTTGTCACATTTGAACATCCTGAATCCACCTTTGTTGATGCACATTAAAATCTACAGCTTCTTTCCAGAAGGTGAAAATTTCTGATAATGGTAAAGTTATATTCCTTGTTGCTTTTTTGGGTTTATTCCTAAAAAGACATTTATGTTGCTTTTTTGTTAGGTTTAGGAAAGCATCATGTTTAGGTGGTAAGATATAACCTTTCAGAAGTAAACATATAATTCTAAAACTAAGTGAAAAGAATTAGGAACCACATGGAAAACGTTTAATCTGCTTCCTTCAGTAGCTTTTTTTGGTCCCAGAGTACAAAAAGAAGTGGCTTTTCTTGTTTGAAGAGAACATATTGTGTGTAGGTTTTAGATTTTTATTTATGGACTTTACTTAAATTTATATGACAGCCCAAAGCCCACCAACTCACCTACATTAAACTTTATCTAGCTCAAAAAGCAATAAATTGTATATTGGACTCACTAGAATGATGAAACATTGAAAACATTTCATACAGACATTCACTCTACAGCCACCTTAAATTTTTCCACTCTGGGCCCTGCTGATTAATTTTTATTGGCTTCTTGACTTTTACATGTTGATACTATAATACATTAAAATAATAGGAAAATGAATTTTTTTTTAGGTTCTGGGAAAGTTTTGAAGGTAAACAATCCATGCACTACAAAACTTAAGAGAGATTTAACACCATATCTGCTTCTGGACATGCCTGTAGCAAGATATTTATCTAGTATATTTTATTATTTTATTTACTTAAAAATATATATTCATCACACTGATCATCCAGTCAAACTTTCTTAATTATTTTCCACACTGAAAACAGCAAAAATAAAGCAGCCTGATGTCTTCCCAGTGTTTTAACTAACTTAAAATTCATAATACATCCCAGCTTTTGAAGCTGCAGAGAGAGAGAGAGGGAAAAACATGAGCTAAACCCATTAAAATTTCAGCACATTGTATGAGAGCAGTGCTATGATAATTGCATACTTGCAAGAGAACCTCACCTCCGCATTTGCACGTTTCCAGAATTTCACAAAGAGACTCTGACTGATTTAACATAATTCTCATTACCATACAACAGTTTAGATTTATTCCTTAAAATGTTTTTGAGTTTCTGGAGTTTTTATATTCCTGACCACCAATTTGACTTTTAAGGGCTCTCAACTCCCTCTAATCTTTCCGCTCTTTTGTGCTCTGATTTCCTCTCCTGCAGCCTTGTTAGATGTGATTCTGGCCGGCACAGACTGTTTGGTGGCTGGAGATTCATGCTCCAGCGATGAGACATGTAGTCCTCGTCTACGTACTTTACGTCAGTGTGTAGCGGGCGACGGCAGCATGAAGCTCGGTCCAGGTGCCAGGAGCCAGTGTGCCAATGCAGTGTCTGCCCTTCTGTCCAGCCCGTTACATGGTTGCCAGTGTAAACGGGGAATGAAGAAGGAAAAGAACTGCCTGAGCATCTACTGGAGTCTTCATCAGTCCATCATACACGGTCTGTGGATTTGGTAATCAGTTTGTTAAAAAACAGCACATAACTCTGACAAGTATAATTTATGATCCAGTCCCCTGGAGTCCACCAGCAATTAAATAAAAATGATTGTGATCAGTATTTTTTTTTTGAATTGTTAATTCATTTAAACCAATGTTCCTTTGGATCTGTTCTTTATTCAGGACTCAACCTTGTGGAAAGTTATCCCTACGAGACAGTGCAGAGGGATTATGATTATGTACGTTTAGCCTCTATTACAGCAGGTAAAATACCTTTATTACCTTTCATTTTCATTTATACTTTGTTATCCTTCAAAACTGTACACATCTGAGCATGAGTTTACTGACTGAAATTGTTTGGTTGTTGAAACTTTAAACGGCAAATTGAATATTTTTGTTAAATACTCTCATTGCAAGGTATGAAATCAAACATAAAAACATTACTCCTGAACTATTTCAAACAGTGATGTTTGAAAGAGTTTACTTCAGTGGTTCTTCAGATATGCTGAATGCATTTTTTTTACTAATTTTTAGTCCCATTTTCATGATTTTGCAATGAGTACTATAAATGACAACTTTTTTTTAATTTTTTTTATGAAGGATAACAGATACTGTTAGGTGAAATAATATTTAAGATTCATTTTGTACAGTCATTTTTAAATAAGAACTTTTTTTAAACAGAAAATTTTTCCATAAAAGTCACACCAAATTTTGGCTGAATGGTGTATTGCAGTTATTTTACATCATAAATGAATTACCTGAGAATTTTAAAATCATTATTCAATGTTAAGTATTATTATAAAATAGTAGTGAGTTTCCAACAGTCTTGTTTTATTTTATGTTTTTCAGTAATGTAATCATTTGTGACTGTTTATTATTTTAGCCTGAAATGTCCTTAATTCCATGTAAAATGCCTTTATACACAAGTGCAGAGGCAGAATGAGACAAGCTCCGAAGTTGATTGGTTAAGTTGAAGAAAAGAGAGGTTTGGCTTCAAATCAATCAGAATACTTTCACAGCATTCACCACATGTTAAAATGTTTACTGTATAAGGGCGGTCACCACAACTTAAACAATATGCTCCCAAACTTCCTAAATTTCCAGCTGCTACTTGCGTCTCGTGAACAAATTTTACTTGATGATGCTTTGTCATGTAATGTGTAGAAACATGTTTCTCAATCACGTTGTTATAAGACAAAAATGTGACTAATCTATTACGTCACATGGCCTGACTACAATGACATAAACAACTAATGACTCATAATACAATCCAGAGAAAGCTTCATTGTCTGTGTTTACATCCTTCCTACAGCTGTTTTCAGAACTGGATGTTTGACTTCAGCCTAACTGTCTGATGACTTTTTAACAAGGAAAATATTTCTCAGTATTAATAAATAATAAATAATAAATGCCACAAGTCATTTGCAGTTACCAACAAAACATCTTTGACTTTTTACTGTTTTACCGTTCCACTGACATCTTGTTTCTGACCCTACTTTCATTCACAGACTCGGATGTTGGCACGACGACAGTCAATCGCTGCCTGGATGCAGCCAAGGCTTGCAACGTGGACGACTTGTGCCAGAAGCTTCGCACAGAATATGTTTCAGCTTGTATCAAACCCTCTGCCAAATCAGGCCTGTGCAATCGGCCAAAATGCAATAAGGCCCTGCGCAGGTTCTTTGACCGGGTTCCTGCAGACTACACACACCAGCTGCTCTTCTGCCCCTGTACGGACACAGCATGCGCAGAGCGTCGGAGGCAGACCATTGTACCCAGCTGTTCCTATGAAACAGTGGACAAACCTAACTGCATTGCATATATGAGGATCTGTAAAGCTGACTATGTGTGCAGGTTAGAACTGAGCTGTTTGAAAGCTTTTAAATGGGTTGATGTATAGTTTCTGTCAAATGTCTGTATAAGATATCACTTAGTTATCTTGTTTGGATCCAAAGACACATAGCTATAATATAACTGTACTTCCCAGTTTGATTCTGCTTTATGATTCAGCAATTTTTTTTTAAATATCCCACTATATTAAGACATTCCTTGGATATGGGTATTAGAGATGCTTGCCATACTTTGACCAATGCTATTCAGGATTAGGGTTCTACTGAATAAACAGCCATTCAGTCAAGAAAATGGTCCACTATTTTACCTTAAAGCTTGCTGCCACCATTAGTAAGAACACCCCAGAGAGACTGTCGGAATAACATGTTAAATATTTAGCGCAGATAAAGAACCAGATGGATCAGAGTTATCGCTCATTGCTATCTCTTGTGCATAGCCATTATTTTTCCACAGGCCCATTACACTCAGAGGGCTTTACTAATGATCCCAGGTCTGGGGGATGAAATATATTACTCTTTCTATCACTTTCACACTACAGTTCAGTGCTTTCAGTCTTCACCACAGAAAAGAATATATCTTCATATTAGCCATGGTAATTAAAATTATAGCAAAGAAAAAATGGAATAAAAACATTTTTTAGATGAAAAAAACAACAACAACCTGTTTTCCATCATGTTTTTGCTAACTAGTGTGCTCTTGCAGGTCTCGCCTGGCACAGTTTCAGTATGACTGCGAACCCTCAGAAACATCTGCCAATGGCTGCAAGCAAGGGAACTATGGAGCATGTCTCCTCGCCTACACAGGGCTTATAGGTAGGTACGCCTCGGAGATGTAACACACAGAATTAGAAAACATTTTACAATTTAGAAAAAAGAAATTAAATGAAATGAACAAGTGGAGGAGAAAGTACTTGAGTGGAGGTATGTGGCATATGTGCAAGAAAAAACAAGCAGAAATGAGTGAAACTTGGCTAGAAGGTAAATTAATGTTTACACAACAGGTTGAGAGCGAGTGGGAGTATGAAATGAAACTTAAATTTATAAACCAAAAGACGAAGTTCAGTTTGGCATAACTCATAAAAGCATAAGGATTTCTCATTATGGAAAAACAAATGTATTTTATATAATGTAAGGTTCAATCTGCCATATAACAGTCTGTAAAAGAAAAAGAACAGGCACATAATTTTCCACACACTGGAAGGAGGCGCTACCCTAATGCATTTCAAGAACGTCAAATGGTGCCCCTCAGCACAAACACACACTTGGCATTTTCATTCCCGTCTTGTATTTATTAAAGCACTTGAATCCCACCTCCGCTGTGTTGGAACAAAAAATAAAAAAAAAACTTCAGTGACCTAAAAAAAGAAAAAGAATTAGAGCATTTCTCTGCATCTTTCCATTTCTCAAGTCAGTGCACAAGCTCTCAGACCTGTAAAATGACATTATTATTATCTCCTCGGTGCAGGTCTGTGTACAGGAAATGCGGTGTCCATTAATGTTTTAGAAAATAAAGCACTGTGAATGTAGTGTAAAACTCAAAGGAGGATGAATATTTAATACTGATCGAAGGCTGCTGCTGTCTGTCTGCAGGAAGTACAATAACTCCCAACTATGTCGACAACTCAACGTCCAATGTGGCCCCATGGTGCTCCTGCTCAGCAAGTGGGAGCACGAGAGAGGAGTGTGATCATTTTCTGGGATATTTTACTGACAACATCTGTCTCAGTGAGTGTCAATCTATCCACAAAAACTGGAAAGTTCTTTATCAACCTTTCTGACTATTCTATTTCAGCTTTCTCTGCATTTCTTTCACAGTTTTTCTATATCTGTTTAGAACTAGGAATCTGCTCTACAGTTTTTGAATAGAGGAACTCTTAACATTAAACTTTAAGGAGACCCTAACCCTAGCCCTGAGCCAAAAGGCCCTCACCCCTTAAACCACGAGGAGACCCTAACCCTAGCCCTGAGCCAAAAGGCCCTCACCCCTTAAACCCTAAGGAGACCCTAACCCTAGCCAAGAGCCAAAAGGCCCTCACCCCTTAATTAATGTAGAGATGGCAGAGGAATACAGAGCCAGGTAAAACACATGCAGTGTGTAAAATTGACCTTGTAGAAATGACTTGCTTCAGTAATGCAGCTTTTTGAGGAACCAAGTTCTGTCTGTTGTTGAGTTTGACTTAACATCTATAATTTTGAGGAACATCTTATCCCCTGAAAATAAGGCACAAATTACTAAGATGCCATCAACAATGTTATTTGACTTAGTGAAATGAAACTTACTCATAACTGAATTGAGATGTACTGTAAAGATGGCCTTTGTTGTGGAGTCCAACAAATAAAAATAATTGAATTTAAATAAAACTGAGAATCACCTCAGGAACTTTCATCAAACTTGCACAGTACTTTGTAAAAACAAAATTGGAGAAGCGACAAGTTTCTGCAGCTATTGAAATTGCTTTTTAAGTTTCCTTCACAAACTTCACTTTACAACCAGATCGTAGCAATTCTATAGCCTCAATAGAAAGAATGGGTGAGTAAAACATTTAGCTGTTGGTTTATGAGTGCTCAGAGAAGTCGCTATATACTGTAAATACATATCTGTGCAACAAGATGAATGACCAAGGAGAAAAAGGGTGCAAACAGCAAATATGATTGGCTCAATCTAAGATAAAATAAGAAATGTTTCAATTTTATAATTTTTTTACACTAATGGCTAGAGAAACCATAACTTTACATTGGAAAAATACAAGATGCTTTAAATGAAAATAAAACGCTTTACAAGAAAACTAGACCAAGAGCAACGACAGCAACCATTAAACATGAATAAATAGAGTTCATTCAACTCCAAGGACTTGAACAATTTTTCTTCATAATGTTGAGACTCATTCAAACTATTATCACAAATGTCCTTGCAGCTCTGAAATCTGTTGAATCAGAGTGGATGTGTGAATGCAGAGTAAGAGAATATTGAGAATTTGCTTTTATATATGTTTATAGTGGCACTTTTCTGGGTAATGCTTTTATTATTATTGCAAACCAGATTGAAAAATAGGGAAACTTGAAGGTCCTCATTGCATTTATGCTTCATATGCTGCAGTACCGATTCGCCTGACAGCTGAAAGTAAGCACATGGACGCTTTAAGACTAATAAACAAGAAGGAAAAAAGAGAAAGTTGTGACTCGCTCTGATTTCCTAGGTTTATGTCATTTAAATTCACTGCTGGCACAGCAGAGCATTTACATTCAAATGAAACACAAAACTGTATTTACTAATCAGAATAATTTGCATTGATAAGCTGTAACAGGAGCTATTCAAACAGACCTAATATGAAAATCAAAGTGAGCTTCATGGCTGGCAACAGTGATAGGACAGAGCCGTCTGGGTTTAGTTAGACAGATGTTTCTCAGCATGCTCCTACGGAAGCAGAGCAAAATGTATTTAAATCAGACATTCTGTGGTTTTTGCGGCATTAACAGCATGCTCTCTATCTACAATTTACATGCTGACATTCTTCTTTTTTATTACTGATTTCCCACACACATATTTTACTTAGTAAGGCCACCTCTAAGCTCACATAGTCTCATCTTAGTAAATTATAGCCCACGGAGACTGGGGTTATTGTGTATTTTTCAAATATCAAATAGGCACAATATGCAAGTCTTGATTTTCACACACTTGGATTTTAAATATTGCTCACGGGGAGTGTTTTGTCTGCAATAGTGTTTAGGTTGGTGGTACCTCAAAGTACCATCTACAAGAATGCTGAAACCTAAGGTTTCTACTGGAGCAAAATCTTCACTTCTAACAATGTTATTTACTCTAATCAAAGGCATTCAGTATAATACAATTATGCTTTCATTCCTGTTCGTGTGTCTCACTGTGTTTCCATTTATCTACAGTAATCTTGTTTACTGTTTACTTATTATTGAAATAGATTTGAAAAAGTGAGGTCTACTTTAAAGTTGTTTGAATAGAAGAAGTGCAACAAGATCCTGTAAAAAAACAAATCTGCATTATGACAAGCTTTTTTCCTAATAATATTTGAGTCACAATATATATATATATATATATATATATATATATATATATATATATATATATATATATGTACATATACACACACTAATGTATACACACATTAATGGAGCCAGCCATAACCATTTCATTATCTCAGTTTAACCTGTGGAAGTCTCTAAAGGCTTATGTGTTATAGGAAGAAAAAACCATCATGGTGACTGAAAGTGTCCTATAATCAAGGTCATCCTATGGGCTGCTATGATTTAGCTGTGCAACGTCCATTTGAAGGATTGAACCACATTTATGTCACTGAAGTAATTGAACTACTTCCCTTTTACTTTTTTATCCTCAGCTGCTGCAGCTATTATTCACTCAAGTACAAGTACTGGCAAAGCATTAACAGCATGGTAAAAACTCCCAATAATGTTGTGACTCTACATACAGTAACTATTTCTTACGGTTACCACCAGGAAGGACTATATCAATAATTAAAAAAAAAATTATTTATTTTTATCATTATCATTAGCAGCTTGTAAAGTTCTCTATTAAAACAATGCCAGAAGATTTTTGATTCTGCTTTGTAAGGGGCTTTTTTGGTAAAAAAAAAAAAAAAAAGACAAATACCAATATGCATTTACAGATGGAGGGGCTACCAAAACTTGGGAAGAGAAGATCTGATTAACAAAAGGAATATGACTTCCTGCTCTGCCAAGAATGCAAATACTTTATGCGTCTTTGCATAAATAGTATATCGCTGCTAAAATAAATTCATTTTCTAAAAATATATACTGAAACCTGCCTGTAGAGTAGATTTATAAACTATTAGAAATGTCATGTTTTTTGTTTTAATCAATCAATTGAAACTATGACTCTAAAAGTGGAGTGCATACTAAAACTTGAAATATACATATCAGTGTGATGTGATTTAAAACGTTAGGCTTACGAATTTAGACATTTTAGAACTAGCATCATGTCCACTAAGATTAATCCTAACCTTTAAGTAAATTTTTTGGCACATTAGGGTGATTCATCTGCTCTGTTTAGGAAGTTACACACTACTTTTAAATTTGTTAAAGCTTCTGTTCTGCTGATGCATCTCCCTTCCTTCCTTCTAATTCTCATTCTTTCACCTTTTTCTTCAGCCTCTTGTGACCCCCTTCCCTAAAGGGTAAATAATTAATGCCCTGCTCGCTGACCTCAGTGAGTCTGTACTGATCTATCTGTCATGGAACCTGTGCACACAGTGATTTTCTTTGTGTACGTGTCAAGGTGAGTGTTTGGCGAGTCCTTCTTCGGGCCCCCTGCCTGGAGATCCAAAAAGAGGTCTGAGAGTTCTTTGGTCAGTGTAAATGGTATAAGAGGTAATGAGGTCATTGTTGACAGGCAGGTGCTGTCTGGATACCTGAAGAGAATACTGAATATTCACTTTCCCCTCCTCTCTTTTCTTCATCTGATCCAAAATATTTTTTTGGCTAGCAGAAGCTCTGACAATAAATTTACAATGCAGAACAGGAGGCATCTGTCTGAATGAGATAGTGAAACTCAATGAAAACACGCCAAGCCTAAATGTTGATGAAGTCCAGTGACATTTTTTCTTTTCATGTTCTCATGTTTCATGTTTCAGAGAATGCTCTTGTGATGTTCGGAAGTGAATCAGACCAGCAGTCGATCCTCAAGCAGACCAGCACTCCCACCCATGGAAGAGGAGAAAACCGGAGCAGCACATCTCAACCAGAAACTTTCAAAACAATGAGCAACATTCTGGATCCAGTAATACCTACACAGGTGTGCAGTCTTCTTATGGTCTCTACAGCAGCTCAAAGAATTCTACATTTGAGGTCAAACCATTTCAGTTTTGACACCTATGTTTTCCATGTACTAAATATATTGCATTGTTTTAATTGAAGCTCTTTTTTGTCAAGGCTCCTCACTAAAATAAAAAAGAAAGAGGTGGAGGACAGAATTGAAGTTAAATAATTTACCTGACCTGCAAAACATGGATCATATGAAACAAAACACAAATTATGTCAATCCCTCAGAATATTCTAACCAAACTGGTTTAAAACACATAACATTTTCTTTAAATTGTATTTTAGACATTTAATAGTTCTACCTATCATCCAATCAAAGAAAGAAACAAGAAGCCTAGTCATTGCTGAATGTTGTTATTTATTTCACGTTAAGTTATTTATTTCAAAGAAGTTAAAGCACATTGTGAATATTAATGTACATGAAACATCTACATTTCTCCATTCAAACACACTCATCCAAGTAAAACATCTTCTGAATCTTTTAAATACTTAAATGAGATAACAATTAGTTGAGGTTTTATTTAATGGGTGGGTTAATTTATTGAAGAGATTGCATCTAATTGGAGATGCTGTTTGAGTTCAAGATAAATTGTTAAAATCCTTCTTTCAAAGTAAACCATTTTTTGACACTCTGTCTGCATGCAATTTGTTTGTTCCAGATCCTTGGAAATGAACTACTTGTGGGCCTCGCCACCCTGCCCTCCGACGGTCTCCCAAACTCAGCCTCATCTCACAAGCTAATGCTTAAAGCTGCACTCAGCCTGGTGTTATCGCTTCTTCATCTCCTCTATGGACAATAAACACCATGGGGAATGTCGCTGAGGACCCTCTGAGCAGATGGGAGGACTGGTTCGGTTCAGAGGACCATGTGTTATTATTTCTCCATCTAAACATGTACAGTGATTCTGTTTTTTTTCTAATTTTGTGTCAAAACCGTCTGCTTTCATCTGCCTGTGTTCTCACTCACAGTGGTGAGGCCTTTGCAGACCAATGCCAATCTGTACGTTTGTACATTGTGATCAAGCCAAACTGAGTTGTAATCAAAGTACTGCTTTTATGGACAAATCCAGTTTCAGCTATTCAGCTGTAGTATATTGAAACTGTAACACAAATATGTAATTCTGTACAATGCCATGATGTATGTACTTGTATAGAGACCTTATGGAAGAAAACCAGTGAACTCTGTCTGCACTGTTCTCAGTGTCATAAGCGTTAAGAAAATTTAAAAAAATTAAATCAGAAAAGAACAACAAGTAACAACACTCTACTCAACTGGCCAAAAGAAGAACAATATTTTCTGACCAGAACTGGAACAACATGGACCTACATACTGCTCAGACATCCTGAAATAAAGATCTGATTCCACGTCCAGAAACTCAATATGGAAGAGTTGCCTCAGCTTGAAGTACATAAAAAACTCTGACACAGTTATCACTCTTTCTGTGAAGCCGATATAACTTTGTAAGAGTTCTCTCCATCAAGACTGTTGGGCTTCAGTGATAACGTCACACTTTACAGAAGATATAAGTTTCCGGCTTTTATCAGCAAAGACATGTTGTTGGACATAAAAGGAAATATCCAGAAAAGCAGTAACTCTACCGTTAGCTGCTGTGCTGTGTGTTTGTGAGTGTAATACCCTTTTATTTCTTACTGTGTTAGTGAACATTGCAACATGGCGCTCTGAGTTTTTGTGCAAGAGAAGAAAGTGATGCTTCATTCTTGTCTTGCCAACCCCAATATGGAGGCTGACTGAACGAATGATTCAGTACTTCTTTGTTCAGAAACATGAGAAAAGGTAGACACGCGGTGAATTCTGAACAGAATCAGACAAGTGTTAAATAAACGTTCTCAGATCATTACCTATTTGCACCATTCGGTATTTGTAATAAACATCATTTGCTTTCTTTGACACAGCTAAAGTGGAAAGTTGTTTGTTGTCACAGGAGCTAAAAAAGGTGTTAAGTTTTGAGCAAACTGAACAACCAGAAGCACTGTGAAGTGCATTATTTTAAGAGAAAATAAAACAGGATTTGAAATGTAACCCAGCCTTCAGGATATGATTGGTGTCAAAAATGACTTGCTTCATTTTTGAGCCAAGTGCTTTTATTTTATTTACTCAGGACACAAAGTTCTTCAGGACAAATTTAAACAAATTTAATCCTGATGAATACCAACTTCCTGCCAATGTTAACTTGTTTTACTCTACAACACATAAATAAGGCACACAGCTGAACAAAGACTAAGGAAATACTGAAAAAAAACCTCTTCATGAACGGTCAAGACAGCAATCCAGTCAAAAACAAGCTGCATTTACATTATGTTTTATCAAATAAACAGGAACATTTATATTTTTGTGACAGTGATATGAATCTCATCCATCAAAGACAGTAACTCAGTCCATTAAATGTTGTTATTTGTTGATCAGTAACAAGAAATTTATATTTTAATTCTTGAACTTAAATTATTATAATAAACAACCACATGTGAGAAAATGAATTAAAGTTTGGAATTGTTCATTTAGCTTTTTTGTGACATTTTTGTTTTTCTTTCTTTTAATTAACAAAACATATTAAAAAATACATAAAAATATTTTTCATTAAATCAGAAACTTACAGATTTTATATTGATCACATGGGAAACAAATAAAGAGTAACTGCTTTGAGTTAGGAGGCAAAGCAGTTGAAATTATTAAATTAATAAATTAATCAGAGTGTTGAAAATAACTTCATAAAAGGTAGTACAGAATAAAACTGAGATAACATTTTTCAAGTGCTGGTTTTGGGAAAGAAAATAGGTCTTGTACTGAGACAGAGTATTCACTCAGCTTAAGAAAAAGGAGACGTGTGGATATATATATATTTTTTATCAATAATAAGTTGAGGTTGTAACAATTTGTACACACAGTGAGAGTTTACTGCAGGAATTCAAAACCACACAGTAGCAACTTCCAAAGCTTCACTCTACAGGGAGAACCCGTGTTCATTATACTACAAGTGTAAATGAGAAACAGATTGCTGTGATGAATCTGAATGTTCTGAATACAATCTGCCCAGTTGATTTATAATAGACTCATTACTCCATGAGTGATGCTTTTTCATTTTCCTGTCGCAGCCTTCTGAAAATAAACACCATAGTTTAGAATCATCTCTTATCTCTGATGACCCATTAAACTATTTGTCAAACTTAAGGTTTGTGCTGAACAAATCACTCACTCCTAACACAACCACAGCATGTAACAAGAATAAATTAGAATTACCGCCTCGCAGTTACCACGGCTAATAGAATTGCAGTTTGCATCCATATCTGTCCAGACTTATATAATATACAGTGTGGGGTGAAGACTATAAACACATTTAAATAACTGCTTTTTGAGTGTGTGAAATAAAAAAATGCACACTCTGAATTTGTCACACCAAAGAGAAATGTGTTATTGGCCACACACGATGAATAAAAGATTATTATATAAAATCTGGTTTTAAAAATTGAACAGTGATCTCTGCTCTGAGACAAACAACTGAATGCCAAGAGAGCCATCTATCTATAAGCTGCTTTAAAGATATAAAATGCTTTAAAAAATTCATGGTGACAAAACCACTAAATTTCAACTTATACCATTTTTGTTCCCGAGGGGGGGTTTTCTCTGGTCTTATATCTCCATCTGTATCTGTTGTTGCTAGCTGTCAATCATCTGTATGATGGCTGAAAAAAGGTAGTTCCTATAAATATTTCCTCTTGTTAAAAAAGAAAAAGTGGACTCTTTGAAAATGATTCAGATGGTCATTTCTACCGAAAACATTCCTCCTTTTAAGGCAAAACAAATGTTTACAACAAGCCATGAGTTAACATGCTTATCAGTGAAGTAATGTGCTGCTGGCACTATTATCAGTATTTGGCTAATTATCTAGTTAACACCAGCTTGTCAAGTTCCTAATGTTACTTTAAAAGGAGTAAAATGACAAAAAAAGGTGATATTCTACGCAATAAGCACATTTACTTGAAAACTATAACTTTACAATTACTAATTGTAAAACTGCAACGAGTTGGTGTTTAGTCTTTTTTTTGTTCGTTTTTATTCTTTTTACATCTGTTAAAAAAATATATATTCTTTGGAGTTTCAACAAATGCTGATTTTAAATTTAATCTCAACACTTTGGTAAAAATCAGGATTTCAACCTTGAGCTGACTTTAAAATTAATGTGAACAGACTCTCAACTCGTTCACTTTCCTTATATGTATCTGCACTTTAAAATTAAAATAACTTTGATAAATATTATTATTCTACAATAATATAATAATAATAAAATTATTATAGCAATTTAGGCAAATTGACTGACAGCTCTCACATCAGCTCTAACAAAGTGTACTAACCCAACAAGAAAAACTAAAAGGTTTTTAAACCAATTAGCCTTTATGTTTGTTAAAATGGTCCCTTCAGAGATCAGAGCTCACAGGGATCCTCAGTTTTCCATCTGTATGCTTTTGCACAAACTCGACTCATGGAATATAAAGCCGACGAGCATCAGTGCTACATGTTTTTAGGTTTGCTTTTTCACAAAATTAATCAAATTAATCATTTATCTGATCACTCCTGGGAAATTTTATATGTAGCTGAAGTTGTTATATGCATTCTCACAACAAAAAGAAATTAGCATTATTGTGTGAAAAGGCAGAATAATTATCTGGCAAGATGTAAAGCAAGATAATAAATGAGCTAGTTAGATGATAACGTCCCTGGTATTTTTAAGATGATTGTGCTGAGGTGGGTCATGAATACAAGTTTCTGTGTGTGGAAAATTGCCAGAGTAGCAGTAAGAATTCAATCAATATTTATAATAATGTTCAGGTCATTTTTCTTTAATAACAAATATTTCCTACCACATATAAAAACCCAACATGTGACCTGTCCAGGGTGTATCCTGCCTCTCTTGCTGGAGATGCTCCCCAACCACCCAGAAAGGAAAACACTGGTAAATGGATATAAATTCCTAAAAGACTAATAAAGTTACTTTAAACAACAATACACTAATAAAGCATGTTCAGACAGTAGAATTAACTGCAAATAAACAATGTTGCTGTAATGTTATAACCATTTTTTAAACACTATTTTAAATATTTTAGTTCTGCGTTTGGCCTTCACCACTGTGGTCAAATATATTCATATTTGGACAACAAGGTCAGCTGGACAGCAATGCTTCAGATGTAATTAAACATAAATATGTGTATTGGTTAGCCACAACTTTAAGGCTACATAAGCCAAATAAATAACATTGATTTTTGTGGCTCCGAATTCTTGTGCGATAATCGTGAGAAACATTTTTCAGCCGATTCACATGATCACGAATCACATCTTGTATTTCTCCTAATGGAAATAAAAAAATAAATAAATACCATCAGTATTTCATGATGGGTGGTTATAATATATTCTATATGAGTTAATGAGCTTCTATTATTCAATCAGAAAACAGCATTCATTGTAAATTCCGAAATAAATTACAGGTGATGATACCACGACAAGCATGTTATTACATCAACACAAACAGCAGGCAGAGAAAAAGAAAATGGACCTTAGAGAAAATGAACTGTGCTGCTAAATTACAAAATAAACACCCACTGGAGTGGATTACTGACCTGGATGCAGTGTCACCACTCAACTTCCTACACAATATAAGCTGTGTTTTAGGACAGAGTGTATGCTTTTTGCAGGAGTTGAAGTTACAAATTCAAGAGAGATCAAAAACAGGTTTGCTATTTTTTTTTTATCAAATCAGCAAATCAAGAAGCCACTGTCATGTGGAAATTTGATTTTAAGCACATTCAGACAACATTAGTGGAAGTTTAAATGTCACCATTGTTATTAATTGTTTAAAATTGTTTAACTTGTTAAAAGGAGGGACAGTAACGTTTAGTTTGCTTGTTCATCTGAATAGAAATGGACTGAGTCATTACTGAGAGGCTTGTCTTTTAGATGCATAAAAACATGATCCAGACAATTAGCATGCATCAAGAGCTTCTCTGCTAGTAGGATCTTTATATTAAATTGCACTAAGAAATCCACTTACCCAAAATTCAACAACACAATATATTTATTCTTTCAAGCATTGTTAACATACCTGCTTCAGACAATTACAAAGACAGTGAGACATTTTTATTTCTATTTTACAAATATTTTTCAAATAAAGAAATATTGATTTCATTTGTCTGTTTTCTTTTTTCAGAATAATCAAATAGCCTCTTCCTGTTGGAGCCAGTCATTATAAAAGCAGGTAAAACTGAAATGGGTTTTACAGCATAACTAAAAAGCAGATTTGAAAAGGGCAGAGAGTGTAATGTTTTGATGTTGTTGCTAGTTGCTAGTTGCTGACGATCCAAAAGTGCAGTCAGGCAGGTGAAATCCAAAGTGTTTAATGTAAGAAAACTCTAAAAGCAGGCAACAAACTCCAGGACTTAACAAGCTTACATTTAAGAATCTGACAAAGGCTGAGCAACAACAAAGAGCTTATATCTGCTGGCACGGGTGATTCCTGAGTGAGAACTGGTGTACTAATAACAGACGAACCACAGGTGTTTAAGGTGCTGAGTAACCACAAGAGCTGAGGGAAAACTGGAAAGCAATGTAACAAAACTATAGACATGACTGAAACAGTGTGAAATACAAAGAAACGTCTTACAGCATGACACAAAAACATAAAAGCCCTCAGACAGTGACAGAGAGGCTGCTACTGCCATATCCGCCCTTAGAGATGTACACCCCCTCCAAACTTAACATGAAATTTAAAGCTATTTCCTAAGAACATTTATAGACAGTAGTTTGGGTTTTCCACCTACAGAAACACTGTGACAGATCAGTTTTACGCCACATGGTGCCAGCTAAACTTGACTGCTGTGTTCTCCAGCAGTAGGACAATAATGTGCTTCAGTTGTTAATGATGGTCATCAAAAATGTCACTAATGTTGCTCCAGAGGAATGTTTCCAACCTCCTTTTCAGGGCTATAAAACTCCTTAAATGCACTAATGACAAAATACTTTTTTCTATTAAGATATAGAAAATGTCATCATGTATACAGCATCTATTTTTCCTGTATCTATCTGTATCAGGGACTGTCTTTGTCCCTGAATTCAGTTCATCACCTACCTGGGGTGGCTGTGAATCCAACGGCATTCAGTAATGTACTAATGTTAGAAAAAAATGAATTTTGAAATTTAATAAAAAAGTATAAACTTAAAAAAAATATCTCTGGCGATCACTCTTACATAAACAATGGTACCTAATACATTTGTTCTCAATTTGTGCTCATAAAGTTGTTAAAAACAGTCTAACATCAGTAATATTTTATGGCAACTTCTAGACTGGAATATTCTAAGATAAGATATAAATGACAAAATATTCCTTTTTTTTATTCATGATGAACAATAGCTACTGTATATGTTGCTTTACAATGCAAGTGAAAGACCTTTTACAGCATTGGTGAGAAAATAACAAACCTAACTGTGAAACTGTGGCGGCTGAGAAAAAATATAAAGGAGAGCTTTGAGAAATGACATTAAAACTGTAATATTAAAACCTAATACAAAAACATTTTAAAAATAAACCCTGTCAAAATTTCTATTAAAAACAAAACTAATCAGAAACACTAAAATCAAAGAAAGCAAAGCTTTTATACATTTTGTTGTGACACCAAGTTCACATGCAGTTTTCAGGACTGATTTTATTCATCAACTCCAGCAGCAAATATTACATTTAGAACCATACAAAGTAAAGCTTCTCCTTTGTATTTATCTAACATTGACTACAGGGGTTATTACTACATTTACCTTTTGATCAAACTGATCAGGATCATGAAAAGACTGAAATGCATATTGTGTGAGATTACACATCATACAAGATGGACTTGCATGGGAGATACTCTAGGATTTACTGTCTGTGAGTGCAAATAGGAAGTCATAAACAGATTATCATCAAAGGGGTTATTTGGATCACAGTTCTGAACAGAAGGATGATAATGCACCAGAAATCCTCCACCAAACAGCCTGGGATGAATACACACGCCATTAAAACCAGGCCTCTCATCAGAATGTCAGTTTCTGCATCAGATCATGACATTTACCTCATGGCGTATTTCAGTCTGAATAACATATGTGTGTTTCCCTGGCAAAGGTTGTGGCCAGTCCTCTTAGACAGAAACAAATTAATTCAAAGACACCATTTCAATTTGGTATTTGTTATTCATTATACAAAACTGAATGTCCTTAGAAATAAAGGCACAGCCCTCTATATAAAGTGGATGCCTACCTTATAGGAGGTTAATCAGGTCTTTTTATTTTGTGCTTTCCTATTAAATCATGAAACCTGCTTCCTCCCTTTTCTCCTTCCTTTCTTTTTCATTACTCCATTAATCAATTATAGTCCATAATCAGCAGTGAGTATTCATAAAATGAAACTGTGTTTCTTACCATCTTTGACCAGTGAGTTAAAAATTGCTTTTAAAAATTTGACTGCAGAATGTACATGTACGTATTTTCTCATTTGTCTACTCACATCTGGGTTTTGTGCAAGTCTGTGTTCATGCATATGCGAGTGAAGCATGTAGGCGTATGTCTGCAAACATCTGCTTAGTGTGTGTGTGAGATCAGTGTATGTCCATGCATATCTCTGTCTTTGCAAATATGCATGAATAGATGAGCATGAATCTGCCTTTTAAAGAAGCATTCTTGTTGCTCATTCTGTGTATGTTTTCTAAAAAGAAGAGTACTCTGGATACCCGGTCCTGCTGTGGTGTATTTTACCTACTTCAAGGTGCTCAAATGCACCTAAAAAAATTGACATGTTCAAACATTTTCAATATGTTGCAGCTGGAGAAGACACATTCAAGTCCCTAAGCAGCAAAGTGTCAGAGCCGTAGCAGCTGAACAGTAATGACTGCCTTCTCCTCACGCAGCCTTCACTGGTCTTTGCCTATATGAGTAACAACTGGGATCTCATAGAAGCTTGTTCTATTCACAGTGTATCTGATGCACCTACTGTATACAGCAACTTTTTAACCATGCCTTGGTCCTACAGAGTGTTTCATATTGTCGTAATCTGCGGTTTTTGGGTGGTTTTTCTCTACTGTTTTGTTTTATTTGTCTTGTGTTGACTTTCTCCCTTATTTTTTGAGATCCCTTGTGTTCAGTTTGTTTTCAGTCACTCTAATTTTATTTCCTCTGTTAATCTGTCCTGTCCCTCATCTCAAACCTGTTCCTTGTAATCATCAGACTCAGGTGTTGCCACTTACCTCACTATTCCTTCAATATTTATGCTCTCTATGCCGTGCCATGCCGTTTTTCGGGACCTTTGTGTGGTCCACATAATTTGGTTCTTAGTACACAAATCATGACACATATTCATTCTTTCAAACATTCACACATTTTTCCTTTACAGTCATCAATGCTTTATATCTATTCTAACCTGTAACAAGTTCTTAACATTTTTTTTCTATACACTTACACACTGAACATATCAAGGACATTGCAGGGTTAATTTTCTTCCTCAAGGTCACTTTGACAAATCAAAGATGTGGATAATCAGACCTTCAGAATCCTTCACTTCTTGGAAGTCCTTTTGTTCACCTGAACCACAGCTATCAGAAGGACTGAACTAGCAAAAAACATGATCTTTATGCTGCAAAGAAAGCAAGATATATAGATAATATAGAGTTTGTAATGTGGCAGTAACTGTGGTGTCATAAACTTTAACTAAGTGGTTTGTTGTGTATTGCATGTAAAATTTTATTATTATTTTTTTTTTGTTTGTTTGATTTATCTTTGTACCGGTACATAAAACTTTACTATTTCTACCAACTTATGAGTAAACTTATGACAATAATAGCAGTTCACATTTTTACATGTTACATTTTTGCATTAAGTAGGTAAAATAAATGGAATTGACTGGAATGCTTGATGTGGCCAAATATATTGCTCTCCCTAACAAGTCTAATCTTACATGAACAGCCTGCATTGGTGTCAGTCATTGATTAAAAACGTCTACAGTGTCAACAATTTACAAAAAGTGACCATTAAGAAAGTCTGTGGCTGACCACTTATTAAAGCTCCTGTTCAGATGAGACTACAAATTCAGGATGTTTCTCTGACTGAATTTATTTGTTTGTTCATCACCAATTAATGTTAAAAACTTGTGGTGGCATTACACAGTGTGCCCATTCAGGGGACATTTTTACTGTTGACAAACATTTCAATATCAAAATTTGAAAATGAAAAAGCTGCTCAAATAGGTGGTTGAACACATTTTAAAAACAGCACAAGGAGTGTGTTTTTTAAAAATTAAATGTAAATTGATATAAATTAAAATAAGTTACTTAAACTAAAAACTAACTAATGCTAAAATACTTCTCAAGGTTTGGTGGTATTTCTTTGGTTTAATCAGTACAAGTAACACCTCTGAATAGATTTCTTGTTAGTTTGTCTTGTACAACATACAAAACAATAACTTAAGAAGCTATATCTGTACTGTTTTGTGCAGCTATCAAAGAAAAACATAACTGAAAAAAGTTGATGAATGTTAAAAGCATCTTCAGTAAATATGTGTTTCATAAACTGTTAATTAGTATTTTAAAGAATGTCCCTTCATAATTTTTGTGCTAAACTCTGAAGGTGTGAAGACTTTTGGTTTTATATTTGTAGATAACTGTCAATAACATTTTGATGGAACCTAATAACACATAATGTTCAGAGACTCCATGAGACAAACATCTCAAAATACCAGAAGGGCTACTGACCTCACCTCACTCAATGTCTAGTCTCTGCTGCAGACTGAAAATAAATATATAATAGAGGTACTTTCATACAAATGTGTAGTTGTTGCTCCAACAAACAGTTTTTAATATTCTTTGTTGTTTCCTCAACACCACCAGCAACAAAGGCGCCCACCCACAATCCCCTAACACAGCTGACTGTGAAATGAAATCTTTACACCCCTGATATTGCAATACTACAACACAAAGACAAACAACAGATAAGCCAGCCAGCAGCTCTGAACTCCTCACCCCTTTTGACATTTCAAAAATGCCATGCCCAATCTTAACTGGGCTTGAATCATGTTCCACATTCTAGAAGACACAGCATCCAATAGTCTTTATAGGACAGTGATTTTACATAGGGAAATCTGAGAAAGAAGAGCATTTCGAATATGTGTAAATATGAATTTATGGGTTTAGGTTCTGAAAACTGGACTCAAAAGAAGTGAATATAATCAATAAAATGGTTCATATTCGGAGTCAGTCTAATTTAAGATAATCACCACAGCTAACCAACCTTAGCAAATATAAAATGGACTATGACTCAGTCAGTGTTATAGATATTGAGCTTAAATTTTGTTTCAGTAACTGGGAACCATCAGTTAGCATTTGGAGTCATACTCCAAATGCTAACTGATTGCACAATAATTTTGTTCAAAACATTACCATTAACCTTTCGAGTCAACTGTCTCTGTCTATAAGCAAATTATTACATAAAACACATAGATTGTCTCATGAAACTTGCAGAAAGTAATTCCTGGATGTAAGCCTACAGCTAAAACTGATTAACTTTTGAAGTCAACCCAATTCAAGATGGGTGACATTAGAAAATAACTCAGCCAATATGGAGCTAGCATTTTATGTGGTGGTAGCTGAGAGTCATAGCCAACACATATTCTGAACAAATCTTGCTCAATCTTATAATATTGCATGATATCTTAAATATATTCATATAAAAGTTTGACCAAAATAGCTAGAGCTCCATCATTTCTCATTATAAGATGATCTTAGTTTAAAACTCTGGCATGGAAAGTGGCAGATGATATGTATTCCTTTAAGGATGCTAGGCTTTTATTTGATTATGCTTTACATTTCTTTTTTGGTTGTTAAAGTGAAAGCTTTCACAAGAGTAGTTCACCAACCAACAGCACCATTTGAGCATCCTTGCCCTGTGACTACAATCAGGCTTAAGGACCTTCAAGACGTCGTGCAATAATGACATCACTGCTCTTTGAAACTCATTATTCCAAAGGTTTGCAGACACAGTGAAAGTTTGCTGCTGTGCTGCATGCACTTTACTTAGCAAGCTTGGCGTACGTTCAGACCATGAAGGAGAAATGGTTGTTAAAATTACATTGAGTGTGTTTCATTTTCCTGATTTGCTTAAGAAGACTTGGTAATGATCCTTTAAATCAAAGCAAAAACATCACAGCATGGTTCTGTAAATAACTCACAAAATTTTGCAGGAAACTCATTTTCTAACTAGCAGGGCATGGCTAACCAAAAAGGAACCTAGCAGCAAGCTCGGTGTATGTTGCATTTAGTCTTAAAAAGTCAGTATTTTAGTTTAAAATTCAGAATATTAATAACGTCTGTTTTTGGGGTCCATGCTGGTCTCCTTTCATAACTAAAAAGCACCTGTTACTGTATAGGAGGCACACAGGTAGAAAATATATAAGGCAGACTGACTTTACTGAAAATTGGAACTAAATGTGATACAAAAGCAGAAGGTTCAAAAACATAAATCCAAATTGTAAAGTTAACCCCACCCAACCAAAACGAAAGCCAATTTGTTTATAAAGTAATAATAAACCAGTATCTGACAAGGGATAATGAAACCAGCTACTCAGACATAATGATAAAGAATATGCAAATGTAAGAATCAGAAACAGGTCCAGGTGTGTCAGAAATCAGAACTGAACCAAGGAACACACCGAGAAATTAAATAAGAAAAGAGATGATTTTCACAAAACCTAACAAGGAGCCTATGATGTACAAATACGTGAAAATCTAAATAAAAAGAAAAGAATTCAACTAAAAAGCTAAAGCCAAAACAGAGTGAAAGTAAAACACGGACACAAAAACCACTAAAAAAACTTTACAAAATATATTCAGAAACCACAGACTATAATACAGCAACAACAGGGATAAGACCATGAAAGCAAATATATTTCCAAGAATTAATTTTCCTGTGAATTAAACTAAAGAAGTGGAATTGACACTTATCTAACAACAATATCAAACTCTCCTGTCTCAAGGTTATGATCACAAAACGGATTTCGAATGAGGTTTTGATTCTCGTGGAGCAGAATTTGGAGTTTCCAGTTTCACTTCAGGTCTTTGTGCGATAAGACATTCTTACTGTATCTTTTTAAACTGCATAAAACACAAAGAAATGTCTGTAAATAGGCGGCCTTAGTTGAGCTGAAGTGCATTAATTAAATGAAACTCTTCATCCATGTATTTTTATTCCCATGGAATGTAATTTAGTGGGAACTGTAATTCAGGTTGAAAGCGAGCAGAGGTGATAGAAACATAGCCTTTGATGCAATTAATTAGATGACCTGATGAAAGGAGCCCACTTCATTTTAGAATAATGGCTCTTCAGTGGTAAAACAAGATTCCAGGTGAACATCAATTACATGCATTTATAAGAAAAGTGTTTTAAAATAGATTCATTATCCAACAAGTTAGACATTCAAGTGCAAACTTCTTCAACCCCCCTAATGCTCACCACACCATCACATAAAGTGTTCACTTGCTCCCACATCAAGTAAATGCCTTGGACTGATACACAGTTACACACAAGCATTTACTTAAAGTAAAACATTGATGATTCGAAACATTAATCTTACACCTATTCCCTGACAGTAATAGTTTGAAGCATTTCTGGTCGGTTGCTGAATGACACAGTCTGAAGGCAACAAGCTGGTTGGTTGAGTGTGTGGGGATGTCAGTTTACATCCACTTCTCATACCGCCGCCCTCAAAATCACTGCACTGAAGCTGTTTGGACTAGATAGACCAAGCAGCAATTTGCCCTGAAGAGAAGACTGCAAATGGGCAAAGATAAGAACTGGGGATTCTTTAAACGTTTCCTCCTTTCCTGCAGACATCCAGCAACCTTTTCACAGGTTTAGTTCCAGATATAAATCAAGTCAATGCCTGCTCAGTGGAAGCACATCACTTGATTCAGCCAGTCTTGACAAAACAACTTTTAAAATTTTCAAGATATGTTATTTCCCAAGCACAACTGATTAACTTTTGGAGTCAATTTGATTTAAAATGGCTGCCAAAGCTAAGCAAACAGAAATGTCTTTAACTAAGTCAGTTTTACAGATACTAAGCTAAACTGTGGTGTGGAGGTAACTGAGAGTCATTCCCAACTCATACTCTGAACACTGAACATGTTTTTAAAAAAACTTTGTCATGCCTGTCAGCAAAGTATCTCATGAATTTGAGGATGGATTTAAAAAAAAAATTCAGAAAGTTTTTATTGGTTTTACATTTACACCCAAATAACTTTTGGAGATAACCACCATTTCCAACTGAACTTAGTAAACACAAAATGTCTATATGTTTGCTAGTTTTAAAGATACTGAGCTAAGATTTGGTGTGGCAGCAGCTGAGTATTGTCCACAGCACATACTTCGAGCACAACATTGTGTGTCATTTTTGCTTAAAACTTTGCCATTGAGTGTCAGAGTCAACCCTGTTTGCCTGTTAGCAAAATATTATTGTATGTCCATCTATAACAGATTAACTTGTGAGGTTACTCCAATTCAAGATGGTCATTGCGATACCTCAGTGAATTTAACAAACATTTAGTTAAAATTTGGTTTGGTTGTAGCTTTCAGTGATTTACAACTCATACTCTGAGAAGTAACAGATCACTTGAAATAATACATTATCACGTGATTGCACATAATTTCAAGGTTTGACCAAAATACTTTTACTTCCTTCGTTTTTAAACACAAGATAATCTTAGTCTAAAATTGTGGCATAAAGGGCTTCAGGCCAAATTCATGTGATCAGTGATAAATAAATGATTGTTTATCCCTTGAAATGATTATTTTTTAGATGTGTCATGTTAATGTGCTTTAGTGTGATTTACATGAAATGCTTTCGTTTCCTAGGAGTCTAACCACTATTTTTTTAGACACAACATAATAATCACATTTGAGAAAGTGGGGTATTTATTGTTTGTATATTTATTTTCCTGTTTAAATTACTAAAGTGATTATTTGATTCTTTCATCTCAGCCTTTTCAACATATGATATCTGATTTAAAGATAAAGGTTTAATTTAGTGTTTCTTATGTATGAACAGTTTAATGTTTATTTAAAGATTTCTGTGAAGACAGACTCATATATAAGAGGGGTTATCTATAAAAATAAATGAAGGGAACATAGTAGTCAAAAGACAGACCCTTCCTAATCAGCCACAGTTTAAAAGGTCATTATGTGCTTGGGCCACAGCATCTCCTCCTGGTGTCAACACTCTTGTTGAAATATGAATTTGACATCATTATTCTTTTTCTTGGAAACTTTACTTAACTCCTATAATCAAGAGATGAATTGAAAAAAAAGGATAAAAAAGTAGCTATCTGTACTTAGCCTACACTGCCCCCTAATGATTCTGCTAATAAGTACAAGTGTCACATCTAAACAGTGGTTCCTCTCACTCGAGTTTGTTTAACTTCTAAATCAGAGTCACTAAAATCAAACGCTCTAAGTAAAATTAAATAAAGTCAGATCAAATTAAATCAATGTATCAGTGATAGCCTTAAGCTTCTGTCTCTAGCAGAGGTCAAACATTTAGATCTTTTTAATGGAACCTGAAATAACCTGTGCTTCCTGCAGTCATGGCAACCATTGGAAAGAAAACACAGTCTTGGTGCTCAAACGAACTCAATAAAACAGGTTTAATTACACACAAACTGAGGGAAATGCCACAGCAAAATTGGAAATGCAAATTGTGATTATGGGTGATACAAACATATATCAGACGAAGAATAAGAGGCACTGCAATAACACACTTTGCAACATCAAATAGCAACAAGCCACATTTAAATAATATTATTCTGCCACATTACACAGCTGTAGGTTGGCTTTCAGTAACAATGTCTCCAACTTGCCATATTCATCAATCCTTGTTTTTTATTTTATTTTTGTGTCACAGTTGTTTTTGCTAAATTTAGAAACACAATACAAAACTAAAACTCAAAAAAATCAAACTGATAGAGATAATATGTGTCATCTGTCTGAATGAGACACAGTTTGACTGGTGAAGCAAGATAAAGTTATAGTCAAAAGTCCTACAAATATTTATTTAATGTTAAAATACAACTCGTACATCATTTCAGAATCCAGAACTCAAGTGTTAGCTGGTGATAAGTCATGTCTGTGTGTGTTTGAGTATCTGTGTGTTTGCAGAATATCTCAGATTTTGATGAAACTTGCAGAAATTAATCATTTGAGCTACAACTGAATAATTTTTTGATCCCAGTTTAAGATTGTGAAAAGACAACTGACTTAAAAAAAAAAACTTTTTCATTCGTTTTAGTTTTTCCCAGCAAGTGAGACTTAAAATTTTGAAAGAAAATCACATTTTCAGTAAGGTTTAGAGGTGATTTTAGATTTGTTTCAGGATCCTCAGTCTGATCTGAGAATCATTTAACTTGTTAATATAAAACAAATGAATGCAATTTTATGAATGCAATCCTAAAACTGGCAGAACTTCTTCACAAGCTGTTTGTGTCACATATAGTGCATTGTAAAAATATGCTACCATGATTCAAGTTCTCCCTGCCATCTTATTAGTGCTGCTTCAGTGCCTCAGGGTTGCTCAACCAGAAAATAAGTCCCCATCTGACTTATTATGCACTATTTTTGTGAAGCTCCCAGATCACCTCTCGGTCTTTCTGTGGTTTATTATCCTGTTCAAACTTACCAGTTAAGGACAGAGAGCTAACATGTGTGGCAGGGTCAACAAAATCTAGAGTCACTCATTACCTAATTGTTGCTCATTAACTACAGAACACATGAACCCATATTTTTTCTCTTAAAATACCAACTTCTAGGATGGACCAAAGTGCTCTGAAAAAGCAATTCATTCGCCTGTTTACCAATCAAGGCTACGCATTTCTAGTCATTGCTGATAACTAATAAATCAGTTTATGGTCATCTACAAAAGATGAAGATTCAAAGCCCCAACTGCTTCAACGACTGCACCAACTTCCCTTTTAACAATGTCTGCATTTCCTCTTTCAGCTCTCAGTCTTTCTCGAGCTTCTCAGGTTCCTTCTTCTTTATGTTGCTATTGAATTGCGATGGCTACATGTCATTTTAGCTGTCATGTGTAGTTTGTCAACCACAACAATGTCTGGTTGATTAGCCACTATAATAACGTCATCAATAACATCAAGCCGAAGAAACACGTGAAGATTGAGAAGTCCAAAGGACTAAAAGAGGGAAAAAGAAAGTAGTTGAAAGTCAAGGCCTTAGTGGTGTCAGAGTACATGTGGCAGTGATTCCAAACTTGGATAGTGTCTCCAACCAATTTGAGGAGCAACAATAAAGATCTCTGTCCAAGGCTCATCTAAGTTAATGCATAGAACCATCAAGAACTTATGTCTGTGTAGAGCTCCACAAGCTGAAGGAACATGAATGAAAGGAAAGAAGGAATCCCACCATCACCTAAATTATTTAATTAACACAAACTGAGGATTGGACAATCACAACAAGGCCAGGGACGGAAGCTGCCTCTATTGTTCCATTTCAATCACATTAAGAAAAACAGTCTGTACATAAATAACTCTCTGCTTATGCCGGAACAGTTCGATAAAGATTAACTATTTTAGGCAGCTGGTTCAGCCTTTTGGCAGCTTGTCAACGTTGTCATAAAATTTTAAAGACCTCTGTACAGCCTTGACACATTTAATATAAACTCTATTATTACTCTCCACTGTATCTCTTATGCAAAACCCCAAGTTATTTGGTATTTTTGTGTCCTTATTTTTAATTCAAGCCCTTTTCATACCGGTAACTGTTTTTTTGTCTCTTATTAAATTAGCCACCCTTGTAGACAGGGTACTTGTTGAATGTGCCTATCATTGAGTATTGTTAAACTTAATGTTTTTCACATGTTAGGAAATAAAAAAGGAGCAAATCTTTGACAAATACTTTCCACATTTAGTTTACTCTTTGCTTCTTTAAAAACAAGTTATTCAGAGTGTTTAATTCAAACAGCTATGAAAACCTGTGACCTGTAGTGAGGTCGAACAGCTCTAGTAACTAATTCAGAGACATGAGGTGGGGTTTATGGGTGTTGAGTCAGACAGAGTAAGATTTACTACTACCTTCACCAAAACACTGTTAAAACACATATTGGAAAATGTATTCTCTTATAAACAAATATTTAATGATGGAAAAATCTGAATGCTGCCACTTTAACAGATTATTTAGAGTGATAGACAAAGAACTACTATAAATTTTAGCTTTCATTTCAGCAGAAATTAAATGCAGATGCAGATGAAGAAGAGAGTCTGTTTATCCTGCACTGCGAAGTTTTGTTATTTCATAACAACCAGGTGATGTTTACATTCAAAATGACTTCTGCCTTGGTTTAGCCAGCATGGATAAATTTTACAAACATTATCTTGTATCTGTGCCAACCTCCAGCAGACACACCAGCTTTCAATTTGGACAATTAAGACACTAACAAATTACATAAAAAGGATAAATTCATCAAAAACATTACTTCAAGGTGTGCAAGCACCACTGATCAGAGAAGCAGAATCTCCCCCTCTGAAAGATGGTCGTAAAACTCTGAATTATCTTCAACTGCATAGTTTAAAGGAACCTATGTCACTTTACGCTTTGATTGAAAGCCCAGATATGAAAATGATTGATTTCATTTAGCACTCAGAGCATAACAAACATGAATAAATGATGGCGTATGCTCCTCTTTCAGATGTTTTGTTCCACTAGTATTCATTGGACAGCAGAAGAAGAATAAGGTCGTGAGCTCACAGACACCCCCTCATTAAGTTTTAGGGTTTTTAAATTGGGTTTTCTGTCAGATCAAGATCAAATACAGTATGCAATAAATTTACATGAAATACATTAGCTCTTTTGTGGAAAAAGATGCCCTGTAAATGAAAAACATGAAATCAAAAGGCAGGCGCATGTGAGCATGCACAATAGAATATGTGCATTTTTTTTTTACAACTTTTATTGTAAAAATGCATATAATGACTGGATTCATGCAGAAATTACTTTTTAAAAACAAATATAAAACTAATATTTGCATTTGTTTTATATTGTGTGGCTTATATATATATATATATATATATATATATATATATATATATATATATATATATATATCATGATGACTGAATGTCTCTGAACTAATTTCCTTTTGATATACCCCAGCAGTTTTAAAAAACAAACATTTTGCCATTTAATATTTGTTTCCTGCTTTAATACGGTCAGATAAACTTCTTTAGCAGCTGTGTTCTGAATATAATTCACAATAAGCAAAGTTGTAAACAACCTTGTCATCTTTAAAGTAATAAATTTAAAAAGAAAAATAGGTTGAAGAAATCCGCAGTAGCAGCTGAGTTCACATGGATAAATGCCTTGACAGCTTTGGATTTAGCTGAAAATCCAACTGGACTGACTTATTTATGTTATTATAGCAATGAGTTACATTATTGCGTCAACTGATCAGTGAAACAGTAATGTCTTAAACAACTTTTAATGAGTATCACATTAAAGATCAAAGAAGGACATAATGTGCTAAAAATAGTTTCATTGTACCTTCCTTCTCCTTTTTTTATCTTTAACTTGCTCAAACCTCACCTTTAGCTTCCTCATTATCTTCTGCTGAAAGTCAGCTCGTCTGTGATTGGCAGGGAAGACATTAGGATGTTATTCATTACCAGTGACCCTCCTCCCGTTTACCTGTGGGCCTGTTGTGAGTCCACTCACACGGCAGCTCTGTCAGAGGAACCACTTTAACTACTCCTACATCTAATAAGAATTTTTACTGCCATATCCAAGAATATCACAGACTTTTTTGTTTGCATTGCAAAAATTTACAAGCATAATGAAGACCAAAAAGGAGGTGGAAGAGATGCCAGAAGTCACAGTGAATCAATTTGCTGAAGGTAAGGGTCATGAGAATATATTAACTTCAGAGTGCAATTAAAATACCACCTGTGGGTGAGCTTCAGTTTTTCACAATTTGCTTTGGTGGTTTAGACCAGATCAACTAAGGTTTACCTTGATTTTGCTCATTAAATTCCAATAAGTGATGTTATTTTCCTGGCAGAGTTTACCTGTCTGTAACAATCTGGAGCCAAATTATGCAGCCTTAAACACATTAAAAATAAATGCATTATTTGGAAAATATAATTGAACAAATATGTGATGTTGTGCTTCTAAAATATACATTACATGTGTGTGTAATCTCATCCATTTTACTTTGTATATTAAAAAAAAATCATTACAGTTTTTAATTGACTTTTATTGTAAATTAAAAATGGAATACTAATCAGTAAGAAATGAAATTCAAAAACATTTATGCATCCTGATATAATGTAAGGAGTGTATTTTAGAATAATTTCGCTACAGAGTGGACAGTATCTTTAGGCAAATGCTTGAAGTTACCGTCTCATTAGATAACGGCCTACAGCACTGTGTCGTTTCAAACATGCTGCAGTTTTATAAGTAACACAATGCTTTCTGTGAGACAGTTTGCACAAAATCAACAGAGCGTAAAAATTTACTGGCTTCACAATCTGTACAATCACACAGAACAGTTTGCCCACACGTGTGTCCATATTTAATATTTGACTGCAATAAGGATCACTGTAAGCTCTGACATGTGCCCTGTTACACATTTATAGCTTCCAGGTAGTAAAATATTGTCAAGAAATGCATTCAGTAGCTCTTATATGTCATCCAGTACTTTTCGTATTTATACAGGTTTGGCTCATTGAGACCCAATTGCCTCATTTGCAGGAGAGACGTCACTAAATTCTGAAACTTCTTTAGCTCCAGTTTTTTCTTTCAAAGATTTGATCCTAAAACCATGTTCTTGTTTGTGGTATAATCAAATATGCAGATAGTGTCTGCTTTTACTGTTTGCCTCTAATTGCTGCCACTCAAGTGTTCACCTGAGTGTTTGGACCCATAATGCCCTGCAGGTGACTGTGGAGTTTCATTAATGTTTCACAGTAAACAGAGCCAAACTCATTGTGCATTTGCAATATTTTTGTGTTTGTTTTTCACCACAGAACATTAGGTTATGCTAAAATAGAACTGTTCAATGTTAAGAATCAATTATTTTTAAGATAATGTGCAGAGTTTGATAAGTAAATTTTTGAAATTGCTAAAATGTTTAATGATCTCATGCTTGAACTGGTTAGCAAATTGAAAATGATTCCTTCATACAAAATGTGAACGTGTGTGTGTGAGCACTGTGTGTGTTTGTGTGTTTTTCTTTAATTAGAATTGAAAACCTTTTTCAAGACAGCCTTTAGCCATAAAACTGAAAATCAATCAATCAATTAAAATAAACAAACAAACCTAGGAAACTCCTTAGTTATTTTTTTCTGTGGGAAACTCATATTCTTTTAAAATTTTTTTAGATTTAGACTTATCACCTCATATATAATCACCCTATATACAGAACACTGAAAACCACGTAGGAGAACGTGGGAGGAAACGGGAATTAAAACCTCTGAAAGGATAATTGTTGTGTTGGCGCTGTGCCACTCAAACCAGTGTTGTTGTTTTTTTTTTTATTCAAATATCGAATCAGAAACATTTTATCTCAAGCACAAGCTTAAAATCTTCAAATCTTTTTAAAATTCATAGTCATGCAAAACTAAAAGCAAGCTTAAATGACCACAAAAAACTTGAAAAATAAAATAAGTAAATTTTTTGACTGGTCTCTTTTACTAATTTCAACCTTGAGACCAATTCCTAAAGTGCAAGAAAAAAACAAAAACAAGCAAATAAAAAAGAAACAATCTGGTTTTTAATGAAAGCTTATTAAATTATCCTCACATGTGACAGATCACAGACTGCATCAGAACAGCCTCTGCTGCCATCTTGCGGTAAACCTCAGATTACTCATGCTTGTTTTAACACTTTCCTGTTTACCCTCATTAATTGTGACTACCTAATGGCCTTTTACATCATAAGATCAGAGATTTTTACCTGACCAAGTTTTCTAAATGTTTTGCAGTTTTAGGCTACCAGTTAAAAACCCTAATTAAATAATTTAAATCGTATTTGTCCGTGTTATTTGTTTTACTCCAAAATTGTATTTTCATTTTGACTTTGGTCCCTAAATCATTTTACTTGGAATTCTAACTCCTACCCAGTAATTCTGACCTTGAAGTCAACCAAAATATCAACCCTTTTATTTCTTTCATCCATTAAAAAATGTATTAAGTCTAAAATTTTGGTCAAATCCTCTCATCACTTGTTGATAAACTACAACTTCACATTACAGATATGATATAAATACTTGTTTATGACTTTTTATACGGTTGCTGAGTCTTAAGATGTTTAAATAGGCTCAATGATATTTGCTTTAACTGTGAATGCAGTTAGTTTTTTAAGCATTTCTACAGCAGTCTGGTTTGATTGTAAGAACTGCTGAGTGAATTCCTAAAAACAACAGGGTCAACCTGACCATGTTTCTATTTTCCGTGTATTTTACAAGCCATATTAAATTTTGTGGGCCACGCTCTTTTAATCAGGCTCACCTCTAAACTCATTTCTGGCTATGCCACTGGGTGGCGAGGGTTGAATTTTTATTTCACCTGCCTCCTCTGCTCCGAGGGTGCAGAGGACAGAAATGAACAGTACATGAATCTAACAACAAATCAAAACAAAAGACTACACGTTTTGGACACGAAACAGTTTCTTTTTGTTTTTCATGAGAGACAGAAAGGCATGGAAAATGTAAATGATTTGGCAGGTTCAGATAAAATACGAACATGTTTCAGATTTGTTGTTTGTCTTTTTGACAGCACAGGTTTCATTTTGGGAGAGCAAATCCACCGTACTTTCAGTCCTCCGGAAGGACACTGACCTTCAATACTCCATGTTAGCTCCTTACAGAATTATTACTGCGTGTAATTTCAGAACTTAAATACAGATTTTAACAACCATCATATGAATTCAATAACTTGGTGCTTCAATCAATCAAACAATCTAATTTCTTTAGCTAAAGTAAAAGAAAAGACACTCCAACATCTAAAGCTTTATAGTGGTCTTTACAAAATTAATTTAATTCTTCTTCATCTCATAAATTCTCTGCAAAGTAAATATTAGATTTAGATCTTTGAGCGAACTCGTTCTAGCTTTAACTGACAGTTTTTCCTCATTATCTCTCCCTCACTCTTTCTGCATGCTGTTACCCATTTCTCCATGACTAACTGAAAACTTTTAGAAAACCAAGAACTATTTCACAGTAACACAGTTACTTGCTACATTCACTTTAAAGGAAAAGAAAGAAAAAAGAGACAAGAAATGAAACGACAAGAAAAGAAAAGCACCTTTAATAAGTCCAAGACAGGGAGAGGAAAAGTGGAATAATGTCCCACTTCCTGACCAATTAAATCTTTCATTAATGTTTCCCAAATCCTAACTATAACTAAAGTTTTGCTCATTATCTTTAAGTTCATACGAACCACAAGAACCCAGCAAAAAAAAACCTCCTCTCTCACCCTTGTGCCTTCTCTCTCTCCCCCCCCCTCCCTCACCTCCTCCTCCCCTAACCCATGTGCTCCTGGAGGAGGTGCAGGGTGATGATGTTGCCTCAGTATGAGAGTGCATGGGTGTGTGTCTGAGAGAAATTAACTCAAAGATCACTAGTGGGTGCGGGGGACTGGAGAAATAGAAAAAGATGATGGGTTGACCTTTGGAAAGTGTGCTACCTTGAAAGCCTGGAGAACATGGACACCAAAAAGGTCCTCCATTTTGTTCCATCTGGTAAGTTTTTACAGGGATGAAACAGGGTGAGAAGCTTTTTTTTCATGGAGAAACCTGAGCGAGTCAAACACACGAGAAAGCCTCTTTACAAATCTTTATGTGTACTTTTTGAGTTTATATAAAATAGTTTATGGTCACTTATAAAGTCAAGTCATTTCTAGTCTTGTTTTTTTATTTGGGTCCTATGTGGTTGTGATTTAGATACTATTTCAAGAAAGATGCTTTCATTGCCAGGACAGCTTGTCAGTCTAAAGATAAGCAAATGGGTTAATATTTACATTATAGCAATAAATGATACACTTGTCTTTCAAGCAGGGTTTTAACAGCAACTGTGTTAAATTTACAGCCCGTCTGTTTAACGCAGCGGCAAATAAAATACTTTAATATAATTCCAGGTAATTCCTTGACAAAACTTTTAAACTGTAATTTTCTCAGTTTGCACTTGATCTGGAACACCAAACAGAGGCTACAATTGTCAGAAAATTAATCTGATACTCTTTAATTCTTGAGGATCAGAAAGTTGTTACTTTTTTCTGAGTTTCAAATGCTAAATTGTTAAAGCTCGTGCATCTCTGGTAGAAGTAGATGCCTCCCTGTGTTGTTTGTCTTTTGCAGATTATCTTCAGACTATGTTTTGTTGTTTTTGTTTTTATCATTGGTCAGTGTTAGTTTACATATTAGTTGAGACATATTTACTTGCAGTGCATAATGGCAATAGTTAAAAAGGCTATTCTCTATGCAGTGCCATTATTGGGTTAAAGTACTGCTGGAATTATTGCAGGTCAAGGATTAAAGAAGATTAACTGGTAGAAAATATTCTAATCTGGCAAATTCCAAATCCTATTTTCAAAGCTTCATTCTATGTTTAAAGCTTACAATATAATCATTTACAAATATATGTACAGTGACACAAAACTAACATTTCAGTGTTTTGTTCAAACTTTTGGTTTATTTATCTCTTCACTGTAATTAAGAGGAGTTGGGTGTTTGAAACCCGTTTGTCTGACAAGGATTAGTACCACATGTCACAGACTGCTTTGGTGGATGAGTGAGGAAAAAACTGCCCTCAGACAGAACATGTTCTTTGGCTGCTTCACTTCATCTGTTATGGCAGGGATTTAAATTGGTCCAGCGGTCATATTCAGTACTTCTGACAAACAAACATTAGCTTTTCCTTATCGGCAGCCTTTGAGGTGTTGAAGTGGAATGAGCTGCAGTTCCGGTTCCTTCCTGTTCTTTGCTTTATAACAAAGTTATATGAATGTGTGCAGTGACACTGATGGCTTAAACTACTTCCATGCGAGTTATGGTTCAGTTCAAGGCTTGATTAGATTTTATGACCCATTTGAATATATATATTTTTGAAACAGCACATAAAACATGTCAGAAAATTTGGCTTTCATACATTTATTAAAACCATGCCTTTTCTAATAGTACGACCTTTCAAATTCAGCACAGAGTTCCTAAGTGTGTGTTGTTTGTGCTTTTGTTTCCAGAGACCAAACAAGTTTCCCTGTTTTCTTTTTAATCAAGGACACCGTCTAGCCACAGATAGGAAGGCTGAGAATAACAAAACATGGCTTAGAAAGTCAAGAGAAAATACATCAGCTTCAGACATCTGGTCATGGTTGTCAACATGGCAGTTTTCTGGCATCTCTGATTTGAAGAACAGGGAGTTAAATTAGAAAGAAGCACTGAGGGTCCTGTAATGTAGTTCATTAATCTAGAATTATGCCAAATTTAGTTTTTTCTTTGCCCATGGTTCAATTTTCATCAGGTTTCATGGAATTTGACCTTGTGATTTTGTATGATCATTTAACTTTGATGCAGCAAAACACGTTACATCAAAACTACTTGTCTTTGTACAGCAATAACTGTAAGAAAGAGATGAACATAGACAAATATATTTTGTAATCTCTGGCTTCAAACTAATGATTGCTGCAAGATCATGGTTAGAAAACACACAAGCTGACATCACCCTGTTAAAATAGTTATGCTGTGATGTGCATTGTATGTACAAACTTACACAAATGCACATTTTATACATTTTGGTGTTGGGGTTTTAACTTTTCATTTCAATATAGGTCACAGTTCATGTGAAAATAATGTCTGCTGCACCAAATAAATAAATAAAAAAAAATCTGCAATTATTTTTTATGAAAAATAAAACTAATTAAGAGTCCATTAATGTGGATGTGTTGCTATTAACCATCATATTTTGTTTTTTTAAATAAACCTTTGTCATGGTGAATTTCTTTTTTTTCCCCCCATTTTTTAAGAACAGCAACAGTAATGAGAGCATCCCACTAATGGAGGTCCTGCTCAGTGAGAAAATAAACAGAACTGTCCTGATTAATTGCAAATGGAAAAGGATTGCTTCTAAATGTACAAATTTAAGAGTAGTTCATTACGCAATAATGTTTATGTTTACACAGTTTATAAATCATTGGGGCAAAAACTGCTATTACTACTAACATTATAGCAGTGAATCCATCGGTGCATAATTAATGTAAACCTTCTTGTGCTTGAAAACACCAAGCAAGCAAAGTCCGAGGGTCGTATAGAGCAGGCTATTTTGGTTTCAGTGCCATGGATGCAGTGATCCTTTTGATCAAAACCTACAGAAAACCTTCCAGTTCTTCTGCTGGACTGCATCATATGTGAGAAACTGAGCCTGGCTCCCAGCAGCAAAGCAAATGACTTGAACCACTACAACACAGGTTTATGGAAAAAAACGTAAATTGCTATATTAATTACTGTATTTACATTTTTCTGACTGACAGTGAAGACAGGACGATGATGTTTTCAGTTACAGTCCTGTCATTTTCTTCAGTTAAAGGTTACTTCATTCATTTTTAAAAAGCAAGCATTGGTTGATACTGTACATTTTTTTAAAATCTGGTAACATCTAATTAAAAACAATTTACTGTAAAGCTCATTTTTACTTTTTCTGAGAGCAGACTTGAAATGTGTCAAACATCCTTTTTCACAGCCAACCTTGGCACAAACAGCTCTATGCAGAGGCTGTGAGGCACCCTGTTGTCTGCACAGACTCCTGTGATGTGGAGGAGGCCTGGGAATGTTTCGTCTAATCAGATTTGTAATGTAGCCTTGCTCTGGAGCCCCTGAAGCCAAACTCTGCCCGAGGCTAGGAGAAACCCATCTGTACACCTGCAGCAGCACCTTGCAGATACACGATCGCCTGTAAAAACATCACACACCGTTGGTATCAGAGTTTTGTTTAAACTAAATGTGAAAAGATCTCTTTTCAGCTTCTCAGCATGTTGTTTTTGGTTTGCCTCTTTAGTATTTTTATAACCCATATTCAGTATTTAAATATTTAATCTGGTAAGGAATTTTAAAGCCAAATTACCACAACAGAAAAAAAAAGCAAAAGACAAAAAACAAAAACTCTTTTAACTCAGATCTTACAAGGAAGTTACGTTTTATTGTCACAAAGACTGTCATCATGTAATATGAAATCAGTAAAAGTGTTGACATTTTCATATAGTCTGAAGTCCTTCTGGTGCAGACTGACATTTCCCATCATTTCTGAACTGAGATCTGTTATTGCAATAGGCCTTTCGGTGAGTCCACACGAAATTCAGCCCACAAGGCAATTACCTACACAATATTTGATTATTTTTAATGTTTCAAACATCTCTGTGAATATCATCATTCTAAGACCTCATGTTGTCATCCCGTCACTGCTATCAAATAATGAATGCTTTAACATGACATATGCCAAAAACATATGGATATAGTCACATTTGTCATGGTTGTGGCTAATTTCAGGGCTGTATTCGTAGTTTGTAGCCTGTAATTTGTAGCTTTTAAATTTAAATGCTAAACACGTTATCTTCTTTTCTATGCTTAGTTAAAGCAATATATTAAAAAAAAACACCCCACACCTGTTCACAAGGCTTTCAACTGCACAGATGCATTTCAGCCCATTAGAAACAACAATCTGAATAATAAACAGCTCCTTCTTTCAAAACCCATAAAGCTAAAAATATGTACTTTAAACTAGTTACAACAGTAATTTATACAGTGCATATTTTTGTAACAGCAGAAATTGTTATTCTCCAAATATGTTCATGTCCAAAGCATGTATTTAAACTAAACTTATTTATTTACATATGTAATAAGGCAAAATACATGAACCACAACTTTATGTAAATGCTCCTATCTGTCTGCTAAATGCCTAACCCCCTGCAGACTGGTTGTTGTTGTTGTTATACGACAAGAAAAGAAAAAATCAAAAGTCAACATTCTTCATTGTGTGTTTTATATGATGCAAATTGAAAATAGATGTTTTCTTTATTTTCCTTTGTTTGTGTTTTTTACATACATCTCAAACCTTTCCATACTTTATGCATAGGCTGGTGACTTTTCAAACAATGCAAACAACATAACAATAAAAAAAGCTTCAATATAAGAAAGTGTCAGCTTGAAATTGAGTTTGAAGTTGTGTAAACTTCTTTATTCTTTCACTCCTACAGAGTCTCCATCCACTGGGAGGTCTAAGAATGGATATGTTTTCCAGGAAATGGGTACGTAGCTGAAGTCAAACAATATATTTACTGAGAGCGTGCTTCTCAGCAGACTTCTGCTCACTTACAAACCTAGTATGATGTACTTTAAACCAAAATTTATCTGCATCTTTTTCCTCCTGTACGCTGAAGATAATACAGATGCCAATATATTTAATCAGTTCTTCATGCTAATGTCAATGTGTCTGACTGCTCTCTGATGACCCATTTCATATGCTGCTGAGCACATTCAGTCCCTTCTCTCTGTGTGTTGGGAGGTTAATTAATTGGTAAATAACAAGGCAGATGATCTCTGAGTTAATGATGGGGTGAAAGAATAATAATAGCTCAAAGCTGTGCTTGTGAAGGGTTAATTATCTAATTCTGCAGCAGTTTCTCTCCCTCCCATAAAACCCGCAATCAAGAAGCCATATTTATCTTCCATACAATGAAGGAATTTACAAGAGGCTGCTGTTGTTATATTGCTGCATGTCTGCTTAAAGGGGGATTTTTTATTGGCTCTCTCCCTCTCTCCCTCTTGCTGTGTTCTTGTCAACAGATGGCAAAGTGGTGGGAGGGCAAAATAAATTGTCCTTTACTGGAGACACTCTTAATGTGGCGAGCATCCCATATGAACATTTACTCAAAAAGTGGTTTAAAGTCAGGGTGATGAGAAGTCAGCGTTGTCTTATGCTCTCTAATAACATTTATTGGAAATTTGTTTAGTTTACCTGTTAAGCTCAGCTGTAAAAGGAAACGTTCAAATATTGCAGTCTTAATGAATTTACTAAGACTTGGTTGTTTTGTGACTGTGTCCATTAATGTTTGTTCTACAGAGCTGCAGGACAAAGAGCAGGAGGATTTTAAGGAGGGCTCACCGGCCACTGACAAGGAGGACATATATGACAAAGACATGGACATATATGACAATGACAAATCAGGTGTGGGTTAAAAGTTAACAAAGATGGTTAAGCCGTAGTGGGATATATTTATTGTTTTTAAAAAATTGAGAATTACTCATTATACTGAATCCCTCTTTTGAACACTTGTTCTTTAAGATAAATCTGCAGATTTGAATTAATTTAGGAATTAATGTGAATCAACATTTATATATCAACTCAAATCAGCTGAGAAACAGTTCATTTGAACAAGAAAACTGTCATTCTTCAGTGACTGAAGCTGAAAACAGGAAATTAAGCAAAGACTTAAAGGCTGTAAATCTAAAATCACATTTCATTGTCTTCTTGTGCTGCAGATTCTGAAGAACCTGGGTTTGGACTTTTAAACACAACAAGAAAAGTAAGGTTTCTTTTCAAATCAGTGTATTGTTTTGTTTTTCTTTTCTTTTTTTCGTCTTCTTTTGTTTAGTTTTTCTTTTGGTCTGTTTGGACATGTTTAACCACTAAATATGAAGCTTTCAGTTTTCTCCTATTTTTGATTCACCTTTACCCATGAAAAGACACATACTCATAAAAAGCACACAATCTTGAGATTCCATTTATGAAATTATAGAATACCTTTATCACAGCAGAGGCAATGAGTACTACAACAACCAAACATTTACTTAAAAATATAAACTGCTGTTTGGTTTCTGATTAAGCACAGAAAATGATTAAATCATATAACATATGCATATATAATTTATTATAGCCCAACTGTTTACATACTTTGGTAAAATTTCTGCTTTACTTAAAAATCAAATACATTTAAAAAACTTTAACGAAATGCGTAATGAATCAAAATGAGGCCAGGATTTCTGCAATGTAGCAAAAGACACTTCTTCTGCAGTTAACAAAACATTCCACATTCTTCACTGCACGAGCCACATAGTTTCTTAACAGTCCGTACTGAGAACTGACATCCTGTATCAGATATGTAGTGGACTTCTTAGCAAAGCAGTGTAGCTTTTATGTGGGCAGGATGGTATAGTGTCTATACCAAAAACCACAATGAAAAAATATTGTATCTGCTGAGAGCTGTTTGTATGTTTGCTGCATTTAAAAAAATAAGTATTGCTAATACAAAATATTTACATACAATTAATAACATAAATGTCTATCCTAAAAATGTATTTTTAAGGTCAAAATTGTGTAAATAAAGATACTGTATAATTTTAAAGAATGAACTTCTTTTTAACCCAGTGGCATTCAGAATGATATACACACACATATAATATATATATATATATATATATATATATATATAACTTCAAAGCAAATTTATAATACTAACAGATTGCCAATTTGGACTCATCAGCTAAATTCTTTTGGTTCTTGTTGCTCCCTCCAGTACATAAAGCCCATGAACTTCCAAGAGGAAGTGAGGGCTCACAGAGATCTGGACAGCTTCCTGGCTCAGGCAAGCATCCTTTTGGATGCAAAAGCTACCACTCTGGATGAAGTCCTGAGGCGAATGATTGCTCACATGGCGGAGGACGGCCACGGCAGCTGTGATGTGGAGGAGGTGATAACCTCTTTGTTTACAGACGCTGGAGGGAAAGACAATAATGGTGAGCAAAACAAGTTAGGAAAAGCACTTAATTTAATAACAAGAAAATGTTGCCTTAAAATCTGCACAAGTTTTTTTAGTGACTTGTCCTTGTATTGTTTTGTATTTTTTTTAGTTCACCTTCTGTCAGAGACCATTCAGGGTGTGACTGCAACTACAACTGGTATTCATTACCAGCAGTCCTGGCTTTGCATTCTGTGAGTTCTTCTGCAACAACTAAACTGTTTAGCTTGTTTTAGAATCCAGTTTTTGCTTAAATTTTAATACTCTTTTTCATTTATAATAGCTGAATTTGTTTGATTGCATAAAACAAAAAAGCTAAAGAGGCAACCTTTTTTTTCGTTGAAAGTGGGATACTCTGCCCTTACAAAATGCTTTAAAATCAATTCATTTGTTTTCCTAAAGCTCCAATATGAGTAAACTACAGAGACGTCATGTTTGCATTGCTCGCTTGGAGAGGCCACAAAACTGGGGAGTGAACTGCTGTGAGGCTCGATATGTCATCCTTATTCTCGCTCCGCCTAGAACGGTAAGTCTAAGATTTAATAGAAAACGGAAACAGCTGTCTCTGATATTATTTCCCCATTTTGTTTCACTAAAATGTGTATATTTGCTGGATTTCTAAGCTTTTTATATGTTATGCTTGTAAACTTTTTATGAGCATGGTTTAAATTTAAAACTTGACTTTAGTTCTTATTCTGCCAGCAAACCTCAACTTACTGTATAAGTCTGCACACTGCAGATTTATACAGTAAGTTGAGGGTTGCTGGCACCTTAAAAACCCATTCTATCATGCAAAACAGAAACACCACCAAATGAAAGAAAAAAGACAATGTTGTGAGAATATAAAAAAGTAAATTTGTTTGAAAGTTGCTGTTACAGGTTAAATTGGTAAGAAAACAAATAGTTCTGCACTGTTAAAGATAAATGAGCATCAAATGGACAGCAAGACACCTAACAGAATGTTGTTTTTTTATGTTACCATGTAGTCCTGCAGAGGAGTAGTTGGAGGACAGTTGCCACTGGATATGAGCCATGCAGGGCTAACACAGGGACACACCAGGCATGCTCACACAGTTTAGGCTCATGAACTGACCTAACACATCAACACACTGCGGGGAAGCTTTAGCACTGGCAGAGACCTAAATGTCAGCTCTACAAAATGGCCTTAACTGGACAGCAGGAGCCAAATAAGAACATTCTCTGTGTTGAAAGTGCTACTACTGCACCTTTGTGTCATGCTATGTTATCAAAAAAAATATGTAATGTCACAGAACAGACAGTGTTTGTTAAGCTTCTTGTTACTCTGTTTTTATGTTTTTCAGAAAAGCACCAAGACAGCCATTGAACTAGGTAGAACATTCTCCACAATGTTCTCTGACATTTCCTTCAGGCAAACGCTTCTGGAGACCAAAACCCAGGAGGAGTTCAAACAGGAGCTGGTCCTCCAGCGACACCAGCTCTCTATAGTCAAAGAGAAGCCAGTCGTAGAGGAAGTGGAGGACTCAGATCCACGTAAAGGAAAACCACTCGAGGTGTGAGATTTGAGCAAAGAAGACCTAAACCAGGCAGTTGTAATCAGTGTAGAATTTACTGAAATAAAAAACTAACAAGATGAACAATGGATGCCAAAACACATCAACCTAAAAAAGTTATCGGCACATAAATCTGTTTGACAGAGTTACTTGTGCAAACAACATTTAGACTCTTTATTAACTGCGAGATCTCTCCAGATGTGGAGACCACCATCATGTTTTCTGACTTTACCCAGGCACATAAAGATGTGGGGCAGTAAAGTAGTTGAGTCAAATTATCTGAAAATCCTGTTTCCACACTCTATTAGCCAGGCATGTTAAATGAGGAGCAGCTGGGAAACAGAATAAAAAAGCTGCCAAGCCTTCCATGGAGCTGAGAACAGAGTGTGTGCAGCCCTGTGGAATGATGAAGAAATTTATTATGTCCCATTTTTAAATTAAAGTGTATGGAAACCCCTAAAAGGTTCTGAGAGAGAAAGCATGTATTTGGGTTGTAAAAGTCTGCAGTTAACAGGTTGTGGTTACACCTGATGTCCTGATGGGGATGAAAACAGCACTTAAGTATAGGTTTGCTGCTGCCAAGCCAGACTTTTAAACTATTATTCAATTCCAAAATAACTACAAAAGATAACAAGGTATGTCAGTATGTTTGACTTTATATCCATTCTATATTTACTGCTCAAAACACCAATTAACCAGCCAGACAAAATGAGAAATAGTTTGCAAATGAAATACCTCTTTTATAAATGACCATTCCCTCTTTTTTTCCTCATTATGTAAGGTAGAATATTTTGACACTGAGTTTCTGTCAGATTCTGTCTCTCAAACAAATACATGCAATCAATTATATGAGCAAGGAGGCAGTTACTTTAGTTTTTGAAGAAAAATGGTTTCCCAAGTTTGTTTATCAGAAGATTTGAGCTTTCATCTGTTGTTCTTAAACAATAAGTATTAATTAGTATCAAATTAGTTTTAATATAAGAGTTTCAGTATATGACCATGCATTGTTCCCTGAATTCATTACTTTATATGTGCTAAATAAGTCTTGACTTTGTCCTGCCTTGTTCTTCACAGTTTTGTGATTTCCTCAAAGCTGGTAAAGGGGTTTATAATGATCTTCGTCGCAGACTGCCTCTTTATCCCTCAGACTTCACAGATGGTATTAAAAACACCAGAAAATATTGGTTTTGTAGACATGCTTCTATTGTGGGTTTCATGTGTCTTTGGTATATCCAATTATTAGGTATAACGGGGAAAGACCGCTGTCTGCTGAAGTATACCACCACTGCTCTCTTCCTCTATATTGCCATATTACTTCCTGCCATTGCCTTTGGCTCACTGAATGATGAAAGCACAAGAGGGGAGATAGGTAATGATGCTGTCTTTAATTTAGCCATTTGGAGTATGAAACTCCAACATATATAATCTATTGAAATTGGGTTTAATGGAATGTGATATGCACTAAATTTGGGGGTGTATTTTCTGTTTTGACAGATGTTCAGAAGACCATTATTGGCCAAAGCATTGGAGGAGTGATCTATGCTCTGTTTGCTGGTTCACCTCTTGTCATTCCACTGACCACTGCACCACTGGCCATCTTCATAAGCGGTGCGTGCATCGTATCCAGCTGTTTCACCAAAAAAAAGACTAAAGAAAAGATTGAAAATGTCATTTATTTAAGAGTTATGTAAATCTGTTGCATCAAAAATCTGTCAAAGCTGCTAATGTAAAGCAGATAATAACATGCTGAGTACCAAATGCAACTCAGTTTGAGTTAGATGCTAATCTTCAGGCAAAGTTAAACAAAGAAATGTTGCCATCTTCATGGGTGACTTATATAACTTAATATATCATATTTTAGTAGAAGTTGTTATAAAAGTTTCTTTGTTTTACATCAAACTTATTGTAAGTCTTAGGCTTACTTAACATCTCCAGTAACTGCATGTGATGTTTTAAAAGTCCTTTACTATTCAGAACAAGTCATTAAATATTTTTTTCCCAAGTAGTTAAATGAAAAGCTTCTGTGAACATGAAAAATATTTATGAGTCAGTGTTTGTGGATGTCTTGTGTGTATAATTTATAGTTATCCGGGGTATCTGTGATGACTACAACCTCGACTTTGATGCTTTCTATGCCTGCATTGGTTTATGGAACAGTTTTTTCCTTATCCTCGGAGGCCTGTTCAATGTCAGCCTGCTGATGAAACTCTTCAAACGGTGAATGCACAACAAGACTTTCTCTAATAAATGCTTCAGACCCGTACTTGTACATAAATATATAAAACCAGACATTATCCAACATGATCATGCTCTTCTGTTAAATAATTTTTGAGAAAAAGGCTTGTTTGTTAGACATTTCTCTACAATTTATGTAGTGTACAATTGTGACAAATGCTATTGGTTTACCTTGAACAGGCGGTTATGTCTGTGTGAACATAAAAAAACCCTGTTTTGATAAACATGTCACGATATGCCTCCATTATTCTGCTTATTTTCTCAGCTCAACAGAAGAAGTCATTGCGTTGTTCATCTCCATTGCCTTTGTTGGGGATGCAGTGAAAGGCACAGTCAAAAGTGAGATCAGTCAAGGTTAAATTACATTGAACATGCAGTGAATACTTGTGTTAACGGGTAATGTAGCCTATAAAAAACCACAAGGGAGTCTTAAAAGTAAACATAAGCATAAAATGACCTTCTTTTTGTTTACTGTGGTCTTATAAAGTATTAGTCTTTAGAAATAAAATAAGAACAAAATATGATTTTATTTTTTATACTAAGTCTTGATACAAAAGTACAACACTGAAAAAAGAAACGGGATGTTAAATGAACAGATTTAGTCTTGTATTTTGTCTTCAGTTTTATCCCTTCCATCTTGTATCTTTTCTCCCTGCAGTTTTTGAGCACTTCTACTATGGGCCAACACTCACAACCACAAACAGAACTGTGGTGCTTCAAGAGATAAATGAGATTCTGGATAAATTTGAGAACCAGACAACAAACGTGCTTGAGCATCAAATTGGGAATGTGTCCCTGCATGGACATGGTAAAAGTCAAATGTCAGTCCTCAATCTTGTCTTCTTGCCGGAGTCTTTGGTAGTATGCACAAGGGAAAGACCCGTCCTCTGTTTGCTGCTCATGTTGGGGACTCTGTGGCTGGGGTACACTCTCTATCTCATCAAGAGGAGGTACAGTGGATCCACTTATTGCCTTCTGTTTATGAAGTAGTGATTTATTCAGATTTATTTCATAATCCTATCTTTGTGCCTCACTTGAGTAAAGCATCTCTTTGTTAGAGAGACAGTTCCTGCAGTCAGTGCCAACATTACACTGGAACAAATACAGTATTAAAGTACATGCACAAATGTTCAAATAAGGTGCATCTTGCTTTAAAAATGTATGCTTAAGCAAAGAAATCCTGACATGATTATGTGGTATAGGCAGTGTTGCATCTGCTTTTACTTTCAAATTAAAACTCTGCAAAACAACAACAACAACAAACATTCTTTCCTTGGTTGTGCCTGGAAGGCGCCTCATGAACATTTTATATACGTGCCATTTTTTAAGACTTATTTTAACATTTAATAAAAGTTTCTGTGAAGTGAACTTACAACCCGAATTCCAAAATAGTTGGGAGTAGAGCAAATTGTAAAAACACAATGCTATTTTCAAGTCTCATAAACCCATATTTTATTCACTTTATCCTGCATTTGTGGACGGCATGGTGAACTGTGTTTGTTCCTGAGGCCATGCAGCGATGTCCAGAACAGAATCAGACTTGTTTGTAATGCAGTGGCCCCTCAGGGCCTGAAGATTGACTTTCAGCCTTGTCCTTGTCCAAGATTTCTCCAGATTCTCTCATTTTTTTGATGATACAATGTCGATAATCGAGTGTTCAGTTTCCCAATTTTCCACTGAGTAAAATTATTCCTGAAGTTGTTCCAGGATGCAGTTTTTGCAGACTGGTGAACTTTTGCCCATCTTTACTACTGACAGATTCAGCCTCTCTAAAATGCTCTTTTTAAACCCAGTCCTCTAACTGACCTGTAGCCAGTCAACCTAATTTGTTGCAAACTGTTTTTCCAGCTTATTTTTATTCATACCACTTATTTCAAGTCTTTTTTTGCCCCTCTCCCCACTTTTTTCAGCTGTGTTGCTGCTGTAGAATTCTAAATGTTATTTATTTTAAACTTTTTTAAATGGTGCAATTTCTTAGTTTAAACATTTGCTATGTTTACTGGGTTCCATTGAGCCTAAAATTTGTGTTTATGAGATTTGCAAATCATTGCAGTCTGGTTTTACTTATATCTTAGACCCTATTCCAACTTTTTTAAATTGGGGTTGTATATGTAAAGGTTAGCAATGTTCACTTCAAAATCTTTAAAACGTACATGTTAGATCTGAGTGTTGCTGTTTACTTCAATGAGATTCTTAATGCCTTTTTAATTGAGCATTTCTGTTTGATACAGCAGAAAATAAAAGTGCAGAAGTATCTTATGGTATATTTAGGTTGATTTGTTATTTTTCAAATTTTCTTAAAATAATGTAGACTCGTGTAAGGGCATTGACATAAGGAAAAAGTCAGAGTGTCAAGTTCCAGATTATGCAGAAATTGAATTTCATTTACTTATGTTTAATAAATGAAACAGGTGTATATGACCCACTTGAAAACATCACTGTTAATTCTTGTTACTGACATTCAGGAGTTTACTTTTGTTCAATCTGAAAGAGTAACTACTGCTGTGACTCCTCTTGTAGGATTTGCTTATTATTTACTGTAGGTTGTAAAAAAGGTCAAATATGATATGTGGTGCTTCTTTTCCCTCCAGCCCATATTTGAATGGTAAAATCAGAGAGGTGGTGTCTGACTGCGCGTTGCCAATCTCTGTGGTGATTTTCTCCTTCATTGGCTCCTACCTTTTCATTGACATACAGCGTGAGTACAGATCCTTCCAATCAAAGCATTGTTAGAAGATTACCCATGAGATTTAAAGTCACACCTTTTTAAAGATTCAATGTTTCTGTGAGTTTTGATGTTTGCCAAATGTGGAGATATTACATGTTTGGAAAATAGAACTTTCAGGCAAGAAAGGTTCCTATTAGGATTTGTTTTAAATAATGTTTTTGTAGGTTTTATGTTTAGCTTTTTACACTTTGCAAATGTGAGTCATATTTATTTGTTTTGCTTCTGTCAGTTCCTGTTTTCAGTGTCCATGATGGCCCTGTCTTCAAATATCCTTCATTTGAAAAACTGACAGGACTGAATGCATTAAGCGCAGTCGGGCTGGGTTTTCTTCTCGCGCTGCTCATCTTTATTGACCAGAACATTGTCATTTCTCTCACACACGTTCCAGAACACAAGTAAGACTCTCTTTTATTTCTTTGAATAAAATTACTTGGTGCAAAAGATAAAAAGTTATATCCTATTTTTTTGTTCTGTTTGTTCAGTGGTAGCTCCTGAATTTGAACAGAAATATTACTGCTTTTACACTGACAAACAAGTTGAAACTTTCTGTGTGTGTGTGTACATTTGCACCAGGTTGTTAAAAGGCACAGCGTTCCACTGGGACTTAATGCTGACTGGCTTCATCAACATCCTCATGTCTTGTCTGGGGTTGCCATGGATGCATGCTGCCTTCCCACATTCCTCCCTACATGCCCGTCAGCTTGCCAAAGTAGAACAGCACGTAGAGAACGGACACCTCTACACAACGTCAGTAAAGTTAACACAGGACAAACAAAAAGCAAGCTGTATAAATCACTTTAATGCTTTATGTGGAAGACTTTCCACAGTCAGGCCTCAAATTTAGCTTTCTGAAATAACCCTAGTATGTGGTGCTGTTTTTTTGCAGATATTTCAAATGTTTTCTAAAATGTAAACAAATTATCAACAGGAAATCAAACAAAAAGAGTAATGTTTAGATGCTTACATTTGAGCTTGGAAAAATGACCTCTGGCCTTTAAGTTATATTACATAAACTTTATAAACTGATGGTCTGCTCAGTTCTCAGTGATGACAAGCTTAGCTTTTTGAAAAACTTAAATAGCACAATATACAGTTCTCAGGTAAACACATTTTGTCTGTCTGAAGAGTGTGAGCATTTTATTTTATTTATGCCAGAACAAATGTTTAATTCAGTGGCATACTAAATATGTAACAATGTTTTGTTTAAAGATGCTTCTTTGTATTCTTCTCCTTGTTTTGAACGGCATTGTTAGGCATAGAAAGTATACCCAAATCTTATACCAGCATTAAAAACCTTCTCACACAACACACATCACTCCTAAGGTTTTCTAGCCGACCATAATGGTGCCTTTCACCCCATAAACCTGGTGCAGGCAGGAGAGTCTTTCTGGTGAAATCATTTAAAAGAGCTGCTTGTAGAAAGTGAGGTAAAATTAAAGCAGTGTGTTTTTTCTGAATAAATACAATATGAATATAATTATTGCTATGTGTCAAATTAAAAAAGACAGGGTTATGAACATATAAAAATAAGTAAAGTGAGTTTAAAACTTATAAACTTTCACACAAATATTCTAAACTTCGATCTGTGTGTATAGTTTATTACACTCAGGATTTTAGGAACTGCGTTTCTTCAATGTCTGTATGAAACTTGTCACTTTCTGGGCTCCACATAACTTTTTCAAATCCATGAAGGGATCATTATCTTCAGGTTCGACTGTCACTGTTGTCCCCTAGCTTGTGTCACAGCTAAAAAGAAATGGTTCCTTGTAATCAAGATAAGCACACACTCTATAAAGTCAAGAAACACTTAACATGCTGAGTACTTTCCCTCCTTTTTTGTCTTAATAGGATCGTCAGTGTGAAAGAGACCCGTCTAACCTCGTTAGCAGCCTACATCCTGATTGGCCTGTCTACATTCATGCTGCCCATCCCTCTCCAGTGGATCCCCAAGCCTGTCCTTTACGGCCTCTTCCTTTACATTGCAGCCACTTCACTTGATGGAAATCAGATGGTGGACCGCATGACCTTGCTGCTAAAGGAACAGGTGAGCAGGAAGAGCTTACAGAGAAGGGTTTGTCAGATTTTTCTGTTTCCTATTTGCTGGTACCTGCTTCTACCACTTTGTATCATCATTTCCTCCCTGCTGTAGCACCCTGACAAGAAGTAGCTGCATAAAAAATAGGCAGTAAACTGGAAAGTTAATCAACAAACATATAAGGCAACTTGGCTGTCAAGGGAAACACCTGTACTCTTTAAAACTATAAATGAATTAAATCTTTCTTTAGAAAATAAACACAAATTTGTGACATGACGAGCAACCACGGTATTATATGAAGAAACTCTTGGATGGTAAGTTGGTGCTCAACATCCTAACTTGTCTTGTTATGAGCAGAACAACTTTTTCTTTTCATGAGGTATGTTTGAGTTTCTGATACAGTGAGGCAGAGTTATGCGTTCCCTTTGTGTGTGGCTGGAAGCAGAACTAGGTGGAGAAAAAATAATTTAATTTCTGCAAATGGAAAGTTTCAATTTATAAATGAAAGTAAAGCTATTTTTTAATATATGAGCTGGTAATATGTGTGACAAGAACATGTGTATTTTTATTCTTGATTTGCTTCTAAAATACTTCTGTTATTAGGTTTTTGATAGTTAATCAGAACTAAATCTAAATAAACTTATACAAATCTGCCTTTTGCCTGTGCTTGCTCCTGTCTGTGCAGACATCTTATCCTCCCACTCACTACATTCGCCGTGTACCTCAGAGGAAGGTTCACTATTTCACCGGGCTGCAGATGATCCAACTGATCATCTTATGTGTCTTTGGGATGTATCCTCTGCCCTACATGAAGATGGTCTTCCCTCTCCTGATGATCCTGCTGGTCCCTGTCAGGTGAGATAAAAAAAAAGGCCAATAAGGAGCGCTTTGGTTTTAGATGACATAAGTTTGTTGGGGTAAATTCTCAACATCAATATCAGCTCACAAGTTACCATGTTTAGTCAAAGAAGTCTTGGGATTGGGAGGGTATTGTTTATGAGTCAAGTAGAATTACCGGAAAGAAGCTGCCATGTTGCTTTAAAATAAAAAGAAGTGTTTGCATTTTTGGAAACTGAGAGCATTTAGACTGCAGGTTCCCAGCACAAGTCGTCACAATTTGTTTTTTTCCTGAACATTTACCCACACTACAAAGTTTTCTTTTTAAAAGTGATAGGTATGAATGTATTTTGTGCTTTGCTCAGGACCAGCCTGCTTCCCAGAGTGATTGAATCCAAGTATCTGGACATCATGGATTCCCAGTACATCTAAAACAACCTGACAACATTGTGAAATGATGGAGAATTGAAGGGAACAGACTTAAAACTCAATTATTGCAGTTAAAAACAAAAATGCAAGACATTTGCACTTGGACCAAGATTTCAGCTGAAACGTTTCTAAGTGACTGAATGACTGCCAACATTCGCTTTTGTACTTGTTCACTGCATATTTACCGCAACTGTAACTGGCTTTAATGTGCAACATATTTGCATCTTTTTTTTGTTTATTATACACTCCTAGGCATGCAGGAAAGATCGTATGAATATCTGTATTATTTGAAAAAAAAAAAAACACATTAAACATTAGTTTTGTTAAGGCATGGCACTGTTTAAAATAGTCACTTGAGTTTAAAGTAAGATGTTCATTAGTATAACTTCAGTTTAATCAGAACAAATATTGAAACTGAAAATAAATTTCTCACTTCAAATCAGCAAAAACTGAAGGTAAATTGTATTTCATAAAATGTAATCCAGTGATTCAGTTGTAAAAAATTGCATCTTTCCCTGTGAGAAGTCACATAATCTGATGTTAAAATTATTTCTGTAAGGCATTTTTAAGGTCTTGGTTCTTCATATTGTAAGGTCAAATCAAACCATTCTGGAAAAAAAAGAAAAAAATAAAGCTTTTAAATACACTGAATAATCATTTTTTAATTTAATTACTTGTTAGAGATAAACATATCCAGATATATATGTTGTTTTGCTTGTTGGTATTCTCCCACAGTGCAACAATACATGACTGCTGCAAAGCGCTGCCTTTAAATTCCTCCAACAGATGGCAGTATTGTTTCATATCTTGGGACTTTTGACCTTATATCTGACTGCTGCTGTGTAACCACCATTATATTACAAGGAAAAAGACAGATTCATGTCATCCTTCATCCTGTAAGAGAAACAGTGATAATGAAGTTATGACTAACCAGATATGAAGCCTGAGTAGCTTCCCAAAGGTCACCAACTTTACATGATCAGTCATTTAATTTGTGTTATTTGCTTCCTGCAAAGCCACTTTATTGGATGGGTTTGGCTGCTTGGCTGTTTTTGTAAATCATTATTCAACACTTATTTCATTACCTGGACCAGAATGCCTATTTTCTGTTGGTGTTTTCCCTGTTTGCATTCAGTATTTTGCCTACTTGTGTATTCAAAATATTCTGAAAGAAAAAAGGTAAAAAACATAAGGCTCTTTGAGACTGTAAAACAAAACTCTAATAAGTTAAAACAAAGGCTTAACACATCATGAACACAACTGAAAAATACATTTGTTTGTATTCAATCTAAGTGATTCAGAATGTAGTCATCTTTGTTTTTGTTAAATAAATAAAACGTATAAAGTAAAATCTCATAATAAGAATGATGCATCACTTGAGTTACTTCTAACAGTGACGGAACACAAATAAAAACTAATATAATTTTGGTATTTGCAAGTAATTCAAATCTATATTTAAATAAAAAAATAATTAAAAGACCGTGAGATCAGTTCAGCATCATGTAACTTGATGCAAACTTTACTAAGTCAACTGGGCAAGATTATTGTCTTAAGTTTTTATGTATTCATCAGGGATAAACGTCAATAGTTTTGTCTATTTTATGTGCACTTTTATTACTCAATATTTGTTTTCTTTGTATAAATTTAGGATGAGGTAAAAAAGGATGACAAAGAGGTTGAAAGTAGACCCTGATGACCTTCAAGCTTAACTCTTTAGGTTCACTTTAACAGCACACTGATCCATTTTCTGGCCCAAGAGTAAAAATCCTGAAAATCCTCACAATCCAGCCATGGCTTCAGTGAGATTGGTTTTCTGAAGGGATTTGAATCCTAGGAGAAAACAGAGGAAGAGATGATGTGGCTGCCACCACAGGGATATATTAGCCTCCTGGACACCATAGAGATGCTGTCAATTAATTTGCCATCATACAACTTGAATTTTCATTTGTCTGCCAGCTACACAGAACACCCTCTGCCTTATCTGAGATGTCTGCTGAATAAATTGTGGTTTTGTCTGCGCAGGTGGCGCCCAGTATCTTCATTAGTCCTTTCCTGCACATTTCTAATAGCCTTTCGGTACCTGCGTCGCCTTGTCTACCTGTCGTCTCCCCCCCACATTAAAACGGTGTCACCAGCAGAGTCTGTGTGCTCCGGATAGCTTCTGAAGCCACGAAAATCCCAGCATTCCTTCAGACTGCCTCTGACACCAGTCAGCTCCTGTCTGATGGGGCAGGACAGCCAAGGAAAATGAGCCTCCATCTCACAGGCACATGAGGAGTTGCAGCTCATGATTATTTACTTGCACATGTGTGCAGAGACTGTTTGATCCCATGGCTGGTGATTTTGTCATTTTTTTTCTTTACGTGAAGGAAATTATGACCTATATTTGACATTAAAAGACAACAGAATCTCTAAAGTTTCTAAAGTTTTATTGTATTGGGGCAAAATAACAGAAAAAATAAAGTAAAAAGGTAAATTTAGGTAAAATGCTACCTTTGATGACCAACACCTAAAATGTTAGACGCTGTCATTATCAATTTGATCAAAATTAGGATAAATTACAAAAGTAGTTTCTAAAAATTGAATATACTTCATATTTAGGTTTTGTCCACAACAACTCATATTAGTTATCTCCTGTATGACCGTATCAGTCCCATTGTGAAGAATGAACATTGGTTCATTTCAGGGTTGATGCAGTATTTCAATCAGATTGACTTTTTGAATTTGAAGGAGCCATTTTAGCTTGATTCTTCTTCTTTTTCATTCATTATGTTGCAGATATGCTTGCTTGATTAAGATTGTTCTTTCACATGACCCAATGTCAGCCAAGCTTCAGCTCTTTGACAGATGGCCTCAGATGTGACTCTGAAATACTTCAGTTTACAGAAGAATTCATAGTCAATTCAATCACCACATGATGCCCAGATCCTCTGGCTACGAAACAATCCCAAATATTTACCTGCTCATTAGTATGCTTGACAGTTGGTATGGGGCTTTAGCTTGAATTCTGTGTTTTTTGCTAAATGTGGTATTGTGCAGTAAAATCAAATGTCTTTAATCTATTTTCATCTGTCCAAAGAACACTGTTCCAAAAGTTACGTGTTTTTTCCAGTTAAAATTAAAAATCTAAGTTGTGTTGTCGTGTTCTCTTTGTAGAGAAGAAGCTTCTGTTTTAGAACCAAAGTGTAAGCCACATTTCATGCGTATTTTATGCAGCCATTGCAAATTTGAATAAGGGCAACAGCAACCAATATGTTTGTATAGATCTGATAAGTTGTTTGTTTGCACGCGTGGCAGGGTTCTGCTAACGGCCTTACAAAGGTCTTGTTAAATTTGGTGTTAAATGTAGCAGCCAAAAAAAAGTCCCTTTCTCTTTTTCCCTGTTTTGACTTTTTTAATGTACCACTTTTCTCTTCAGTGGAAAATCTTGCATGTACAACAATGCAAAATGAAACTGCTTTCTACATTAAAGCAGACAAAAGCAAAAATATCCTGTTATGTGGTGAGGTAAATTAGCAGGCAATAGATTCTATACCTATAAACAGATGTATCCTACAAATCTATTACAGACTCCTTTCAAAGATTTTATTTTTAGAGGGAAAAAAAGAGCCAGTGGCTGTTTTATGTAAATGGGGTTCGTGGGGTTTTGATTGTCTGTGTAACCCACATGTATATGTGTGATACTGTTAGTGGTATTTTATTTCTGTAGGATTTTGTTTTGTTATTTAATGTTCCCAGAAATTCAGTTTATATTTTCATTTTGAGTTTTCTTGTCATACCAGAAACCGCCAGCAGGTGGCTTGTGAGTTACACTCTGGTTTAGACAGCAGAAAAATTATTAGAAGAAGAAGAAAAACCGTAGCTGGCTGTAGCACGTTGTGCGAATTACTGCATGCTATAAGATAAATTCTTGATTAATTCCGGTAACGGTTAAGAGAAAAGAAGATCCGTGACCTGATCCCTGGCAGTAAAACACAATTTTACTGTGATTTTTCTCTGGTGAGTGTTGTAACGTGTTTTTGCAACCGAAATTAAGCTAATGCTAACTGGCGTCACAGGCATTACTGCTCATATATTCCGACAAGGAAGGACAGAGAAACGTAAATAAAACCAATCGGAGAAACGTGTGAGATTAAAATGATGATTTTCACTGTATTGCATTTTTTGTTATGTACAAACTAAGAGGTCGGATACAGTGTGATACGTTTGTTTTGCAAGCTTGCCATTAGTTGAATATTATTTTTGTGATAAATGGAATTTATCACTTCCTGCATACTTTTGAAACTTAATAGTTAATTAAGTTCTATATATATGCAGGTTGGTTTTTTTAGAACCCCCATTCAACTTTGAAGACTGTCCAGCTGCATAACATCGCAGGCCTGGATTGGATTGCTGAGCTCCAGGTTTCAACCCAAGACCCAGGACTGCTGGAACCGCCGCCTATTTTGCACTGGATAAGATAAGATTTTTTTTGGATCCGAAGAAACACATGGCCATTTAACAAAGACTTGACTGACTGACTTAAATTACTGAACAAAAGAAAACAAAACTTCCAAAGGACGAACTGAACTATAAGGAATCTGAACCAAAGAAAATACACTGCCTGATATAAAAAAGGTGGACACTTTATGTTGAACAAAAAGGAAGGGAAAAAAACTGTACAGTAACATTCTGTTTCAAGTTGTATTAAATAATCTGTTCATTCTTGATAATATGGTTGTTTGTGCTTATTATCCTCCTTTTTGAACTTAGAAAGATAGACTAACTGTAACTTCAACATTGAAATCTAAGTTTTCTCAACTTATCTATCCGTAAGTTACACTAGTTGGTTACATAAGTGGCGAGCCAGCCAGGAGGATTTTAGGCTATAAACAATCAACATAAATGATTGATTAGCGATCAGTGTGATCAAATATTGTCTGATAATAACCAGACAAAATATGGCTTCTGTTGCTGACATTGGTAGCGAGCATGGTGTAAATGACAGAAAATCAATCCTTTTGAAGGGCATACTTGATGATGACACAGATGAAGACATTGTAGAGGCTGTATCATTATATGGTAGTGTCAGTAAAATAGTGAGACTCAAAGGCTTTCAAGTGATTGTTGAGTTTGACTCAGAAGAGTCGCTAAAGCTCATCAGTTTCCCCTCTGTGCTACAGTCTCCTAAGAACCCAGTCTCAAAATGGTGTTTGGACAGAGTTGAGGTTTTAACTACTCCCACACAATCACAGTCAGCCATTGATGAAAACCCTGAAGCCACATGTTCCTTTAAAACTGTGCAGAATGAACGGGGTAGCTCAGATAGTACGGGAAGTGAATCAGACAGCAGTGGATCATCTGTTATATTCAGTCCTCAAAAGTCACCACCTCCACCCAGTAAGCCATTAAAATCTGCCTCCAAATCACAAGGTGGAACAGAGAAGCTTAAGAGGACAAGAAAGGGACAGGCAGTACGACCAAAAGAACAAGCCAAGGGCACTGCCACAACCCTAGACTCTGACATACTAAACCCACCAGATGTGCAACGAATAATAGTGGAGCATGTCATTAAGAGTGAAGCTACGACAGCTCCAGGCTCCAAGAGACTGCGTTCCTTCTCAGGCAGAGTTCCTAAACCGCCTGGTGAAGTGGATTTTGAAACATGGTGTTTACATGTTGAACTTATGTTTCAGGATGGCTATACAATGGATGTGCAGCGACGACTGATTCTGGAGAGCTTACTGTCGCCCGCAGCAGACATTGTAAAACAACTAGGCTCTCAGTCACCTCCTCAAGACTATGTAAAACTCCTCCAGTCAGCCTATGGCCTTGTTGACGACGGGGAGGAGATTTTTGCCAGGTTCCTCAGTACTCATCAGGACGCAGGTGAGAAAGCATCTGAATACATTCAGAGACTGCAGACACTTCTCAGCACTGCGATCAGACGGGGTGGTGTAAGTGAGGCCAATGCTAATAGACAACTTTACAAACAGTTTGTGCGTGGTTGCTGGGACCAGACTTTACTGTTGACCCTGGAACAGAAACTGAGAAATGATCCTGCCCCAAATTTTTCAGAGCTTCTTCTTGAATTAAGAACTGAAGAAGAAAGAAGATCTTTAAAAGTAGACAGAATGCAACGTCACCTTGGAGGGTTTAAAGCAAAACCTCTTGCCCAGTTTCATGGCATTCCAGATCCCACCCCCACAACTAATCAAGACACAGATTTAATGCAGAAGTATATATCAGAGACTGAGAACTTAAGGAAACAAGTGGCTGAACTTAAACTACAGCTAACTGAAAAAAGAGCCCAAAGACGAAAGAAACACGAACAGAAACATGCCAGTGCTTCAGAACCTCAACCACCACATTTTACAGAACTGCAAGCACATCAACCTGTACACAGGTCAGCTCCAAAAGCGTGGTTTTGTTTTAAATGTGGTGAAAATAACCACATTGCCCGAGAGTGCATCAATGCTCCAAACAAAGACCTTGTTGATAAAAAGAACAAAGAATTAAAGGCGAAACAGCAAGAGTGGCAAGCTAAATATGCCCCAGCTTTAAACTGGACAGGGTTTCAGTAGAGGGACGCACTGAGACCTTACCAGAGTTTAGTCCCAATTCGGAGCAAAGTCCAAAGCCAGCACAAGATAACCAAGAGAATAAAAGACTGAAACAAATAGATGACATTACCAACTCCTGTTCAGCATTATCGGAGGAGGCTCTTTTGAGTGCTCTGGTTGGATCAAAACGTACTGCTAGCTTGACTATTGATGGGGTTCATAGCGTGTGTCTTCTAGATTCTGGCTCCCAGGTAACCACAGTATCAGAGACATTTCACAAACTACACCTACCTGCACGCCCGATTCAGTCTGTGGCCAAATTGCTTGACATAGAGGGCGCAGGGGGTCAGCAAGTACCCTACTTGGGATACATAGAACTCAATTTGTGTTTTCCAAAAGAGGTTACTGGGAGACCTGAGGAAGTGAATACCCTAGCACTCATTGTACCAGACTGCAGATCAAACCAAGAGATTCCAGTTCTCATTGGGACAAATGTTTTGGATGTGCTTTATGAGACATTCACATCCTACAAAGAGTCAGACACAAGTGTCAGACATTGTGACAGCATTCCAGTGATCCAAACCATGTTCAACAGGATCAAGGTTGATAAGAGGAGTGGTAAAACAGGAAAAGTCAAGCTGTTGAGCAGGAAATGTGTCGCAGTACCAGCTGGTGAAAAAGCTGTATTGACAGGCTATGCCAGACATGTTGATATAAACCCAGGTAGTCCTCTGCTAGTAGAATCCGCAGCATCATGCTTGCCTGGGGGTTTCCTATTTTGCAACTACATTATGACAGCTCCCTCAAAGGCTTCCTTTAAGCTTCCTATTCTGGTCAAGAACGAGAGTGCTCATACAATCAGAATCCCTGCTGGTCAAACAGTGGCTGAACTGTATGCCCCCTTGTCAGTGTGCTCTTTAGCTTCAGGCTTGAGTAGCAACACAAGGACTAGCTCTCAGCCTCCCAAGTCTGTTGCTGAGTTTGATAACATCAACATCACTACAGACAGCCCACTTAAGTTTGACTTAACTGATACTCCTCTCTCCGAAGAATGGAGGCAGAGAATTATGGAAAAGCTCAACTCAATGTCAGATGTTTTTGCCATGCATGATTTGGATTATGGACACACAACTGCTGTGAAGCATCACATTCGACTTTCGGATGCAACTCCATTCAAACAACGACCCAGACCTATACACCCCTCGGACTATGAAGCTGTCAGACAGCATTTAAAAGAACTTTGTGAGGGTAACGTTATTCGTGAATCTGAGAGTCCATTCGCATCACCGATTGTGGTGGTTAAAAAGAAAAACGGGGCCATTAGGTTATGCGTCGATTACAGAAAATTAAACAATCAAACCATCAAAGATGCATACGCCCTACCAAACATTGAAGAAGCTTTTTCAGCCTTAACAGGCTCACAATGGTTTTCTGTTATGGACTTAAAGTCCGGATATTATCAAGTTGAGGTTGAGGAAAGTGACAAACATAAGACAGCATTTGTTACTCCTGTGGGATTTTGGGAGTTCAATAGAATGCCCCAGGGAGTCACCAATGCGCCTAGCACATTTCAACGTGTTATGGAAAAGTGCATGGGAAGTCTCAACCTCAAAGAGGTCCTAGTCTTTCTAGACGACCTCATTGTGTTCTCAAGTTCATTGGAGGAGCATGAGGAGCGCCTCATGCGTGTCCTGTCAAAACTCAGAGAATTTGGACTCAAACTTTCCCCGGACAAGTGCCATTTTTTCAGGAAGTCTGTTAAATATCTCGGTCACATTGTCTCGGGGAAGGGTGTGGAGACTGACCCTGAAAAAATAGCTGCCCTCACCACCTGGCCAAAACCCAGAAACATAAAAGAGCTCAAATCGTTTTTAGGGTTTGCAGGCTATTACAGGAGGTTCATTAAGGACTACTCTAAAATCGCAAGGCCCTTAAATGATCTCACTGCAGGTTATTATCCCCCCAGAAAGTCTAACAGAGCAGGAACAAAGCACAGCTCTACTATAGATCCAAGGAAACCTTTTGATGATAAGTGGACTGCAAACTGTGACGAATCCTTCAACACTCTGATACATAAACTGACAACAGCTCCAGTTTTAGGCTTTGCAGATGCTAAACAGCCCTACATCCTTCATACGGATGCAAGCATTCATGGACTTGGTGCAGCTCTTTACCAAGAGCAAGATGGGCATCTGAGAGTAATAGCTTTTGCAAGCCGGGGTCTGTCCAACTGTGAAAAAAGATACCCAACACATAAACTGGAGTTCCTTGCCCTAAAATGGGCAGTAACGGACAAGTTTTTCGATTACCTCTATGGTGCCAAGTTTACTGTTGTGACGGACAATAACCCTCTAACATATGTCCTGACGTCTGCCAAGTTAGATGCAGCTGGTCACAGATGGTTGGCTGCACTTGCCACCTTTGACTTTCGTATTCAGTACAGGGCTGGAAAATCAAACCAAGATGCCGACGGTCTCTCCCGCAGACCTCATGTACAAGATGAAATGGACAACTCTGCTAAAGATGAGGACGACCGTATTGACCGGTTCATGTCTGACATCACTCAGAACATAACTGTTTCTCCAGAAGTAGTACGTGCAATATGCCAACGACACATTGTCCACTCAGAATTTCAACCACAGTCTGAGTTGCCCTTCCTTGGCTTTATTGAGTGTGTTGCTATTGATGCAAATGCTATTCCACCAGATTACAGCCACACAGACAATTTGCCTGGCTCATGCACTTTACCACAAATGTCTCAACGTGACTGGGCTTTAGAGCAGAAGAAAGACCCATCCATCAGTAGGGTCATAACCTTGCTAATGGGGGGGAGGAGACCACCTCACAGGACGCAACAAAGGGAAGACAGAGAAGTCCAGCTCATGTTACGGCTATGGGACCAACTAGTTATGAGAGATGAAGTGCTTTACCGGAAAAGACTTCTAAATGGTGTACCATCTTTCCAACTAGTTCTGCCGAGGACTTTTCGAAATGAGGCTTTGGACAGCCTACATGACTGTATGGGACATATGGGTGTAGATCGCACCACAGATCTGGTTCGTGCACGCTTTTATTGGCCACGCATGCTCACTGACATAAACAACAAAATACACACATGTGAGAGGTGCATCAGACAAAAAGCCAGAGCTGAACACAGTGCCCCTTTGGTGAACATTTGTACCAGCAGACCGCTGGAGCTAGTCTGCATGGACTACCTGTCCTTGGAATCTGATGAAAAAGGGTCAAAAAATATACTCGTAATCACTGACCACTTCACCAAGTACGCAGTGGCAGTACCCACAGTTGACCAAAAAGCAAAAACCGTGGCCAAAGCCTTGTGGAATAATTTTTTTATTCACTACGGCCTGCCGGAGCGTTTGCATAGTGATCAGGGCCGGGATTTTGAGTCCACGCTGATCAGAGAGCTATGCAATCTGCTTGGAATAAAAAAAACAAGAACGACTCCTTATCATCCACGTGGAAATCCTGTGGAAAGATTTAATAGGACACTCCTTGCCATGCTGGGCACCTTACAAGAAGAGGATAAGTTAAGGTGGAGAGATTTTGTGCAGCCATTGGTGCATGCCTATAATTGCACAAAAAATGACACGACTGGATACTCACCTTATCAGCTCATGTTTGGAAGACAACCAAGCTTACCCATTGATATTGCATTTGGACTCGACAAGCCTACTGGGAGGGGCGAAACACATAGTCAGTATGTAAAAGGCCTCAGAGACAGTTTGACAGAGAGCTACAAAATTGCTATTGAACATAGCGAAAAGACTGCCTCTTACAACAAACAGAGATTTGACAACAAGGTGAGGGAGTCTAAACTCGAAGTGGGAGATCGTGTGTTAGCGAAAAATGTAGGTCTCCGTGGTAAACACAAGATTTCCAACAGGTGGACTAACACTGTTTACAAAGTGATCAAACAGATGGAAAACCTCCCTGTTTATGTAGTAGCTCCCTTTGATGATGTGGGTCCAGAAAGAGTCTTGCATAGAGACTTGTTACTGCCCTGTGGTTTTCTGTCAGTTGCAAAAGAGCAACCTGAGCCCGTAACACAAACCCAAACAAGGAAGTCTAAAAGACTACAGTCAAGTGCAACAAAAAGAGGTGCTGGAAATGAAGTTCCAGAGGATTCGCTGCTGGACAGCGAGGATGAAGATGTGGAGTATTATTACTATCCTCCAATAAAGATGGTGACTGATGTTGGAACCCGAAACGATGATGAACAGGACAGAGACATGCAAATTGGATCTGAAGACCAAATGTTGGACATAAATGAACTTGCCAGTGAGAGAACAGAAACTGACAATACAGAACAGGACGTGACAAACGAACATGTTTCAGTGCCATCACTTAATCCTGAAGCTTCACCATTTGAGCCACAAGAGCCAAAAGAGACCATATCAGAAGAGCAGCAGCTCAAGGGTGAGTTAACCCAGTCACCCACACCTCGAATGTCCATCCAACCACCAGACCATGTCATAATAGATATTGACAACCCTGAAACATCTGAAACTGTTATCCCTATTGGAACGGACAACCATGAAGAGAATGTTGAAGTACGGAGATCAACAAGAGAAAGAACCCATCCCAAGAGACTCACCTACCCATCCTTAGGAAACCCACTTGTGGTAGTTATGCAGTCTTTACTTAGTGGCTTAGACAAAGCACTACAAATAGCCCTTGAACGTGACTTTTATGCCCCTGTATTTGATGCTTAGGAGATGTTGACATGCAGGGACGCATGCAATTAATGGGGGGGAGGATGTAACCCACATGTATATGTGTGATACTGTTAGTAGTATTTTATTTCTGTAGGATTTTGTTTTGTTATTAAATGTTCCCAGAAATTCAGTTTATATTTTCATTTTGAGTTTTCTTGTCATACCAGAAACCGCCAGCAGGTGGCTTGTGAGTTACACTCTGGTTTAGACAGCAGAAAAATTATTAGAAGAAGAAGAAAACCGTAGCTGGCTGTAGCACGTTGTGCGAATTTCTGCATGCTATAAGATAAATTCTTGATTAATTCTGGTAACGGTTAAGAGAAAAGAAGATCCGTGACCTGATCCCTGGCAGTAAAACACATTTTTACTGTGATTTTTCTCTGGTTGGTTTTTTTAGAACCCCATTCAACTTTGAAGACTGTCCAGCTGCATAGCATCGCAGGCCTGGATTGGATTGCTGAACTCCAGGTTTCAACCCAAGACCCAGGACTGCTGGAACCGCCNGCCTATTTTGCACTGGATAAGATAAGATTTTTTTTTGGATCCAAAGAAACACATGGCCATTTTACAAAGACTTGACTGACTGACTTAAATTACTGAACAAAAGAAAACAAAACTTCCAAAGGACGAACTGAACTATAAGGAATCTGAACCAAAGAAAATACACTGCCTGATATAAAAAAGGTGGACACTTTATGTTGAACAAAAAGGAAGGGAAAAAAACTGTACAGTAACATTCTGTTTCAAGTTGTATTAAATAATCTGTTCATTCTTGATAATATGGTTGTTGTGCTTATTATCCTCCTTTTTGAACTTAGAAAGATAGACTAACTGTAACTTCAACATTGAAATCTAAGTTTTCTCAACTTATCTATCCGTAAGTTACACTAGTTGGTTACATCTGCATGTATGAGACGAATCATGAGGCTCCTTTACTGTACGGATGGCACCCCACGGTGGAAAATACTTTGAAAAAAGCCTATTTCATACCCTGTAACAAAATTTGAGGTATTATTAGACTTATTAAATATTAATCTGCTGAATCTTGAGCTTTGAAGGCAGCTGCGTGACACTTGCATGCCCCCACTGGTCAGCTGCCACCGCTCATGAGACAGCCAACAGTTAGATGCCACAAAAACAACTTTCACACACAAATTAACACAGACACTCTCACACATGCTCTCACCTCCCAAAGCTCACATCTCAGCCCTCTCTTCATTTTCTCGATGCTCACACTCAATTCTTACATGTTCACCTAAATCTGCTGAAGAGGGCAAGCCTCCACATGACAACATATCCCATCGGCCGGGCTGACGAAAATTAAAACGGCTAAGGTGACAGTTGGGACAGATATCTACCGCTTAAGCTGCTATAGATAATGCACGGGATCTTGCATTATTAACTAGGTTGTTCAAGCCTGGCGCAGACGTCAGGATGCATTAGATCTGTCTGGTCTATCAATACTGACAATGGAGCTGTAACTTTGTGTGTGCAGCCAGTAGATAAGCAGCGAGGACTGGGCTTGACGTGGAGTTGACAAAACCCTGTGTGATGTGGAGAGTCTCTGTTGACAGAACACTGGAAAAAAGCAGTTATGTACAAATCATGTAACACTGAAAAAGTCAAATCTCACCCGTTGAAGCAAAAGTCGTATTTATATTTTAACTTTTACTTTTATCTGTATTTTTGCAGAGCAAAAAAGGAAAAAAAAACTGTTACTCTCATATCTGTGTTGTAAATAGGAAGCTTGAGTCAGAAGACAGACTAAGAGCAGATTTAGAAACCAGTCTTGGAAGGATGGTGGTGACAAATTTAAGAAGTTAAAGCAAGAGTCAGCTCAAACACATTGCTTTGTTCATAAAAATCAGGCTTACTGAAAGCCCCAACAAGCAGTGGCACCCAGTAGCAACCAGACACTAAGCACAAGTATATACATCAGTGAGTTGTGTACATGCTGATCTCTGATAAGCAAAAGACAGAAACAGGGTGCTAACAAATCAAAGACAGGTTTTCTGTGGTGCAACTCAGGCTTTATAGATTAGTCAAATGATATACTGATCACAAGGAAAGCTTTATCCTGCATCTGAAACACAACTGTTTGTAAAAAAACACCCATCATGTTTATGTCTGCCTTTGTGTGACATCAGAATTGGATATAAGGAAAGTTATAAAACATTGTCACTTCAGCTTCTTTCTTCAGCTCATGTTTACCACTAAAGCAGAACATATTAGTATGTTTCTCTGCCAACATAAAAAAACATATTGAATCTGAACATCAAACTTAAGAAAAGAAACAACAAAGCCTGACAGGAACTGCAGAGACTGAATAAAAAGTGGTGAATCATTAATGAAAGAACAGAAATCAATAGAAAAAAAATGGCATGAAATAAAAAGTTGGATCCATTGTGCCAATGTTTTTTATAATTTTCTTTTAAAAAGCATAAAGTCAAGTTATATTTTCTTGTTAATTTGCACAGTGGCTGTTTTTAATATTTAATCATAAAGTTAAAAAAAACTGACAATATTCTCCACTGAGAAAAATAATCAGAAAGAAAATCAGAAAGAAAATTAAAGACAAAAAAGGTGGAACTAATCAACTGAGTATTGATTTAAAGAAATAAATTTAAATATTGTGAATAACAGTAATAATTCTAACTATCAAACATAATCAACTTTAATATGATTTTTGTTTGTTTTATTTGAACTTGTTCCAACAGCCTTGATAAACTGATAACTCCTATAAGCAGTAAGGAGTCAATTAAAATAAAGTTTAAATGATCATTCATTTATTCACAAGTTATAGTTGCAACAATAAATAGCTAAAAAAAAAACTTGTCACCTTTTGAACGTTTTGCATTTGGAAACATGAACAAAGTCCCAAGATTATTTAAAGTTCTGACCAGTGTTATGTACAGTACAGGTTTGTACAGGTTTGTGGAAAGCTTTTAACTTTTAGTCTTTTTAACTTGAAAATCACAGTAAATAATATCAAGTGATCATGAAAGTCAATCCCAAACAAATCTGTGTTTTTCTCAATCCGGACCAAATGTCTGTTATCATCATGGACCATGGGAGATCCAGAACTGAGTTAAGGTGGAAAAGCTCTTACTACTCATGAATTGTAGTACTGTTTTCAAACTGCAGGTGAGAGCAGGTTTGCTTTTTTATGTGTCTTTGGCATTCTTATCCATCATACAAGGCTGTGTGAAGTAGGGGTACAGAAAGTGCTGCAGCATCCCATGATGGATGCCACAGGAAGAGCATGGCCAATTACTTAGAAGAAGAAGAAACCTGAAAAAATGTAATTAAATGATTTCCTTAGAGCTGCATCTGGAGGCAATGCAGTTAACCTTTAACACCCTTCAAAAAGAATGTGGCTTTTTGCAGACTGTGTGAGAGTCATTCTTACAAAAATAAATGATGAAATAAATAATGAAATAATAACAATAACATCTTATTTTTGCAGCAACTTAGTCACATTTCCTTTTTTTGATTTAGAGCATTGTGCAAAGCATTTTTGCAGCATTAGAGCCTCGGTTATCGCAGTTACCTAAGCAGAAAACCCAAGGGGATCGCTGTGGTTTCTCTGGCTGTATTTTTTAGACTGGCTTCAATGCATCAACAATTGTGGTTTGGCCAGCTACAGCTTTTTCATTTAGTGACTGCAACAAAGTCAAATGGCATTTGATGAAGTCAGCTCAGTGTTTTGAATGAGTCAGTAGTGATGCAACACATTGCTCGGTTACAGATGAGCTTGCCAGCTAAATCATGAACATTTCAGGTTTTAACCCTAATCTTTAAATCATTGATGATGAATGACTCAACTCTCAACTCGTGTCTTGTTCCATGTTGTGTTTCTTTAGGAACCTCATATTTCCTGGAATTTGTTGATCATTTAATTTGAATTCCTCCTGGATACTATAAAACAATCACCAATTCTTCACTTTGCATTGAACCAGAACACACAAATAAGCATGTTCACTCGATAGCTTTTGGCTCAACAATTTCAATCAAAGGAGATTTTTGCATGCTTTGAAAGTGTGCAGTAGCAATTAAAATGTATAATTCATACAGACAATTATTGTCTCCTGAAAATGTGCCAGTTTCATGCAACAATCTCATTAAAAACAAAGTTGAGCCTGTTTATTTATTCTGTCATTATTTTCAGAGTTTGTTCCAACAGATCAAATCACTGCAAGGTCAGATCCAAATAAAAAATAATGCACAAACACACAAGCGTACATTTCATTGCTAACTTTTTGTAAATAAAGCATACTGCATAACCTGACAGCAATACACAAACTGTGCAACATCCCATAATGACAAAAAAGTTGCTACCCTCCAGGATGGAAGCTCATTAGAGGCAAGAGAGACATCATTCATCCAAATGATGTTCTACACTAATCGGTGTCTTATCTGGGTTTATAAAACAAAACAAATCCAATGATTGGAACCAGGATCAGCCTTCACCTGAATCAGCCACTTGTTCTTGGTTGGTTTAAGTTAAGTACAATAAACAAGCTTAGTTAGCTTTGAATTATTAATAAAAAAAATGGTGACTATGACTTGCAGTTTAGGCTTGTGTGTGAGGCAGGGATCTAAAATGGCACAGCAGGTCCCTGGCATACAGGATGCCCATATGTCAGCCCTGCAGGGAATTTAATTTATGTCCCCCTGTCCAGTTTGTGTGTGTGTGTGAATGTGTGTGTTTCTGGCTCTTAGCTTGATTTCCAAGCATTGCAGGTAGGAGCAGATGTACTCTGTCCTGGCCTCAGACAGGTGGACATACAGAATGGCTGAAATGATCCCTGAGGATAAACAAATCAGTCAGGCAAACAGGGTAAATAAATTGACTAAATGTGACAAAATACTTGGCTGAAAAAAATCATATTTTATCGGTTTTATTCACTATTTAATACATAATATTTAGAAAATCGGTTTATAAAAATCTTCATCCTGTTGATTGGCTCAGTTTGTGTAATCTGTTAGGAACTTCTTTTTTCTTTTTGTTGTAATTTGAGGTTAGTGTTCTTTAATTTTTTATTGACATTTTTAAAGCTGTTGTCACTTATGAAATCTCTGTGACCAAGGAAGTTTACAAAAATAACCAAAGATGACCAAACCCATCAACTTGGCTCTTATACAAATACTGTATAACAACCTGTTTCACTGTTTGTCGTTAGATCAATGAGATAAATAAACACAAAACATCCAAATCTACATTTGTAATGAATCCTTTGATGACTTGTTCTCAATATGTGCATCCTTATTTACATTTAGTGTAAAATAATTTTATAGTTAATGACAAATTCATCTGTTAATTTTCTTCACCTGCCTCTTCTTTCTGACGGGGAAATGATGTTTATCTTCAGCAGTCACTGTGAAAGAGCCGGGGGACACCCTGGACAGGTCACAAGTCAATCACAGGACCACTTAGAGACAAACAATCATTCATCAACAAACAATGTAGAGTTATCAGCTAACCTAATATGCATGTTGTTGATCTGTGGAAAGAAACCAGAGTAAACTTGTGCATGCATGGTAAGAACGTACAAACTCCACCCTTAAAGGCCCCAGGCAGGGAAGTGATCCTACAACCTTCTTTCTGGGAGGTGACAGCACTAACCACTGCTCCGCTGTGCCACCCCCTGACACATGCAGTAAAATTTGATGTCATTTTAGTGGGATGGTGATAAAAGAGTCTGCATATTGTTGGAATTGAGGGCAAACAATTATGAGAATCAAATAAGGCATGCAAAAAAAGCAACATTTTTTTTTAATATCATATCATCAAATTTCCAGTGTCATGCTAAATTATATTTTATTCAGTTTCTGGGACCCAGTTCTCAGAGACACAGCCATGGTACCTCTGTTCTAAGCATAATTCTACATAACAGAACTGAGTCTCAAGGTTGATAGAATAAAACGTTTTAATGTTTCAGATGCCCTGCTTGTATTTCTCACTTAAAAAGTTACCCTGAAAATACCTTTGCAACTTAAAAATAAAGAAGAAAAGTCTTTTACCTTGCTGTTTTTATTTGTTCTGAAGGCAGCACTTTAAAGAATATTATATCATGTTAATCTACATACACTGTGAAGGGGAAAAGAGAAAAGACAAAGTAGTTCAAACTACTCTTTTGGTTTTTTTTACTGATAAAACCTTTTCTCTCAGGAGCTAGGTGCTACCTTTTCCTTGTAGTGTTCACTTCAGTTCAGTCTCAAACATATATATATATATATATAAATAAATTCTGACTTAGGTAAAGGCTTGCATTTTTAAAGTGTCTGATTTTGGCCTCAGGGAACAATGGCAGTGGGCATAAACAGAAGACCAGCACCATCAGCTAACTCAAAGCCATTCAGACCATCACAGTGTAACGGCATAGTGGATACATGCAGTTCTGGCATGTGAAGATAAGTAATTCTGCATTAAAAGACTTCTTTACAATTAGCTTCAAAATGTAGCATGTTAGGAAACAAGCAGCTAAAGTAGGTCAAAGGTTTGTTTACTTTAATAAATAGTTTTGTCTAATATTTATGCAGGAGATAAAAGCTAGCCTTATTTGACATACAAATAAAGATCAGTTTTGTGTTGGCAAAGGTAGACTAGCTGTGGCAGCCATTTTGATTTGGGTTGACTCCAAACATCAATCAGTTGTAGATGTTTCTTCAATGAGTAGTTTTTGTTTGTTTCATTCAAATATGTTCACTAGTTTATGGGATATTTTGCTAAAGGTACTGACAAATGAACACTTACACACATACACACACACACATGCAAACATGGGCAAAAACCAAACACTGCCTTTAGTAGAATAATATTGTAATAGAGGAGTAATAAAGTTTTATTATGTTATATAATCTAATGAGTAAATTGGGAATAATCATAACTTTTTCCAGTTGCAACATCAGTATCGTCTTGAATTAAGTGTTTTGTAAGTCAGACAAATGTATCAAAAAAGAATGGAAAGAAAAACAAGTCAAAGAAGGACTGTATCTCTTAGGGATAAATCAGGAAATTATTTTAAATCAGCCTCTAAGACCTCCAATTTAATATTTAAAAAGTAAAACAAATATGTACAGTATATATTGCTATATTAGTTATGCAAATTGTTCTGCTTGGATGTGTTGTTTTGCACTGCTGATGTCACTATATCTTTTAAAAGAGAAACTCTATGGGCCCCAGAACACTAATAAAAGACCTTCACATTTCAGGCTGAGATTGATGGTAATAATGTTGTTAAATTGGTGTTTAAGAATCTATGACAATGGATTCAGTGGAGGATTGTAAGACAAAAACACCATATGTTTTGTTACAAATATACAAAGTAACTAAAATACTTATTTCAATTAAAGTCCTGTGTTTTCTTAGTCAAATCAGATCAAAGTGGTTTTGGTTTACTGAGAAAGTCTGTGGATATTTGAAATTGAACGAGAACATTTACTTTGCATGCAGCTTTATATGCTGGAGCAGAAGTTCTTCATTTTGTAACCCAGTTGTGTCTGGGTGATTTATTCAGTGACCACTGCAGCCCCTGTGGAAACTGGCCACCAATGATATGTCATGTCAGCGGAGCAATGAAAAGGAGCAGAGGAGAGAAGAAGAAAGGAAATGGGGATAAGCAGAGAAAGGACGAACATTAAACAAGACTCACATTTTTTCCCACTTCCAGCGACTTGATTAGCACTCTGTTCGCTCCTGCTGTCATCTCGCTTTAACGTCTCAAGCTGGAGTTCATTAGAAAAATGAGAGGAAATGTCAATGAGAAACAAGTCACCCTCTAATGCAATCAGACACACCAAAATACACTCTCTGTTGCTCTCTGGCTTTCTCATAAACACACTGATGCATACACAAAACAAACGACTCGAGCAGCATTATAAACAAGGCCGAGATCCAACTGGACTTTCTGTTCAAGGTTTGCAGAGAAAGTCATGTAATGAAAATTCATAAAAAGATATAACTACACATCCCAGAATAGCAACCAAAGTAATTGGCTATTATTTTTGTCTCCCACTCTGCAAAGCTGTGTGGAAGGTCACTGATTTAAGTAATAAATCATCAGATTCAAAACAGAAAGCATATTTACTCCAAGAATATCCTCTAAATCCATTTGAATAGAATGAAGCTGCTCATGATGACACATTCATGTAGTTTAAAATGATGAGAACTGATAGCATATCATGCTAATAACATGGCAGCAGAGCAGATGATGTGAAAACAATATAAGTAAAAATCTTGAAAAATGTTTAGAATATGATAAAAGTGATTGTCAGAAGTGGAATTGCAGCATCAAAATATGCTGCAAGGACAGCTGGAACTTTGAAACAGACCTTTTTTTTGTAATATGAAAGACAAAGACCAGTTCTTGTAAACTAATGTTTTAGTTTTTGGACAAAGACAACGGAAGTTAAGGAATCAACAGCATACAATTCAATGCAATTGCTCCTAAAGAATTTTGAACATTTTAAAGATCTTGAAAGATTTTAGCTAAAATTTATCACTTGCAGCGATTCAGCGATTCTGCCTTTCAGAGGTAAGAGCCTTTACAGCATGCTGGGCTGAAGATATAGATGCCCAAACTTAAACAGTGATTTACAGAACTAATAACAAAAATAAAACACCAGTAAACTCGAACTGTGGCAGATATTGTGACTTTTTTAACAATTCTGTAGTACATAATCCTACATGACTGGAATTTATTTACTCATCTAAATACTAATAAACATCTGATATGCTGCCATGTTGGGTCCATTTCTTTTTCCACCCCCTAATATAGAGTTTTTTGTTAACATATGTGAGGAGATCCTTCTGTCTGTGGCCCTAATAGCAGCTATATTTGCAACTATAAATGCAGAGTTTGGTTCTTGTTTTGCATGACCTCAGTTTATCTTTTGACATGATTACATAGCAGTATATGTAGTTTCCGAGATGATCTCAGGCATGTTGAATTATGTGTCACTGACTAGGCATAGGAGTGCAAAACTGGAGGAAAAAATAAAACACCAGATCAAATAATGGTGGTGCTGCATATTTACATATTTTGAAAATAATGTAACTCCAGGGGGAGGGCATGGTGTTTTCTCCAGTGAAATAAATATCTTCTTGTTGAACTCATGGGAAAGTCTGGGAAAACTTAGCCATATGGCCTGTCATCTCTTTAACATCACCTGAGAAACTAGAATTATGTCTACACTCCCTTGAATGAAACAATCCTTTTTCTATACAGGAATGTTTCAAATAATCCTTTTGGGGACCAGATGTTGTGAATATGGAAAACTAAAGAGATATCTTATCAAAATGAAAATAAATAATTAAAATCATTTAATTTTTATTGAGGTTCATAAAAAGAACACATATATTCTTCCCAACTTTGGTCTAACTTACACAGGGACCTGGCAACCCAAACATCTACCTGACAAAATGCCAGCGGAATTAAAAACCATCACTTTTTGTATGAACTCGATTTTGTGTCTCTTTGTCAGCCTGCGTTTCTGTTAACATGCTGAGTGAAAACATTCCAACAATAAATGAAATATTCAAGGCTGAAAAGCATACCAACACTCCAGTGAGAGATTGTAATTTAATGTAGATCATTTTTTAAAAAAGGTGCCTATGTTTATGACAACAACAACAAAGTACTCAGCTTTTGTATTACAAGGCAGTTTGGTGTCCTTGTCTAAAATTCAATAGCAGTAGCTCACTGGTTCCCATAGTTTTTCCCTGACTGCTTATAAGCAGCCTAATTAAAGTTGTAAACCATCTTAATTTTCAAACTTTCATAAATCACTTTACCCTCTGGTTTGACTTTCTCGAATCCTTTAACTTCTTGCTGAATCTCTAAAACCAGGGAGAAAACTGTTTATTCTATCTCTTGTATACGATGTTACATCAATAAACAACCTTACAGGAACTAAATGGAAGACATGGATGGATGGCAATGGAGCAATTTTCCCAAGATATGCAAATATTTTCTCCTTCAGGGCTATACACTCTGAAATAAATCTTTATTGCAATATAAAAGTTTATTGACAAATTTTATGTGCCATTAAGTGCATCCTACACAGAAACACAGAAACATTTCTACCCTGCAGCTTGCTTTAAGTCTGACACTCATCTGAATTTCAGCTCCTCCTAATAAAACTGGCATTTGATGTAATTTAATTTTTAGATTTTACATTTTTAGGTTATATTCTTTGGGTTACATCTATAAGGTGTTCACCACATCAAACCTTGTTTTAAAATCTATACTGGGCTTTTGCTTTGCAGTAAACACAATATAATTTATGTAATAAGTTCTGTAATTACCTCTCAGTTAATGAGATTTTATTACTTTGGCAGCATCTGCTATCCTGGCACAAAATTTAAATTGCTTTCATAAGCAAGAGCTTCAAAAATATGCAGCATGTAATGTAATGTCACCTGCATCAAAATGTAAGCATACAGGTCTCTTTATCCGCATTAATGCTTATATTGGTAAATGCCAACTGGCTATAAAAAACTTTTCTTTTACAGCTTTTTTCCCCCAGCTTGTATTTATTTTTATATTCTGGCATTTCCATCAAAGTTTTCTAATGAGAAATTTAAAAAGTGCATAAAACATTAAACAGGATTTAAACTGACCTCTTTATTAAATATGCATTAGTTTGTTTGGCTGAATTCTAAAAACTCATTCTCTGCTCTTTCATTGTATTTGTGGGAAAAATGTGTCTGCTCAAAGCCCATATCATTAAGCCACTCTGTCTGTTTCTATGGTAACCACAAGTGCCCCCAAACCAACCAGGATTGAAGTCTATTACTGTCCTCATCTGTTCTTTTTATTTTTCAGTGTGGATCTAAAATAATTGTTATGTAAAATTACAGTGACCTGGTGTGTTTGAAGTACCTCAGATGACTTTTGATAAATAAAGTCAAAGTTTATACCAAACATATTCAGTAACATTGGCTTTGGAGCAAACTTCCACCATTTTCTGCGTTGAATTGATTTAGTGTGAAATTACGATAAAGTTAAAAAAAATTGTTAGCATTCTGGTATATATAAATGGCAGTTTGTTGAATTGTTGTCCAAACATGCTAGTGTTGCTACTGGAACTCATTAGGTCCATTTTTTAATTACGATGACCACAGTTACACAGATAAAATAATATAGATAAACTGAGGCATACTATAAGAACCATGTTTTCTTTTGAGTTCAGTGCGATTGCATCCTTCAGATTGTGAATCCCTGCCCTCAGTGCAGAAATGTAGTTTTTCTACCAGTGTTTGCCCTTCACACTCTTCTCAAACTCTGCCTCTCACTCCATCAATTCATCCCTCATTCTGAGCTGTTAGTAATTAAAGGAGAAGATTGGTTAGATATTGATGTTCACAATAGCACTGCCTCACGACTACTGATCTTCTTGCCAACAAAAGCAGAGCAAGTTAACCTAATTCAAAGTTTTGGGGCCTAGGTGAATTTTAAAAAGTAGAAATCCTTTTAAAACAGAAAATTAAAAAAAAAAAGGCTCTCTCATCAGCTTCTTTCACCACAGTGCTGAGAAAGTCATCAATTACGGTGATGATGTGCAGTACATGTCAAGTGAGGTGAAAATTGAGCCCTGGTTTGGAGATGGCAAGCTGGCGTGATTTAACTGGTCAGTAAGGTAGACCTCCATATAATGAGCTGCTCTGCACGTCTGGAAATTTATTCAAACCAAGTATTAAAAACATGTTTCCTGAGTATGCTGTCTAGAATAGATGGATTTTTCCAATTAGGCCCTATTGCATTTTAATGGTCTGTTTTTGCTCTGTGTGGTGTACAGAAAGCATGGAGGTGTAGTGATCACACACATATCCAGCAATAAATCCAGCATATTTGGAACTGCATGAAGGCAGATGAATGGGGAAAAAGAATTATAAAAAGAACAGTACAATAAGTCAAATTAAGACAAGTTTCTTCATCACATTTAGTTTTATTCCTTTAGTAGAGAGGGGTGTTTACAGTTTGTGGTTGACTCATGATAGAAGGTATACTACTACTGTCAGGATTTTTAACTTTTTATCTGTTTTTTTTCAACTGCTTTTTTGTTGTTTGTTTTAATTTTGGTGATTATTTTTTGAATGGAAGCTAATGCTTAAGGCTTTCTGGAAGCCTGGGAGACTACTGAAAAAAAAAAAAAAACACTCAATGATGAAAGAAAGTTGGACTGATTTTTTGCTGAGATTTTAAACCCATCTGCCTTCAGAGCATTGAGCTGAAAGCTGTTCTGGCAGCACCAGGTCAACAGATGGTCCATCTCCCACATGTGCACAGACTAAACACCACGAAAGATTAGCTCATTGAGGGCTATGTGAGCTGCAGACTTAAAGTGATTGACAGATTGGTGACTGAAGGTGGAACTGTTGGTGCAATCAGAGAAGAATAGATAAAGAAAACAATGCAGCCCTGAGAAGAACTGATGGTGCATTGGTATTTGTTGAGTTAAAAAAAAGCAAAATTAAAAAATGCTTTCTATTCAAATAAAACTGAATGAAAAAGCCAAAATACTTTGGTATATGAGAAAGTTCATAGTCAATTATATGGCTACAACATGACCAGGCTACAAATCAAGCCCAAATCATCAGCCCTCCACCTCCGTGTCTGACAGTTGGAGGGAGGTGCTGATATGCTCTGAGTTGCAAAATGTGGTGACGTGCATTGTGGCCAAAGCTAATCTGCTCCCCCAGTTTTATAATTTGTTTATTTTTACAGACATCTTGTGGTTTGTTCTAATCCAAGTTTGTAAAATTTAGCTGTTAGTCATGTTATCTTTAGGGAGAAGAAGCTTTTGCCATACATGTTCAGTTTTTCCTTATTCCGATAAATTTATTTTTTTAACATACTGACTCACTCCACTTAAATCTGTGATGTAGTTTTTCTGGGTTTTTAAAAAAATATTATTTCTCTTAGTATAAGAATGTCTAAATTCACGGTGAACTGTGACATTTACATTTACTTCTTCCTTATTGTTTTAAAATAACTTTTAAACTTATTCTTGACTCACAACAGCAATTAAATCTCTAAGATCATTGATGATTGTCGTTCCTTGTTGTCATTATGTTATTCTATATCTGAATGCTCCAAACAAGCAAACAATCAAAACTCCTGCTTTTATAGAAGGGCTCACACTTGCTAATGAGCACTAAATTGGGTACATTTAATTAACAGTTCCTGCCTGCATCTTTTTTTATTTTTTAATTACTATGAAATCATAAGGGTAGACTTAGCTTTTCACACACTTTTTTATGCATTTTGCTTTGCAGCAATATATGTTGTTCAAGACCCAGATTTCAGATGTCATTTAAAATACCTTGTACTGGTTCTAAGTGTTCTCTTTTTAAATACAGTATATGGATGTTGAACTACACCAGTTAATTATCAAATATATGCACATTTGTAATAAAACAAATCAAAGGAATCATAAAAACCAATACAGTCATACTGCAGTCTATGAACTTTTTTCTCCACGTGCATGCAAACACAGACACACACCCACACACACACCCTAAAGTCAAAGCTAATTAGAAAATATCAAATAATGCTAGAGCACAAACAAAACCACGAAAATTAAGAAAATGCAATGATTTGCGGATATAAGCTGAGTGTTAACAGCTTTCCATTTGAAAGTCTAATCAGGTAGAAAAATATCTGCTCTCTATTGTAATTTAAATGTAATTACCATATTACATTATGAATACCAAAAATCAGAAGTTCCTGGTTATTTTTTTCTGCTTTCATGGTATAATTGAATGCACTTTACATATAATCATTCCAACATGTGAATCCCAGGTTTGAAATTGAGCTCCATGTCCAAGAAACATATTTAAATGTTTATTATTTGAATATTCAAATCAGTAGAACAATTAGGCCTAAAATATAGCTAAGTCTCTTTCAGGGACATTTCATCTTGCACAAACCATTTCTGGGTAATAAATTCAAGCTTTTTGAATTTTTGGGAAAATAAATGTTATATTTTGGAACTAAAAGGAGAAAAATAGTTTTTGAATACATGACTTTTTCAGCTTGCTGTAACACAGCAGTTAGCCTCAGTGACACATGCTGTCATGTGTGAAAAGGGCTTTGTCAAAGAGGTGTCAACTTTATAAAGGCATAATGAGAGAGTTAGCAGGAAGCATGTGCACTTGAAATGTCTTTTAGATTTCAAGGTGAACATCAATTCTCCCCTAAACATCATTCAGGGGTGTCATGGAGGTGCAGATAGGATGAATCCATCGGCCTGGAATAAATCAGCTTTTAAAGTCAAGAAAAGAAACCCTGAGGAGAAAAAGCTGAGCACTCAAACTGAAAACTGTTTTCATACGTACAGCTGACACATTTCATACAAATATTGACAATGCATTTTCTCAAAATAAATTAGAAAGTTGAGAAAAGCTCTTTTTAACAGCTTTTTTGTATGACATCTCTTTAGAAAAGAAATTGCTAGCTGAGTGAGGCTATTTGACAACACAGCGGGTAATACGGGAAGAAAAAGGATTGCTGCCTCAGGAAATGTTTTTTTTTTCTTTATGTGAATTACTAAACATTCCTGAGGGTATTCTTCTTTTAAATATGGCATAAAGATGCTGGTCCCCAGGACATAATGACTCATTTTAGCCTCCTAAATTGTATAGTTTTTCTGGAAATGTCAAAGTGTTTTGTCTAATCAAATAACCAAAGCAACAAATTGATTCATATTGCAAACAATTACATGCCTCTGGCTGTAAAACTCAGTAATGACTGAATTAGAATACATGAAATAATCCAGAAGTGAAAGTGCAATCCACAATTACTCCAAAATGACCAAATTAGTTAACAAAATTATGAGGAGCCTTAAATAAACAATACAAGTAGAGGAACAGTAGTAATAATAGCTAATAGGAGAGTGTTGTTTGTGCTGCTCACTCTTTTCAATTTATTAGAACTTCTAAGGCTGAACAAACATGTGCTACACCATCTCTTGGGTCAGCAGAGACTCATTTCTCACATCTACAAATACTGAATGGCCCTGTGACTGTTTTAATGCTCAATACGGAAGTGTTTGAGTTGAAACACACAAACATCACAGCACCAGCTAGTGACCTGGCATGGAAACTACAGCAGATTCAGTATTTTTTGTCATCTTTCCTAAACAGCGATAGGATTTTCATAATCAACTCTGGAAAATGTATAACATTTCCAGGTTTTTATCTTTAACAAACATAAGATCTGTTGTCATTGTTGTGCAAATGACCTTCAACTCTGCCTCTAAAATTTTAAATGAAAGATTCATTGCAACTTTTGTTGAACTGCTTGAATGACATAAAAACATGGATGAATTTGAACTTTCCAACCCTAAATGAGAATAAAAATTGCAGCCCCTTTAATTGAAGCAGTGGATTTGCAGATTGACCCCGATTTCCTTTTGGGGCCTTTAGCTTCTTCGGGGCAATCTTCTGTAAGAAACTTTGGTGTGATAATTGACAGTTTCTTCAAACCCAAACACATCAGCTCAATTGGTAAAACTGTCTTCATTTTAGTTGAGACTTTTAGTCAGTATAAAACAAAAGCAAAAGGCTGACACGGCAGCAAACTCATAAATAGTAAACTTCAAAGAATTGCAAGGAGACACAAGGACAACCAGACTGCACATTGCTGTGACAATGCTTCACAGATGAGAAGATGACCAGAGACTGAATATAAAGGCTGGGCTGACGAGGAAGTGGGAACAGGTGAGTGATTACAAATTAGAGGCAGGTGTAGATGGGAGTGGCAGGCTGACAAGGAAAATCACTGAAGAGATGAAATGACAGAGAGTGAATGATGGCACAAGGAACACAGAGGTCACAGGGAGCAAAACTACACAAAAAACATATTATAAAGCACATGTGGCCTGGAGTTTGACACCCCTGTTATACAGAAACACCAGGAACAAACCAAGACAAGATTTACAAGAAAACAAAAAATGAAACAAACCACCCAGATCCTGAAAATGTATTTTCTTTTGTTTTGTGATTTTTTTTTTTAATTACATCTGCACAGTTTCAATGAAAACCTAAACATTCTATAGATGTGAAAGTAGGCTGACTTCCTATAATGTCTTGATAACAGGTGAGACATTAAAGGTAAAATAAAAGATGTGACTAAGAAGAAGGACCAGGAATGTAGAGTTTAGGGAATGAGACAAAACGACTGTTCTTGCTGGAAAGTATTTATTGAAAATGAAAGTATTCTGTATTAGCAACGGGTGTATTTGGCACACTTCGCTTATGATTAATTATTTGAGATTTAGTGTTTGTTGAGGAGTCTCTAAAGACTAACTAACAACAATGGACTGCAGCTGTTCACTTGGACTCCAAGTCTCTTGGTCTAAATTCTGTAATGCTCTGTTTTTTTACTGGTGCTGATCTGGTGCAAACATCACAGATGATTATAGACTTTTTGCCACCCTAAACAGAATAAAGCAAGCACAGAAAATTAATGGGAGAGTAATGTGTTGTAGTCCTTATTGTATGATCATCTTTTGATAGTGTGTATGGTTAAAAAAGTACAGTATTTCTACTGTATATCTCTGCTTTGCACTAAATTGTAAGTTTCCCTTCCTCAGTTTAAATCAAATTATCAATTGATCCATCACACACAATTCCAAATCTTCTAATTTTCTTTTACAAGTTTTCATAGATATGTCAAATAAATTATACAAACTGATAAAATAAATTAAGATTTGTCTATAAACACCAGATTGTAAAACAACCTATCATTACCACAAACTAGAATAAACAGATAGCAGTCCATCTGTGTTAGTATGACTTATCAAATTGACATTTGAAGTTGAAATTAAATCAGAAACTAAAGTCGGAGCCTATTAGCTGTTTGTTGAGTCATGTTTTATGACCACAAACCTATTAATTATCTCTCATTTTTTCTTTTTGAAAACTTTTTGAAAACTAAAGTTCAAACATGAGTCTGGTTGAACAAAAGCTGGAGGTCAATCAAAAATCAGGGTTGGAAAAACAAAATCAGTCAGTCGGTTTAAATCACTAATGCTGAAGACATGACATTGCAAGTGTTGGTATGGAACTTGGGGAGAAGCACGAGGAAAACATAGACAAGGCAAACAGATGAAGTGACAACTGAAAGACATAAGACATGACTATAATTACACACAGAGGAGGTGACATGCTGCAGGTGAAACAGAGGGCAGAGCAGACAAACAGACAGGAAGTAAAGTCAACACTGGGGAGAAATACTTTCTAAAGACACACAACAAACACAGAAAGATGCTACACTGAGGCAGTTCTGTCTCTCTCTCCTTCTTGCACTGAACTTAGTCGTCAATCAGATTTTTTTTTCTCAAAACATACTTTTTGAACATTAACCTGACAACAGAAATATATTCATCACAATGCCAAGTTTTTAAAAAACAGTTTTGCTAGTCAATATATTAGTTATTTTTGTAACACATTTAATCACAATAATGTCAAACTTTAAAACAAAAAAATGGTAAAAACAAACAAAAAAAAATGAAAATCAAGAAAAACATTTTAAAAATAGGGAACAATTTCAACTCTCATGCTGGATTAAAAACCATTAGGTGCACATGTGTTTTAAGATGTGAATTAAAAACACAAAGAGTTGGATACTGCATGAAGAGCCACAGACAGTTCCACAGTTTAGGACAGGGGTCTCCAACCCTGGTCCTGGAGAGCCACTATCCTGCATGTTTTACTTGTTTCCCTGCTCCAACACACCTGATTCAGTGGTTAAATCACCTCTTCATGTTCTGCAGAAGCCTGTTAATGACCCACTGATTCAAATCAGGTGTGTTGGAGCAGAGAAACAAGTAAAACATGCAGGATGGTGGCCCTCCAGGACCAGGATTGGAGACCACTGGTTTAGGAGCTACAGCTGCAAGATTAGAACAACTTTCTTCAAAACAAAAATAAAAAAGAGAAAACTGTCAAAACAGCTGATGTGAAATGTAGCAATACATTGAACTAATAAGTCATAGCAGTCTCATCATTTCCATGTGGTATATAGCAGGCTCTAAAACCATTCACACTTCTAAAAATAATCTTTACTTCATATGCTCTTGCTGTCACTCAAATCACATTCAGAAATGACAATTGCCAACAACACACTGACTGCATGATAAATATGATATTAGATAATGTCCCACACTGTGTTTAATTTCACAATTAACACACTAATCTTGTTAAATAGTTACAATTAAAAGTAGATTTGTGTCATATGCATATTTTTTTACCGTTGAAAAATATGTGTGGGATCCTGATTAAATAACTGACTCATGAACATTTAAAGATGTGACAACTCCAGCCTGTGTGCCAGAGTGTGTGTTTCTCTCTGTAATATTCAGTGAGATGGTAGAGAAGTGAGGGAGGTATTGATTTAGTCTTATTAAAGAAAAGCCAACCGTTTGACCAGCTTCTGGCCAATATATCCCTGCGTTTGTTCTGAGTTTCTCTGGCGAGGAGTGTAACCGGGAGAACAAGCACAGATGAACACACATGCACACTTTGCTTGGAAGAAACAGTTTATTTTCTCATTAATCTCTGTGTTCTGAAATAAACCTTGAGTCATAAATTATTGAGCATCGCTGCTCGGGTGCTTCCTACTGCTCTGTACCTGTTTGTGTGCACAGTGTGCTGCACATGCAGGTACATAATTTGTCAAATCACATAAAGTAGAACAAAATATTTTTATCAGAGCAGGATTCAGCAACACAAATGCTATCTTCTATTTAATTTTGTGTTTTGGGATGCTTATCAGCCATATTACTGCAGAGATTGAGTGCAGTAATAATAACAAACACATGAGAGCTAAAGGGCACGGAGTTCTTTAGGAAAAAAGAATTAAAGATTAACTATGTTTTTGTTAAAAAATAGCTTATTTATTGGTTGTTTGTTGAAAATCAATTTACAAGTTCTATTAAAAAGCAATGCAAACCCTCTAAGTAACAGAGCGTGTACACAGTTAAATATAGTTTAAGAATAATCAGAAAGAACAAGCTGAAATTTAATTTTTTGGAGAGTTCAATTTGATCATAATTTGTTTACATCTTTAATTCTAATCATAGCTCCAATAGGGTGCTGTGTTCCAGAAAGAAAAGTTCAATAATGGTGATGGTCATACATTCACTTCTACTCTCCAAGGCCGCTGTGCTTTTTTAGGGAAACAACAATCATTTTAAAATCTAACATTTAATATCCGCTATGTCACGGCAGCATAAATGTGGAGTTCTCCAAATGACCTAACTCCCAAATAAGCTGAACAGTTTTTATAAGAAATACTATATTGTGGTGTTGAACCAGTAGATATGATCACTTCAGATTAAACCTGGTCTCCTTAAATGCAACTTTATAACAAAAAATGAATTATAGTAGAAGTTTGTTGAGTTTAGCTTCACATTTGGCTAAAATCTAAAAATGGTGGTCTGGTGTTTGGTTAAAAGAAGGGAACAACCTCAGAAAAACAGTGGTAGTAAACATTCAGCTAACATAAGGCAGACAAAAAGACAAAGTGATTAGAAGTGTCAGGTTTTGTATTGGCAGTGTGTTTCTTTTTGTATTTAGTATTTTGTTTCTGGTTTCTTTTGGTTTTGGGTTATTGTCTTTATTATTTTCCTGTGTGTTGCCCATTTATGTCATCATTCACTTCTGCTCTGTTTATCTCTTCTCTTCCTGCCACGCCCAACTTCACCTGTTCCTCATTGTATCACTCACCTGTGCCCACTTACCTTAATTACCTCCTGTGTTTAAAACCCGGTCTTCTCCTCCACTCACTGGTTTGTTCATTGTCTCTGTTATGTCTCCAGTTCTCTGTTGCTGTCTCTTGTTGCTCAGTTCTTGTTATCTTGTTCCTTGTCCTACCTTGCCCTACCTTGCCTTGTCTCGCATCACCCTTTTTTGTATTACTTTAGATTTTTGTTACGTTTAGTTTTGCTGCCCCGTCAGCCATTTATTTTTGATTGTCTTTTATTTTAATAAATTAGTTTCTTTTGAAAGATGAGTCTGCGCTCTGGGTTCGTCTCATTCTCCACCGATCATGACAGGAAGAGCCACAAAAAAGCTTGAACTGTGCAAAAAATACTGAAAACAGGACATTTCTGTATATTTTATACAGAAAAGAACACATTTTAATGATATTTCCAAACAATGGTCTTCTTTCTCTTCCTTCTCTAATTCCCCATCAGCTGCTCATTGTTTCCAATCTCCTGCAAAGTAGAAGATGAGCACCATAAATAATTACTGAACGTGCTACACTATAGCTTTATTAAACAATAAAACATTTGCAAGCCAGAGCCAAGTGTTGCATTCAAAGAACAACTGTTTTGTTTTAAATCAACAGTTAGCAAGGATGCACCCTTGTTACCTTTAAAAATCTTTGATTTACACAATGCAGAAATATTATCTCAGAAGGCTATTGTTATAAAAACACAAGCTTCCCAGGAAAAGGCTTATCAGTATTTTTCATAAACACTAAAAAGCAACTAGTATTTGACACTTCAAGATATTATTTCTATTGCACATAGTTCCTAATATCAGATTTTTTCGTCAAAGTCATACACACAGACTGAGTGCTTGTACATATAGTTCATTATTGACCTCGCCTCTTTCACAATGACTGCTGGAGATAAACAACACCTCCCCTGCAGCTCCGCACAAAAAAGTGGGTAAAGAAGATGGATGGATGAATAGTTCATTATGGGATGGTTGCAACCTCACTACTTTCAAGACCAAATTTTAAACTTTTCTGTTTCACAGGGCTTCTAAACAGAGTGACTAAATTTTTGTGCCAATTTTATACCAACACAAACACTTAACTTGCTTTTAACTTGCTTTTATGCTACTTGGCACATTGAGTTATTGTCAGTCCTGGAAATGCTTCATTTCGTATCCGTGCTGTTTTTCCGTGAAGCCCCTTGGGTTGCTTTTGACTTTGGAAAAAAGTTGTAATATTGAAGCCAAGTTGAGTTTATAAAGCCTGGTTGTGTAAATTTATCTGGTAAGATGAGAATAGATGAGAACTTACATGAAAAAGATAAATGAATCGAGGCTTCTTAGAGCAGCGTAAAACTCAGATTTTATTCAATTATGCCAATTTAATATTGTGTAATAGTTAATGTTCATAAATGCTAATTTAAAAAATGATGTTTGAGAAAATAATATACAATTTTAAACAGGTATTTTTTTGTCAAACTCTTGGTTTCTCTATTCACTCGTCACCTTTTAATGAATCTATAATTATAGGCATTGTGAGGACTATTAAATAATAAAAAATGAAAATATCATCACCTTCTTTCTGGGCATTGTTAGTTTTAAGGTTTACCTCACAGCTAATCCTTTGCACACACACACACACACACCAACAGAGTGTAGATGATTCATGATCACACACAAAACACAAGGTCTTTCATTTTTGCTTGATGCTGAATGAAAACAAATAACTCACAAAAAAGCAGAAGGAATAAAACTGGTTATTCAGCACTTGGAAAAAGTAGAGATCAGAGTACAATAATCAGACATGAATCTAAATTTTGCCATTAACACCAATGACTTCATCAAACAACATTTTACTATGTTTTAAGGAAGTTATTCACAGACTTCTTTAGCTGGTTGCTCATTACATGTCTGAGCTACAAACAACACAGAAAACATGCTTCTGTTTATACAGGAAGAACAACTCACAATAATTGCAGTTTTAACACCTTTTTGTTATAACCCTTCCTTAGCCTTAGGGTCAAATGGACCTGGAATTACAAGGGTTAAGTCTGCTTTTCAGTTATTTTTATTTATTTATTTTTTCAATTTTCTGTGCATTTCTAAAAGGAAAAATATTCACATCTTACTACTGCAACACGTTTTCCTATATTGTGAATAAAACATTTCATATAATATATTAACATCAATAAAAATTTGTACTTTAATTTGTAATAAGTCTTAAGTCATAACTTTGTTTTATTAGTGCAACTAAATCTATGTCTTTATTTTTGGTTGTTCATTAAAATGCTCAATTGTTTTTTCCTTGAAGTTAATACTTTTGGTTCAGATTTAACTTTCAAAATAAGCATTTTTTTATTGTTAGAAACTAATAATATGAAATATTAATCAACCAAATTCACGTAATTAAACTCAACCTAACCATTCTGCCTAAAATGTACTATACATTTTACTGAAAAAAGACTGCCCCAAAGTGCACTCTGTACTTCCACCTATACATTACTCTTGAGGCCAGGGGTCTCTGTTTTTAATTAACTTTGAACTATTTTGCTCCATGTGCCTTTGGGAGACTTACAAATCTTTTGAATTCATTGCCATCGATGAACTAGTTGGTGAGGACAAAGCTTCAGATAATTATTATGTTTAATAACAAGGTTGGCATAACTAGTTTAAATAAATAAAACATTTAATTTCTTAGCATGTGTGTAAAAGCACTCAACACTGTTTTTGTACATTTGCTGTTTCTTAGAAGGAAAATTGGAGCTTTGTTTAGATGCCTCAAAAGGTTAAAAGTCTCAGCTGCTCACAAATCAAGCTGAATGTTCTGCGGCTGGCAGCCAGAGCAAACACAAAAGTCTTTAAGGTTTTTTAAAGTGAGCTTGTTTAGGACTTTTATTTGCTTGTGTATTATGTACAATAGGAGGTAATATTCATGTTTGGAGACAGAGGAAAAGGATAATGGCACAAAAGTGCCATTATATAATAATGCGGAGTGGCGAAAAACAAAGCTATTGAAATTGATCAACTTAAAAATCAAACTTTGATATATTAAATATATTTTTTTTCCACAAGGTTTTTGAATCTGCAAGAGAGCAGCCAAAACTGTTGCTGCCAGTTAGACATAACATCATCTCTCCATCAGATCTGTATCAGTTAATACATCTTATTGATTAGCTTTTTTGTTTTAATCACTGAGTTATTTCTGAATGGCTGAAAGGGGCACAATCAGCAATTATATAAAACTAGACTAGTTGAAAAGTATGTGTAAAAGACATGAAGAGGAGTATGGGGTGAAGAACAGATAATATGATCATCAGTTTGTTTTGTATGTTTAGCTAAAACTTGAGCTATTCATTGAGCACAAGACTGACATGAACACATAAAAAAGAGCTTGTCTTAAAAGATGCAAATGATTAAATTAAATGAAACAAAAAAAGAAGGAACTGACATTGAACTGACAAAAAGATGCATCTCAATTAAAAGATATACTTCTGCTGCAGTCCGTCTGGCGTACAGATCGGATGGCAGACTCACATTACAGACTTAGAAATGCAAACAACACCTTGTATGGCTGATCCACTGAGAATAATCCAAGAGCCGATTTACACTTTTGTTGAACACTAGAGGCTTTTCAGCAGCAGCTCTAACAAACACTGGGATTTAACATGCATTCACCCTTACAAACTACAACAACTAAAGCAAAAGCAACTGCAATTACACTGGGAGTTAAAAACAATGTGTTGAGGCACTGTGTCCCACCAAACAACAAGTCAGTATTCCAGGTTAAAGTGTAAAGTGTGATTAATATATCAGCTCTTGAATATGGACAGCCCCCAGTGGTGATTCTGAATGTCAGGGGTCTATTTTTGGAAATGTATTAGCATTTTCATAGTTCTACTGGGGGTGGAACCAAAACGAACGCTGTTCTCTTTTGATACTGTACATGAATATTCACAAAGAAAAGACCCTCATTGACATTCAGCAAGAAAAAAAAAAAAGTATCTGCCACATGCTGTGACAAAGCTCCATTTGCAATGAGTTTTTGTGTGCGTGGATATGCTGCATTATATGCTTTCTTTTTCTGGGAGCATGACATGAATGAGTATGCTTTGTATGGTTTTGCTGGAAGAATCAAAAGATCTCACTGTACTTGTAGCGTCTTACAGCTTTTTTTGATTGGTACCTATGTATTTACTGCAAGGCCTCAAAATTGATTAAAGTTAAGGTTAGGCCTCAATTGAGATGGTTAAGGTAAGAGGGATAGAGATTGTATAATGTTAAGAGGCAACCCATGAAGATAAGTAAATGAGGCTGTTTGCATACATAATTTTTGCCCATTGATTATAGCATTAACTGAGCTGTTTTACATCCAGACATTAAGACGCTCTAAACGCACCGAAACTTCGCAGTCGGATCTACACCTAATGTTGCAATCGCAATTCAAATTAGCAGACACCCCATTAATCACAGTAAAAGTTGCATTTGTCCAAGAGGAAAAAATGATTATGAATAGAGTAAATTATAGATAGTTTCTGTGAAAAAGACTGGATGGATAACCTCAATTTCCTGTTCAAACAAAACACGTAGCAAGTTATTATCTGTGTCCATCCAAATATGACAGCAGGTAGAAAATGGTTCAGTTGTTCATAACAAAGAAGCATCACAACATCCTGGACGGACCAGCTCAATATGACCCCCGGATAGAAAAACCACATGAAGAACTGCATCTCTTTCAGAGTGAATTTACAGCTCTAATCTTCACTTGGATAGATTTTTCAGATAAAAACATGCCCTCAGTAGCACAGGCACCTATAAGCAATAAAAAGCATTATGGTAAAGAGCGGAATTAAACATTAAGGGTTTTATAGGCCTTATTTTGGTAATAAACTGATCCAGTTCCCACAGTTAGACATTTAAATGTAAGCACTTTACATATTTTATCATTTTGCCATTTTTAAGAACAAATCAGACAACATACAACAACATTCTGGATCAGCTTAGTTTTGTCTATAAATTGCCACAGTGTAATTGTTTTGTAAAGAGGAAATATGCTGTTTAGGTTTCACTAATGGAACTTGGTTTGCCCACTGTAGGATAGTGTTCTTTATAACTGTGTTGTTACTGTTAAAACAGCTTTAAGTTTACCACAATCCTCAGACAATGATTCCACAGCTGACACTTCACACATGCTTACATCTTTTGGATTCTTACAACAATGTATTCACTTTCCTCACAGGTTCAAACAATACAAAAAACTAACCCACTAACCCTAACCTTTGAGCTGAAAAGTGCATCCAGTTTGTTGAATCAAAGAAGTCATTCATCAGGTTTCATCCAATGTTTTTCAGGAAGAGGGAGTTTTCTTTCACATCATCCTCAGAGGTTGATGTTATGCAGTGTCCTTCGCACTGTTTGAACTATCAAAGACACTCAGATTTCCATTGATAACTCTTGTGACTGTCTACAGCACTTGCTTATCTGTTTTTCCTCAAGCACTGCATTATATGTACCATGAATAATTTGACATTTACATGATATTGCACTGATGTACTCATTTTTGTTGTTCAAGTACTGTAACTGAGATAATTTATTTTGGCAGACACAAAGAGTCTCCCAAAAACTTACCTGAGTGAAGTTTGAAACTTACTTGCAGCTATTATGACTGAATGCCAAGGCATCTCTAGATACATTTAATTCTCATCTTGACTTGAGCGTATTTGATGTGTGTCTGAACATAATATCACAGCAACATTTTCACATATTAAAAAATGTTGACAGATGAACAGGATAAAAACATGAAAACCTATGAGAGGGAATCTTTAGTTTCTTTTAAGTTTAATGACTGAATAATTTACAGGCATGTAAGATATTAATGCAGTGGGAGCAACAACAAGTGGGGAGTTTCACTGTGGTTGGTTTGACCTGCTCACTTCAACATACTACAAATTAAAATCATGTTCAGACTTCAACATGGTGCTTATTACATTAAAAAAGATGTGATCATTGAAAAAAACATGGTTCTAGTAAAACTAATAGAAACTTTGAAATGAATCATCGCCTTTGTTTGTCCACCGTTGTTTGATTGGTTAAAAAGACAGGCGAAAGTTTGCTTCCTTTACTTAAAACTACAGAATTTAGGTGAAAATCATGTTCTTAAAAAGTTGTTACTGTTTATATTAAATTATAGCATCAATATTTATTTATCTTAGTCCAGAATTTCAAGAAACAGGACTTTAGCTTTTGTTGTTTATAGTATTAAAACTCTCACTTACGGCAAATCAGAGGAAAAATATATTTTTATCATAATATATTCAAAAGCAAAAACAACAAAAGGATTTTGATGAAAGAAAACATTTATCTATGAATTAGTTGATGGGCTATATTTTCCTCAACACAATGATTAGAATAATTCACATAAAAATAACTTAGTTGGTATATTTGGTGATTGTATTAAGCTTCTGTTATTTCAGTGTTTTCATGTGACTATGTCAAATGTTATTTTTACATTTCTGAGGTCTGAAGTTTTTTTTAAAAAAAAGGTAAGAAGAAAGGACAAAACAAAAATGCGTGAAGATTTTTTGGCATCTGGCTCATTTTGACTCAGCAGCGTTATCAGTTTATGCACAGTTCTGACCTTTGATCTGTATCTAGACTAGAGAGTATTATTTTAAAATCAAACATATTACTGCATCTGGAGCTTCTCATTGTTTTTGCTGACTGGCTGCCTTTGTTCTCTCACTGAAGAGACCGTCACAGTTCTCTGGAAAGTATGTTGCTAAGCTGCAGCTGAAGACGGTGAGCTCAGCATTTCATCTGAATGGAGACTCTTCATCATCCATAACAGTAACAATATGAAAACAACAAGCTTACTCCTGAACTCAGAATGTCTTGTCATTATGACATACAGCACACATCCCTTTACTATTGATATGTTCAGCGAGAACACAGCTTTAACTGCATGCTAGATGATAGCATATTGATGTTGCCATTTCCTTGCAAGGTGCTTGGTTTTATGGTGTAGCATTATGCAGGGGCTTTTATATTGTGCAGCGCAGTTTAACCTTGGATTAATGTAACTGTGTATGTATAGTAGGCATTAATGTAAGTGATACATTTATTGTCAGTTCTTCACTTTCACTGGAGGAACAGAGAAAGGTAGTGACTCTTCAATTTGTGGTGATTGTCTGAAACTCGCAGGTTCATCTCAGTGCAGATTCTCATCATTAAGACGTTTCAAGGATTCGTCACTGTTGATAAGTTTAAGTCTAATGATGGAATGCAACAAAACCTTTGTTAAAAACAGAGATACTAGATCTCCAACTAACTAATTGGTTATAAGTGATCTGAATCTCTCAAACATCTCCTTATGTCCATGTTTGACAATCATGTGACTGTTTAGAAATTCATTTTCTTCACCAGTCAATAAATTGGGTTGTTGGTTATATATAAATGTAGCAGTAGTAATCCTTCAAAAGTTAATGTTTGGGATTTTATATAAATACTTTAACATCAAAAAAGTACTTGAGAGGGAATCCTTCATCTTAGTCCACCTGCCATAACATTTTCTAAATTAGCATGTTCAGTTTTTTTGCACGTTGGTAAAATAGGTTATTCCCCCACTGTGAGCAATTTCTCTAATTTAGCTTTATAATATAAAAAAAAATTGTAGCATCGTTTTGTTTTTAATTTATACTTGCAGGTTGACCAAACACAAGTATAGAACAGTGCCAGATATGAAAATGTAGTCATAAACAACAGGAAAAAATTGCTTTTTGCAGTTGGTTATTTGAATGGTTTACATGTTTTTTTTTTTGTAGCATTTATTAAATTTACTGACAACAAAAAGAATCTTTATTGGATCTATGTCCAGGGAATTTAGTTGTAGTTCTACTTGAAGTGTAAAAAAAGAAGTAAAAATTTAAATGTTCTTAATTATTTATTTTTGAATGGCAGTGTGGAGCCCTGACAGAAGCTGATTCTTGTGAATCTGTTTTTGTTCACAGGTGCTGTGTGTAAAACTGTCTCATAAGAGAAAATTTTTGCTGTTGGCATTTTCACTGCTGGAACTGCAGCTAGAGGAAGACAAACTCATGAATAGAAATGAGTGTTTGTCTAAAATGTTGAGCTGAATGTGGATAGCTTTAATGGGAGAGAAGCAGAGAAACACCAGAATGAAAGGGGATCGATGGAGAAGGATTGATATATATATATATATATATATATATATATATATAAATGAAGTGAAAACAAAAACCTGGAAAGGGAAGAGACTTGGACTGAAGTCCAAATGAGAAAGAAATAGAACGACTTTAGAAAATCTATAGAAATACTCAAAACTTAAAGTTCATGACTACTTGAAAGCAAAGTATAGAGATGGCAGTTGACTCAAGACTTTTGTACAACATTGTGTAACTTGGACAAAAAGTCCAACACCAAAACATCCACTCTAAGGTCAGGCAGGCTGTTCTAGTCACATCCCTAATCGTCACACTTTCACTGACCACATGAGGGTTGAAGTCTTCCAGCAGAAAAATGGAGTCCTCAGGCAGTGCAGAGAACCCAGACTCCAAGAGGGTTACAGGCTTTGTATTATCCGCAGCCAGAGCCTTTTCCCAGAACCGAAGGCTCATGGAAACCATCCTCTTATTTAACAAGAAAAACTCCAACTGAGGGGCTCTGATACAGGTTATAGGTAAAGTTACTCCTGCTCTCCTCCAAAGTGGAATAAATTCCAGGCCCTCTTCAGGCTGTTGGCTCCAAAACCCATGCTGTGTGTTAGGGTGAGTCCGACTATTTCTTGCTGGTACCCTTCCCCATAAGTTAAGTGATGTTCCACATCCCTAAAGCCAGCTTCAGCACCTGCTGATTTAACATTCCACCACATTTAATTTTCATATATCACCAAGCAATAGCAACACATTTATAATAAGTTAATTCTTACATGTTATTTCTGTCTTTAATTATCATATTTATCACAACAGGCGGCACACGACTGGAGTTTTGACAGTCGATGTAAAGGAATAAAAGAACACAGCAGTCACACCTTCCCCTAGACATTTTAACTTTTAGTTTGTTTGTTTGTTTTTTTCTCAAAATAGTCTTCATGTCAGGTTTTCAGATATACCCAATCGAGCAGGTCGGCCACAGACAGACGCAGGAGCCAGCAGGTAACGGGAAGTGAATTTATTTACAGTGTCAGGGATATATACAGAAGGGAACCGGAACCAGGACCTGAGGAACGGAGAATCAGGTGAGTATGGGATCGTGGAGGAGAGGAACAGCAGGTATGGCACAGGTAATGTTCTGAGTGATATTTCTTACTGAGCAGGCCAAGTCCAAAACACGGAAGAGATGACAGAATTGATCCTTGCCCAGTGATGGTCCGATGTAGGTTCCAGAGAGCGAAGTCCAGGTGAGGTGAGTATTTCCCGAGTGCAGGTTAGGTGATGATTATTAGGACGACTGACCAGTCTTTGAATCCAGGAGGCGATGGTCGCAGGAGCAGGTAGGTTCCGTTGCGCAGGTAAGTACTTCACTAGGCGGCAGGCAGTAGAAAACAGACCAGACTGGTTCCAGACAGTGGGGTATCCTGAACACAGGTTTTGCAGATACGAAAAACAAACTGAGATCACAACAGGGAGTACACGAAAACACAGTTAAGTCTCTCACAGGCTCTGCACGTTACCGAATGGTAAACAATGCTCCAGCGCTGATCTGGTCCTCACTGCAGCTTTAAGTACTCCTCCAAGTCCCATCAGCTTGATCAGCCACAGGTGTGAGAGGCGTGGTGATGAGGCGTCCATCACCAGCTCAGGAGACGCCCACCAGGAAGTGCTCACACACACACAAACCACCAATCACCACACTTCAGCAATAACATTTGTTTTTCCTCGGGCATTAACCAAGTACTGCTACTTCTGAAACACATGTTCCTATAACACATGTTCATTTATTGTAGCACTTCATTAACATTTATGTCTAACGACAATGGTGAAATAAAATAAAATTCTAAGGGCATTGGTAAACATACATGTGCTTAAACTGGAGGATCTTGATGCCAACACTAAATCTCTCCAGGTATTTGGTATACTGCGTATAAAGTGATAACCTGTAATGCAGCTGCAGAGAGCCCCGGGAACTACAGCAGCATGGCAAGGTTGATTGCACCTGTTACCGGAATATAACACTAAGTGAATGGAAAATTTTGCAGGAAAGAGCATTCCTCTCTAGACGCTGTAACAGCAGGTGAATGCTTTAAAGACAGTATGTACGGTAAACGTGACGAAGACAATTGACATAGTCCTTAGCCTGTGAATAGCCTGGTATTATCCTGAAACAGCGATTTGTTGCAAGGAGTAAAGCTCAATTTTCCATATTTGCTGACTGGGGATGTGGGGAAATATCACTCTAGATTATATCATTCTGAGACAATGAGAGCCCAAGAAGCATCCTTTGTTAGTTTAAAAAATAAATTAGGGTTACATCTGGTAGGAACTGTCCACTCTAATACTCATTATATATAACTTAAATTTTATTTCAGTGAATAGATGTTACAGTTTTTATTTAGTACAGGTTTTGCAGAAAAACATCAAAACAACCTTTTGAAAAAAATGTTTCTGAAGTCCAGAAAGAATTGTTTAAAAGTGGTGGAGAAGCCTTTTGATGAGCAGTTTTAATTGTAAGTATGAAATGCTGTTATTTTGCTTCAACTGCTTCAACATATTACACACACAAAAGGTGGATATGCATCATGCACACACATCTAAACATTATGCACCGACTGTTCAGACGGAGCAGCTGGAGAGCTCAATATTCTTTTAAGCAGAGTGCTGCAGATGTTCTCAATTCCTCTCTGTCACTCAGCCACACACACTCAGATTTTCACACATTGTGGGATCCATCACATGGCTTGCATAAATGATGATATAACACGGCTACAGATAAAGATTCTGGGTGTTATCTCATAAATCTCTGGGCTCTTCCTGAGGCAGATTCAGGTCTCATAATACACGGTCCCCTGCAATGACATTATTAATAGACAAATCAGGTAAAAATGACCTGTATTCAATCACTGCCATTATTTGACTTGTCTTGTTTTGTTTTGAGCTGATAACACTGCACAAAAATCCACAAGACACATTAACGCTGTTTTTCCTTGGCTTATCAGAGATAAAAACTCAATTATAACTCTGCTCTGTCTTTTTATACATAACCCAGAGCTACAAGGAAAAGATAAGGTAACTCGTGTAAAATTTGCAGAACGTGAATCAGAACATAAAACGAATTCCCAGACAAGAAGATAAGTATTATCTGCTTGGTGTGTCAATGGATAAATACAGCCAATTTTGAAAGGTGTTTTGAAATAAACATTTCTTCACAATCTGTAAAAAGTCCCAGAGAAAAATAAAATGAAGCAATAAAGCTATTTTTTTTTCTGTGAAATCATCTTTTATTCCTCTTGCTGTGGAAATTAGCAGATATGTCAGCTAGAAAAGGTATTTTGAAAATGACTTTTTTCTTTTTATGTTTATGTTAAATTGAGGAGAGAGGGAAGGACAGGAATGTCACTGGGAATCAACAAGGATTCCCCTACAACAGATGTTTGATTGCAATAAAAATCCTTGAGGCTCAACAACACATGTTCACATCTCATGGCACTTTGCTACCTGCTCTCTTTGTGTATGTGCTCTGAACACTGATCACAGAAATACTCCAGTCAAATTATAGAACAACCTCCTGAAGTCAAAAATGATCACCAAGTATGAGGTTTCTTTTGAATTATCAGGGGGTATAAGCACTCAAACAAGAAAATCTCTTCAGACACTAAGGAACATAAAAAAGCTTGTTTTTGGCTCTTATATTTCAAATCTTTTTCTTCTTGTTGTGTTTATAGTTTGTAACCAACATGTGAATTTTATGTGTATGCTTCATGCTTTGTTTCATGTTTTGGTGTATTTTCATGGCAGCTTTACATCACCCCATGCATGTCTGGCACAATTACCATAGCCTTTTGGAAGTTTTATGTATTTCTGATTGGATGAAAATGTTTCTAGAAACATGCTATTGTGGAAGTGAGATAATAGTCAAAACATTTCCATAATAGTTCTCAAACACAGCTTGTAACATGAAAATGATTTGAGTCTTTAAAAAGTCATGAACAGAAATATAAATGCAGCCTGTTTAAAATTAGTAATCTGCAACTGAAGAAAGGTGTTTAATTGTTAAACAAATTCCATCTTTTGGCAAAGATGCATTTCAACATGGAAAGCAGAATTTGCTAGATAATATGAATGTGTTACCCAGTCACTGATGAACTACTCACTCACAATTTACTTTTAAATTGATACATGGTACATCTACTCTGTTCATAATGTTATTTTACAGTATGCTAAAGTCTGAACAGAGCATCACAGCGAGAGATCAGCTCCAGCATATGGATCTATTTTATTTCAATTCTATTAGTATAAATACTTTACTGCTCTCTGGGGCTACAATTCAATTCCTCCCAGCAAGATCACCACTCTATTCTTTCCTCTCTGCATCTCTTTCATTCTCAGTCAGACTTGACCAGTTTGAGTAAAATCTAATCAACCACGGCACAGGCAAAAGTAATGGAAGGTTTACATCACAAAATACCACGCAGCTTGACATACCTTCACATTTCCTGAAGAAGAGACAAGCACAGAGATTTTAGCAAGTCCCATTGGTAATTCTGATGTATAGCAGATAGACAGAGAACAGAACAAACAGAATAGAAAGCACAGATAGGCAGATGTACACAGATAGGAAGAGATAAGGGAAAATCGATCAACTTGTCCTCATTTTCTTCCAGATAGGATAGAAAAAGCTTATCCTTTTTCTTCTGTGTCCTGGTATTGTGGCTACACTCCACAGACTGGATGGATAAAACTCAAAGGATTATTGAGGAAATATTTGGCAATCTTTGTCTTTGTGAAGCTCAGCTATTGTGGAACTACACTCCTTTTTAAATGCTTTGTTTCCTAGTTTAAAGATATGGAAATGGCTTCAAACCATTTTATTACATAGGCCTGTTCCCAATATATTAGAATGTTTTTTTGTAATTTTAAAAGGATCAAATAATTGATCAACTGTTTTTCAGTCAGTCACCTATGATGCTCACATTGAAGAAGACTCTTTAATAAACACAGGTTTATGTGTGGAAAATGACTTAAATGTGACTTAATGCATTGTAAATATACAGCATTTATGACAGACACACAGAAGGCAAAAATGAAAACTCAATAAGTTTCTCGAGCTGACAAACAAAACTGTGAGATGTTAATTATAACCATGATAATTTCAGCTCGCTGCCTCTCACCTGACACTCAAAGGTCATTACATTTCATGTATGTGAGAGGGAAGTACATTCACACTTGTTTGTTAATTGATTTCTTTTTGAATGATTTGTAAAGATTTGCATTGCACTGTGCAGTCTAAAACATGGAAACATAATGTTTAAAAAAATCCCAGGAGTAATCTTTCTTCTAAAAAAAGGCACAAACGCGACCTAACATTATAGAAACATGTGCTAAAATCTCCATTCCTGCAATAGAAAATAAGTAAAACTAAATATACCTAAGCAGTCAAGGATAAAGCACATACACATTAAATTATGCACAGTGTGTTATTGCAGTGTTATGAGTTTAAAACAACACTTGGACAGATGGTACCTGTGATCAGGAGAACACATAAAAAGACCCAGGCACCTGTTCATAAAAGCTATTGACAATTCATAAATAGATGCCACATAATAGAAAAAAAATCTATTAAAATAGCAAACCATCATCTTCAAATGGTAACAGATAATTTGCAGGCTAATGTGACCCTGCTTTATTTTTTGAGTCTTGTAGGTTTGTAATTTAATACAAGTGTTACTGAAATATTAAACAAAAGTCTTTATTCTAATGCAAAGTTTGGATTTATCACTGATAAAACAAAAAAGGTTGACATTATGCAACTTCAGTGTACCAATATTGCAAGTTTAAATGTAGTAATTATGTACATATCAGAGTGTTACTTAGCTTCAAGGACTTGTTTGCTTTATATACTGGTATGCTTTCATTAAATAGTTTAACAAAGAAACTGGAGTTCTCTATTGGCAGAAAAACAAACTATTAGGAGCTTCTTGGCATTTGCGCATGATTATAATTGCCAACATTTTTTTTCTCCTTCAAGGTAATTTAAGTAAGACATAAACATTGGATTTATGTCATGTTTTGATGTAAGAATATACTGCTTTTAAGCCATAGCTGATAATAAGGCAGCCAATGAGGGTAATGAGGAAGGTGCAAAAATGCTTTTGCAGTATTAAGTATTACCCAGACACAACACATGGCTGTCTTTGTGATCTGCAACCTGGACATGATGGGATAAATGTAAGCAGATGCAAAAGTGGTTACTTTGCAGTTATGCTTCTTTTGCTTTCTTTGACGCTGGGCACAGACAGGTCACCAGTTCACAAAGAGCCACACTGCTCTTCTTCACATGGGCTACTTAGAATAACTAATTAAATAAACTACCATGTACATCCTTGGCCCCTCTTCGATAAGCATGCCAAGCAGGCACAGCTTTTATCTTGCTTTGTGATGTTAGCAATAAATACCTACAAAACCCTACTACACTCCTTACATCGTGACAATAAAAATGCACCAATCATAACTGTACATATAAATTTAAAAAGGTTCAAATTAGAGAAAATAACAGGAGTCATTGAGATTGTTTCTTTTTAACCTTCTGACCAATATGGCTCCTTTTCTTTTCTTCTTTTTTTAAAACCACAAAATCAGTCTTTTACCTGTAAACAATCAGTACGAAGTTCAGAGACTTTTTGACTGACCAGCCGTCCTCCAAGCATTTATCCATCTGGACATGAGTGAGTGTGTGAGGCAGGAGAATTGTAGTTCCGAGTGATATATATCAGCCCTTTCATTTCCATCAGAGTAAAGGTTAACAGCTCATCATTCTTTGTCTACCTGAAGAGAAGAAGAACTTGGGCACAGAGAGAGGGCTGGGTGCTCTGATAGCAGTGGACTGACAATACAATTGGTCTCTACAGATTCAATATTGTCAAGTGAGGAAGACAGAAAGCTGTTATCCTCTGACCTAAAATAAACCATTACTTACAAAAACATGGTTGGGACCTTTTTTTTTTGGAGAGGACTCTAATCCACAACAATGAGTACTTGAGATACAAATAACAGTTTGTGTGACAAGTATTTTACCTAACATTAACCTTGTTGTGTTTAGCGATACAAATCTATTCAGATGAAAAACTTACATGTGTACATGAAAGTGGAAATTTGAGAGCTAGCATGAATTTTAATGTGAACACATTCAGAGAGGAGGTGGCAGTCTGACAGATTGAGGTTCTTTTATGATTCAAAGGCAGACCGTTTAAAATTTTTTTTTACTTTGTTTTTTAGTTTATTGGTGCTTTGTGTAGTGTTAATGTTATAGTTTTTATGTTAAGTTTTGTTATGCCATGTGTTTGTTTCTTAGTCTTGTGTTTTTGCTCTCCACCTATTGGTTCAAGTTTTTTATTAGCACAACTGTTCATGTTTTGTAATCTCTTCCTCACTGCATACAGTATATATTTCTAGTTCTCGTTTATTTTTTTGTTGTACCCTTCTCTATCCAGTTCATGCCTCGCTTCATTATTCTCTTCTTGCATGTTTCCCACCTTGACATGCCCTTTTGTTTAGCTTATTCAATTATTGGGCACCTTCTCCACAATCTCTTTTACCTAGTTATCTGCATCTGGGTCCTACTGACTACAGTTTTTATTATAATACCTTTTGTTTCTTTATAACTTTGGTTGTTGTTTTCCTTCTGTTCCCCTTTCAAACTTGTTCCTTGTTTTTTTGCAAATTACTACATGTGGGCTGTGTCTGTCATTACCTTCTGTAATTATTAATAAACCCTGGTTTGCTTCTTTTTGTCTCATCCTGGTCGTTCCACTATTCTAAGATTTGTTGGGTGTGATCAGTTTTCTAATGTTGTTTCTTATTTTCTGTTGTAGATTTTTAACTTGCTTTTTATTAGGTTTTTCTCATGTGAATCTACTGTCTGCTTCTAGACTGTCTACCTGCATTTGGGTCCTCGTTTCAACAACATGACAAAAACATGTTTTGTTTTAATGAGAACTAGTATAGTAGGTGTAATTGTTCTTTTACTTATTAGAGCTTGTGTTTTTTTCTCGCCCACCACCGAAGACAAAAGGTTGATAAGGTGTTTGCCTGTGTCTGTGTGTGTGTTTGCCTGTCTGTCTGTAGCAAAAGTAAAATCTTTCAGTGAACTAGCGAATGAATTTATTGCAACTCTAAAGACTAATTATTGGCTGTACATTTACAACTGATTATTTTTTGTAGTCAACCCGATTCAGTATGGTCACCAAGCAAATCAACATAAGGAAATACAGAAAATGGTTATAACTCAATCAAATTTAAATATGTTGAGCTAAATTTTGGTGTAGCAGTAGCTGAGAGCGATTCACAACACATTGTGTGTTGAGTGTTAACACATCTCAAAGATCTCACAATATTGCACAAGCTTGCACTTAACGTCATTTACAAAGTTGGACTAAATTGGCCGCAACTGAGATGATTACAATTTAAAACTCTGGCATGAAACATGGTGGGCAATATGCTAGGCCTTTAATCTTTTATAAGTGTTTCAATGTGAATTATTGATAATTAACAAGAATAAGTTGTTTTTGTTGTTTGTTTGATTTGTCATGCATAGATTTGTCTTTTCATACATATGACCTTACAAGTAGGTTTCAACTAACATTTATTGTTTAACTAATCTTCTCGATCAGTGTTTTGTCTAAGATATTTTTAATTTGGCCACCAATACATTATTCTAATACCCAAAGGCAATATGAGGTTTGTTCAAAAGGAATGAAGAACTAACCTAAAAGAGGCTGAATCATCTGTGGCAACATAAATTAAACTGTTCAAAACAAATTGACACAACAATATGCCTCCTCTCTTCATAAACTGGTCAATGACATAATTTAACCTAAAGCATCAACTGCATGAAACTAAGTGCTTGAAAATTACTCTACATTTAAGCCAAGCAAAATGAATGAAAATGATATGCTATAAAAATGTGACAGGAGAAATCGAATGACACAGCTTTAACAGTTTCAGCTTTTAATGTGTTTCTTGACATTTAGTTCCACATCACTTTCCCTCTTATAATGACATCCTTTGAAGCAGAGCTGTGTGCTGTTGGTAACAAGAATATAATATTGAAAAGTGACCTCAAAAAGATTTCTTAGTAAATGTACAGTGATAGAAATGATGAAAAAAACAAAACAAAACAAAATGTTACGGTACAATGCAAACCTACTCAGTTTAACACATGAAATGCTGACTTTAGGTCAAAGCTGCGGCCATCTGAAAAATAAAATCAAGACATTCTTTTGCTTTTAAGCGGCAACAATGTTTGGCACTGGAAGCAAAAATTGCCACAGCCATTAACATGATTTTAGATATAGGAACTGAAGCACATCTGTAATTATTTTGAGAAGGACAAACAGAAATCTTTTATCAAATAAATTCATTGAAACATTCACAATGACACCATTTCTGTGGCATACAACTTAGAGAGATTTCATATTCTAAATTTGACAGTGGGCAGTTTTTACAAAACATCTTATATATATCAGTCATTTCAGATCTACTGCTACCTCCCTTTGCTACTCAAAAGTGTAACGATAGTGGGCTGTCTTCAACCTCCACCTTGGTTCTTACATAGAACTCCTGAGACAGGAAGAAGGTGTAACTTTTCTGAAAGTGATGTCATGTATGAAGTTGATAATAAAAGCTTAATGTCAAAACTTTCCACATACATTCAATCACATTTCCAATTTTGTTTATTTAACATTCTGGTTTACATTGTGGTCAGTCGCCAAATTCCACAACAAAAGTCAAAAATTAAACATTGTCAGTACACCTGAGAGGGATTTTAAGAAACAGAGAGAAAAAAAGCTAAATTGTGCAACTCAATTTCTTTCTTATTGTGAAACTATAGTGGCATTTTCTGACACACATAACTCAGTGAAACCAGCAGCTTTGAGGAAAGTGCCTCCAGGAGAGCCAGCCCATTCATGTAGATTTTGAACAGCTGAAATCACTTTCCCATGGCTATAAAGCTCTGCCCTAAATCCTACACCTTCCCATCAATCTTCTATCAAATTAGGAAAAGAAAAAGCGCAGTGTACTTTTCATTCAGAACTCAAAAGGGAGGACATGAAATTTTAAATAATGTGCCCAAGAGGACCCATTATCCAGGCTTGTAGTTTTAGTGCTGAAGAGCCTGTAGCAAAGTTATTGTAAAACACATCAAAGATATTTTATAGCTCTGTCCTACCCCATGTCACGGCTTCCTCTGGCACAGCGCCCGAATGCCTCCATCCCCTGACCTTGGAGATGATGATGCCATTAAAACTGGAGCATGCACATACTCCCGGCTGCTCTCAGTCAAAGCTGGAACACACACGCACAAACACACACACACACTAGGTCTAACTCTAGGGCAGCAACAAGGTGATATTTTGCTTGCCTTTGCCTTGCAGTCAGCTGAAACATGATGCGGTTCATTACACAATTCAGCCTTAAATGTCAATTTCTGGCATAGTTACAGTACCTGATGATTCAGAAGGAAAATATTTCAGGGAAACAAGGTGAAAAACTCACATTTAGGAGACATCTTTACTCCCCAGAAGCAGTGTGAAAAAGATATCCAGACGCGCGATATGTGACTTTCTTACAAATGATTTGCCTTGAAAAGAAGGATCAGATCTGTTCTTGGGCTCTTTTTTAAAGTGGACTTGAAGACGGGATTGTTCTGAAGGGCATCTTTGGTCTTTGCTTGACGATAATTGCAGACAGACAAGCTTGACATCTATGAAAACGTGGGAAAAAAATAGCCAGAGGAAATGAATTAGTGGGAAAAAAATAAATAAATAACAGCCAAAACAGTTTTGTTTACATTAATTTGGGAATCAAAGACAATAAAAGAACTAAATATGTTTACTTATATGTGTTAGTAAAGCTTCAAATTATGATTAGAAACGCGTCATTGAACAAGTCAAATGAACACAATTCATTCTAGTACCATAAGTCCCATTCAGTCAAATCTGTCTGCATAAAAAGAATTTTACAAAAGACCTTTACTATTTGTCATAGAAAAAGGGAGTTATTTTAACAAGTTAATTCCACAAACTTTACATAGTGATTCAGGGAAACAATAAGAAAAAAGAAAAAAAAATGTATGTCGAAATTTAAATATTTTCTGATATTTTGTTTATTGTGCAACAAAAAAAAATACCATTTTTCGAGACAAGTTTAAGTAAAAAATGTTTACCAAGACACAATACTGTTTTTTTAATGCATTTTTTTTTTTTTTTTTTTTTTTTTTTTGCTTTAATGCCATTTAACCTAAAGGATTTTTTAGTGCTTCTGAGCTTTGGAATATTTAAACATAACAAATAAAGGAAAATAGTTCCTATTTTTTCTATTATTCTTTTAATTAGACATAAGAAAACCCTAATTTAGGACAAAGCAAAGCTTTCCTTTTTGACCAAGCAAAAAGCACATCAATGGCAAAAGAGCTTCAACTAACCAAAATTCAGATAAAGGAAAGAAAGGAGCACAGGACACAAGCAAAAAGAACAAGCTGTCCCACATGAGAAGCAGCTAAAACTGACAGGATGTCTTGAGGGAGATAATGACTAATTGATTGCAGGTGAGCTGATTAGAAACTGAAACCTAGTGTGATACAGAAACAGGACATACAATTCTCTAAATGAACATTGTTAACTAAATAAAAACTCAGAAAGAATGCATTCAAAGATAAAGGAATTTATTAGATAAAATTGAATACTGATGGTGGAATACACAAATACATAACAGGACCACAGAAATAAAGCTGACCAAAAAAGGAAAAGAAAGAAGAAAGAAGCTATAATACTTTTATACTTTGAGATGGTTGGACAGTTGCTGCTGATGTGGTAGACTGTGACCTCTCAAATCATCTTAAATGAAACTAGCCATGTCAACTTCTGACCAAACTGCCAAATGCTGAAATCAAACACAATAAAATAATATAATTTTATATATATATATATATTGATTGGTTTAGATTGCACTAAATGGCAATTTTGTGTCACAAAGGAAGAGTCAATGTACTGAGAAATAAAACTTTTAAAATGTGCTTCTTATCTTTTGCCAGTGAACGTTTCTAAAACTGCCAAATGACAAACGCGATGGCTACTTTAGTGAACTGCTACTTACCTCTCTATTACCTCTACCAAAAAAAAATCAATGCACAAAGACTCAAAACTAGATATGCATTGCTCCAATCCCCACAGAGTGAGATTTGCTCTGCACGAAATTAAACTGAGCTGTATATCTTCAAAACATCTGACCACATATACCTTCACCTTACAGCTGAGGTACAAAATAATTAAATTGTCCCTTCAGTCCACCAAATATGGTATCTAACCATCTGTATAGCCCTCTAAAATCTGTGGTGCCACTTTTCAGCTTTGCTCTTCACAAAATGTAACCAGTTTCTATTCGGCTGAATGTTAATTGATGATTTAAGGCCGTTGATGTAATGTAGATTCTGGTGTCAAGAGAGATTCATTATTATGGTGAAGACAGAATGATCAACTAGCTGTCAGAAAAATACTTGAGTAGCTCAGTTTAACAATTTGTGGCTAAATGTATTTTAGTTGGTTGATTTATATGTATTTGAGGCATTGTTGTTTCTCTAATCCACTGTGGTAAAAACTCAGACTTTCAGACACGCACCAACAGTAATGAACAGAAAAAAAAGTTGAAAACTATTCAATGACATGACTCCACAATTCAGTAAAATTATTTTTTCTTTAAGCTGTTATTTTCAAACATTTACAACACAAAGTTTCTCTCCAAACTTTTGAATTTCCTCTATGCAGAGTTTACAGATAAAACTGTTTAAATTACAAAAATGCTATACACAAGTTCAAAAAGACAGAAAGAAAATAAAATGTAAGGAGAGTCTAAATGAGACTGATGGACTGAATTTCAGTGCTACTGAAGGTCATTGAGAAGAAAGATGTGGATAATATCTGAAGTAGGGAAGCCTGGGGTCCAGCTTCTTCTAATAGCCACCATATGTAACCCACTGCCCTCTATCCCAAACACACACATGCAGCAGTCACCGATATCGCCTGCTGGACACAGGACACCTTGGGAAACATTACACGAACTTACAATCAGCTTCTGACTTTAAAAAAAGAAAAGAAAAAAACCCTCACCATGTTTAAACACAGTAACACAGACACATGCCAGCTTCAGTTACTGTGATTTCTTGACTTTTCTCCACAGGTTGGGAATCACTGAGCTTCGGCCTTCTAAAAGGAACCTGAGTGACTCCACTTAACATAAAGAGCAGTAAATTGTAAAAAAATGGTCTCTTCTATACCCCTGCTTGATTCTTTGTGTGCTTTCTTTTTTTTACTATTTTACAAGAAATTTGGGTTTAACTTGATATCCTGAAAAGCTGCTCTTATAATGGTATTTTAGTGTTTTTTTCTTCTTCTTTTAAATGTCTGCCTCTATGAAATGTCTTTTACAGGTTTCAAAAGGACAGTTTTGACAGGCTTTTGGTCTATTGTGGAATGCAACAGCAGCATCTCTCAAAAGGAAATAAAAGTGCTCCCCTTTCATGTTTGGACTAAATTGGCTTCCTTTGAAGTTAACTTTTCGACCCACTCTCATCTGTGGTTCGCACTTTCTTTAAAGGTGACATAAAGGGAGGGAAACATATAAAAAGGAGACAGATGACATTGCAAGGAAGGTTGAGAGGGAAGAAAACTGTGGCAGAAAATATCACAAGGATACAATCGAGGAGAAGATAGAGGGAGGAGTTAAATCTGCACTGAAGTAATTTCTTGAAATCAAAATTTTTTTACGCAAAAAAAAAAAACCTCAGATATGTTACAGCACGTCATATTATATTTACAGCAAATTCTAGCAAAAGATTGCACAGTATTTATCCATGAGCTAGAGTAAAGGACTACAGGTACAAAAATTACGATTCATAGGGTATAAAATGTATTAGTGCTTTAAAATGTATTAGTGATGTCATTTTACATCCTGGAAGTGAACATCCTCAGCTACACTTGCAATCAAAGGCAGACTTCTGCAGCTGAAGTTAGGAGTTGACATGTAGGGCTGTTTTAAAAACATCTCATACTGTACCCACCAGAGAACGTGAACAGGCTTACCTCTAAGACTTCACAGAATGCAGGTTAGGAAAAAATATAAGTTCACTCTGTGTTTATTAGGGATACCTTCATCAGACAAAAGATATAATATATGACATACATCTGTTTTATATATCGATTTGACTTGCAGCTGTCATTTATAGAGGATATTTGCTGTCACAGAGAAAGTTGAACCTTTGGAAACTTCCTAAGAGACATCATAGTGGACATGGTAAACACAAAAATGGCTACCACTCAGCCAGTCTTTTGGATATCAAGCTAAAATTTAGCATAGTAGTAGCTGAGTCATTCCGATTACACATTCCAAGAACTAAATGACTGTATGAGATCTGTTTTTAAAAATTTGCACTCAACTTTTGGAGTCAACTGTGTCTGTCTGCTGGCAAAATATCTCATAAACCAGTAGATGAATTTTAATGAAACTCTCAGCAGCAAGTAAAAATAGGATGTTTATCTATAACTGATTACCTTTTGGAGCTAATACAATTCAATATGGCCACCATAGCCAAGTGATTTTAGCAAAAATGGCCATAAAGCAGTTAGATTTGAAGATAATTAGGTAAAATTGCACATTGCACAATATTTTTGCTTCAAACTTTGTCATTAATTATTGGTGTCAACTTTGTTTGTCTATTAGTAAAATATCTCATGAACAGATTTTAATGAAACTCTCAGAAGGTAATAATAAGATGCTACAACCTTTGGTTCAAGATGGCCACTAGAACTAATCCACATTTGCCATTACAATAATGGCTATAACTCAGTTCGTTTTAAAGATATTGAGCTAAATTTGGCACAGTTGTAGCTAAGAGTCATCCTCAACATCTTCTCTGAAAACTAACACAATTCACAAAATTTCACCATACTGCATGAGACTGGGCATAACATTATTTACAAAATTTGATCAAAATGGCTCTAGTACCTTCATTCTTTCTCAGCATAAGGTGAGTTTAGTTTAAATATCTAGCTCGAAAGGCAGCAGGGTATATGCATATTTCCTCAAGGAATGCTAGGCTTTTATTTAAGCATAATAATTCGTTTGACAAACAAATTTATCTCCTTTAATACTCTCTTTTGTATGATATGGCTGTTGAACTTATTCGAGTTACTATTATATTTGCTCAACACATGCTACCAATATTTTCTCCTCTCAAAAAAAAAAAAAAAAAAAAGAATCATTCTAGTAATTGAAGGAAGTTTTTTTTTAATCTTCAGAGCACAGTTTCTTTGCTTCACTGACAAAGAACAAGAGTGGGCAATATTGTACATATGTATAACAGATAAATCCTGACAGACACATTCTGAGCTGAAGTAGAGGCTGGAGAACTGAGAGGTGCTTTATGTAATTAACTGGATTTGACCCTTTAAACACCGAGGGGTGTGCAATAGATAGAATATATGATGAAGAGGGAGAAAAAAATAAGAGAGGGGTGTGCATATACTATAGTGGGACAGTCTGACCAGGTGAAGAGGGATTAAGTGAAGATAGAACCACAAGGGTGAGCTGAACTTGAGCAAGACAGTCTATCACCACTATAGACCTGCATATTGAAGACAGCAGCTCAGTTTTATGTGTTCAGAGGTCAGCCCTCCAATTAAACATTCATAGACATCACATAAGTGTATCTATTCCCACTTGCATATACACACCTCATCACTTCTTTTAATTTTTCCACCCCCTCCCTTCTTTCCTTACTTACTGATGAAACGAAAATGCAAATCAGCCACACTCTGCTGGGTAGAGGTACTAAAAAGCATTAGAGGTGACATTAAGAAAGAGTCCTCACTTCCCTTTCATTGTTTCACAATATCAGGCAGGGTGGGGCATATGTGCCAAGCACAAACATGAGGACAAGGACAGAGATAAGCCACAGATGAAACTTGCTCAGGCTTTGATAAATAAAACATGTGCTAGTCTTGCAGAAGGGTCAGCTTGTGGTCTTTTTTCAGATGCTTATTTCTTTTACAGCATCTTTCATAACTTTGGTATATTGGGAAACACTGAGCATCTTGCACTGAGTGATCTTCTTTACAATTTTCATGCTCTGAGTGGGGCATGGGGGCACAAAACCCAAACTAGACTTTGTGTGAAACTCATTAATGAATGTGCTTCTGTTTCCTTACTTTCCATTGATAATGTGCCATCATCCTCAGACATTTTGGATGTTTTATCTTCCATCTTACATTGTGTTCTTCTTCCGTGAACACAGAGCAACACTCCTGTCAACAATGGTGATACTCAGGCAGTTTATAAATAACAGAAAATATCAGACTCTCATAAATAAATCATCAAAGAAAACATGAATATTTAAACTATTTTTATTTTGTCTTCTCTGTTTCTGATTTTCTCTCTCTCTCCTGCTGTCTTTTCTTTGTCTTTTGAAATGTCTCATTTTCTCACAGCAGACACTCAAAGAACTCTCATACGCTTTATCTTTTCCCCTCCCCTGCTCTTTAATCTGCTGACCTGTAAGATCACAAAGCAATTTCGGAAAACACAGAAGGTCTATTCACAGGTACTGAATTAGACCGCACCTGGGTATGCACACACATGATCCCATAGACATTTCAAGCTTTTTTTTAAATGGAAATGCATCTTCCCTCTCCCATGAGTCTTCTTCACACCTGCAGCAGGCAACAGCAGAGAAAAGAAGTCATTGTGTGCATGTGTGTACATGCAACACCATGCATGCCAAGTCCCCATCCTGATGACTGACAAAAACTTGACAAAGACAAAGCTGAAATGAGAGCACAACAAATCTGTACTCAAGAGGACTGCTTTGTAGTCAGCAGGGAGAGAGAAATTTGCCTTGATGAGCTATTATGCAGTGAAGAGGGAGGGAGGGACGGGAAATGTTATCAGTGACATGATGCCACTGAACTAAACAGCAAAAAGAGGTGCATAGTCTAGTTGTCTCTGTCTTCCATTGATGACCCCAACATTCGTCTTTAGCCAGGTGAGAGAGAATAAGGAGGCAGGTGATAATGAAAACTCTGCTCGGTTGCCAGAACGATGAATGGCTTCTTCTGGTGAGGCTGAGGAGAGGAAGATGGATAACACAAAGGAAGAGAGATAACTGTTGCCAGAATGAACCAGTAAAAGGGAAACAGAACAATAAAATCTAATACAATGATTACTACAGCATACCAGACAGGATGTACTCATCCTCCATTGAACCTGTATCTCTAGATCTCTCTGGAGTGTTCATGTGTCACTAATTGTATTTTTTCATAGCTAGCTCCTAAATAAAAGCACTTTCACCAAATTTATCCTTTTCACAACATCAGTGTTTTCTGTCCACTTGAGTTGATATTTCTACAAGAGATGCCTTCTATGATTTTATAATCAATCTTGACAGCTTAAAGACATGCCATGCCATTAGTGGAGTAGTAGTTAAAAGTCTAAAGTTTAATAGCATTGCAGTCTAATAGTAATTTAAAAAGGATATTCAAAATATTGGTATTTACTACATCGTACATTACTCTGTAGACTATACTCATAATGAGTGATGATGTTTACTTCTAAAATAAACAGAAGATAATGCAATTTAAGATCATATCAGCATTTGTGGCTGCAACAAAAATGACCAAAAGTGATAAATAAGAGCATAACAGTGTCATAAATAATCAGAGTCAAGAGTTCTCACAGTTTAGGCTGTAAACTATCACAGATTTGTTTTGTTTTTTTAATTAAAATTTGTCTTTATTTTTTCTGTTGTTGAGGTTTGCAAAAAACTTATATTACTCATCATCTTTATTCATTTTAGAGTCCCGCTCACCACTCTTACTCTGGACCAAACATATTTCCTTATAGGAGCTTAAATAAAGTTTGGCTTTAGATCTCATGTTTTAAGATATTTATTCATGTCGGGGTCATGCCATCTGACCCAGAAAACTTTGCGCATTCTGATGTGTTGGAAAACATGGACAGAATGAGTTTGGAAAACAATGGCTGTGCATTTCTGTCTTGGAACTGGAACTGGAATTAGGATTAATTTACAAAATCTTCCATTCTAAATAGTGCACAAGTGGATAGCAGCATCTAATCCTTTACATGCGTGAAAGGATTATTTGCATGGGAAACAAAACTGCAAATATGTTGTTTTGATGAGTAGAGATTAGTTTTCAGTAGTTTGATCAAGGCTTGAAGAAGAAGGTGCTCGTGTTATCTGAATCCATCCCTGTGATTGGATATGCTGTTAGTTACACAAGATCTAGTTATCAACAACAGTGTGTTCCTGGTCTATCCTAGTCATTTTTCAACCTTTTTTATAGAAAAAAAAAGAATTCCATGTCCTGGTCAGAATAAAACACGTTTTATATTTCTGCCAACAACTTTGTCAGCAGTGGCATTGTTGATTACAGTAAAGGGCATGATGTCAGCATCTGTTCCAAAATAAATATTTTTTATTTTATTCACTGAATCTTTAAATGAGTCAATGTTTGAAGTTTTAACGAGTCACTCTGCTCTTCAATGTGCTCTTCTGACTGTATCTACACAAAACAGGCTTGCTTTGACTCTTTATTTCACTCAAGTCTTGGTGCAGTGCCTCTTTACTTCTCATTGAATTCACTGGATGTTCAACTCAAGTTCAAGTCACTAATGCTTGCCTACAGAGTAATTTCTGAGTCTGCACCCAGCAATCTAATCTCAATCATAGAGGCTTACACTCTTTTTCAAGCACCGTGTTCTTCTTAGAAACAGCATTTGGTACTGCCAGGAGGCACACTCATTTGAGACTGTTCTCATTTGTGGTTCCACCGTTTTTAATCAAGCTAACCAATACTGTTAGAGTAGGGACATCCCTCTCCACATTCAAGAATTCCTGAAAGACCCATTTCCACCAAGACCTGCTCCACATTGTTCCCAACAACCTAACTCTTGATGGAAAAAGGTCTGTAACCGGACTTCTGAAATCCCTGAATGAATGTGAGATCTGCTGCTTGTCTCTATATCTTGTATTCCTAAAACTAAACCCTATATTTGTGTAAGTTAATATCACTGAATTATGATAAGTAAAGTTAGCAGATAGGTCAGGAAAAAACATCCACAGAATAGCTGTTTGGAAGCTGCAAGCCTGTTTATCAGAAGGTTCTAAATCCTAGACAATGTTCACCTCAGAATGTCCCTCTGAAAAGAAAAAGGTTGTTTTGTCTTCCTGGATTATTATCCTAAATGTAGCCTACTAACATGCCAAATTATGTTCACTATGGTTTATACCAAAACAAAATGATGAAAACCTTACAAATACTTTACTGTACTTTTACTCATCAACATTCACTTATTGTTGGGTGAGGTTTTACAATGTGTGATCACTACGACTGGGTCCATTTGAGGACATTCTCTCCAAACAGCAGTTTTATTTTTCTAAACCCACTTGTTACATTTGGTGCTCTGAAGTCCCACAAAGTGTAAGTGCATGAGCTGAGAGCAACGGGAGTAGATGCGCTTGAGGATATTTTATTTACAGCCTTTCTTTCTTCAGCTGCTCTTGCTCTCTCATCAATGTAGTGACAATTGCACTTTGGTCCAAAAGCTATGTTTTGCGTTTTGTTTTTTTTTTCACAAAAAGTACAATGACCCATTGTTGGAGTGGGTTTCAGAACAAAAAGGGGGTTTGTTGTGGAAATCTCCTTAGAGGCACAGGGATCATAGAAAGTGCCCTTAAACAAAAACATCAAGAGAAACCTTCCAGCTTCCCATCCGCCCACACAAATCCGCTAGTCTCTACGCTTGGTTATCTCTGATCTTTTCTCCTTCAGTCACTGTTTGACTCTGGCTTTTTATTTCAAATCCATTTCTGTGTGCTCTCTGCTTCTTAATTACTGTACATGGCACTGCTCCAAAGCATTTATGCATACAGTACACCCTCACCTAAGCTTAATGCTAAATTCTTTCCCGAAGGTTTGTTCATTTCAAGTACATATCAGCAAAGCTGCCGAGAAGCACAGAAATGAAGTTGGTTTTAAGGAAAAAAAAGAAAAAAGAATTTGACTACAACAAGCTCCTGGCGATCACTGTTCCACTCCCTGTTCTTGCCTAGGCACAACCTCTTCTCCTCTTTCTTTGCTTGTCAAACTGTGATTTCTACGGTAAATGTTCCCTTGCAGCAGAGCTAGCGATGGGTGGCTGTTGTGGGAACATGAACAACCACTGGGAGGGATGCTGGGTAATATGGGTAATATGCTTTCTGATGAACAGACAGGCCTGAGCCTCCCGGAATTTGGCTTTTTTTTTACTCTTTTTGCCAAAGGTACCCCCATCTGCTGTGCGGTATTTGTTTCAATCTCTACTGGATTCCTCTCAAGTTTCATCAGGCTGTACAAAACATGAGAAATTTTAAATTTTAGCATTAGTACATAGGAAATAGCCTCAATATTTATTACACAATCTTTGCATAATTGTATTGTGTAAATGCTGCTATTGTTTTCCTGCTTATAGTTATTTGCAAACTAATTTTGCATACTTTGTGCTTTTTAAACCTTTCAAACTGTATATCAAAACATTTAGCTTGATTGGAAATAGTGCAGTATGACTTTTAGTATTTGTACCTTTTAAAGTTTGAATTATTTTACTTCATTACCAAAAGTATTCCCCATAGAAATACAGTGAGATTCCGTCAGTTCTTTTGAATTGTACTTCAGCACACAAGCTCTATTTCTGTTCTTCTAATGCTCCTTTTAGCAATAGTGCTGCTTGCCTTTTAGTTTGTTGTTGTTGTTGTTTTATCAACAGTTTTGACAGTTTTAGCTGTTAGTTAGTTTTGCTAATTTTAGTTTCTGTTATTAATTTTTAACAGTTCAGTGAACAATTAATTTCTTAACTAATTTCAGCAAGGTCATTTTGAACTTCAGCACAACTTGTATCAGTTACAACTGTCTGAACTCCTGCAGTAGATCAGCTGATAGTGTAAGAAAGTGTGTGTAATACTTGTGCACATGGCACTCATTAAAGACGAAGGAAATACAATTTAAATTTTTTTATTTGTTCTTAAAGAGCGTATCAGATTGTGTATTTTTTTTAAACAGTGCAAAACAGTACTAAATATGTGTAACTAAAAGTGAATGACCAACAGATAATTTGTCAACATATTGTTTTAGTGTATATTATTTTTTCAGCTGTTTCATGCTATACTACTGTGACTAAAGTGTGGGTGTATGGCTCAGTGATATAACAGACTCCATTCAATATCTCTATCACAACAATGCACCATTACACAACCTCTATTCAATATCTCTAACCATTACTATATACTGTATATCATAAAGAGATTAATAAACTACTCATTTCTGTGGGTAACACAACTCCACCGCAAAAAGTTTAATTTCCTTAATTCAGAAAGATTTACAGTACTTTGCTGACAAAGTACTAGCTTCTATAGGAGTCAGTTTTTTTTTTCATTTAATACAATCTGTAAAACAAACTGAAGCACCAGGGATGAAAAAACACTGTCACTCACGCTTAGCTATGTATGCTCTACTGAATACTACTACGAAAAAACAAAAATTGTAAGGTGGTAAAGTCTTTACTGGTAAAACATAGGTTGGTGTAATTGTGAACATATTAAAATGAGAATATTAGCATTTAACTCTAAACATTATTGTGCCTACAGTCTCTAAATCCCCCTCATGTGGCTGCAGGCCCAGACAAAACAAGAGCACACTCCATCTCAGGATATTTTTGTAGGGAATTATGTGCATGCTGCTTCTTCTGGGTATTTTTCTCCCAGTATTTGTTTTATTTTTTGCACTTTCCTTTTATGGGGAGTTTTTTTTTTTATTTATGCTTAACAATAAACTTCAGAAATTACAAGTTAAGAATGCTGACAGTCATTCATTTATAACATGATTCTTTGTGGCAAAACATAGCAAAGAAGGCAGTAAATTGCATCATTAGTCATACAGATTTAAGAGGCAAACTGAACTAAGCTACGTATTGTGCTTTTAGTTTTATTTTATCTGTTTTAGCTCCTAACTTCAGTTTTAAGTTCCATGTTTCTTAGCCAATTCTACTTTGAAAGTTGTAGTTAACTTTTGTCCCAGAAATTTTAAATAACTAAGCTTGTTTCTTCAACTTTTTATCAAACAAAACAAAATTATTTTGGAATGCTGTACTTGGCTATTTGTACCAATGATTGATGTGAGCGGTTCATGCTGAGCACAGAAGTGCTAAAACTGTGACTCGTGTAACATCTTTCCAGTGAAATCATAGTCTCTTTGAGACCAATGGGACCTGAAATAGCTCTTCAGAAGTCTGAAGCTCATATAAAATACAGTAAGGTGTAGTGTTACAATGTAAATTAGGTCACACACGTCAGATGTAGCAACTCATTGCAAAGCTGCAGCAATATACAGTTTTTCACAGCAGATAATTGGACTTCCCATGTGTATAAAAAAACAGAAAGAATCATTAACACTGATAAAAGCTCAGTTCTTTAATCCTAACCAATAAACCTTGACAACATGTACAGTGACCCAACAAGCAAAACAGCGGGATCAATTTTCCTGCTGTCAAATCAGCAAGCGTGAGAAGGTTTGACAAATTAGAGTTTGCTGTCTAGCTGGAGTTTAAATAGACAGCACTCTCCTTTTAAATGTGGAAATATTGAAAGTATTTTCATCTAATTTAGATTGATCTGATGAATAGGACAACCAGTGATCTGAAATACCTGTCTGAAGAATGACAGCTGAAAGATAACTCTGAGATAAATCAAATTAGAACACATTATTGCTGACAAAGGGACACTTTATCTCAGTAAACTCTGCATTCAGACTATCTTTTGTAACAACATTAATCTCCATTTACTTTTCACTTATTGAAAAACAGAACAGACATATTGCTATATTGTGTTTTGCTAAAACTGTGAGGATCTGGGTTTGGCTCCGCCTTGTGGGCAGAGCCACTAATCATTCTTTCACAGGTGTTCCAGTTTCCACTGATAAGACCAGCCAGTACTTAAGCAGCAGGCTGGGATCAGATCTTCGCTGGAGCGTCGAACCTTCTGGGTTAGATTCTCCGCCTCAGCGTCTAACCTAACTTATGCTACTCACGTTCTTTGTTTGTGCCTACGACTCAGGTTTTCTGCCACGCCACGACTACGGATCTGAAGAACTACTTACCTGGATAACCGCTGATACTTACCTTGCTGTAACTGGCTCGTCTCCTGGAACCACTGGAACCGCACCTCTCCTGCTCGACGCCGCAAACCTCCTCCAGGACCTGTAAGCAAACAAAGAGACATTGAAATCCTTGCTACCATCTTGGAACTGAATTGTACCCGAGACTCACCCAGTTCTCCTTATCTTGCAGACTCCTCCAGACTCCGACCACTGTATATAGCTTCACCTGTTAATAAATGCACTTACCGTTATCCTCGTCTCCGTGTGTGGTTTTGGTTTCGCTCTCTGGACAGAAACTCTAGAGTTTATGACAAAAACGTTGTAGAAAAAATGTTTTTTTCTGGAAATTAATAAAAACACAAATCATTTTCTATAAGCATTTAAAAAAAAACTGTAATGTGAATGAATTCAAACGAGAGGTTCATCAAATTTATTAAAACCTCTGTTTTTTGTTTTTTTTACCTCTGTGTGTTGGGCACTTTAGGTGTAGGAAGAGAATAATACGTGTGTGTTTCAGCTTGTTAGTGGTGTCTTGTTAGTGTTTTATTTTGTTAAATGGTCCTACACAGCTATTGTACAACCGCACAGGTGTTAATTATTGTGCCTGGATAGAGCTCGGCTCATCACTGTGTGGGTGTCTACAGCTTTGGATTGACTGAGATCTCTGTTTTGCCATATATATGTATAGATGGATCCGTGTGTATGTATATAAATATACACATGCACACAAAACTGACAAGTTCTCTTGCTTATAACATAATAAGATGGAGAGTCAGCGGTTAATCCATCTAGAGTAGTTCACAGACCATAAACCACAGCACGCAACTGAGCCTGTGTGCATATTTTATATCTTGTGCAATTTATGGCCTCTGCAGTGTGCCAGTGGGAAAGGTTCTGAGGGGAGCACGCCCATGTGTGCGCTGAGTATGTTCAGAATGGCTTGAAAGGTTCAAGAAGTGCAGAACTAACAGAGTGGAAATATGACCGTGCATCTCTTGCCAGTCCTGTGGATTATAGATGGAGTTCACTGAAGGTCAGCCTTTCTGCTCAGAAGACTCTACAGATGCCTGTTTCGATGCACACACAACAGGGATTGTGGATGCAGAGCCATAAACTCAAGCAGCCAGCTTAGATTGGCTTGAGATCTCCATTTCATAAATGGTTAAAGGGAGATGGAGAAAAATGAGTGGAGGTAAAGAAAATGAGAAGGCAGAAGAATTTCATAGATAATTATTTTACTGTGTGTCATGAAGTGGCTGTTTGCTGATATTAACTAAGCTCTGCAAAAATAAGATCCACAAATTAAAGTTTAAGCATTAAGATTAAAAAAACGATTGATTCAAAACTAAAATATGTGTTGTGTAAAGAGTACTTCAAGTGTCTGCAAGTGCCAAGTCTGCTCAAGTATTTGAAACTTGTTTTTAAAAATGGAGCAAAGTTGGCACTTTTGATAACAATGTACTGCAGTACATGTTTTACTGATCCTATGGAAGGAGGCAAATATAAGATTAATAGGGAACAACAAAGAACATTTAATCAACTGGCAATGCACAATATTAATTTCAATCAAAGACAAATTATCACAAGTTTAGATTTGAAAACCCTTACACTTTTAAATAGAATTAAACAATTTTGAAAACACTTTTGATCCAGCAAATTGGTGCTCAGAGTGGTATGAATAATGCTTAGATAACTGGAGTTCAGATTTGAGAAATGTAGAGGAAGAAGCACTCAAGCGTTAGTAATTTAATGTCTTTGCCCATTGATTTAATATTGGCAAAGTATTATTTTGGGTGGACAGACAAAATTATAAAAAAATAGAGATTAATAAAACAGATTAGAAAGAGTCAAAGAGCTGCGTGAGGCATGCTGTTCGTATGGATGATGATGTTACTTTAGTGGTGTCACAGACAATGTTAAGATTTGTGAATTGCATGAAAATATATCATATTATCCACGAGGAGGATACCTGTAGTCTTTCTCTGATATTCTTCTTTATGTTTTGTCTATTTGCTTACCTGTTCATATTTTCTGAATAAGAGCTTGTGCATTTGATCTTCATTCAGTTCATTTGAATTTTTATTTCTCAAACAGCTGATTTAAAACCACCACTGAGCATGCCTGTGAATGAGACTACATGCAGTCCAGATTTGTGCCATGATAAAAGTGATACCGAAATTATACTATGTCTGACCTTCAAAGAATACCTTCACAAGTTGTTACAGAAAACACGGAGGATCTCATTCAAATATGGCGTGTTTAGTTACAGTCACATTAATGAAAAGAGGTGCATGTCTAAAAAGGGCTTTAGTTTCACCGAGAAGAGACAAAGGGAGACTACAAATATAGCAAGGCAGCTCACGATTGTGATTTTCAGTGTGCAAAATCTGACAATATCTGACAATACTATGCAGTTCTAAAACAAAAGTACAGCCTTCAGAGATAGATCATTACCAGTGACCTTATCACAAAAAGCCTGTATCTGAAAAAGCCACAGTAGTTTTGGATACAAGAGCTCTGGGCAAATCAAGTGTTGAGACTGAAATTAGCCACTATTATCAAAGGCAGATTTGTGGGGGAAAATAGACATAATTTGATTAAAAAAGAAACTTCTTGACAGTGTTTTAGTATGGAGGTGGACAGATTTTTCATTTAATGTCTGCCAGCAGATGAGGAGCTTTTTGGCAGTAAAGGGAAGGAAAGAAAAATAAATAAATGTCAACAAACCCCTGATGCAAATGTGTTAAACTTGAACTGAAAACAACCTCTGCAAAAGAAAAATGGTTTAAAACAGACAGAGCACAGGAAGGGCTCAAGCATTGGATTTTGCCCAAACTCTCCCCTAAACTCAAGATAACTGAAAATCTGTGGGGAGTACTTAAATATACTGGCCATGCATAACAGCTTTAAATGACTTCTAGACCAGAAGTGTGTAAAAAGCTCAAATGAACAAAAAGTTAGCAGATTTGTGCGTACAACTGGAGCCTTGTCATTAGTCTAGTGTGTATTCTGCTCCTGCATGACATAACAAATATATACAACCAGAGTTAGAGATAACTAATTTTACAACAGCAGCTTGTAAAAACAATAGCAACCATCATTGCTGTAAATATTAATATAATTATCTGTATATTAAAAACATAAATAAAGATGGCATATAACAAAAAGAAAAGTCAGGTTTGAAATCTGATTTTACAAATAGTTTCTGATCCTTTTGTGAATCAGAGTTCAAGCTGAATGCATGAAACTCACACCCACTCCCAAATGGGGTAATGTGGCAGTGGTTTACAGTGGCTGACTCAGCTGTAATAAAACATTAATGAAGATGTTGGGTAATTTGGGCAGGCAATTGAGGGCGAGAAGGAGGAAGAATAGGTAGGAAGCGAGAGGAAGAGGCAAAGGTAGCGAAGCAGCAGCTGCTCTTCCAGATGATCCACGGAGGGACACACAGCTGTCCTCCTCACAGCTCTCCTCCCTCTCCATCTCTTTCTCCTCCCTTTATTCCGCTCCACACCAACCCTCAGAAACCTCTTCAGGAAAATGACTTTAATGAAGATATATTACCACAGCTAAGTCCTGATTCATTATTCCCACACAGGTCCAGTCTGCACACACACACACACACACATAGACACCTCCCGTTAAGTGTGGGTGAGAGAGTTTCCCACCATCTCCATCATCCTGCACAGCTCTCCACTGTGTCAGGAAACGTTAATGATAATCCTGTAAGGAAAGCTGGCAGCATGTGAGAACAATAAACGCCACACAAAAAATGCAATAGGTGAAACAAGCAAACAGAGCTCACAACTCCCACAGTCTTATAGAAGCATTTCCAGTACACAAGTGTATGAATAAACACATGGGAAGTGCCAAATGCCTCTAATGAAGTTAAAAAAAAAAATCTCTTATAAAGAACAAAATGGCAATGCAATACAGTGGAGCAAGTATATAAACATTTATAAATTAGAAATGGAGTTGGTATATCTGTGATTTAAAGTTCAGAATCCAATCCAGATAAGCACAACTTGGCGATGCAGCTGAAAGCTTTTGATTCTGAAATATGAAAGCATTGTAAAGGCACATAGTTAAAATCTTCAACAAGGTTTTGTGTATCTCCTTTAAGCTACTCAGTGATGCAGCTGTCATACTGGTTACATTCGTTTATTGCGATTATTTCCAGACAGCTGCCAAAGCAACTTTTCCCTGAATGACCTTTTATATTACTCCACATGTTGCAAATCAATGTGGACATTCATAGTTTTATAGGTTATTATACCCTAATGAAATTATAAGAAACATTATCAGAAATGTAACCAGTGCCTGAATGACAGAATGATGTTGCTTCAACGGATTATTAAAGCCATCAGGGCTGTGTAACTCATTTTTGAAAAGGCCTAAAGTAATCAAGACATCTGCTACACCCTGTAGTTGTGCATTTGGTACATTTGATATGCGTGCATGTGCACAGACAAAATGTGATCACTAAATGTGTCAGGATTGGGGTTTGGATTGAGTTATTTTTTGAGTTTATTTTGTATTAAGTTTGTTTCTTCAATTCTGTTATTTTTGATTGTTACTGTCTTTAGTTTTGTTTTTTTTTGCTCCCTGTGCCCTCTGTGTTTTTTGTCATATTCACTTGTCCTCAGCCAATCACTTGTTTGCCTGCCCCGCCCATCTACACCTGCCCCAAGTTAGTAATCACTCACCTGTGCCCACTTCACCTACTCACCTTCAGTCTTTAAAACCTGGTAATTTCTTCCACTTACTCACTGGTCTGTTGTTACTTCAATTTCCTGTGTGGTTCCCCCTCGTGTCCCGCCCTTGTGTCTTTGCAACCCTGGTTTTTGGTATTTAGTTTTTACTTGCAGCCACGTTGGCCTTTTGTTTGTTTTTTTGTATTTAAAGAAATTGTTCTTTCTTTAAGCCTCTCGTTATAAGTCTGCATCTTGAGTCCCACCATCCACCAAACCCGACAAAATGAGAAACATGAGAGCAATGTAATGCTGAATCGCTGTGGGAACAGTTTTAAAAAATTAAAGCATTTTTTTGAAGATTTGAATGACAAAAGGCTGCTTTAACCAGCAGACATTTTACTGAGCTTCAGAGGAATGTTACAAAAAAAGTAGAACCACTCAGAGAGTGCAAACCTCTGCCAAGGCAATAAGGTCACCGTCATCACCATAATCTAATGACTTGTTTTCTTGTGACATCCCCAACATTTCCAGAATATTTCATCAAAATCTTTTTGTCAGTTTTTAAATAAACAGACAAATAAACCACCAACACTAAACCACACTAGCATTGCTTTGAAAGCTCATCAGTCGTTATGTTACTTTTTTCTGCTTTTAAATGGTTTTAAATAAGGAAATGCAGCTGAAAGAAAAAATAAAACAAATAGATAAGGCACGGGAGTATTATTTTTGTTGCATTTAGTTGCAGCAGTTTATTTTCTTATACATTTAGCCTATGCTTGCAGTTTATGCTAACTAGTTACCCCTACCAAAGCTTTGATGTACATTTTGGATTTACTGCAGTCATTCCTAGTCAATCATATGGGGGATTGATAAGAACTACTTCCTCCTTAGTGACTCAGGGAATGTCTTATAGGGGTTACCACTTACACTGTAAACATCCTTAGCACCAGCTGCACTTCATGCAGTCAGATGAGGATAAGGTTTTCCTGCCTGCAGGCCCACACAGGTATTCAAACACATACACACACATGTAGAAACATTCTCTGAACACATTTGGTATTTTCAAACATTTACTTGCGTAGGAAAATGATTTACCAGCACATCCTTAATTATAAGTGCCTGGGGGAGGAGGTACAGAGGAGGAAGCTTCAGACGTTTAAACACTGACGCACTGGGGCGGGGAGCCTGGTTTGGCGAGTGGATAAGTCCATTTCTGATGCTCATTGACTTGCTCAAGGGCACTCTGAGGGCAGCAGTTACTCATTTGTTCTCCTACACATAATTCCAGCAGGATTGCGAATCCAAGCCAGCAATCACAACAAGTTCTGTGACCTTTTGGCAGCCACTGCTTCCTGCTTCAAACATGTTAGCAGTTAGCTCAAGGCATATGAAAAATCAACTAAAACAAACAAGCAAACAAACTGTTTCAAAGCCTGATGAGTGTTTTTCACTTTTTTCTCCAAAGGCTCTACGAGAAAATCTTACAATAATGGATCATCTGTACAATATATTGATTTTTTGTAAACTGATAGTACCTGATATAAACTGCTGTATTCCAGTCATCTAAAGCTATTTTTAGAATACTTGTGCAGAAACACAGACAGTCAGTCTGACATGGGTGAAGTCTTAGAATTTGTGTCCATGGTCATGTTACAGAACTCATTCGAAGGAACAGATACAAATACAGAAATAAATACAAAATATTTTGGATTTATTCCTCAACAGCTACAAGAAGAAGAAGATGGTTTTATTTAAATGGTTGAAAACAGGTTCAGTGGTCATGCAGAACCACATATGAGGGTCCTCATTCAGAAAAAAATCTGAATCTTATTGATATAAGAGCTTTGTAAATTCCACTTTTATACATTTTCTGATTTTGGTCATGAGAGCAAGATTCAACAAAGCACAGCAGCTTTACACTCTGACTTCATGTTAACTTTTTTCTGCAATTCCATTTAAAATAGTTTTTTTCTCCTGAAGTGGTCGTTTGTTGAACTTACTCTTTCAAGTTCAACAGCTAGCTTTCTTTTCACGTCCTCCATCATTGACCTATAACCTCAACTTGAAATGTTCCAGATGCTGAAACTGAAATCTGAGAAATAAAATATCTCATTTGAAATATATTTGAAATATTTTTTTTTCCTGAGAACCATTAATATAGCTATTACAGTGAACATTAAAAAGCAAATTTTTTGAACTTTTTTCACATTTAACAGGGTCCTGTATCCAAATATAGATCATTTTCACATAAGTACTAGTTTGACATCCACTCATGTGTATAATGTACAGAACATTAAGCTCTAAAGTAAAACAAAAAGAAAAAAAGAAAGAGTAGGTCCTACATTGAATAGGAACTCTGAATTTTCAGGCTTCTGGTTGCTGTTCTAACCCTTCAGTACCCATTATGACCCTGAATGGTGGCTTTGTTACATCTTGTCTTAACCCTGCAATATTCTGCAGTAAACTACTAGATTACTATTATTAGAGTGAAAAAATACCCACAGTTTGAAACTGTGTCTTAAGACAACTAATGAAGAGTGAAGTACTCACACCTTAGAAGTCTGAGGTTTATGTTCAAAGTGTCATTGTTTTATTTGTAATGGATCCTCATTGCATGCTTTGTCTGTCAGTCTGCAGCAGTGTGCGAAGTTCAGTAACCCAAAAAACCAGAGTAATTGTATTTATTTATTTATTTTAGATTTAGAATTTTTCACAGGTGGATAAAGCCCACTGCTACTCAGAAGAGGGCTTATTTAGGAGCTATATTTTTTTATCTAAAGCAAACCTTATTAATGTTTTTATTTTTTAAGTGGCTATTATGTTGTTAATTTTTTAACTGCATTACTTCAACATTATAGAATTATTCCAACTAGGTCCACCCAGCACAGTCATATCATATAACACAAAAATGCTTTGCAGCACACTGCAAGCATGGTCCAACAGTCTTTAGTGTTATAATAACCAGAAATGTTTCTGTAAACAATCATTTGAAACAAAAGTGATGTTGTGTAAAGGTTTACAATAAAGCATTCTTTAGAAGCCGCCTTGAAATCTTTATCTTTGAGTTACTCTTAAATATCATGATATTGTCACTCATCTACCACTTTTTCTGCTTCTTCAAAGATACTTTACTGTGAACTTTAAGGTACTTTAAGTTCTTTTTCGTATGCTGTGGAAATGTGATAAATACATACATAGCTGACAACCTTTCTGTGGGATATGAACTCAGAATTGTCTCCAGCCTACAAACACAAATGCACATTTCAACTGGTATACAGAACCTGAGGCTCTCTCTGCCAAGTGTTAACTTTTGCAGTGAAAACCAAGCATATTCAAATCCCCACAGACAAAAAAATATCCCTGCAGTAAAGTCAACAAGCACACATCCATCTACCGGCAGCTCATTCATGCAGTCTGGAGTTCATTTCACACCTCTAAATACTCTTACAACTCTTGCTGGTTGAGCACTCTTTCACAAACCTGTAAATTACTGAGCAACAGCTGCTGGCTGAACCACAAGCTTGTCACCATCTTTCATGACACTAACTGGAACTGTAATAATAACCATCCTGCACTGAACAGCTGCAGTACTTAAAAAAAAATATACAAATTTTCTTTCAAACTTAGTTTGTCTAACTTCAGAATACCTACTTGTGTTGTGTCTTGTTTGGTGAGGTATTATTTGTAAGCATGAACGATGTGGGTGGAACAGTTTGTGTTTCCTTTCTAAATTATGGTGGGAATATATTTACCAACAGACAAAACTGCAGATAGTTTTTGTTTAGCTTTTGTTTGAGTATGCCTTTCAACCATGACCACAGTGCGATTAAAGCTGTACAGCTTTGCACGTTCCTCAATTTGTTGAACAAAGAAATAAACCATTTAGCATTGTATTCATATAGCAACAAGACCACTTTGAATTTCTTTTCCGTCAGCTAATTAATATTCTTCAAAAAAAATTCCAGCAGCACAACAACAGCATCCTTGATCACTTAATAACAGTTGTCTGTAGGTTTCCATGGCAAAGCCCGATAACAAATGCATTGTGTTTCCATGTTAATGTGCCTGACAGAAGCTTCACAGGCTTGTCAACTGCTCACAACTCCATTAGCCGTTCTAAGCCGCTGGTGCTATGCTCAGACAAGATTTAATACAGAAGAAGCAGAAGAATATGAAATCAATAAATGTTTATGACACATCTATAATCTTTTTAAAGCAGCTTTACAACACAGAGAGTTTATGAAGTGTATTTTAAAGCTAATGAAGGGTTTAACAGTGGACTGACCTGTGTGCTATAGGGCAATAATTTGCTCTGAAAGAGTGGTCAGAAATCAACATGGTCGAGTCGGTATTGGTACTGTTACTACTATTTCTAACACTCAGTGACGCCGTTATCTTTTCCTCTGTTATCAGCCCACTCCTCTCTTCCTTACGTCTTTGGAACAGATCAGATTGTGGGCCAGCTCAGTGTTAGTCAGAGCATAGTGTAGTGCATTTGTGTGGGCTGATACTTTGAATAACAAAGCAGTTGTCCATTAGGTGAAAAAAATTAACGTTTCAATAAAGCTTGTACTGTCAGCTCAGTTTTTAAAGGCACCAATATTACTGCTTGCACATGCCATGCCAGTAATGATAGAATTTGCAGCTTGAAAAACTTGGCATCCTCAGTGAGTAATGCATTATTTACAGAATTAATAAAATTACATTATATAACTGCATTATGTTCTAATCCTGAGTCTGCAGGTTCGAGGCCAGGTTGTGAGGAAGGAACCGGCATAAAACAATTCACCAAATCTTTCATGCAAGTTTGCTCGCTGTGGCAGCCCATGCAGGAGGGAACAGCTGAAAAAAAAACAGAAAAAGAAAAAGAAAAAAAATACGGCATTGTTTTCCTTTATTAATATTATTATTGTTATTTGTTTTTTATTGCACAGTGCTCCTCCACTGAAGCTTGATGCCTATATAGCCAAGCATAACTTCATCTTAGAGCTCTGCAGATAGAAGCACATCAGGCATCAGACGTCTCAGGCCCAACACAAAACAATCCCAAAATCCAACTGTGGTGAACAAATAAAAAAGCAAGGACAGTCGAATCAGATTCAGCTGAATGTATTAAAAAAAAACATAAAAATAAGCATGCACTAGTGAGTAGCAAGTGGAAAACTACATGTACGTCGGATGTCAGAAGCTACTGAAGTCTTTGGGCGGGTGTGAATCAACATTTATTGAAAATGTTTTGTGATTCATTGGATAACTATCTAATCATTTTTAGTCTCCAGTCTTCTGTGGTTTTCTCTCCATTTCTGCTTGGTGTTTTATGATCTATGATATAATAGGCTGAATCAATAACAGTGGACACAGAGCCATTTGGCATAGCATCATCAACAAGTACTTATCTCTAAATGCTTTTCCACAACAATATTTACACAAAATGTAAACTAGTTATTTGTTTGATATCATCCTTTTTGTGAATACTTTTAGTCCACAGCTATTTTGGCAAAGATAAAGTAACTGTGTGGTAAAAAAAAAATAATTTTTTGTCAAGTCTTTTTTTTAACTTATTTTCTTATGATAATGTAAAAAAGTAACAAAGTACAGCCTCTTTAAATGCAATTTTTGCTACACAAACAGGGGTAAAAATGATCCCTTTTGGCAGTTTTAAGGGTATTGAAAAATTGGCAGTGCTCGGTTTTACTTGATAGCTTGAGTTAGATGCAGAAAAAAAGGTAAGCGTTTTTGCCGTTTACAGAATTATGTTTAAGCTGACAAAGTGTGCGCACTCATGTTTTATTTGACAATAAACTAGAGAAAGACTAGAAAGACTAGAGAAAGTGTTCAATGAAACTCTTCTCTTCAACATGTAAACCACTCATTTTTAAAGGCTCTCATGTAAAAGAAAAAAAAAATAGCTCAAAAGTTATTTTAGATGTGGGCTACCATTTTTGTAATTTTAAATTAAACTGATAAAATGTATGCAGTGTGGCATTTGCATTTGGAAGTTGTTGCTCTAACTCTAAGAACAGGCAGCCAGAAAAACTTTCTGTGCAAATCCAACAGGCCGTGCTTGACAGCAAAAAGAAATAAAATCCATCCGAGAAAAAGAAGGAACATCAGGAAGGGCCGACATGTTTGACACGTTCTGAGAGGAACAAGAATTCAGCGGTGTAAAAATGCCTTGACGTCAACAGATGACAACAGTTTTTTTTTTTCAGTCCCTCATGTTGCTGAATGTCACACTGTGTGAGTGTTTCACAAACATGGAACATCATCTGCCGAGCTGAACAAGTTGTTCTTTTTGATTTTGTCATTTAGGCACATGTATTTATATTTATCTACTCTGTCATATAATAGCTTATACCTTTTTATGTCATTAAAATTTTCTCAGCTGATCCCACATACATACAGTAAGTGTCTGATGGGCGTTTTATTCAACATACTGACCACAGTCTCAGTGCTGTTTTCTGTAACTTTCTGCCAGAATGATCTGCTCTGTGTGGATGGATGTGTTTTATGTCCAAATTACATCAGAGTATTTTTTTCTCACAAAGTGGAGGCCCAAACAGCTTTTGAGAAACATGTAAAACCAGTGTTGCTGCAAATTATGTACATAATTTGAAGCAAACACACATCTGGTAAAAAAAAACAGATGGAAAAATGTACAGAAGCAGTGTGATGGGATGGGCGTGTATGTCTTGAAATGGCTTTGGGTAACTTGTGTTTATTGATGATGTACACAAAAGCAAATATTCTGCTGATGTGACATAATGTATAATTTTTCACTTTCAGCCAAATGGAGTAAAGATGAATGAACGCTGCTTCACAGAATGGATTTTGAACAAGAACATTTTGAATAACCTGTAATGTTTCTGTCAGTCACCTGATTTCAGTTTCACAAACCTGCGTATGTAATATTTAAAGGCAATTGAACAAGTGGAATGTCCCCAGTTAAATTGGGTTAGAGAAAAAGGTGATTTATATTTTAAAGAGCTTCAACTGGGTGAATGTAATGTCAGCATGTTCGGCTAAAAAAACCTAAATAAAACCTGCATGTAAGAGGAAATAGTATGTTCAAGTCTGTGCAAATTTTAAAGATCACCAAAAGCTTTAAAAACAATGTAATGTATTTAACAAACAAAAATAAATACAGTTAAAACCTAACTATGCAAAAAACATTCTATTATTGAGCCAACAACCCAAAAATTGGATTACTTGAAACTTTGTATTGTGTTTTGATCTCTCAGATATTGGCTTCTCATTTCATCATGCTGGAATCCTGCTCACATCATCTGTCAAAACACAAAGACAACCTGAGTAATATGCAAACGAGTTCACCCAATGGGACTCTTGTTCTGTGAAGTTGTGCGTCTCATTAAGAGTCACAGTTGAACGTCCTTACCTTTTAAGCTGCTGATTCAAAAGGAGGTTGCAATAACAAGGTCAAGGTTAAAGCAAAGTCTGACAGCTCCTGATAATGACTCAAACTGTATCTGTAAGTTTGATCTTAGACAACATTCATCTGATCCACCTCAGCTGGATGCCATTCTCAGCTTTTGCTGTAAGCCTTTCCATCTCTGCGAGTCATGAATGGCTGATTCTATGCGGGTCTGAACAAGTCGATGCAATAAAACTATGCAGATGCTATTAATACTGGTTGTCTGGTTGATTCCACTCTGATTTGAAGACATGTTAAAAGGCAGATATTTGTGAAATAAAACACATTAAGTCATGCTCTGAGAAATACAATTAGATTAATTTAGGAGTAATGCTGAATGTTATTTCCAATCATTTTCACTTTCAAATGTCACAGTTTATTTCTTGCTTATATCTTGCTTATTTAGTTATCTTTTTATAAAAAAAACCACTTTATGTCAGTATTTCACATTTGAAAAACAAGTGAAACAAATCTGGTACCCGATCAGGGGCCAGGCAAAAATAAAACCATAACCTGAAGTATTTTTTTCAGACAAGTATTACAGTGGTTTGTTTTTGTTTTTCTTGTCATCATTACATGTTAATAATTGTTAATTAGTTTTTTAAATTAGAGCCTCTGAGCAGCAACCTTTAAACTAAAATTGTCTGAACTGAAAGTGTATTTAACAGCACTTTACTGTTTTGTGGGCTTTGTGCTGAACTGGGTAGTAGTAAAATGTTTACAGAAATATGAACGGACAAAGCATGTAGTTCCTGCTAAATGATGACAATGCTTTCAGCCAGAACATTTGTCATCACACAGGTGTTTACAGATGAGGCTGTGAAAGAATAGGGTTAGTGTAAAAATAAAATGAAAAACACGGGCATACTTTTTATGAACCTTAACTGTGGAGTCGGCACTAAAATGAACATGAAGATGAAACTGTAACATGTTTTTTACAGCCATGGGTGACTGAAGGCTCAACAACAAAGTGCCAAATCCCAGTACATTGAATTAGGCAGGGACAATGATTATGTCCTCATCATTTTCATTGGTTCTTTTTTTCATGATTTTTGTTTCCTGCTGTGTCAAAAATTGTAAAATATCAACTCATGAACTGAGTCTAATTGCTCATTTTAGAGCAGATTTTAGCGATATGCCAGCGTACAGCCAAAATGCAGAAGAATCGTGCAAAACAATGTTCTTCATTAGCAGTGTTTTTGATGTGTGTATAATGAGCTTACCTGTGATATAAAAATTTCCTGCAAAACATTATTTTTGATTTGAGTGCTAATCAAGAAATATCATTGCCATTTTAGAGCCAAACCACCTGCTGCTATACAGCATTGTGGTCTTTTGTCTGAACGTCATAAAAGAACTGCTCTGAGTCCACTCACATTTTTGATTCACCGTAGAAGCAAGTCGAAGTTCTCACTTAGTAACATACATAATTCTTTGAACGCTACATGAGTCCAGCTTGCCTTACTTAGCTATATTTTTCTGTTATTGTGTACCATTTCTTTTAAAATAATAAAAATATTATTATTTTTTTAAACTTGTATGCTGTAAAATAAAAACATGGTTATTTTAATAATAGAAAAAAAAATGTTTTCCTGTAATGTTTTTTTTTTTTTTTCCCCACTTTGTTCAAGAGCCATCAATTTGGGTGTAGGTCTTTTGAATTAGGTAGCTCAGAATTCTCCACATATATGTTACTGTGTAATATTTCCTTTTAAGCAGCTGGCAGCTGATAAGCTGTCTTTTTTTTAAAAAAAAAGAACAAACTACATTTGCCAGTGGAAAGCTGATTTCCCTTTTGCTCCAAACTCATGAGCTGGTGAACTGAAAATTGATTTCAGATCAACTATTTCCTGCTCTCTTAGATTCCTGATTGGCCTTTAGCTTCACTAAATGGTTCCTTGGGGATGTTAGGCAAATGGGAAATTAAGCTATTTTAAGATCTATTGCCAGTTTAAACCTCCAAACTAAGACAAAACTACTTTGGGACTATTTCATTGAGAATTGAATAGAAAACCTTGGTGGAGAAGATAAAGTGACATTATTCTAAATCAAGACAGGATTGTTGTAAAACTGGATCCCGACTCATGAAAACATGAAACACTAATATGTAGAGACTGGAAAATTGCAGATGACTTTTGACCTTTGCAAATCAGTTTTTATACATCCTATTCACAGGCGGCATCATCACAAAAGCAAGAGGAACTGCATCAGCACAAAACTTGCATCTTTGCAACTGAGAGTAATCTATCATCTATCAATGTAACAGGAGCCAGAGTAGACTGCAGTCATGTGAAATCAGATGAACGATTAAAGTCCCATGTGATAGTCTTACCACATCCATGTGTGAAAAAGGCTTTTCTGAAATGTCCACATTTATGTCTCAGTTAGAAAAACTTAACCCTCCTGAAGCCCTCGTGACTGAAGAGAAGAGGAGAAGCCCTTGTAACTTCAGGTCCACTTGACCCAAAGGCCACGGGAAGGTTAAATGAAGTTTATGATTACCACCCTTGACAATAAACATTGTCAGCACATGACGATGATGGCAAAAAGCCAATCTACTGTAAAGTATAATAGTTTTGATTGCAGCCCTACTTTTTATATAAGGAATTTAAATTGTGTACTCCAAGCATAAAAACTAAATGATTCAGTATAAGCTGTACAAAGAAGTCGTAAAGAAAAAATAACATGATTTTTACTTTTAAGATAACTCTAAAAATAAAATCTCTTAAAAATATAAATTTTCTGCAATTTATTCTGCAGTTTATTTAGTAAGAGGAATGTTATATGATACATAGTAGTTGTGGTTATTTCCCAATTTTAGGATTAGAGGTTTATTTTTTTAGCCTAGACAATAATTTAGTCATTTTAGTGTCAAAGGCAAAAAAAAAATTAGGACCCTTTGAAAAACTGAATTGTTGCTTATTATTAAGCGAAAGTCTTACACATGATCTACAGTTGCAATTAATCATCTCAAAAGATAATTCTATCCATTTATTTCGAGAACAATGACATCTTGGTTCACACGATATGTAGCTATGGACGTTAACAATTTCTGAGTCAGACTGGTCCAGGTATTTGTGTTTTAGAGATCTTTAGCAGATATTTCATGCTCTTGAAAGATAACCATGATGACCCAAACATGCTGACAAGGGTTAAAGTCACTGTAATCTAACAGATCCATTTTAAACGTAACTGGAGACAGATATGTCTTCATGCTTGTATGACTGGAAATTAAGTATTTTGATGTTTTAGCTCCTAGGATGTGATATTTTGAATTAAAACGTTTTAAAGTGTCTTTTTATTTTGTTTATATTGTGTATTTTTTTTTTTGCTGACCTGAGGTACTGTCTTTTTGTGGCTGGGAAACTCATTGTACACATAATTTAAATTTTTAGAGTTTTCTGTTTCCTGGTTAAACAAAGGTTAGAAAAGTAATTTTAGATGCGAAAAACATAAATTAGCTTTTTGTGTGTGTATGCGAGTATAAGAGGAAAAAAAGAGAAATCAAAAGAAAGCTCTAAAGAAAAGCCTGGGTTCACTTACCATCTATGGAAATCTGCTGCCAGTCTGCACTTTAAACAATCAGTGTGCATTATGAGGTTTCAGAACTACATGATTGATCCTTTCTTCTCCAAACCTTGAGGGTCTACTGCCAGAAAATATATCCTCATTTCCTACAATTAATCTAATCAGCCTTAATAAAAGCATCCATTACTGCAGATGCACCATTGACAGGCAGAGCAGGATGTTTTGCTGATGAATAATCAGATACACAAAAATACACATAGGCCTGCAGATCCAAACAACCCTTAAGGCTTAGTGAGTATTTATCTGTCAATGAGTTAGTAATTTTCACATTTCTGGCAGTCAAAAGCAATGCATGTGGTCTATAAACTGGAGGTTTGTTTTATTTGCAGGGCAGCAAGTTAAAGTTGTGTACACATCAAACTGGAATCTATGTTGTTTGTCACAATTGACCTCATGTTTCTTATGGTGTTTTGGTGCTATAAACTAATGGGTGTAATTAGAAGCTCATTAAACATACAATTAGCCCCCCACAGTCATTTGTAGATGTCCTGTAAATGACGGTAAGGTAGAGTTCCCTTTTCCTAAAAGTAAGCCCTGACCACAGAGGATCTGACAACATACAGTTTGAAGAAGAAAATATGTTTAAAAGCTGCAGGAATCAACATTGTTTCACTTTCTACCATTGAGTTTTCTGAAAAATCTCTAGTCTTATTAAAAGTACAAACAGATGGGAGAGATAATGCATATCTCTTAACATTCGAAGCTTGCTGGGTTTATTTTCCATTTTTACTTTACTTGTTCACAAGCTCATATAAGGCAAAACACAAGCTCAAACAAAGTGAACTCAGGGGGACCAGTAAGTCTGATATATTTATTTTTTGTTTTATGATGAATTACACCACCTGGGGTAGAAGACAAACACTTCCTTTTTGGATACAAATGGAGATAAAGAAAAAAAAGAATAGAGAGTAAATTTGAGAGACCGCCTATGGCTGCGCTAAACTGAGAATACAGCACAAACACAAATGTATTTTGTTTCAATAATATTGTTCCAACAATAATAATATATAAATAAACTGCCTAAACACAAATTAAGCTACTTGTAATTATCTGTGTTTTGGAACTACTGAACCATATGGTTATTTAACGTTTCATTATTTTTTTAATATACATAAGTCTTCTGTGTTTTCCAGGATACCTACCTGTGGTCCAGCTTTTATGGCTCTTTACTTTGACAATGAAACTCCTTTGCCTGCAGCATAGCTGTTACAAATACACATGACTGCATGCAGACACTTCTGCAGTAAGGGTGATAACATGCTGTGTGAAGAATTTGTTTGGGCTGACACAAAACATGTCTCGGGCTGCAGCAGCGCAAGGGTGACAAAAGTGGACTTATCACTGAAAGCTACTTTGTTTTGACCAACAAAACTAAATGAAGGTGCAAAATAAAGAAATAATGCTCTAGTGACAAAGTGGTTTTGTGAATGGCGATAATTAACAGGTTTTCATGCAAGATATTGTGACTTAGACACTAAAAAGATCCATCCATCCATCCATCCATCCATTTGACTCTTATTCCAGAGTCAGGTCATGGGGGCAGCAGTTTCAGTAAGGAAGCACAGACACCCTTCTCCACAGACACCTCTTCCAGTTCTTCTGGGACGATTCCAAGGCGTCCTCAGACCAACTGGGAGACAGTCTCTCCAGCGTGTCCTGGGTCTCCCCCAGGGTATCCTCACAGTTAAACATGCCCTGAACATCTCCCTAGGGAGGCATACAAGAGGCATACTTACCCAACCTGCCTGTCAATGTATGACGAGAAGGGGCTTCCCGATGCGTCAATACGTGACGCACAGGGAACCTGCCCAAGCGTCCAAATGTGACGAGATGGGAGTGAAAATGTGTTGACTTACCAGATGCCTGAACCACCTCAACTGGCTCCTTTCGATGTGGAGGAGCAGCAGCTCTACTCAGTCCCTCCCAGATAACGAAACTTCTCTTTGCTTTGGTCTGTTTTGGTGAAGAAAGAGTCAGGTCAAAAAGGCAAACAAATATTTTACTGGTTTATCCATGTTCTGACCCTCCCCAATAGAGTTAGAGTATAACTGAGGACAGGGATGTCTGGGATTCCCTCCTGGACCTGCTACCTCCATGACCCAACCACTGAACCACTGTAGCAGAAAATGGATAGCTAAATAGTTTAAAGTAACTTGGCTTAAAATTAATGTACATGGTTAGGTGCAGATTGTAAACAATTAAATGTTTATAAGAAAGTACACTGTCCTGATTGACAGATTTTAAAAACTCATTGGTTACTGTTTCTATCCACTAATTCAGGATTGTTACACTTTTAAATTTTGAAATTATAAACAATTTATTTAGCCCATGTTATTTGATGAAATTTGGTTCAAAGTTTACTTTTTAAGCTAAACGGATGATAACTCCTGCTTTATCTTCAAATTACACAAAACAGGTGGAGACGTAACAGAAACCTTCACTTAAACTTAGTTCTTGGAAAGTTGTCCTAGAGGTAATAACAAAGGATGTGAAAGTCCACCCAGCAGACAGAGGCTTCTAAGTGGGCAGGCGGAATTCAACTGAAGAAAATGACAACCTGGTGAAAAGTGGAAAGAGAGAAGATATACTGCTTGGTGAGGATTTTGATGTAGATCAAGTGTGTTTGGTAGATGACCGGGGGATCTGGAGGCCACGCTTGCAGGAGCACAGATGATGAAAAAAAATGAAGTCATACACACAAGCATAAAGAAAAAGGGAGAACAAAAAAGAAAAAAAAAATGCACTGCCAAAGCAAATCATGAGAACTAGATTCTGGAAAAGGCCTGCCAACCTAAACAAACAATATCTGTGTATCATGAACTGCCTGAAAACTTTCTGATTTTTACTTACGAATGGCATGTGAGAATACAGCTGCTGACAGCCAGTGCTCTACACTTCCTGCAACAATTCTAAGCCGACTCACTTGTAATATCAACAGAAAATTGCCAAGTTAGACAGTAAGTGAATGTAGCAGCTAATCTTCTGAGGCCCACAATGGAGGATGCATACCGCTTGCTGCTTCATAGTGCTTTTGCTGACGTGTATGCTATTTTGTTGAAACTACTACAATCTTGTATTAATGATGGGGGAGTCATACTGCTTCATTAAATATTCTCTGGCACATTCCAAAGGTTCTCAGTGAGGTTGGGGCTTTTGTGAGGGTGAAAACGATGAGTCATGTGTCCTAAACCACTTTTTTCAGTTTCTCTGAATGAATCTTGGCATTGCCATTTTGGAATATTGCTACGCTCTCAGGGAAGAAAAACAATCTTTTGATAAAAAAAGGTCACTCAGTATATTCAGGCAGTAAAATCACATTCATTATGGGGACAGAAGGTTCCAGAAATGAGAGCTGACCGGTAGAAGTACCTGAAGATCATTGAACACTGCCCTCACAGGCAGACATCAGGTAGACATTAGATAAGTTTGTCGCTTCATCTCTTCTTCTGATTTACATACTCGCTTTATACATCAGTTTGGAACAGGGTATATCTGGCCTCTTCAAACCTCATGATCTTTTTTTACTGCATAAATTTTCATTAGCCTCAAAGGGAAGTTTTTTTTACAGCTAAATGTTACTGCTTTCACTGACAAACTGTCATAAAATCTTAGCTTTTACCCAATTTTGAATGATTTTATTCCCACAATTGCATAACTTATTTTCCCAATCATGCTTTTTCTTTTAAGAAAACAAGTTAACTATTGTTCTTACAGGTTTAAATATTAATATACCCAATCATTAGTAGTTTCAGCATTAGGCTTAGCTTTGTTTTCTTCATGCAGACAAAACATTGTGCCCTTCTTAAAGTGAGTAGGAGTTTATCCAAAATCAAAGAATATATTTTGACATAATTGTTTTAGAAAAGTTGAACTAATTAGCACACAAATCAGGTTAATTAACAAAAGCGAAAAAATATACACTATATGAATACTGCAATTAGACTCAGCAAATCATTTCAAAATATGCTGAATGAGTTGGACTTTTTTAAAAGACTATTTGTAAGAAGAATATTTGTACAAAACATTTCATTTAAATGTTTTTTTTCTCACATAACAAACTGAAAATAAATCTCAGAGTAATTTGTGATGATAGTTTTCCATCATTTAACGTAATAATGAATTTAATAGTACAGTTAATATTTTATTCTGAATATCGCTTCACGTCTGCTGTGTTTTAGATTCTTCACAAAGATTTCTTTATTGGCTAATTCACAACCTTCATATACACTCATACAAACCCATTATAACAGAATAACGCCTGGACACAGCAGCCTATTTACATGTACTTGTACATGATTATTATGTCATTGAGGTGTTTGGTAATTAAGTGTAAGAGCACAGAGGTCCCAGATTTGGTCAGCAGTCAAACTGACGAAGCCGTGGCACCAGGCCACAGCGGCAGAAGGCACAGAAACAAGAAGAGCTGGCAGAGAGTTTTATATAAAAGACAGTCTTCTTGGACTGAAAGCTGAACATTATAAGCTGTTCTTGCTGACTGGTTGTGGTAGCTCAGGATGGCTTTCTGGCAATGACTGCATGTTTGGAGAAACACAGACATAACGATGAAGAGCTGTGACAGACACTACAGAAATAGGCAGATACCACCAATACATTATATCTATTACTCTACATTGTATTTCTTATATCACTGCATGTTGTATTTATTGTACCAAATAGTCAATATCACCAATTCAAACATTCACAGGAATAGTGTCACACATACTAATGAAGTCTGTTTCACTTGACTTTACTTCTATAGGTTGGCTTATTCTTTTCATTGTTCTCATATAAAGTTGAACGACAAGCCAACTCATTGTCAATAAACAGCTTCTTCAGCTCATCTCATAGGGAGAATCATTAAGCATGAGCCAAATATTAACCTTATCTTCCAGAAGAGCAATTAAAAAATTGGTTTTACTATATCTATTAAATACAATATGTCATAACGCAGTATGAGAACAAACTGAAGGAACATTGATAGTCACTCAGGTAATTACTATCACAATGCCGAGAAAGGTCTCCTCTTAAAAAAAGTAATTGAAAAAAGTTCCTGTTGTGTTTCCATAATCAGGATTCCATTGTTCAGAAGCAGAATGACAGTAGGCAGTGTGGCTTGATAATAATAAAAAAACACTGAAACATACAACTTTAACTTTATCTAAACATCTGAGGAAAATTTATAATTAAAGATGGCAGCTTCAGTATTCCCTAATGTGATTCATTTGTCTTAGCTATTTTACAGTGAGTCAGAATATGACTTGAGCATTTATCATAGCAGCATGATGTGTAGTGGTAAATGTATTCACTGACGCCCTCCTGCTTGACATCCAGTCACTTTCAAAGACCGCTTCCCTGAGCAGACAGAGAAAACCCATGATGCTTCAAAAGAAAATAAATTTTAAAAAGCCAAATCAAACTATTACCTGTCAGACTAACATAGAATCATTCATTTTGAACCATAGTTGTGATACAACCCATACATCATGGTGATATTTGGTCCCAGCAAAATCTTCAATACAGTTAAGTTAAGGTAGTTGAAGGCTATTTTCATACAATTTTTTATAAGTATATTCAAAATGCAGTTAGTTTTGAAATTATGCTGTATACATAGGCAAGGCCTTCAGTGTTTGAGTGGGATGCTAAAATGTGTGAGAGTTTAACAACTCTGCTGCATTTTGAATGAGTTTTGTTATATTTATGAAGGAAATTACACATGGCAAAGTGTTTAGTTAAGCCCAAACTAAGGTTAAAGTCCAGGTTGATGCTATGTTTAATAAGACTGGTTTAGCGTCAGCCTGCTGTAGATGACAGATTTAATCACTAAAAAAACATTTTAGTGGAGTTTCTGTTATTGTTCTGTTTGTTCCAAAAGTGTCAGTGTGTCAACATAAATGAACTTCTCTAACAGGAGACAACAAAGGAAGAATGTTTGTACTGAACTTAATGGTGTTAACACATATAGTGTTAATCTGTCAAGTGACTGAGTTCACATTGCTTTTAACATTGAAAATAAAAGACACTATTGCTCAGCTTACTTCAACTTCAGTTATTGTAATGTGCTCAACTTCAACTGTCATCAGATCTGATGCTGTAAGATGGTACTGCTATAGGAGGACACACCACCTTCTAGTGTCTGAAGGGGTTAATGTGTCACATAATGGTTTGAATTAATCAAAAGGTTCCGCATTGACCAGTTAATGTAATTTCTTCTTGCTAAGTGGGTGTCTGGGGAAAGAGGTGCTCAATGTGATGTGGGCGTAAGACAGAGATACTAATCTATACTCTCTTTGTTTCCCTCCCACCTGCTCTGTCCTCCCTTCTGTCTTTTGTCTGTCCCTCCTTTGGTGGCATCCCTTTGAAGAAACGAACATGCTCTCTTCAAAGTCATATGTTATTAGATTCATAAAAGGCCATTGCTTTTAAAGTCAGGCAGTTCTGCCTCCCTCACTCTTGTGTTATGAATATAGACAGCAGGAACTCCTGGGCAGAATTATATGCTTGTACTGCACAGAAAAATGAATTCATACGCAGTCATGTTGATGGGATTATACACTTCTCAGCACTGCCAAACCTCAGCAAATGTATCCCAACCCAAGTAAGTATACAAATTCCTTCCATCAGAGGTCAATGAGATGAATTAATGCTAGTAGTTCATTACAGAACAATTGACATTACATACATTGTTTGAGTTCATAGTTTGCAATGGGTACCTTTAATTCACTCTTTCGGATTACTTTTAATTATGCAACACACTTTGAGCAACAAACTTTATTCCTAATATAAGCAGACAAAACTAATTAGGAGTTTTTTTTTCAAAGCAAAAAAAAAAGTGTCTAAAAATATCTTCACAGGCCTGAAATCATACCATAAAACAGAGAAAGACCTAATACACAAAGTGATTTTGAAAATATTTTGAAACTCTGCAGTGAGTCTGGGCCATTCTGAGAAAGGCATCTCCTGTGAAGGTACAAAAAAACCAGAAAACCTGTTCTAATGCAGGGCATCAAATTCTACTGTTTTATGAAATCCATTAGCATCTCTGAGATAACCATGAGATGTCCTCAGGCTCTGGTGGCATAATGAGTAAGCTGCAGCAACATTTGGGGCTGGCAGTGACTGCTGACTTATCTTTCAGCTTTCATATGTGGTTTTTGTTTTTGTTTTGGAGTCCTATATGCTATTTCTATTATAAGTTTTTTTTTTCAGCTAGTTCTGCCATTCAGACAACAGTTGTGCAATAAAACAAAATGTTTTAAGACATTTTAAGGTTGGGCACAGAACAACTTATAATGATTAATAATAAAAGGTGCATTTTATAACTGTCTGCATGAACCAGTGTATTAAGGCATGAAAAGAAATTTGAAATAGGAAAGTAATCCTTTCTTATCAGAAACTACAAAAAAATGGCTTTGACATTCACAACAGTCTTTATTCAATCCTTTAACTGTGATGTTTTACTCTGAGCCATCTGCACCAACTTTACCAGCTCAAATGCTTATTATTCCAAATGAGATCAAAAGTTTGAAAAAAGATTTAAATATCTGAATTTCTTTTTTTATCTACAAATAGCTTTTTCAAATTGTGATGAACTACCAGTGTGTGGCACTTTTCAATTCAAAGCAGAGAAAAACTAATGGTTGCATAAATAGTTCAACAATCAATATAAAACTCTGGAGCACGCAAAATGCTCAACACTGAGAAGCATAGCACAGTCGGGCTAAGTTAGTATCATTGTTGTTTTGGTTCTGTGTTTAAGTACACAACATTTGTAGTCAAAAATGATTCCAAACACACTCTGAGCATAGTATTTATTTTAGGAGACAGTATCCAACTTTTAGCAGCAAAATCTATTGGATTCTTTTTGAAATACAAATGTAAAAGAATTTTGGGGTTTCTATTTATATTAGCCTCTTTTAAACAGTTATAATATAAGTTTCAAATTTGGTTTGACCTCAGTATTTAACAAATAAAAACAAGGCTGGTTAGCTTAAAATATGAATTTTCTGCATTTCAGATCTCAGCCCCTTTGATTAATTATATATGAATCTTGCACTTGCTCTGTAGTTGTGATTTTCTGGAAATTAAGTAGTTTTCTTGCTTTTTAAACTTTAAAATCAACAAAGATGTACATCAAATACTGGTCAATATGTGTAAAAAAGAAATTATAGTGTGCAAAGACTGTTTTTGTTGTTATTTTATCAAATCTGTGCTGGAGCTGCACAGATTTGATCCCTTGTTCAGATTGTTGTGGTTGATTAGCTGTGGTATCCATCTCAAAATAGGCTGACTCCAAAAGTTGACTTTCTTCTTTCTTCTCAGTCATAGCCAACATATATTTACAATGTGTTTTCTACAATCAAATACCAAACACTAATTGTTTAAATTTTAACCTCTTCATCATTGCCTATGTTCTTAATCTCCACATATATTTGACATTCTGTCATCTGTGACTTTCTGTATGATGCAATAATAAACCTTCACTAAAAACACTAAGTCAGCTAACAGCTAGCAAAACATCCATATTGTTGAGAAAAAAATCTACTTTTCCTACAAGGGTGAGATATCTGTTATTAATGAGCATGCATATTTATGATTCAGCTCATGCTGAAATGCTCTTGAAAATGTCATTGAAACTGTAGAGAATAACATCAATGGTCTCTGAGTTCTCAGACAGAAAAAAAGACAGACCGAGCTGACAAGTTACAGGGTTAGAAAACAAAAGTTCAGACATGTTCAAGTTAAAGTTTTGTGCAACCGCAACCAGCAATTTTCACTTTTCTTCAGCTTCATGTGTTCAACTCTAACCATTTGTCAGCAGGATGTACTGAATGGTCTTACAGTGTGGGAAACTTGATTCTGGTGTTGTCAGTGTCAGCAAGCAGCAGTTTTATTTCAGATGTTATTAAGAAAAACCTGGAGCTGGCATCAGTGTTTAAATAAATAAAAGTTTTCTGTTTTACCTTGGAAATTAAACAATGATTAAATATGTTGTACATATATGGGTAGAAATATCTAGTGTTAAATCCTATAAAGCCAAATTGTAAAATTCTAGTTTTCAAAAGGCTGCACAAACTTATCATAAAGTTGCTTCATCAATGGTGAGAGCAAAGTAAATCAGATTGTGTGAGGTATAACATGAAAAGAATGAGATACCTTGGAGAAGTGAAATCATCTGGAGTATTTCATCTTTTACTGTCAAACTTGAAGGTAGCATTTATGATTGATGGTGAAAGTGTGTGCAAAACCTTGGGAAAAGTGAGAATAACTTTGGCATCCCTTGTGTTTAACAGTTCAGTTTTACAGGAAATATAGAAACATTTCAGACTAGATGTCCAATATTCACAAATGATTTTTGTTTTTGTTCTCAAGAGTTTGCAAGGAGAGACAAAAAACAGGCAAGAAAAATGTGATGCCTCCTTTAATATTGATTCCTTGCGACATTAGAGTCTGCTAAAGCTCCATAAAAGCCCCCCTGTACTAAGAGCTCCGACGTTTGTATTAATATGTGATTGTACGGGCTCAGTGAGTTTTCATTGTACTGCATCTCTCTATAGTCACGTAAAGCAAGTGAAAGATAGATCAATGCATTTTACAGACACCTCCATCAGTTAGCACAGTGGACTGCAGATGGTGTTGCAGTGTAATGGATCTGTACTTCACCTAATGGGTGCACTGCAATCCATCTACCAATAAAAAGAAATTGCAGCTTTTTCACAAGAGCAATTAACTCATTATTTGGTCATCCACTTCAACCAGTAGGCTGTCACAAAGTAAGCCTTTAATTTGGACAAAAAAAGAGTGAGCTGAAAAACTATTAGGAAATTTTAATTGTGTTTCCTTGTAATAGCTGAGAACATCTAATTCTACTGTAGTCTTCAGCACTCCTAATCACAGCACAGGGGGTTGCGGATGAGAAGTTCCAACAGAAATGCCAGTGGGTAAAATGTCTCAAACATAAGTTACCTGACTAGACTTCTTATTTCATTCCATCCTTTCTGTGCTCAGTATATGTACTCGGTAACCACAAATAGTGGGATGAAGGAATTGCAGAAGTTAGAGATGTACGCCATCTACAATAAGGCAAACTAAGACATCCCAAAAAATCTGAAAAGAGCTGATAAACTTCAATGATGCTTTCAGAAACCTTTATTTATCATTATTATTTGATTGGAATCAACTCTGTGTGAAACTTAAGTCTCCCACAGTTAATTTGTATTGGGTTTTTTTCTCTCCTTTTGCTGGAGTTTGCCCATTAGGTTGGTGAAATGGAGGGGTATGGTTCTTCAAATATATGATCTTGGTATTTCCTAATATTAGAAAAAACATATGTCTTGTTTTTTTATACTTTAAAGGTAAAAATATTATATTTGGTGAGTTTACCTTTAAAAGAATACTGGTGTAAACACAGCTGCTGGCAATTCCCATCTCTCCTGCAAGCTGCATTGACAACGCAAGGTTGGACAAAGAGTGAATGACACTTTGTGGTTCCTGAAGGCAACTCATACACATGAACACACAACTGTTCATCATCTGTGGCAGACATATGAGAGACTGCTATGTGTCACAAAATGTGATGGAGAAATTCAGTACATTGACCTAGCCAGACAAAAAGTACATCATCATCCCCAAAAATATACAACATGAGCATTACCTCCTGGTGGTCCATCCATGTCGCTAGTCTGTCATCATCTGTCAAAACAGAGTGATACACTACCTGGATGCTCCATGAAGTGTGTAGCTATGGTCAGCTGCTTTACCCGTTAAACCTGTCAGAATGAAGGGCATTGTTGTTGTTTTAACAGTTGACCTTTCTTCTGCTGGTGCAATGAATGACTGGAGCTTTGAATAAATGTGTGCAGCAAGAACTAAAAGACTTTGATGGAAAGATGTGAGAAGATGAATGACAGCAAAATGTCCCAAGAAGAAGATTTAAAGAACCACTAAATGAAAAAGCAATGAGGAGTAAAGGATTACACCACAATTAATGTCAGTCAGAGTGCAATGATTGGATTTAAATGGGCTTTCTATGGCACTGTTTTACCCTTTTCCCGCAGAGATGTAACAAAGAACTTCTAAAGGTGTTTAAAACAACAATGCCAGAATAAAACAAGCTTTTGTGATAAAAAAAAGAGCTCAAGCTGTAAAAACTGAAGTTAGGAATCAAATTCTGTGCATTCTTGAGTATTTTATTGTTTTACCTTTGACAATAATATTCAAAATGTGCATTATTTAAAGCTAAGACAGTGGTGTGTCAGAGCACTCAGTGGTGGTCAGATATCTGTTCTTTTTGAAAAAAAAATACAGCACAACACAACATCTCATTAGTTTTAATAAGAACACTTGACAGGGGGAAAAAAGCCTCTACAAGTAAATGCAAGATACAGCAGCAGCAATCATCCCAATTGTTTATTTTTTACAGATCCTCCCAATGTTTTCTGTAGTGTCACTTCTCATTATTTCAACAGAGAATACAGATGACCTTTGTTACATTAAGAACCTCATTAAACATTATCATATTTCAGGTTAATATACAACACTATGTTTGAGTATAGAGGAAACCTACAGAAACCATTTTAACAGATTGTTGACCAAAGCCAGTCTGCATTTATCTCATTGTGATTTTGTGCTACATTTGCACCATTAAAGTGAAACACACATATTTAATTATCTATATAATGTATCTGAGAAGAATATGCTTCAGATCAGGCCAGGTTTATTGTGCTGTTGTCTGGTTCCGATGAAGAAAAATATGCAGATTGTAAGTAAGCCAAATCAACTAATATCAATCTGGACTCTTTCCCATTTGACAGAAAGAAGTGTTATTTGTCTTTGGTGATGTGTGAGAAGAAAGCCATTGTATGACTGTGAGGTACTGATGATATGAACAAGAGCTGTGCCACAAAAGCTGCCAGAGATTAAAAGTCACAACTGCACAAGCCACTAAGAGAAAAATGGACGATGACAAAGACATACAGGTACAAGAAAAGAAAATGAAAGGGGGAATAAAAAAACAAGGACAAGAAGTTCAAATGAGTACGGTTCATCAGTTTTCCATTCTCAGACCATTTTTAGTAGGATACATCCCTATTCCACTGCTCATCTTTGTTTTTTTATTTACATATTTATCTTTTTAACACAAAAAATTCAAGGACAGAATATCTTACTTAAAATAATTCCCATCCAAATACTTAAAAATAAATTTGTATAGATCCATTTTGGATTTTGGCAGTGTTTGCAGTGATGTACATGCTGTGCCAGTGTGGTGGGTTGACGAACGAACTGAGCCCAAAGACAAAGCTGTCAGTTTACTTGTCAATCTACATTCTAGCCATCACTTATGGCCATGAGCTGTGGCTAGAAACACAAACAATAACATCATGAATACAAGCAAGTGAAATGAACTTTTTCTGCAGGGTGGCAAGACTCTCCCTCAGGGATAGGGTGAAGAGTAGGAGCTCAGAGTAGAATTGCTGCTTCTATGCATTGTAAGGAGCCAGTTAAGGTTGTTTGAGCATCTGGTCAAGATGGCTTCTAGATGCTGATTTGGACTTGTGTGATCGGGAGGAGGAATTGGGGCAGACTTTAGACTTGCTGGAGAGATTATATCCCACAGATGGTTAAGGAACACTTTAGATTATTCCTGGATGAGGCAGCTGGGGAGAAGGAAGTGGTGTTGATCTCATGGTATCTTATCTGCAGTAGGGGATGGATGGATGGATGGATGGATGGATGGATGGATGGATGGATGGATGGATGGATGGATGGATGGATGGATGGATGGATGGATGGATGGATGGATGTTATGCTCACTACCAGGTGTCACTGTAACAAAGTTACTGTTTTTCACTCAACATATAAGTGATAATTAATGTATATTTATAATTATGTATGATATAGCAGAAAGAACAGGTTATTTAAAACATTTGCCACTGAAGACAAGACAAGAAAGAGCAGACATTGTTTTGAAGCAAAGTATTTCTAAAAGGTCAAGAAGAAATAGAGGCAGCTAAATTAGGAATTGAGGAACAGCTGGAGTGTCTGAATAATTCTGCCACACTTCTGAAGCATCAAAATACAGTTTCAAGATAGGAGCTGCAGTTTTCTTTGATAGAAGCCATTTAAGAGCTTAAAATGATTATTTCATGAGTAGACAGAGGATTGCTACATCCAAGAGAATACCACACAACTTAATTTTGTTATAAATAACCCTCACCTTATGATGCTTCCTCACAATATTTGGGCTTAGAGGTGTTTCTCATGCAACAATAAAAAAATTGTACTGAAAAATATGTTGGCTTACTCCCAACAGAGTGTGGCTTATACCAATAATGAGAGGGGCGGAGAGAGAAAAGTAGAGCCGTGGGCCAAGAACCAGCTGCTAAACAACAATAAAAAGCACTTATGTGGGATAGATCAAGCTGTGAGAGGAAGATGAAGGGCAAGTCGGGGTCAGATAGATAGAAATCCTCTGTGATCTGTCCCATTTCACAAGGACCATCTGACATTACAAGAGATACTAGGAGGAGGAGGGGAGTGGGAGCCTGGCAGAAAAGATACAGGGACAAGAAGAGAAGCAAGGATGTACAAAAAACATGACTGAATGGGGAAACAACAGGCCCCTGGGTACAGACATGTGAAACCTCTATCCCTCCTTCTACAATAGTAAGACTGGACCACTCAGAATAAGAGAGAGAGAAAAGTATTACACACAGAGAGGCTCTTTGGGTTGGAGCTTTTAATATTACAAACCAATTTTAAATCTCTAATATAATTTTACATCTTTTTGTGGTTCCTTTATTCTTTTTTTTTAATCTGTCTTTGTCTCTTTGCAATCATTTGTTCTCATATTGCTTTCCTTTAGTCATTCTACACCTTACAGTTTTCAAATCTCCAAGAGTAAAGATTGGCAGTCGCTTAAAAACTCTGACATATCAGGGAGATAGTGAGTTGACCTCTATGCTGCACGGTCAACTGAACACATTGGAACCCACTGCTCAAACCAATTGGAAAAGAAGGTGGAGGTGGTGCAGAGTGAGAAGTGGCTTGCAGGAGGGAGTCTCTGAGGTTTAGGCATGAACTAGGACTTTTTCACATTTATCATGTTCAGGTGGACCTCTGAATGAATGTGAGCAGCTGCTCCTCCCTGCTCTGTGCTGCATCTTGATGATGATGGAGTACAAGAAACAACTGGGGCTTTCTAGGAGAACACTGCAGAATGATACCAATAACAAAAAGAAACAGAACAGAGGGGATGAACATGAGGGATTGTATTTCTACACACCCCAACTCTGAACTGTTTTACTTGTCTGCTGGAGCTTGCAGGCATTTGCCTCTTTCTAGAAATCAATTAAAGAACAAATCTACCAAACGTTATGAGTGTGACGACTGATGAGTATTTAAAAATCTCTCTGTTTCTGCGTGTCTCATCTGCTATGGATCAATAACTCTTTTATACTGTCTGTAATTGAAATGCAGGGAGCCTGAGGTAGTTTAGTTGGCTTTAATTTCCTTGCTCGTTGTGAATACTGATAAAAACTCAAGGATAACAGATCTCTACCCATCTATGAATGTACACCAACATTTGCTCTCATCTTAACTGATGTATGCTTCTGCAATCTATTTATATAATCCACAAATGCAAAAGTATGTATGCATGTACTTTCAGTTATTTTTCTTTAAACCCTAAGGAGACCCTGACCCTAGCCCTGAGCCAAAAGGCCCTCACCCTTTAACGAAACACCAATATATAGAGATGCCTAATTCCTATGATCAGGATCAGAGATCGATTTTCTTATAATTATTTTAGTAAATCATTTTTTAATTAATATTAAAATTTATCGAAATGGACAATTTTTTTTACCTGTTCTACAGGAACATTTTTATACTGCTTGACTAATTATTTAAGACTGATATCCATCATTTTTAGGCAGCTATGGCATTACAAATGGATGTCAGTCAGCTCAAAAACACGTATAAATCTCCTAGCAGCCTTTGCTGACTTCTGAGCCAAGTCCTTTTTTTAAGAGTATTGTTATATATATATATATATATATATATATATATATATATATATATATATATATATATATATATATATATATATACTTAGTATACACTTAAGAATAGTGCTGGATCATTTGCTTTTAGTGTTTAGTATTGTTTTTCCCATCTGCTTTTGGTGAATCAATGCCAAACAACAGCTTATGATCCCATCAGAGACACCATGCAACACTAAAACAAAACAAATCCAGGATTTGATGCTTGTGAAGACGAAAAAGTTGAACAATGACATGAAACCCCTGAACGTCATTATTTATTTTGCATTAAAGATATCCAGGGTATATCTGATCTTCTCTTTTGTTCCTGATTGTACTACTGAAATGAAATAAAACCTGAATTCTAGGAATTGATATTGAAGACCTAAAAGAACCAGTCAAGCTCTATATTTATTAGATTTTTATTTTAAGACACATAGATCTTTAGGTTAAACTATTTCTTTTTTATTCATTCATTACTACCACATTATGTACTGTATGACTGTGGAAAATACATCACTCATGGATGAACATGATCAGCATGCTAACTACAAGCAAACAATCCAAAGCATAGCATTTTTATAAGTTTAAGCTTCCTGTAAATCTGTGGGAATTTGAAAAATCAATCATTTTGTTTTTGCACTTGTTGCATGAAGGAATAATGAGCACTTTCATCAAGCATGAGGGGATTTTACTGTTCACAGAGTGCATGTGTGCTTTTGTCACTGATTACAATAGGGACGCCTTTGTGCAATCAGTGACACAGGCAGCATGCAAGGGGAAAAAAGAAAGAAAGAAATGATTCTCCAGTGGTGTTCTTTACTCCAGCCAAGACCTGGTTTATCAGATATGTTATAAACTGGTTTCCATTATCTGACAAATGTTAGCAATATTAAAAAGACTGTTTAAATATTCCTTTTTTTCTACAAAAAGATATCTCAAGATGAAATCCTAATTGCATGATTTACATTATTGAATCAAGACTGAATCTAGCATTAGAGTAGGCAAGCCACATTGTAGACTGCTTAAATATTCCAGATTATTTGCTAATAACATTAATACATTTGGGTTGTTAACCTTTATTAGAGTATATATAGAGATCACATGTATGTATATTCAATTTAATTCAATTCAATTCAATTCAAAAATACTTTATTAATCCCAAATGGAAATTAAATGTTGTTGTAGCTCATAATCCTGGTTTTGTTAAAGAGTTGATGGCTGTGGGCAGGAAGGGTCACTTGTAGTGGTCTGTCCCGATTTGTCCTCAGTCCTGGTGTCCTCAAAGAGTCCCATCAGGTAAGCCTCGCTGGCCTCCTGCAGAGCCATAACGGCCGAGTTCTGGAAGCATAGATCGGTCTTGAAGTCCTGGACGATCTCCTGGACCAGGTGCTAGAAGGGCAGCTTCTGGATGAGAATATATATATATATATATATATATATATATATATATGTACATATATGCTGTATTTTTCAAGAATTAAAGTATATACCAAAGGCATTGTTAGGCTTGTAGAGTGAGGTTTGCTGACCCAAACCTTTTTTGTGTAGCCTATTTTCTGAAGAAATAATATTGAATAAAAGAGCTATTACTATATTAAAATAAACATGATGAATAATATAAATAAAAATCAAACCCATGATGACTCAGTTTCCTCTGCTTTACATTATCTATATATACCGTTTATGCCTAGCAGAGCAAATACTTTTGTGTACTATAAGGTGGGAATGGAAGAAAACAAAAAATACCCATACAGGGCTAATAATTGTTGACAGCTTGGTTCTATCGTGGATTAGAAGGATTTATAAAACAAGAATATGCAGGTGGGGCTGGGGAAGGTTGAGAAGCCTGTTTCTTGTTACTGCAGCAGCAAATTAATGCTTCCTCATCTAAAAGCAAAAAATAACTTTTCTTGTAGAAAGATATTCTCACCCAGGGTTTTGGGCTCAGTGGTTCTTAAAACATTTTTATAACAAGGACATCATTTACAAGTACAAGTATTTCCAAAACTTACAAATACAAATCTATAACAATTCAAGATAGTTAGACAATATCTCAAACTGGAACATACTCAAAACACAAATGATCATGAAGGCTAACCTTATTTTAAGAGGACTTTTGTGTTCAGATGATTGATCAGTGCTGAGTCAGTGGCAAATCTAGAGAGTTTTTCTTAGGGTGGCAAAGGTGTGATTTGAGTTTCCAGCATAGGGGTTAAAATTTATTGCTGCAAAATTTATTGTAGCTATTATCTGGTAAAGAAATGGATCCACTTCACCTGCCACCTGCCACTCCAGGGGTAGTGAAATAGCCTTCCAGGCTGTCTCTGCTGGTGACATTTTCAGATCTGGTCGGCAAGTAAAACCATTTTGAAGTTAAAGAGGTGTGTGTGTGCTGATGTACATTATTAAGCTAGGATAAAAATGAAGTTCTGTGGAGATGTTTTTACCCTTAAACATTGTAAAAAATGTACAAAGCTATATGAACTATTCTGGAAATATAGTGGCAACTGGGGTGGCAAGATATTTGTTTCCAGTGGCTGGAACCACCATTGTTTTGAACATGTTAATGTAAAATAAATTATCTGTCTCTTCTTACCACAAATACTTTTTAAACGATTATAATAATGTTCCAAGATCCTGGCAATGCCTCAAAGTGTCTTACCAACCAAAAATATATTTTAAAAAAGTCCAAAGCCTAAACTTAAAGTGTGTAAACATGCTTGTGTGTCCTTCTGCCTGTGGAAGTGAAGATAACCTGATAGAAGTAGTCATGCCATGTTCGATTGTCTGCAAAGCATAAGACCTGTCAAAAATTTGAACATGTGAGATGTTGATACAAAACAATAAAAACACTTTTGTGTGACATTTTCTTTTCAGCAACCATGCTATACGCTGACAATATGCAAATTTGTTCCAAAATAAAATAATGACAAAGGTCAAGATTTTTTCTTAGTCTCCAAATTGTCAAGGTCACAATCTGACTGAGCATTAATGTGACGCAATAATAAAAAGAAATGAAATCATAGATTGCAAGATTCAGAGGATCTGATGCCACAGGACCGCTTCAGAGTCACCTTCAGAGTCCATACCTCAATAGGTGAGAGTTGTTTCTTGTGGAACAAGGAGAAGCTGCACATCAAACAGTTGTTTCTAATGCTATGACTGATCGAGGTAACATTTATATTCATTACATCACCTGTACATCAAGCAAATTCACATTCAGAGCAATTTGTTTCAACTAGGGCCTAAAGCTGGGTGAAAAATGTGCAGGTTCCAATTTAATAAAAGGAAACCACTTCCCTTTCCTGTTCTACATTATTCAGACACCTGCACAGTCTACCCTCAGAGAAAGGCAAAATTACAAGGGGAAAAAGAAGAAAGTGGTGGCAGCATGAAGAGAAAAGAGCAAAAGGGTTGGAGGACCTTGTTAAAAGCCCTTCTGTGACAGACAAGGAAGGGCTACAGCTCTAAGTCATTAAAAGTGGATGCAGCTTTAAAGAGTGATTTGGGGAAAAAAAAGTGTATGAACAGTAAAAGAAGGTTTCTGTGATATGTGCTACACAATGAACAGAGGAGAGCCAGTTTCGAGAAGGATAATCGTGCAGCAGCTTACCAAGATAAACTATCAGGAAAAGGTGTGGAAGCAAAGAAACCAGAAAACTAGAAATCCAACCATTCATGGACGAAATTGAAGTTGCCCTTATCTTTTATAACCGCAATCTTTACTGTAAAACTGAAACTCAAACCTAAATTGTAGTCTTATTTAGCTTATATATTTAGTTATTTCTAGCATATATTGATTGTAACTGCAGTCAAAATTCTCCTACAAGTCTGCAAATTAGGGGTCTGAGTTGACAAATCTCTGACTATGATATGACTTACTTTTCACTTTGTCAGACATTGACTTAGCTCAATCAAAAAAATCCATCTCAACCTTATTTTTAAGGGGGATCTGTAAGAACTTAATGGCTTGTAATAACAATAACTTCAACTTAAATCCATCAATGGTTTTAATGGTTATCCATAAAACATGAAGAATCAATTTCCAGTTGTTTTAGACCCCACTGTATAATTAAAAATTAAAATGTAGAAACACTTGGGTACCAACAGTAAACTAAAATAAAGGAAATAAATATATATAATTCACAGCAATCTGATTTACTAGTTTTTGAAAGTGACACAAAAATTTGACACATTTATTTATTTATTTGATTGACTCTTCAGGCAATCAGGTAAAGTACATGGACTCTCACAATTAAAATGAATGATTTATCAGGTGCAATAACCTAAGAGACCAGTCGGACATTAGTGCTGGAGAGCTACTCAGATAGGACTATTATTTATTTATTTATTTTTGATCAAAACAGTTTTTTTTTCTTTCAGTTTTTCCTTAACTGTTTTGATTTCAATATGGTCCAGATTTATTCCTTCCTTCTCATGTATCTTTGAAATGTCAAAAATAAATTTCTTCTGCGTATTACTGAGGTGGTTAAAAAGCTCCTCGGTGGCAAGGCTCCGGGGGTGGATGAGATTCGTCCGGAGTTCCTTAAGGCTCTGGATGTTGTAGGGTTGTGTTGGTTAACGCGACTCTGCAATATCGCGTGGACATCGGGGACAGTTCCTCTGGATTG